>NC_051176.1:147137414-147737414 GCF_013339695.2 Rhipicephalus sanguineus
GCCCTGCATTATAGTAGAGACACTAATAAAATTTACGGCGCAAACAAAACCATATGAGCCACAAATCAGCCTTGACATGGCAGCTTCGCTGCAGCGAGCCGAGCGAGCGACGTGTAAGCTACAACCAGCGCCACCTAGACAGCGCCGGTCGAGGCATCGGTGGAGAGCGTCAGCGCAGGCGGCGCGGTCTTCACACTTCCCTATTCTAGCAACAGGCACGAGCAATTCCGCGCTGGACCAGTTTGCTGTGTGCAGAGGCAAAAGGCAACACAGGTTTTTAAAGACGATAGTCTTTCTTGGGGAACTTAAACGCAGAAATTTTGGTCTGTCTTTCTGTCTGTCTTTCTGTTTGTCGGCACGTCCCTCGATTCAGCCACTCGGCCAAAGTTGAACCACTTGCCCAAGGGCCAGCCGTCTTGAACTGGTACGGCTGTTCATACTTGTGAACGTTGTCGATCAAAAAGTAAATATCATGCATATCTGAGGTGCAACATCACTAGGTAAGTATTAGGTGGCGTGTTCCTTTAATAGAAAATGCATACATACGTAATTTTAAGGACCCTAGTTTCTTAAGCTGCGCTGAAAATGCATAAGAATGGAAGCTTGAGCGAGTTGGTATGCGTTCATCTTTGTTGAAACAGCGCTCACTAGACGACGACGAAGTAAAAGAAGGCACAGGACAGGCAGCGCCTGTCCTGTGCCTTTTTTTTACTTCGTCGTCGTCTAGTGAGCGCTGTTTCAACAAAGCTGAAAATGCGACTGCGCTGAAATTTGCCTTCCTCCGTGCCCTTCGCACGAGCTCATTGTTGTGTTTCGGTTTCGGTTCTGTATTGCACTGTACGAATGCCATGGGTTGGTGTTGAAAAACTTTAGTTTTGAGAAGACCAAGAAGGTGAAAAAAAATATTTAAAAATGAAAAAGCAGCGTTGTGGGCGGCCTTCAGGCTGCCGGTTGTGGGCGCCGCTCTGGCGTTCCTGTTTTACCCAGGCGACGTGTAAATAAAAGAGTGTGTGGAGAGTACTCGTTGAGTGCGGACGTTTCTCTGCTTCAGCGCTTCGCGCCAAACCGCGTTTTCGGGCTGGCTGGCGTCCCCGCCGGTCGCGTTGGTCACCGCCGGTCTTCGCCTGCTGCTGCGCCGGGACTACCAGCACGCAACACAGCACTCATGTTTCCCGACGTATTGCCAGATGGCGTCCATATCTCACACAGCGCCTCTTCTATCGTCTTTACACGACATTTGCAGCGAAGCACGCAGATACGCGGCCAATTTTTGTTAAGAGCATGGAAAGTTATTTATTTCTGGGTTAAAAGAGCTAGTTCAGTGGATCTGCATTGCAAAACCCATATTGCCATTTCTTCATCGCACTATATTCATTTACAAAATCTGAAATTTAAGCATGTAATATTTTTTCCATGCCTTCAGAGAACCCTGGCACTGTTGAGATGGAATGATAATTGCCAAGAGAGTTTTTGTCTCTCCCTTTAAATATTAAATTCATCTTTCTTAATGGCATTTTTCATGGCAATGTAGCCAATGTAGCAATTAGCAGTCATTGAAAAAGCTAATTTATAACAAGGGCGTAGCCAGGGGGGGGGGGTTGAGGGGGTTCAACGCCCCCGAAATTTTTCAGTTTTGCTGGCGTATATATATGCACGCGCACATACAAACACACGCACGAACATACATAAAGTATGGTTGAACCCCCCCCCCCCCGGAAAAAAATTTCTGGCTACGCCCCGATTTATAAATATGGTCAAGAGGTAGCGCACTTCTTGTCTTTCATCTTTTCTGTGAGCACTGCACAAACCTAACTATGTATCCATGCCAACTCGCTCAGTTTTCTATCCTAAGCTAGTGCACTTAGGTCTGCTATATGTATGTTGACTGGCCTTATTTGTAATTTGTATCCTGCAGAGCTGAACTAAATTTTTAAACTAGCTAGCTGAAGACCATTTGAAACTCAGATGAAATAGTAGGTAGTTAAGACAAAGGTTATCATTATTATCATCTCTGCAGACATTGTTATCATGCAGCATGAACTAATGTCCAGATTGATGAAAAACTAATATAAATGCTTCAGCCCGGTCAGTATGCACTAATTCTGATTATTTAGTATTCTTGTGATGACATCTCCACTGCCACTAGAATGATAGAGCTCATTAATTTTCTTCCACACAATTTCTGGCTTAGAAATATAGTCAATACGAAAGAAATTGTGAAATTATGCTTGCTTAGCATTACCAGATTTCTTCAAAAAAATATGTACTGGCAGACTGATTCATATGTTGCTTGAACCCATATATCCAGTCTACAGGCCTAGGTGTAGCTAAAAATTTTTTAACAGCCTAGCTTCTCCTTAATTAATTTGAGGCGATGACCATTTTTTTCCGAGATTGTTTGGACTTTTCTGTTACAATGACGGGAAAAGATCCATTATATGCTTTCGAGAATAAGGCAGTGAATGTATGCATAAATTGTCAGATATTGTAGCATTATATATACTTCATGCCAGTTACCTTCTTTCATTTAGCACAAAAATGTTCAAGTGTATTAGTAGTGGTCTTTTTGTATTTTTCTATCATCAGGTATAACTCAGCTGATTCCCTTGTAATCAACTTACAAAATAAATATATATAGGCAGATAGTTGCTGAGATATACAACTTTTGCTTACAGTTTCACTTGGAGTGTTATTAGTTATGATGAGAGGTATCACTGTTTTTGTGTGATTTTTATCTGAGAAAGGCCCAAAAAAAGTTTCAGCTGGTATTCTTACTGGTATCAAAGTTTCCCATGTCTAAAACACTGACTAAACACTTCCAGCAGACACACACACACACACACACCAATCTATCTATCTATCCTAAATCTCAGTTTCAAGTGAATGTTTCATTTTTTTTTGTCTATTGCTAAATGCATAGGCAAGATTATAGAAGAGAAGAAAGGAGAAAACAGGACGTAAAATGAGTGTTTGCTCTGTTTCTCCTTTTTTCTGCATAGTACGTGTTCATATACATGCATATCATGCTTTATACACTGTTTCACTAGCTAGTCTGGCCAACAGGAAATTCTTGCAATTGTCCTTTCGTTTGCAGGTATATGTGTAAGAAATCGATGACATCTTGTAATTAGGAGTGTGCGAATAGTGAATTTTAGGACCAAATTGAATACGAATCAAATAGGGATGACACCAAATCGAATAAGAATCGATTTCTATTCGAATTGCTTTCGAATAGCAAGGCAACCATTTTCAAAGCAGATAATCTAACCATTTCAGAAATATCGGAATAATTCTGGAAAATTCTTCGGATGTTCCTGATTCGTTTCAAATAAAGTGTTGTAGCTACAACACTTCATTTGAAAGAGATCACAAGCTTTACACAAGGGAACGTTACGATCACTTTTAACTGACCAAAAATACCACAATTATGTAAACTGAGGCAAGGTCATACACAGCAATGAATAGAGCCTTAGAAATATTTTGTAACTGCAGGTTGAAATGCAGCAGTGACTACAGTATTCAAGTTGACACTTTGTGAGCTTTTAAATAAAAGTGATATATAAATATTAAACAACATTCATGAGTCAACATTAACACGATGAAGATAGTGGATTGATCACTGTCCCTTCAGCGACACTGGAGGTTTAAGGAAAAATGCTTTCATTCTGTGATCAATATAGCATCGATATAGCCCCATAAAACCTTGGGCTGCATGCATTTAGGTAACTCGTTGATTAAAATAAGAACTGTTACCTCTCTCCGTTTCAACGTTTAGTTCCTTTGAGGTTTCTTCATCGGTGCAATTATTTAAAAAATTATGAGAAAAATATTCGGACCTTTCTAATATGTATATACTATTTGATTAGAGTACCGAATCGAATAGAACGCTATATTCAATTCTTTATTCGAAATTTCGGAATATTCGCACACCCCTACTGGCGATATGTATTATATAGTGACATATCAGTGAAAAAAAGACAGCCTGCAAGGAACAAAGGAGAAAATGAATTTTGGAAGAGCACCGTGTGCTTTTATTCATGCATGCACTTTCCAACCTTAAATTTGTCCTTCTCTCACTTAGGATACTAAGTGAATGCAGTCAAAATATTTCAGGCTGCAGAAATGATGCTATTTCTGCAGCCTTGAAAATTCTCACTTTTCCTAAAAGTCCACACATGGAGGCTGTCAGGGGCCGTAGCCAGAAATTTTTTCGGGGGGGGGGGGGGGTTCAACCATACTTTATGTATGTTCGTGCGTGTGTATGTATGTGTGCGTGCCTATATACGCAAGCAAAACTGAAAAATTTCGGGGTGGTTTAAACCTCCCCCCCCCCCCCCCCCCCCCCCCCCCTTGGCTACGCCCCTGGAGGCTGTGCACGTTTTAGAGGTCAAGACAAGCATGTTTAGGAAGTGAGTGCACAAAGCACCATGATCGCCAAGGGCAAAGGTCGAGGCTTGAAAATCCCAGATATCTGGCACAGAAACTAAACTGACGCATCAAACACACACACACACACACACACAGACACACACACACGCTCGTCAGTAGCCTGTGCAATCAGCAGAACAATTGCAGCTAGAAGTACTACGTGTACTACTTCACAGTGCCGCGCGTGAAAAATGTATGACGAAGAGGCTATATTGTACAGCTTTCATTTTATTTTTGTTAACGTAAGTTCGCGTGTACTTCTTGCATAGAACATGTTTTCATTGCGCGGTGAAACAAACTTCACCATGGACTCGCTGGCTTCGAGCTTCATTAGAGACGCACACAACCACTTCCGATTGTTAGCGTTACCATCATTACAGAAATAACTATTCATTTGTGGCATATCAGCATATATCCCCAAGAACCTATGCAAATGTGCCATATATGGCCAGATTCAAACCACATGTGCATGGTACCACCCACATGAGGTTTATAGAGGTTTTAAACGTTTTAAAGACGTTTCATAGATGTTTTGTGTTTCATGGGCAGGTTACTAAAACGGTGCTGAGGTGCTTTTAGCACCACAGAAAGTGAGTGAAAATCACTGCATGGTGAAACTTTTTTTAATACATTCCAACGTTTCCATGTCGTTTCGCGTATCGAAAACAGCGCTGGATCACGAACCAGCGTTTTACACCGGCTAAATTAACCTAGTGAAGGTGCTCCTAGATAACATTCTACACGAGCCCGCTTTTTTTTTTTTTTTCCAACATGCGATTGATTGAGGTGCATTGATCATCAGGCTACATCACCTAAGTTGGCACGTGGCGCATTTGAGGACTGATTAGAGTGTAGCACTGATTAACACTTCGCAAAATTTACGCCAAACTCTGGGAACATGCGCCGGTCACGCGTGCGTATTCGGCCTAGGGGAATCCGCGCCCAACAACAGGGAAAGGAAGGGATATTTTTCTGTGGGCCTCAACAGCAAAGGGACCGGCGGTGACTGGGTTTTCCGATGAAGCCGCTACTGGGGACACTTTCTCGTTGGCAAGGGCGAAATGGTCGCTTGCTGCCACAAGCTGAGGTTTGTCGGAAGTGTCTGTGGTACAATGGAAGCAGAGAAACATCTGCAACGGACTTTTAATGCTACGTATTTATCAACATCATCCCATTTCCCGAAGACTGTTCGGGCGCATTTCTCGTAACTGCAGGCACTTGCTCATCTTCGAAGGTCAGGAGTACAGTGATTTTCTCGCATTTTTCATTTACTCTGTGGTGTTGTCTCACTTGTACCCCCCGATACCCTGGGACGCATGACGCGAGTTCATGGTAGCTCGAGCGCTCGATTTGTTGCAAATGTCACGATATATTTGGCAACCTTCAGAAATGTAGCGCCAACCGAGCGGCTTTCGAAGAATGTTGCTGCGTGTATCCAAGCTTCGTTGCCTAAATATGTAAGAACTTTCAAGCAGCATTGTAAAACATATTGGTTTTGAATGTAGCGGGAATGCTTGCAAAAGCGGATATTAGCCCAGTTTAGGCAACGTTAAATAGGACGGAACATATTATGGCAACAATGCATGATACTAGGTGACAAAACATCTTTTAGCGTGAACAAAACGCCGAACGAAGTCGATTGGTTGGCGTGTACGATATACATGTCTACGCCAATAAGTGATAATGCGATAATCTTGTCATGTACTTTCAGTGAAATGAATGCCCAAAGTTCACGAATGGTGCTGTAAGTATGTAACAAGAACTGCGTTAAAGCGTGGCTAAGATCGTGGGGACGACGGCAAACGGATGTAAAAAAAAATGAAAGAAAATTCTCAGCGCAGTGTTAATCTTCGTTTCTGTCATCCTGTGCGCTTTGCACTGCTGGCTTGTGTACGTTTCAAATTTGGTTTTTGCATTATCCATTTGGTCTGGAATCGACGTATGTGCATGTTGTATGTAATTCAATGTGGTGTCTGTAGTGAGGCATGTTGCGAGGCAACATTTACGTTGGCGCGAATGGCTAGCGTAAATGTTGCTGGGCAACGCAGCACCACGACGACACACCGTGCATGGAATTATTTGTTTCATCAAACTTGATATGCAATCGATGTCCATATTACTGAAGTTTATAGCAATGTATTTAGTCCTCAAATACCTAGGGAATTTGTGAAATATTGAAGAAATTATAGACGTGAACGAAAATTTGGCAACATTGATATACACCAAAATCTGCCAACTTGTCTTTATCTAGGGAAAAAATGGCGTTAAATTTAGGCAACCTTGATAAAACGCAAAAATCTGCTAACTTTGGGACCGCATATATCATTGTTTCTAGATGAAAAGTTTGGAAACGCTAATGTTTTTGTAACGTTTTACAGATATAAACTAACAACTAAGAGGCACCCGGAAAATTTTTTGAAGTTTTTTTCTGCATCTGTGAGTGAAAAAAAATTAGTGTTTATATAATTTTGTGCTAGTTTTGTGTTCTGCTATATTGTTATCAAGTACCAAGCGAAAGTCTGCAATTTAGACATTTTCATTCGAAACATTTGCTTTTGTTCACAAACGCCAAGAAGCTGAAGCGTTTTCCAGCTAACCATTACGTGGTAACACCAATCTTCGTAATGGAGATTTGGTTTCACTTTTGATGCTTGTGAAGAAACATGTGGAAGAACGTGTGTTCGAAATGGAGGTTTCCACTCGCGGTGGGTATTGCGGCTACTTTGCGGGTGTTCTGTGGCAACACTTGTATTAACCAGATGCGCTTGGTTACAGCAAGATGAGTGTGATTGGCGTGTTGAGTGATGTACAGCAATCTGTTATAAGAGTGCAGCAGGAATTGCTAAGATGAAGGGCAATGCCAGAATTAAAGCCCCTCCATCGCGTCTACTAGCCGGCGGAAAACGCATGGAGGGGCTTTAGCCAGAATAACGTGCTACGAAGTTTATTGTAGTGGTGCTACTGCGTGAATCCGAGACGAAGTAAAACCAGTAAAACTTTGTCATGTATCGTGAAGTATTGTTAAAGTGAGCTCACTTTAGTATTGTAGTCTGTGTGGTAACGAAGGAAAACCTCCTTGGTTGTAATACGTGTTCGCAGTCGCCGTAAACGCTGAAAAACAAGCGCCGCTTTTTCCACGTACGTTCGTTCGTCAGGCATTCGTATCTTAATTCTTGAAATTGCAAACAATTCCTTAAAGTGAGATACTTGGTGCACACTTGAAGGAACTGCATCTGGATGCATCTTACTTGTAAGAGCGCTTTCATGTGGTATGTAATGATATTGTACCGTCTGGGATATTGGGGAAAAGTGCGTGCTAAAAGTTTTTCTGCTGTGTCCACTTGGTAAGGACCTAAAAGGACAAGACCTAAATGAGCGCAGCTAAGTTCTAGGGAATTATACTAGTAGTTTACTTCAATTGAGCAGAACAGAACCAATGCACTTTGTAGCAAGGCAAAATAATTGCCTAATAAATTCAGGTGATCCATTTTTTGTTTTGTTGCTGCACTGTGGACCATTCCATTCTCCAGGAATTGCTAGCTTGCTTCTTTATTCTTCACATACACACAACTTTTAGTTGTTACCAGATACACATTGCACCCGTGCATACTGTTCCCTGATGTCCTTGTAAAAAGGAGGGAAAAAAACGATGCAAAAGGGCTGCTGAATATCTGGAAACATTCAAAAGTATTTTTTAAAAAGCAGAAACCATATCTAGGATCTTTATAAATCTTTTAACTGGCATCCTTGTGCAGTTCAATGTTCTTGTTTACTTGTCCAAGTGAATGTTGTACGTTGCTTCCATTGCTTTTGTTAAGCCGAAGTTCGATATTGATAAATGCAGTTTGGTGCAAGTGCTGTGCTGATTAGTGAGCCTTGCATAGAAAAAGTTAAGCTAGTTGTGAACAGCTAGGTATATGCCAATCTGTGTTATTAAATGGTGTAAAAATTGGCTGCTTAAGTGTCCAGCTTATCATCCTTATTTAGATCTGTTGTTACCATAAGTGAACCTCCAGAAAAACTGAGCGCTATAATCACGTGTGCTTTGCTGTGGTAGAGGTGCAAAGTGTATCCACTATAAAATGTTACAAGTTTGCAACATAGTAGCCTTTCACATGCATTAAACATTGCATTGCCAATAGTGAAGCCAATCATTTCAGTGTTGACAGGGAGAAACCCAGTGGACAGTGTATTCCTGCATGCCTTTGTAAATATTGAAAATGCCTGAGAGCCATCAATGACATAATCGTTGAGGATAGCAGAACATCAGGCAAAAGTATTGCTACATACCTGGGAATATTGTGTGAGAGTTTGTGGAATTAGCCACAATGACTTGAAAATGATGATTGCAGCAAAGTTTTGACAGCTAAAAAGGCAGCTTGTGGAGATAAAATATTTTTTTTACACAGTGAGTCAGATTTTCAGAACTAGTATTTATGCGACAAGGATTTAGTGTTACAGTCCCACGACAAAAACGAATTCTTTGGAATGTGGGCACAGACTCAGACTAAAGGAGTTGTGTGTGCTAAAAGCAAATGACAAGTTTTTTTTTTTTTTTTTTTTGATAAGAAGGGAGTTCTGTTGGTGAATTTCCCCAAGAAGCTGCAACAATCTATTGAGAATATTACTGTGCTTTGTTGCTGATATCCCATTCATTAATTGATGGAAGGGCTTGCATGCCACTCCTAGAAACTAACTATAGTGCACTGACTGCAGGGCCAACCTTGTTAAAGGGCCGCACCAAACGAGACATCCCGACTGCATGCAGCAGAGTACTCCATACTGGTACCGGGTCCAGATGAGCAACATTGGTCAAACTGGTATTCAGATGCAGGTGTTGCTCTTGCAGCTGTGACATCACGAGGGAGAAAGTAGGCAAAGTACTCCCTTACTCTTTTCATGGAAAACATCACGAGTATAAACAAAGTAAAGAGAGCTGTGTTGCTGAAGGATGAGGCACCCATTTCTCAAGGCAACTAACCTGCAACTGGGGAAGTGCTCGGAGCTGTAGCAAGTAGGAATATTTACTTGACCACTCCAAGCTCGGGGTACATCCTAGGAAAATTGAAATTTCTAAACACTCTCATAATTCTAGAAAACTTGTACACGGGACAGGAAAGCTAATGTTAGACAAACATTGGCAGTGCAGATTCGCTTGAGGGTCAGAAAGTGTCGGGGCAGGGTTGTATTCTTTCGAAGGAATTCTTTCACGGGAAAGGTAAATTCTTTCATTTGGTCAAAAGGATCAATGTCGCGGTTGTAAGCAAACAAATCTTGAATTTATTCCAAATGTCCTGGAGCTAAAACTTCATTTCGGTCATGTCATGCGTGCTGCCTATTATTGTTCAGGCCACAGGGAAATGTCGGGGCAGGGTTGTATTCTTTCGAAGGAATTCTTTCACGGGCAGGGTAAATTCTTTCATTTGGTCAAAAGGATCAATGTCGCGGTTGTAAGCAAACAAATCTTGAATTTATTTCAAATGTCCTGGAGCTAAAACTTCATTTCGGTCATGTCATGCGTGCTGCCTATTATTGTTCAGGCCACAGGGAAATGTCAGGGCAGGGTTGTATTCTTTCGAAGGAATTCTTTCACGGGCAGGGTAAATTCTTTCATTTGGACAAAAGTATCAATGTCGCGGTTGTAAGCAAACAAATCTTGAATTTATTTCAAAGGTCCTGGAGCTAAAACTTCACTTCGGTCATGTCATGCGTGCTGCCTATTATTGTTCAGGCCACAGGGAAATGTCGGGGCAGGGTTGTATTCTTTCGAAGGAATTCTTTCAAGGGCAGGGTAAATTCTTTCATTTGGTCAAAAGGATCAATGTCGCGGTTGTAAGCAAACAAATCTTGAATTTATTTCAAAGGTCCTGGAGCTAAAACTTAATTTCGGTCATGTCATGCGTGCCGCCCATTATTGTTCAGGCTACAGGGAAATGTCGGGGTGCTCTTTAGACTTCTATGAAATAGGTCTCGCTGCAATAACGCACATTGTCGTGCTAGTTATCATATGATTGGGAATCTGGCTGGTGTTCATACACTCATCACCAAGAGTCAACAGTGAACCTTGATTGGGCAAGTTGGTTCATCTTGACATGTGGCATAAACAGCACTGGAAAAAAGGAGGAAAGGAATACAACAGAAGGGACACTAGTCCTGTGATGTGTGTGTTACATTTGTCCCAATTTTCAGCACTGCTTTTAGTACACTGTCAACAGTGACTCGACAGTACTTAACATTGCTGAAGTACAAGTGTGTGTGTGCACGCAAGAATGAGCCCAGATTGTCACAATGGGTCGGAACAACACAAGCGGTGGGATTGTGCAATGTTAATCCACAGAAAGAGCAGGTATCTAAGTTTACTTCTTAATAAGCTGCACAGCTGGGCTTTTTTTTTTTTTTCGCCGTAAAATATGCACACAAAAACTATAACTCGCGACAACTTTTCTTGGCAGCACTGTGGTAGCTACAGAACTATTTCCTGGCACGCGCAGGCAATAGTACATATTTTTATTTTCCAATCTTCAGAGTTTCCTAGCTCAAATAAATAAAGCTTTCTTCATTATAAAAATAAAACAAGTGTGGGAAGCCGTTGGTGAAAAGATTATTGTACACTTTAGGTTGTTGTTATTTTTTTCATTTCTTTGACACCACTACGTTTCCGCGCGCCTGTTCTCATAGTAAACATAGCATCCCCAATGCCGGCTGGACCATGTGTGGCTGCGAACTCACAGTTTCATTCTCCGAGAAAGATATACTTGAAATGTGACAGAAAGTGGCTGTAAAAACAGACCAAGCAAGTTATCTGCAACGTCTGTGCTGGGGCAAGGTGCCTAAATTGTCGACGAACGCTGCGAGCAAGCAAAACCGAAACTGGAACTGAAATCTGCTGTGAGCTGTCGAACTACTTGCGTAGTAACCCACATATGTGGATGCCCCGCCTCCATAGTCTTCGCTCCACTGCCAAGATAAGTTGTCGCTGAGTATAGCTTGTATAACATGTGGGATGCCTTGGATGTACAAGGAAGTTTCATAGCTATGAGCTAATGCTCCAGTATGCTTAGCATTCATTGCCACCCTTGCTGAAAAGCTGCAGCAGCTCTCTAAGACACCACAGCCAATGAAAAAAACCTCACAGGGTCCTTTCCCACGAAACACGAAACCTCTATAAAATGTTTTATAAAATGTGTTATAGAGCTTTATATAGAGGTTTTGCGTTTCATGGGTTATGCATTTGACGTTATCGTGTGATGATTTTTTGCATCACTTGTGTTGACGCCGCTGACGGTCAATTTTTGCATTTGATGAGACGTCTAAGGCTTTCGCCTTAAAATATTGTACTCTTGTATGAAGCTACAGACCAATGCAACATGTACAAATATTTCTTTATTAACCAAGAAGACCTTGTCGCTCATAGCTCAGGGCCATCACCACAAGCATTTGATGTAGCAGCAGGTCAGTCTTGCAAAATGTGGAAAAAAAAAAAACTTATTATAATGTGTATCTATTTCCTCACAGCCCAACCTCCCACCCTTTTTTCAGTGAAGAGAAAAAAGTAAATAAAGCAATTTTGTACAAGCAACAGCTGTTTTGTTTACAGTCTATGCAACTTTCAGTGCCATTACTGGTGCAGTAGTCACACTTCCTCATTTGGCTCGCCAACCACAACAAGATCCTCTGCCTCTCCAAGGTCGCTGCCCAAATCTTCGTCACTTTCACCAAGATCGGGAACCTGCAAAGGTTGCATGCAAAATGGGACAAGTGCAAGAGCACTCCAAGGACTGCTTCGGTGTATTCAGGAACGAACAGCAATGCCTTTCCACTTACCTCAATTTCCAGATCATTACCTTAGACACTGCACTAATCCTCACCCCACCTTATTAAACAAAAACCAGAGGAAAAGTGCAATCTGTAATATCACGAACACACATAACTTTTCAGGTATGGCAGTGCAGTTGGATATGGCCCCATTAATCTGTCTAATGATACACTGCCCAATATGTGCCATCTACTATATTTTTGTGTTATGCTAGTAATAACCTTCTTCACTAGGCATGCGTACACTAACACAAAGGGCTGTCTTGAGTGCCTATGCAGAGGATGAACACTATCGACAGCAAAGTGGCTGTCCTCAAATTTTGGGTGTACAAAGCAAACAGATGTGCCCCAAGGAAGCCAGCAGGCCTCTCCCACAGTGATCACAAAATAAAGCAGTTGAACCAGCATTAAATTTTAAAAATCCATTCGCATTTAAGAGGTGCCGAAGCACCCTGCTTCAAGACTTTAGAAACACTGAAGTGAGTGCAGTGCTTTTAGAAAACTATAAATGTGAACAAAAGTGCAATGTATTTCTTCCATTCCTCGTCAGCACATCCTTATTGTCAGCACATCCACTAGCAGCAATACTCCACCTGTTGAGCTTAGCTGACTTTTTCATATTTCTTCATGCCATGCTTATTACAATCTTTACTTAATGGCATCACAAGCGACACCAACAGTAACCTAGAGGTGATATACATCCTGTTGTCACTGTCGCCCACACATTTCTAAAGAATTGAAAAGATCATGCCTGGAACCCTCCACTGAGAATTGACAAGCACATTTTGAGATGGCTGCACTAAAAAGCTGCCCAAATGCAACAAAGAAGCAGTGACTTTGATGGACAAGATGTTTTGACTACTATTTCGCCATTTCTGAGGAATTCCTAATAGTTATGAGAGGGCACACACACACACACACACACACATGCAAAATTATGTGCACAGGTAATTCATGGTCAGAATGGTGGATCAATGGCTGGTATATGATCTGGTGTTGCCTGATGTCTGCCAGTAGCGCCACAGCTGGCAAAGCCCTCTGAATAGAGGAGCAGCAGTGCCCTTTCTGTGTCAGTGGGGTGCGGCCACGTGTCCAGTGTGCCAACCCCTGGCTATGCACTTGGGAATTCCACACTTTGCAAACAAGAAACTTGACTGAGGTGCTATACTTGCACACCTATTGCAGGGCTGTGCGAAAAGAACACGGACAAACAAATGCAAGTGCACAGGACGGGCACAAACTTCAACTGTAATTCAGAAAGCCACAGCACCCCAATATGAATACACATCATCTTGACACGTGCCTTTAAAAAAGATACAGTATCAAAAGGCTTACAAGAATTGTCAGAGACACTGCCATGATAAGCTTTATTATTATTATTATTTTATTTTTTTGCCTACCAGCCAAATGACTGAAAAGGCAAGCACAGGAAACCCTCCAGATCGAAAGCCAAACGACAATCTTTACGATAGGGTTATACGGAACAAGAATAATGGGCATCTGTAAAATACCAAACCTAACTCGGCATTGGCATGCACAGATACTGGAAGCTGATAAAATGCGTTGTCAAACAGGAGCACTTGGCGCGATTATACAAAACGACTTAAACATTGCAGCTCCTTGGGAAGCGAAGTCAGAGAAGGCATGCTTATGTGCTGTTTGTCCTGTGGCAAACAGCACGTTGATCCCTCCATCTAGTGTGTAACAGGTGTGGTGTACAAAATACCCCTGTCCTGTGGCGGCTGCTACATAGGACAGGCAGGACACTGCTTCAATGAGATGCTTCAATGAGAGGGCGTAAGAGCATAGACTAGCTGTTCCTTCCAACACGGGTGGCCACCTAGATGTACACTGCAGGCGATGCGGGTGTCAGTCGAATTTTAAGGAGACAGTCATCTTGTACAGATCTAAGGACAGACTTCAAAGGGTATTTAGAAGCCTTCTTCATTGCTAGCACTAACAAATGCGTAAGCATGCCTTCTCTGACTTTGTTTCCTAAGGAGCTGCAGTTTTCAGACGGTTCTGTATAATCACACCCAGTGTTCCTGCTTGACAGCGCGTTTTACAGGCTTTCAGTATCTGCACATGCCAATGCCAAGTTAGGTATGTAAAAAAGCACATTATTGTTCTTCCATATATCCCAATCGTAAAGGTTGTTGTTTGGCTTTCGATCTGGAGTGTTTCCAGCGCTTGCCTTTTCTATCATGCAACTGTAAGGCAAAAAAAAAAAATAATAATAATGTTTATCATGGCAGTATGACAATTCTCGTAAATGCTTTGATAATGTATCTTTTTTATAAGCACGTGTCGAGAGGATGGGTATTCATATTGGGCTGCTTTGGATTTCTCAATTGCAGTTGAAGTTTGCACCCGTCCTGTGCACTTGGCTTTCTTTGTCCATATTTTTTTCACGAAGCCCTGCTATATGTGTTCAAGACTGCATCAGCTAAACCAAACAAGAGCTTTGGTGCTTTACTTGCAGAAAGCTTTTGCTCACCTAACTGAAGTGGTGGTTCAGGGCTGTTTTAAAAAGTGCTTGACCACGTTAGCGTGCTAAGCAAGGCATAGCTGTCAAGTGTGCTACAGATGGCAAGCCCAGTTTCGAGAAAGAGGACTGCACTTATGAAAGCAGCATACTATTGCAGGCAAACATTTTTAAATCAGCTTATATCATTTGATGATATAACTTAACATTCTTGAAAAAGTATGACAAACAAGCCATCATATATCAAGCCCTTCCTTACCACAGAAATAGAATTGCTGCTGCTCAGCTGTTATAGAACCAAAAAGTTCTTTTAACTGTTAGCATTTAGTTGGTATTTTGAATTAGGGACTGCAGAAATAGTCCATCACGTATTTCCAACTTATTTGCAAAGTTTGAAACAAAAAGCTGAATCGGGTACTGATTAGATAAGTCTCCCAATACTAGTAGTCCTAAAAAAATGAACAGCTATACTTTACATATCGTTGTAGTACAGCATTCTTTTACATTTGTTCTGCACTTGTGCTTATGATGCTATGACTATGACAGACAAAACATGCACACACTTTTCTTGTGACTGCAGATATGCAGTGTGTAGATTCTGATATGCCTAGCGGTATGATTTTTCCAGGTAGATAATTCTTATGCAAGGAAAAAATGCAACCACCCCCTCGCCTTCCAGGTCCATTCCTTGTGCTCATGCTGCGGGTACATGTTGCACATGCACATAAACCAAGCATATATGTACAGGAACATGCTGCTGGAGCTGTGTTGTGTCATCATGAATTAGTTTGTCGTATTCATGGCCTGCCACTGTCTTCCACTAATCTATAGACAAAAAGCAGCTAGGCTTTACTCATAATGGGCCGGGCTGAAGAGGGCTTTCCCTGGTGACAATATACCATATGTATTGCATGTAATGTTTGTTTACAAGACTGTAAATGGGGACCACAAATTACAGCAGCACTCAATGCCTGTAAAACAAGAGCCATAACAATGCTCAAACAAATACCAAAATCCAAGGAATTGGAAAGAAAGCATATGGGATTAGTACCCAGATACCTCCGGATACAGTGAACTGTGTCTTTGCTGTTGGAGAAAATCGGCAGCTAAATTACTAAAGAGTGCAATTTGCAACCTTGGGATTTGCAAAGGAGATGAATACTTGTGGTGGTTTTGTGATGGAACTTCAGTATATACAAACAAGAAAAAAAAGATTGTAATGAAATAATGAGCATAATAAATGAAAGAAAATCTCCCTTGGAAACTTATATAAATACCCGTGTTAGCTACCTATTTGTACAATGCAGTACTGCCATATTAAAAGATATGATGAATTAAAAAATATGAAAACAAAAAATAACCAGCCTCCGTGTTCTGTGCAAACACCATGCACTTGCTTCACTATTGTATTGGCATTTAATGCGCACTTTTCTTAATAGGCATATCACCCAGTCCCATTGAAACCCTTGTTTGCACAAAGGGTTCCACCTAGGGTCTGTTTCACAGAAATAACTTTTACATAGGGTTTTGTACTATTGCAGATTGAAACAAAGTGAATGCTACGACACCATGGTATGAGGCTACTTTCCCAATGCAGAGTCTCTCTCCCATGGTCTTTACCACAAGCAATGTCACAGTGCTGTCTTACATGTAGGAGCTAAGGGCTAGCAGATTGTTTCCTTCACATCCCTTATTTCCTTTTCTTTTTTCCCGTTTCCCTCCTTGCCGAGTGCTACATTTCCACTGGTGGCTTTACATGTCCAGCATTCGAAGGAATTTCCTATTTTTTCACATTCCTGATATGTGCACTGCTGGTAGTATGTGTGATGCACAGGTGACAGCTGTGGACAGCCTGGTGGCAGGGAGAGTGGCTCTTCCAAGAAGGAACACACTGACTTTTCATTCATTTTCAGCTGTTTTCAGCTGTTGTGGTATCTATAAATGATGCTTATTTATTCTCAATGCCCAGATCTGGTAAAAGGCCTTTAAGGTTCTGTAATATTTGGCAGAAGTGCCACAAATCTGTCAACTTATCATTGCACACAAGATGCTGCAGTGCACAGAGCACATAGTTAACATCCCTAATCTGTACAAGGCACTAGTTATTAACATGTACGTGCTACTTGCATTGATTGCTGCACAGTGCATGTTGTCCTGCTGGCTGATAGTGGACCTCTGACAACATGACAACAGTCTAACAGTGCTACCACAGGGTGAGTGAATGTAGCAGACATGGTGACGACAAAACAGGATTAATGACAATTTTCACTGGAACGCTTCAAGTGTGTGACAAAGAAAGAGCCAAAGGCTGCAAAACACTATGTGCATTCATGTTGAACATGCCAGTGTGACTGCAAGGCCTGAGCCGTCAGTCAACCCCTGCACTAGCTTGGAGCACAAAAATTTAAGTGACAGTTTTAAGAAAGTGGCAGCAACAGAGAATGTTCTTTTTTGGTTTGCAAAATGCATAAGAGGGTACTGTTGATATGTTGTAACAAGAGCCAACACAAACACTGCTATTAATTATGTTCTCATGTTACAGAAGGAATTTTCTTTTGCCTTTGTATTTCGCTCTGAGCACAGAGTCAATGAACAGATATTCGAAAAAGTGCCTTGACCTACCAAAGCAAAGTAACCAAAACTTAAAATATGTACATGCTCCTATAGCTACACAATGCACACAGTGTGTCTTGTTCAATGGCACTGATAATGTATGACAGCACGCCGAAGAATACTGGTAGAATTGATTTCCTGTGCTTTGTAAGGAAATAGCTGCCTGCTACACACACAAGATGCATGTTTTGTAATAAGCCTTAATAAATTTAGCAAAAGGTCCCTCTTAACGAGAAGCAAGGACAGAAGGTGCAACCAACCAGCAACAGCGCAAATTAATTCTTTGTCTTTCACTACACCTGCCTGCACATTGAATTGTAGCACAGCCATTTATGTGAGTTATGTAGGTGAGAGATCATGGCTTAAAAAATGTGAATGAGGATGACGGATAGCAACACTCATCAAGCCATCGTTACGACACAAACAAAGAAGACCTCGCATTGCAGTTTTACCACAAAGAGAGCCACACAATGGACTGAAAGAGACTAACAACAAATTTGTTACTCCACCATCTTGTACGAATCCACCACAGATGTGTGCTACAAGAAGAGTGCTTTCATAAAAGAACTGTAGCAGTGCAAAGTTTGCTAAACATTAGAACTATTTCACCAATACACTTCTGCAGAAACATGGTAGCTTTGAAGACATTTTTTTGCTGCCACCCTCTTGTCTAAGAGAAAAAGCAGCTCACTGCACCACATGCCTCCCTACATCATGCCTTCCCTTCACCACTGTTACCATCTTGTTAAACAAGCACAGCACTCACCGCATCTGGTTCTGCCTGAAAATTTCAAGAAGCAGGAAACAAAGGGTCATTGCAAAATGAGGCAGTAAATGTAGCATGCTGTTCAGAAATTTGCAACAAGCTCCCAATTTAACAGCAACACAGAATAAATGCAGATATTACAAAATAAAATGCCTAAGCAGCTAAGCATGTCATGCCACTAATGATGCTATTATGAGGCAAGCTTGTATACCCAACCTTAGCCTAAAAGCAGTGCACAAGTGTAAATTCAGCAGCAAAGGTTATTTCCTAACAAAAGAAGACATGCCAAGGAAAAGAAAGAAAAAAGAATTCTGTAATGAAAGTCGTAAAGTCTGTCGCTACTAAAACTAGTAAATGTTATGGACAAATTGAAAATGAATATACAAAACTAAACTAGTATTGCAAAAAATTACAACTACAACTATGGCACATGGGCAATGAAAGCGAATTAAAATAAAGAGGGGGACAAGGAATGAAGGTTCAAGGTAGCCTATTTTGTCCCATTAAATGCTCCACTTAAATTATTCTAAAAAGGGCTGATGAAATGTGCAACCAAGAAAAACCTTAAAAATGTTCATGCGCATCAATTTCAGTCCTTTTCTTAACACTTTGCTAACAAAAAGTTTTTTTGCTAGCACATAGACATTCATAGTGAGCACTGTTCCAGTGCATGTTCAATTAATAACTGCAAAAAAGCTAGACGCATACACAAACCTCTTATTCCCCATTCAATCTTCATCAGTGGCGTACGTAGCCAGGTGCTGGGAGGGTTCAAAACATCCCCCCCTCTCCCCAAAAATTTTGAAATTTTTGCATTGGTATATATAGGTACATGCATAGATACAAATGCACACACAAACATACATAAAGTGTGGTTGAACCCCCCACCCGCCAAAAAAAATTTCTGGCTATGTTACTGTTCTTCATACATAAATATGCAACAATTTGATGGAAGGTAAGAAAAAGTGAACATATTACTGCAGCCACGCTGTGCCAGAAGCTGTATTAGCACATTAAAGCCCAAATTAACCCATCCACAATTGCCAAGTACTTGGTTGTTTCTGTGTTATTGCATCAGGTACAATATAGCAGTGTGAGCTGTTGCATAAATGTCAGGCACAAAATCAAGATTCTGCCACAGCCACCATGCAACCAACACATGACACAAGACAAAGGAAGCAGTATATTTGGTAGGGAAGAAAACAAGGAACAAACAAACAGTTAGTTGCAACAGAGGAAGGATGCAGAAGAATGTGCAAAGCAGAGGTCTTGAAGTGAGGTTTATGCATCAAGTTCCACGTCACTATAGCAATCTATGTAGGAAGAGTCCAGTGTACCTCCACCCCGAGCTCTTTGAACTTGGATTTGAGTTTG
Source organism: Rhipicephalus sanguineus (assembly GCF_013339695.2). Taxonomy (NCBI): domain Eukaryota; kingdom Metazoa; phylum Arthropoda; class Arachnida; order Ixodida; family Ixodidae; genus Rhipicephalus; species Rhipicephalus sanguineus. The sequence continues at coordinate 147,156,896 of NC_051176.1, forward strand.
ACGATTTTTGTGTCCTGCTCCGTGAGCATCACAAGAAGATCCTCTTGCTCTTTCCGCAGAGTCTGCAGCTCTTCCTCTGACACCTCCTTCTCTTTCTGCACGGCGCACACACACACACACACACACACACACACATATTACAAACCACTAATACATACACCAATATATCATGGCTAAATCTTGTGCATGCAAACATCTCCGTAAACTTTTCCATTAGGTTAACAGACGTTTCATGGGAATATAATGCACACATGCTGTTGCTGTACATATGACTTTGAGCAGGTGCTCACTAGGATTTGCAACAGTAGAGGAGGCACTCTAGTCCAGAGAGCTTCTTTTAGAAAGGCCCGTGGGGCCTTTGCCTTTAAGTCAACTTTTCTTCCAAGGCACATTTACTACTATGCTGAACGAAGTCAAAAAAAAAGAAAAAGCTGTGGAACACTGCACTTATGGTATGAGTAAGCTGTGCAACTGGTTCCCACATGCAACTGGCAAGGAACAGCGTGCTCGCCGCTGCCCTGCTGCCCTTGACCAGTGAAGCCTCAACCCCAAAGACAAAGGTGTACGTTTCCAATCATTTGTCACGGGAAGGGGGCTAACTAATTGTGCACGGTGCATCGAGAGTGATGTACACAAAATAAATAGTAAATCTGTTATCATCATTCTCTGTTTATTTCACACTCCTTGTTCTGGGCCCGTGTTAATTACTACAAAAGACAAGTGCTCTTTGGATTAACAGGTATTGGGACTTGTGATCAAAATTTGCATGTTTGTTAGTCAAAAGTTCATTACAGCATTTTAATGCATGTCTACAACAAAAAACGGCTGTTAATTAGGGTTGTATAAGGGGGCATGACACAGAAATTAGCATCCTTCCTAACCTTAAACCACCTCTATCTGCTATATATAGGGTTCTGTGGATATGTAGCAAGGGTCTACAAGCTGGCAGCTCGTAAAGTTCCGATACGATGTGATGCCACTGGGCAAAAAAGAATCTTCCACACTTGTCACCGTGGCCATGAGAGGTGTTGGCCAACAGTCCCAGGGTTACACATACAGAAATAGCCAACAAAGTGGAATAGGGCACAGCTACTACTGTAGTACAATTGCTACTGCACCACACGTGCATGCTATGCAAAACTTGTGGGTTCATATCCCACCGACAACAAGTTGCTTTAGTGTCCACTTTAATTTACCTTTATCTTACAATTACTACATTTTGATTAAAAACTAGACAGAATACTTTCCTTGGCTTCATTATCTGTGTGCTTTATTGGGCTATGTCTGCCAAAGGCTGCCCTAACGTAGACATGCCCCCTTGTTGAAACATTGGCTACAGCAACATTCCCTATTAGACTCTAAACCTCCACATAACTCTGCACTTCTGTCTTGTATGGATTTTATTTGCTTTCCCAAACTAAGGTAAAGAACTAAGAAACTATTAAAGTAACTTTGTTAATTACACATTAAACTGTACAAATTACTACAGGCTGCCAATCTGGGCACTCAAATGGTGACATTCATGACAGAATGTTTTACATAGTAGTAATATTTCTTTAATGTGCTACAGGCAAAAAGAAAAAAGAAAGAAAGAGTATGTGTTTTACGGCAGTACTGTTTCATGGCACATTCAGCCAAAGGTTGTTACATATATTACAACAAAAAGTTCTAACCTAGCATCTTAGAATTAAGGTGAGGGGTAGGTAAAACTGAGCAAAATTGGCTTACCAAGAAGTTACAGGAAGAACAAGCACTACCAAACCAGCTAGAGCAAGATTTGCAATGCCGACTGCGGCCGTAAGATTCCTGTTTACAACAGCAGCCTCAAGATGACACAAGCAAGCAGTCCACAATGAATCATTCTTTTTTCACTATAATATCCTCATATAATATCCTCATTTGTATAAGTGACCTGCTCAATTGTGCCAATTATATCAAGTACAGAAAGAGCAAAAAAATGGGGAAACAGAGACTGCAATGTGTCTGTCTACCTTTGCACTGTACTTGGCACTGTTTCATTCTTACCAATAAGTGCTAGCCCGACAGCGAACTCTCCAGAAAGGCTGCAAATATTTAACTAAATTAAGCACGCTTACAAAAAAAAGGGCCCACCTTGAGAAGTTCACTAGCCTCACGAAGTGAAGACACCTCTGATTCGAGAGCTGCAATTCGCTCCTTGGCAGAATCAAGCTCGGCCTTCAGTGATGGGTCAGCTGCAGTAGCCGCAACTGCTTCGGAAGATGGTGCGCTGGCAGCCTCCTTTGCCTGGCTCACCTTTTCTGCCTTCAAGGTTTCCTGCAATGTGGAGTGGGATTAGCACACTCAAGGCATATAATATGAAGGAGGGCAGTGTTAAATGTTAAGTGTTAAATGTTAAAGGTAAGAGGTTAAGAAATAGCCAGAGGTTAAGAGAGTCAAGAGACCAATAGTAGAGGAAAAAGTTCCAGTTAAAGGGATCCTGAAGGACCCCTCGGGCTTGGTGAATAAACACATTCTATCAACAGCAAACACTGCTATGAACAGCTCAGCCAAATTTTTGTAGTCATGTGCGGCATGTAGAGTTTACAAGCGGAATGCGAAGCTGCCACTTTCTCAAGTGCCCTCTCTTCATACAGAGTCCTGTCCTCACTCTCTTCAAAGCTAGCAGCTGCTGCTATATCCCCTTCAGGCGCAACGTCCACATATGTGGACGCTACTTGTTTTTGCCAGTTTTTTGGACTAGTCGGGAAGAAAGGGCAAGATACATTGCGCATAGCATCAAGTGAACCTTCTGCATAGTCAACGTGTCTTGACTTAACCTCAATGTGCTAAGTATGACCGTAACTGATCATTTTGGTGAAGGCACTAACGTGATCAATGAGTCGCTCAACATGCCACGTTCCAGGACCAACGTCATAAGTATTACTTTTCTCCACACGAAATGAACACAACCAAAAACCAATTGCGCATGCATTTTGAGCCAACAATTTCCTTATTCTTATATAAAAATGGAACATCACTGACTGCAGAGTAATTAAATACATATTCAGTTATCCTCTAATTAACATTAATTAGCAAAACTCACACACAACAGCATACTGCTTTTTACTTTCTTTCTTGGAATGTAATATTGCGTGCCTTAGAATTACGTTGTGCAAATTTGTGACATTTGCAAACAGTGCATCATAATTCGTGCCTGAAGGGGATAGTATTTTGTCATTTAGCAGATTTCTGCTAAATGGCCAAGAGCTGACATAAATCAAGAGCAGTGCCTGGAACAGATAGGCTGGTTGCTATTATCATAGTTTATAATATATAGTTGTTGTAGTTACTTAAATACACAGGCTGAAGTTGATGCACTTCCAGAAACTGCTGTCTGCTGAACTCAGGTGTGCACGTTCGAGTGCATATTCCGCCTTTGTGCCTCGCTTGTATCGATTAGTGTGCAATGCCAACCTGTGTGCAATGCCAAGTTCCAACACCGCAGATCTTGTGCAAACTAGGCCCATGCCGTTTCAAACACTTCATGCCTCAGTTGGTCACTCGTCTTGCACTACGGCCGCTAAAGCAATACTCACCAATGTATATTGTTCTTTCCAAAACCACCGGTACGCATGCTTTGTCTCTTTTACGTACATGCCTCACAAGCAAGATATCTTCCCAGATATCACTTGGTGTACAGCTCATTGGATTCGCTTGACAATGCACTATCTAGATTTGGCTACTATCGCCCGGTGAAGCTGATGCAGGACAATGCCAGTGTGCACCGTGTGCTCGCAGAGCCCAGCCAATATCGCACGATCAAGCATTCTTGTGCTGCATAATTACCGCAGTCACCACAGAGTGCCACCACATTCTGGCGCAGCGCTCTATAGTATGCTAATTTACACAGTGGCAATACTAGTGTGCAACGCAATTCCACCAAAAGTGAGCGAACACCTTTACAGAAAAAAAAGAAGAGAAGAGCAAGTTCATGACACGTGCCGACATAACGTCTTGCCCCTTCACCATCCCCACCTACATAGCTTCCGGCATGCTTATAGGGACAAAAGAAGAGACAAAGCGCTCTAAGCATGCGACAAATCCCTGTAACGCACCCGTATTTCGACGGATTAAAAAAGCTTTTGTGGTTATCCATTTGTGAGGCAATAAACTCTGATACTGAGGTCATTTGATGATTACTTAGAAAACTGGAAAAGTGTTTCAGGAGCAGACTTTGAAATAAATGTACAGAAAGCAATAATAATAATAATAATAATAATAATAATAATAATAATAATAATAATAATAATAATAATAATAATAATAATAATAATAATAATAATAATAATAAAACATACTCATAACATATGGCATGGCAAGTTTTGTTAGTTTAGAAAGTGCTTGAAGAAAAAAAGAAGCCCAGAAGGGTACTGTATTAAGCAAAAGCCAGCAGCACAGATGCCACGAAATTATGGTGCTAAACAAAAACCCAGTTGAAAATTTGAGAATTACTAAAACTCTGCTTATCTACCTTGTCAATGAATAAAATGGCATGAGAGGCCATGATATGGCCAACCTTTGGACATTACGAAGCGTTTAAAATGACTTCGTATTATACTGAAAACATTTCATGGCTTGAATTGAAGGTTGTAAAATTTAGTTAGCCTTTGTTATGACAACATATGTGGACTGCATTTATTAGAAAGCTGCAAGAACATTACTCAGTGCAGGTTCACCACATAAAGTTAAAGCTAACTACACAACTTTAAGGCATGTAGACAAATGCAGGACATTTTTTCAAAGGGACTTTTGCTTATGCACTTTGCCTCCGTAGTTTACCTTTAGTGCCACAGAAAGTTGTCCTCAAATGTAACAATTTCCGAGGGAGAGTGTCACAGATTATATCAGATACTAAATCGCTAGGAGACATAAAAGCCTCACCAGTTCCTGCAACACCCGCTCGTGCTGTTTTCGAAGGTCTTCAAGCTCTCTCTTGGTCTGGTCTAGTTCAGGACTGGGGCTCTTGCTATCCCCTTGGCCACCACCAGCCGCCACTGAAAAAAATGTTTAAATCTTGAGGCCTCAACTTGAGCTGCCTAGCCAGCTCGTCCATATCATTATTAAACTTCATGGCCATATTAGCAGCAGCATCTTGTTTGGTCGATAACAGTGGCTTACGATTAAATAATAAACATGCACGCAAGCTATCCACCATTACCAGAAGAGCGCGCCTCCAGAATATAACCAAATGCTGTAGCAATGATTTAGAATTGGTGGAAATGCATCAAACTGAAACCTGCTGCAAACCTTACTGCTTTACACAACTCTTCTTGATTGAACATTGACAAAAGTAGCTGTGTTAACACCTTATGAGCACTTTTTTTTTAACCAATGGTGAAATATATTGGCTGAAATTTTTTTTACGATGCAAATTGTTTTAATAACTTAGAGTAGCACTGACAAAAAATTGTGCATCTTATTATTTCTATTGCATCAATTAACCAATGACCCACTTATCATGGCTCAAGTCCTCGTTTGCTCAAGCAAACAATGATTAATTATTATGAGACTTTTCTAGCACCCAGTCGTAGTTTGGGTTTCAGAGAGCACGGAGAAAGGCGGTACCAGGGAGGTTTTACTGTAAACAGAGCTGGCCATGTCATCACATAACACAGTGACACACATATGCCGCACACACAGCAGAGAGCACACACAGTGATCATGGCAGCCAATACAAATTCTTAACGTAAGCTGTTGTAGGTAGTTCACATTAAATTTAAGCTAGCCATGCTGCGAGGTGCTTCATCTTGTGCTCAGTTGCTCAAGTATTAGTTATTAGTGTTGTCCTTTAGGCAGATGCCCACGAAATAAAAAAATACCACGTGATATGCCCGCTTGCGCGCCGTGTATGCAGTGTTCCCTAACTTTCCACGTGCAAACGATATGCTTCCCTCGCGGTGGTTCATGACAGTGATAAGCAGACACAGCAGTTATCGCTTGTGCTGCTGCAAGCAACATGTTCGTCATCGCACAGCCACCACCATCGTCACTGTCCTGCCGCCTTTAAGCGGCAGCGCATTCAGCCAAATACTACGGTCGTTTGCACACGAAACATTAGGGAGAACTGCAACCATGGCATGCAAGTGGGCATGTCGCATGGTGTTTTTTTTGTATTTTGCGGGGATCTGCAGGAAGCAGAAAAACACTAATACCTAATAGATGGAAAGTTAGAAACTGTCTAATCACTAATTGGATGTTATGCAAACCTATCTTAAACTTTCTAATGGGAATTTCTTGCCCAGCTTCTTTGCTTCAGAAGTTGGTTAATTAAGCTTGCATATAAAGTGATAAAGCTGAACACAATAAATAAATAGTGCGACTTATTCTTTGTAATAGTCAGCAAAATGCAATTGTTCGCATTGTGATAAAGTGCATCGGCATATTTTAAACCCTGGCTATAGTTAGCTGAGGTACCCGGTATATATTAATAATGTAAGAAATTATCTTATGCCTGCAGCGAATGGCTAGTGCAAGGCAACAAGAGAGTAACTAGGGAAGAGACAGACAGAGCACCAGCACCCTGTGCATCCAGGATATATTATGAGTGCATAACTGCCTCAATGGTACCATCGCAGAGCCGCACCTATCAACATATATGGCAACATTACCAAATGGGGGCCTGTTCCAAATACTTATGTTACATGAATGTACTCGTTTCAGCTGCTTTTGGCAGCTGAAAACTCTGTGCTGGTATGCAATGTGAATTAGCCAAGAGCCACAGTTGAACTACTAAGTGGTTTCAAAATTGAAACCATGAAGCCAGTCACCACAATTTTTAGACTGGTAGCTGAGAAGTGCTTACCAACTCTAATACACATATGCTGTTCGCTCATTTTAACTTGGTAGTTTTAATAGTGCAAAGGGTACAGCATCCATAGAATCAATCAGCTCAATGGTTGCTAAAAGTACAGTATGTGTCCACTCCAAACCATAGATGAACAACATGGCGGCTATGTGCGCCCTAACCTCTTTGTGCTTTGAGGAGAGCGTTTTGGTCCTTCAGTTGTTGCACTGTTTCCACCATTTCCCTGAGCTCACGTGTACTTTCCTGATGATCCCGCCGCAGCGTCTCCAGCTCTGAGGTCATGGATTTGATTCTTTCATCCTGAAAACAACATGGCCATGGTGAATGATGTAGGAAAAATAGCACGCAACTATTGCGCATTAAAGTGAGGGGGTAAAAAGCATTTAATAAGCAGATTTCATGTGGTCACGTGACTGAACAGCTCATGTGACCCAGCAGACGTGTCAGATTCGGAAGGAAGGATTGACAAACGTACGTCTTGAGTATTTGGCACAAGGGCCAGATATGGCCGAACAGTGCCATGATATTTGGCAATGAGTTTTCAACGAACCGTTTTTCTAATGGGAAAGAAGATTCCAAATAGTGGACGTAAACATGACACTGTACAATGGTCTAATATATATGCTGTAAATGGCATAATATGCATACAGTGAAACCCCACTATATTGAACTGGGGTAAATCGAATTATCCTTTATATCGAATTATTTTTTATTACGGCAATGCTTTAACGTCAATGCATAGGGCAATCTGCAGCCACATTGAACAAAAATAGCAGGAGCACTTGATATATTGAACATTGGGTAGCGGGAATCACCCGAAGAAGTTCGCTTTCTCTCACAAACATTTAGCATTTTCTCATGGAAGGGGACTTTCGCACATTCACTTGGGAGACTGAGCGTTGTGATTAGGAAGACGCTGCGCGGAGCGAGCAGAAACTACCGTATGTCACCACATGCTTTCACCCATGATTCCTCATCATTGGGTACCCGGCCCACCGTACGGGTACGGGGTCACCGTTCACTTGTCCGCTCCCTTTGTTAACACGATGGATGCTGTAAATGAGGAGAATCTGCTGTTTTTCGCAAAGCTGGTGATAATCAACACAGTCAAACTTGGGGAAAAGAAGCCTTATGTTGCCGCTGCATACAGAATCCCAAGAAGCACGCTTAGTATGATACTGAAAAACAAGGCCAACATTAGGGCTAACGCAGACTTGACGCTTCCGGAGCCCGACGAGTACGCACCTCTGCATATGAAGATTTTGAGGAGCAATTTATATTGATACCGTATTTTCTCACGTACAACCGTGCTCTTGCATATAACCCCACATCTCCAACTAGAAACCACGGAAAAATACAAAATTTCAAGAATAACAACTGTGTATTGCCTTGAAAATGTCTTCCTTACATTATCATGAGGCAGTGCCGTGAAGCCAACTTATGCCCCGAAATTTGCATTGTATGTACAATAATTTTCTTAAAAGTTGCATATCGAATTATCCGGTATATTGAACTAATTCCAGTCTTTTTTTGTGAGTTCGATATATGCGGTTTTGATTGTATAAATATATGATTCTGCCTGTGTCACAGCCTCCTAGTAGCAATGGAAATGAAACACCTTCAGGTTCATACCCAGCAGTACTAGTCATGTCACAATACGATTTCAAACAAATTTTGTGACTGTCGACTATATTACTCTGTTCAAGGAAAATTAAGGAAGCCACTGTCTCAAGCATGCAACAAGCTGAATATGTAGTTGTGGCACCTCCTTCATGAAAATAAAGCAGGGTTCGTACAGGTTTCCAAAGGAAAAATTCAAGGACTTTCCAGGACCTCTCACAAGTTTTTCAAGGACTCAAAGCGGCATGCAAAGTTACAATTTTTGTACTGGAAAATTTCCAAAATCAAAAATTTTATTGCACTTACAATAAATAAATGCGTATCACAAGAACAACAAAAATGCCTAGTCCTGATAACTTCTCAAGATCACGACATGCAATGGACGCTTACAATGTAAAAGAGGTCGAGGTTTTTGCAGTATAATCTTCAAGTTCACCAGACATACTCAAAATGTCCAGTGTAGCATTATTTCACTGATATAAAGATAAATAAATGTATGTTATAATGGTGCTAATAATGACTAACCTGCATTGCTTGGAAAGCCCAGAAGAATAAAAAGAACAGTTCACAATACACAACGAGCACTACCAACGGCCGCACTGACCTGAACAGTGTTATCTAAGCTTGTTTACCAACATCTCCAAACCATTCAGCTTAGTCTTGCTGCACTTCCGTTAAATTAATGTATGTAGGAATTGTGTAAAACATGTTTAATCCTGATCACTTCTCAAGTACAAGATGATAAAGTTCCCACAATGAACACATAACAGCTGCAGAGACTACGTCAGTATTCGCTGGATTGGTTGACCAAGCATTTCCAAATCATTTAGCACAGTGTTATTGCACTTATACCATATTATAATAAACAAAGTTATACCACAAATATATTTAAAATGTCCAGTCATCATCACTTGTCAAGTCCACAACACTGAAAACTTCACACCACACACAGAAAAGTCTAGAACAGCTGCTGACAGTTTTGTACTACATGTATTAACTGGGTAATATTCATTAAGCATCTCATAAACACTCTTCCCAGTTTGATTGCACTCAGTTACCCATAAAATGTACATCACAACTACATTATAACACTGCTTGATCACTTGTCAGGTTCAAAATATTGAGAAACAAAGTTTATGACTAATGTTCACAACTTCTGCAAGGACTTGTATAAGCTCAGTATTGTGCACCAATAATTTCCAGCTCGGAACACTTCTGCAGTCACAACAAAATACAAATGTTCACAACAAACTATAGCAGGTTCACAACAGCTGCTGGGACTTCTCTTGTATTAGCTGTATGATCTTTTCAGCTCTTCCGCTTTAGTTTTTGCAGTCCTGCGCAAGCTGTTGGACTTCACTACAAAGGTAATATCATTTGACTGTTCTGCTTTTTCTGAATAGCGATCAGCTGAACCAGTCAAATCCGCTACGACAGCTTCCAGTTCCTTTTTTTTCTTCTTCATGCTGTCGATCTCATCATTGATCAGACGCCTTTTTGAGTGCCTAGCGTCATCAAGTTTCTCCTGCTTTTGAGCCTCTGTGTGCAATGTACCGATTCCTTGCTGCTGATACTGACATCCGTAGTTCCTTCGTGATGGGGACACTTGAAATACCACCAGCTTTCTCTGCAGCGCCGCATATGATGCGTTGTGACACATAGGACAAGTCTGTGAGGTTCTCTACAACAACTTGACGGTTTATGCTAAACCCACGCTCAACTGTTGCTTGGCCATGGCTGAGAACAAGTAGCAATTTGACAACATTCCAAAGCTCACCATATGAGAAATTTAGGCCGATCAGCTCATGGAAAAATTCATCTAGCCTATTTGAGCCTTTCTGAAAGAGTCGAAGCTGATTCTTTTCCTGTTGCAACAACTCCGTGTATTCAGCTAAAACAGAATCTCGTTGCTTTTCGTCAAATCTGTGAGCTGCGGCGAGAGCATCAACCACTTTCCTTAGGCTTGAAAGACATTCATCTGGCTTGCAGCACATAAGCTGTGGGTCCAGGCAGGACAGGCCTCTGACAAGGGTCAACTTCAAAGGGCTTTTGTCGAGAATTTTTTTTTGTCATGGCCAGGGGCGTAGCCAGAAATTTTTTTCGGGGGGGGGGGGGTTCAACCATACTTTGTATGTTCGTGCGTGCATTTGTATGTGTGCATGCCTATATACGCAAGCAAAACTGAAAAATTTGGGGGGGGGGGGGGGTTGAACCCCCCAACCCCCCCCTTGGCTACGCCCCTGGTCATGGCTATCAGAAACTTTTTGCATTCCATTTTGAACTGGAACACATCTTTTGCACTTGCTTTGCAGTCCTTTATAATCTGCTGGCATGTGTGGCCGACGTCCACTTTTTCCAGCGAAACATGTTTGCTCAAATCTTCAATGTCTAGCCTCAAAAGGCCACTGATCCCCGTTGCAGACAAAATTGAGCATTTCATGAACTTCATGAGCAGCTTTCTTACAACTGTCTTGAGGTATCTTGCCAAAAAGAAAACCATAGGTTTGTCTACTTGTTATTCAACCAAGAAGGATCTGACAGCTGAAGCAACAATTAGGGCAAAGTTCAGCTTTGCCAACACAAGAGGGTCACGGAAGAACAGACACAAGTTCTCAAAAGAAGCGCACTTTGGTAGGGCGACATTCTTGTTCCTTGCTGCTTCTATGTATTTTCTGATGTCGCTCCAGAGAAGCAGGGCCCTTTCTATTACCCTGACGTTCTCCACCCAGCGATGCGCTACATACTTCAGTGGAAATGTGCTCTGCCCAGTTATGGCTGTAAAATCTTCTCTTCGTGCCGGGGAGTTGTCAAAGAGCATGCTCAGACTTGACAGTAGGACATCAAGTCCCCATATAAGGCGGGTGTCCCCCACGACACCCGCCTTATAGGCATTGTGGACTACGTGCAGGCCACATGTGCCGACATCAATGCACTGCATGGTAGTTTTCATGCAAGTCTGCTTGCAGGGACCTGAATAATTTCAAGTTAACATTGGGTCCATCCATAGAAATTTGGGCAATATTTCTAAGTGGTAAAGGTTAGAGGGCCTTCAACAACTTTTCCTGGATGTCGTCAGCAGTCGTATGCCCCATGAAGATAGATTTGGGATATTTTGTTGTCACGTTATGCGAGGAGTTCCAGTATCTCACGTGTACATCCATTTGTTTCTGGCGAATAAATTCATTAGTAGATTCATCAAAAAGGACGACGTAGCAGTCTGAGTTTTCAACCTCCCTCTGCAAAGCTGATTGAAAAAAAGGTCTAAGCCCGTGGCACGCTATATAGGAGCATTTTTTTCTCTCCACAGGAAAAACCTTTCGCAAGATCGTTATCAGGGAACATGCGCCTAAAGAGATCGGCAGCTTGTGAGGAAGACGTGTAAGAATAATGGCTAGTGACCACCTTCATGGTCCACAAAATTTCAGCGTCTGTGACCATGTCATGGGTCTGACAAGCACGATCTAAATTCATAGCCTGCGATGACACAGCGCGGGTGGGTCCTTCACTTGCACTAGCGCACTGTTCTGTCCTCGGGACGAGGTAGTTGAGTACTGCGCTTGCTCCCGCCGCCTTCATTGCACTAATGTGCTTGGCACTCTTCATATGGCTCTTCAGAGCCGACTCACCCATCGTCGCAATGTCGAAAGTTTTCCGGCATCGTTTACACGAGGCTAGGTGAGTGTGTCGGGTCCGGCGAAATCCATTTGTTATAGTAGTCGTGGCTAAGCCACCCGCTTTGAAACTTGCACTTTCCCGGCATAATTCCAGAGTTTCACAATTGATGCCGCTCACATTAAAAGATGGAAGCTGACCATGAAACTCCCGTTCTATGCGAGCGTTGATCACAACACAACGCACGTGCACCACAAATCAGATATCACACACAAAGCGCCATGCATGATGCGATGAAGCATAGTGTAGAGACTAGTTTAGACACGCACAGCACAAACACCTCGCGCTGAAATACTGTTTCCGAAAAGGGGAGTTTGTCAGGTCGGAGCCAATCTACCCCATTACGGAGGTCGCATTGCTCAGGAAATTCAAGTACTTTCAAGGACCGGAAAAAATTCCAGGTCTTTCAAGGGCCTTCAAAACGGATTTTTCAAATTCAAGGGTTTTCAAGGATTTCAAGGACCCGTACGCACCCTGTAAAGGAGCAGAGCATGCTCGAAACAAAACTTATGTAATCTAGGCTCATAAGTCAGGGGAAAAGACATGATTAGCAACTTGCGCACATGCCATGATTAGCCATCTTGATTGTACACAGTTTGGAGCTCACAGGTGATTGCTGCTAGACAGTCGACAGCCAGTACCGATTTAGTGTTCATTCACATACTAGTAGTATTAAAAAGAAAAGGGGACAGTAGAGAGAAGAGAAAAACAGGTGTGGCTGCAGGCACCATACCTGCCTCACTGTTCTGTAGGGACTCAAACAAGGTTACAGTGAAGCATGAGAAATCAAGAACAAATCACATTCAACACGAGTGGTAATGTGCCAGCTGCAGCCAAGCAACACTCTCAAGGAAGAAGCGGGGAGGGTTTGACCATTTCAGTTATGCACATACCCCCGGATCTCTGTTTGCTTTCTTTGCGAAGTGATAAAGCAATCGTCATTTCATGCAACATCATGGCACACCACTGTCCGTAGCTTTGTAAAGATTCTCAGTTTTAACAGCGAAGCTGTTCTTAATTGAAGCTTCCCCATCCGTTGGTGTAGCGGTGATCACATGGCCTCACAGTGTGGCAAGAGTGAGGCTCGGTAGGAAGGGGAGGGCTGCGCTGTGCTACGAGAGGCGAGGGCGAGGGTGAGGGCAGATGATGTCGAGGCTTGGAGGAGGGGCGAACCTTCGAGAAACGTGCCAAGATGGGGTGAGGGTGAGACTCAGTGGAGTATAAAAGAGCGTGTCAGTGCCAGTGCTCAGAAGTTTGCGCTTTCAAAATGGTGAACAATTCTCATTCTCTGGATGAAGAAGCCGCCCGACATGAGCGTCAGCGAGAGCTGACACAAGAATGGGCATGTCGTTGACGAGCCAACCGCGATGCTCGCACAAGAAAGGCTGAAGCTAAGCGTCAACGAAGGGAAGACTTGAAAAACATAGAAGTGCGATATAGCCTGATGAAGGAGGGGCATCAGCTTCGCTGTTTCAACAGTGTTCGCAAAGTGGAGCGGGCTGGATTTTTCCCTCTGTTTTCTTTTATCTTTTTTTAATCCAGCGAGAGCTGCTAGGCAGCACAGAGTATTATTGCTACATAAAGAAAACAAGAGAATTGAAAGCAGAGGGTACGTGCACTTCTCAAATGGCAGAACCCTCATCACTTTGTTGTTAATAGCATTGCACCAGCTAATGTGCACATGCGGCAGCTCACAGTGAGCGCAACAGTGCACATTTGAAGTGAATAACAATATGGGTCAAGTAGTGGAAGGGGTGAGGTTACATGCTAAAAGAAGAATGCCAAGAAATGAGATGGAAGAGAAAGTTGTGCACGGGCCCGATGGCCCCTTTACAAGCCAGACTCCGCGTGCAGTCACACACAAGCTTAAGTTCCCGTCTCGGCTTACCTGATCTCTGATAACTGTCTTGTATTGCAGCAGCAATGAATGCTGCTGTGCTGTCATGTTGGACTCGGGCCCATTCTGCAAATCTTTTGGCCTCGGTTGCACTGCCTTTATAATTGTTCCTGAAATGGAAAGAGATTTTTATTCCTTATCTTACAGTCTGCATTGCTGCACCAACAGTTATAGAAGTATGGCTGCATGAGTCAGCCACTGTAAAAATAGCCACTTCAAATGGAACTGAATTACTGTCACAGAAACCTTGCACTGAATGCCACTGAGTGCAAGTTGCCATTCTAGAAACCTTTTTGAATTCATCTCCATGAGCTTTAAAAATACATTCCTGTATTGAATATAAGGTACGCTGGCAATTAGAATAATTTAAAATTTAACATTACATTGTCAGCAATTAATGACAATTTGCAAAATTTTACTAGCAGTGCAACTGCAGCATAAGCAGGTGACACTCCACTTTGTGTGGCAAGAATGCAGAATTACCAAGATGATGTCAGTGTGAATGAACACATATTAAGTGACATAAATCCATAACAATTTATGTTAACCATCAGTCAGTACATCTGAAAAGTAACAATCCCCTTAAATATTATCCTTCAGTTAATCGGCTTCTGGACAAGTCATTCATTGAACTAACAGAAGTCTTTCCGTAAGGGCACATTTTAAAAAGGCCCTGCAGCACTTTCTGAACATAATCAGAAAACGTTGCCAGTCTCTTGTGAAGGCTACTACGAACATGCAAACCAGATATTATTGCATTTACAATTTCGTGTCAAAAGCAGCCAAAAATCGCTTGCTCTTTACTTCGCTATGTTGTCCAAACTACAAGGGCGGTCCGATAAGTACTTAGCCTCACCGCGACAGCGCGACGCTGTCGCATAAAACATATACTGACATTGAGTACTCTCTCTTAGAAGGACACATGGAAAGGTCCAGTCGAATTGGGCTCGCGGTTTACTTTTGGCCGCTTGAGGAAGCAGGTGATGTTCGTGTGTCCGTTAAAAATGGAAAAAGAGCAATATCGGTCGGTGATTCGATTCTTGTTTTTGGAAGGGAAATCGTGCAGCGAAATCAAAGAGCGACTGGATGCCATCTACGTGAGTCTTCTCCTTCGATAGCAACCGTAAAAAATTGGTTCAACGAGTTTAAACATGGTCGCACGTCGGTTTTTGATGAGCCTCGCCCAGGGGCCCCGCAAATGGTTACCACGACCGATAACGTGACAAAAATCCACGACCTCCTATTGGCAGACCGCCGACTGAAGGTGCGCGAGATAGCTGAGACAGTAAGCATCTGAAAAGACCGCGTGGGTCATATCCTGCATGAAATTTTGGGCATGAGAAAGCTGTCGGCGCAATGGGTGCCGCGTTTGCTCACTCCGGACAACAAGCGCATCCGTGAGACCATTTCAGAGCAGTGTTTGAAGCTGTTTAAGCGTAATCCGAAGGAGTTCCTGCGTCGTTTTGTGACCATCGACGAAAAATGGATCCACTGGTACACACCAGAGACCAAAGAACAGTCGAAACAGTGGACTGCACCCGGAGAACCTGCTCCGAAGAAGGCAAAGACTGTCGCATCAGCCGGAAAGGTGATGGCCACCATTTTCTGGGATTCTCAAGGTGTGATCGTCGACTACCTTGACAAGGGCAAAACGGTGACAGGACCCTACTACGCTGAATTACTGGGCCGATTCGACGCCGAATTGCAAAAAAAAAAAAACGGCCACATTTGGTGAAGAAAAAGGTGCTCTTCCACCATGACAACACGCCAGCTCACACCTGCACTGTCGCCACGGCCAAGTTGGTCGAACTGGGCTACGAAGTGGTGCCCCATTCACCCTATTCTCCAGACTTGGCTCCGAGTGATTCCGTATTGTTTCCCAACATGAAAAAGTCACTCGCCGGACAAAAATTTGAGTCGAATGAAAAAGTTATCGCCGCCACAGAAGCCTACTTTGCAGCTCAGGCGAAAACACATTTTTCTGACTGGATCAAGACGTTGGAGGATCGCTGGGTCAAGTGTATAGAGTTGAAAGGGGACTATGTTGAGAAATAAATTGACCCCATTCCAAAATTCTCGTTTTTCTTTTGAAGGCTAAGTACTTATCGGACCGCCCTCGTATGCAGCAAGCAGGCACATGCTGACGGATTTTCTCAGAGGCCACATGCCACGGCCACCCACAGGGTGCCGCTGTGTCCCGGCGCCTCACATGTCTGAACCATAAGTAGTGGCCAATGTGGTCAAAAGAAAAAAAATTGACTGGCACTTCACTTATCCAAGCTGACATGATTGCTCAGCAAAGGTGTTGAACACCATGGCAGATAGCATCACAAAATCAACTGAGCATCATGGCGGCCTTGACTCTAGTGCTCTCCTTCCTGGGCAACGACAGCTGGATCTTGCCCGGCCTGACACTTGCACTTGGCTTCCTGGACACAAACTGCTGGGCTCTGCCTAGTTTGGCATATGCGCTCGACTTCCCGGCTGAATGCGACTAATCCAAGATATGGATACTGTAATGGTCAAGGCAGCAAAAGGAGAGAGAAAGCGCATGGCTTGTGCGATAACTTCGCTCATACTTGATAAATTTTTGCAGCAGAAGATTCGTAAGGCAGCACAGTCCAATAATAAGGCCATGCTATGAATAATTTACAAAGGTGTTGCAGGGCCCCTTTAAGCTTAAAATCAAAGTTTAATGAATTACGGATCCAAAAACTGCTGCCAGTTTCAATACATTCGTTACAAGAATGTGCTGCAATATACATTTTGCTCAATGTAGTACAGGAAAAATTATTTCAGCTATTGCTAATTTGAAAATACAGATTTGGTCACATGAAATGACAGCGTCAAACATATATAAAAGTGTATAGGAATGTCAAATAGTTTTGTATGTCAACTTTATACTCATCAGTTAATACAAGAGGCTTATTCATGGTGTATGCCACCACTAGAATGCTTAAAGGGACACTAAAGGCAAATAACAATTTATGTCAGAGTGAAAGCTCAATGTATGACAACTTCTAAAACGGCAATATTATCAACAGCAGTGCCCCACTTACCGAGAAATTAAGCTAAATGTATCACATGATGAGCGCCACGAGTGGGACATTTTCGAAGTGATCCCGATGACGTATGAGAGTCTGCCTACAATTAATCGCTAGTAATCAAACTAGCTGCAATAAAAAAAAGAACCTTCTGTGCATCAAAAGACGTAATAAAATGCTGTTTGTTCGTTTCCGTTTGAGTCATGGAAAAAGGAACCTCTGTGGCGTTGCCATGGGGAACGGCGCGCGTGGTTCAAAGGTTCCGGTTTCGCCGAACTGCGCTTCTCCCGGCGCCCTGCTTCGCTCACGCGGTCGCGTCTCAGTGGTAGTTTCGGGATCGCGTACTGCCACGTGTGTTTTGCGCGCTCGGGAAAGTCGCTCTGATAGAAAGTTCGACAAAATGCCGCATGCAGCGACGCCGGCACTACGATCCCTCAGCAGCATACCGCGTTCATCGGGGCTCAAGTCGCTGAATTGGAGCCCAGCGTCGCGAGCCAATGTCTCATTGTCAAGTTCTCCGTCCACATCCATTGCGGCGATTGCGGCAAGCTTCGATGGCTTCGATGGCCGTTGTTGCTGCTGTGGGTCCCGCTACTTTCGCTCTGCTGCTACTAGTGTCGGCAGCCGCGCAGTAAAGGTGGGCAACGTTGGGCACGGCAGCAGTGACGTATGAAAGTCGGATTTCAGGCGGGTGATTTGAAGTGCGCTAACGCGATGCGGACCACTAGAACGTGATTTTATTTCAAAATAAGCACTTCCTTGGCATAAAAGTAGCACTACGAGTTTTCTGTACCGCTATTTCAACAATCAACGTCGACTTAATATTTGCCTTTAGTGTCCCTTTAAGTGCACCAGAGATAAGAGCACAGGAGGGATGCAAAGTACGCATTGATAAAGTGGTTGGAATAGCTTACACTGATATATGTAGTTCAATCTAAACAAAAAGCTCTAACTTCTGCATGCATTTTCCATATGCTTCTAGCAGGCTTGCAATCTGGCCCTATGCAGGTCCCATAAGGGACAAACTGATGGGTCTTTAGTATGCTTGTGCGAATAGTAAACTTTAGGCTCAAAGCAAATTCGAAGAGAATAGTGATTTGGTCAAATAATTTCGAAGCAAATTCAAATAGTATATATCACATATTATAAAGAAAAAAATTTGCATATTTGTAATGACCCAACTAACCTGCACAATATTCTTTTTAATTGAAACAAGGCACGTGCGAATGTCATTCTTTTTGGTTCAAAGGGAAGCGGAAGCAACTTTGAATAGAAGCAGGATTTGACTTTCGGTAGAATGCAAGTGATAACCTGTAAAATACGTTAAGTATTAAAATTTGCTATACTTAGAGCATATAAGCCGGTATAGCAAGCTTTTAAACTTAAAGAATGATGAATCGATGCAAGGGTACTGATTTGTTCATTTAACCTTGAAGTGGGGCTTCGCGGCAGTGCGGATTTCCCCTGGAAAGGTGTATTCACCGTATAGCACCTCTCCACTGCAGTGAAACTACCTTTACAGGGAGTTAAATGCAGGTTATACACGTGACGTGCAGCTTGCACGTGACGTCACAGACAGGTTCTCTGCGCTGGTTCACAAACATGGCAGCCACCATGACCTTTTTATCTCATTAGAGTGTGATTTCAGCGGAGGACACCCAGTGGTTCCCTCCCCGCGCATTCTTTTGTGCTCTCCCCGCTTTCTTCTGTTCGCCATCTGCACCAAGGGGGAACACAAAGGATTGGAGGGGGCACCGGAACTAATCTGATGTCACCCTTTCTTGCTACGCGCATTCGAGCAAGAGTTCACCCTGCGTCTCAACCAGTTGGTTCGCAAACATGGTGGCCACAATGACGTCAATGCAAGCTATGTATATATGTCTATTCGTTGATTTCGAATACTTCGAAATTTAAAATAATTTAAATTCGTTTCGAAGCGAATTCAAATACTGTAATATTCGTTTGAATATTCAAACTGCTCAAATATTCGCACAAGCCTAGTCGTTAGCATAGGTTGGCAAAAAAACTGGAGCTCACTCAGACTCAATCAAGAAATATATTTTGCTCTGAGGGCTCACTCGGACTCAGATTCCTCAAAAATTTCCTCAACTGGACCCACTCGGACTCAGGTTCACTAAATGTTTTCTCAACCGGACTCACTCGGACTCAAACTCACCACCATATTACTCAGCCAAACTCGCTCACACTCAAACTCACGGCTTGACCCGAGTCTTGGAAAGCCTGAGTGAGTCGACTCATGAGTACGTTGGCGTAAAATTAGCTATTTCGATCATGGTGCCAATGCTCTTTAATGAGAATATCACACATAATTGGTGCTCTACAATACGCCTTTTGATCTTGTACCTTCAAATACGAGTTATCAATGGTTTCAATCCAGTAAGGACCTTTTTATGAAATATGCAACTCACACAAGATATTTTATCAAGACCTTCCTGTGAAATAGTTCGCGGGGGAGGTCAAGGCACCCCCCCCCCTAAATCATGCCTCTGATCAATAAATATTGAGGTGGCGCGTGAACGCTAGTGCGTTGAGATATGCGTGAATAGAGCTTAGTATAAACGTAAGCTGATATAAAGCTGATAGTAATGCTGAAGATGAGTAGGTAGGACCATAGGTCGGCTACAATAGGTGGAACTCACTCAGACTACTTATGAAATGTATTTTGCGCTTGGGGCTCACTCGGACTCAGGCTCACCAATATTTTCCTCAACCAGACTCACTTGGACTCAGACTCACTAAAATTTTCGTCAACCGGACTCACTCGAACTCAAACTCACCAAGATATTACTCACTCGGACTCACTCACACTCAGACTTGCGGACCTATCCGAGTCGGAATGAGTCGACTCATGAGTAAGTTTGCCGACCTATGGTCTTTACTGCATAATACTAAATAAATATTTTTGTCATACATTGTGAAACATTTCAGAAACACTTAAATCAAGACTGGCTATGTTCATTGTATTCCATAGAAGTGGGCACAGTTTGAAGACTGGACAGCTTCAATTGTAAAATCTGCCAATAGACACCAACTAAAACTTAGCATAACTGCTTTAACTAGGCTCTCACTGTACATAAATATGTACCTACTCTTGACCATGTGGTGCTAAGAAGAAAATTCTTTGCCCTTTTACACCTTCATATTGACCAAAATGGGCAGCATAGTATACGAAGTTTCAGCAGATATACAAGCAATGGACAGATGGAACCAGTGTGTTTGCGTGTGCTCTTTCTTTACCACCCCCCGCATTTTTTGTTGTCCCTGAGGCAATATCTCCACACCTTCTAAAAAAGCACTGTTCCATTACCTTCAAGAGATTTGAAGAGGCGACAAAACTCATAGTCAAAAAACACTTCTGAAGGGTGCTTGTATTTGAGCTGCGGCTTCTGGGCTGCTTGACTGTAGCACTCCTGCTTTGGTATGGCCGCCAGCTTATCCACGAATGTGTCCAAGCCCACACGCTTCATCAGCAGCTGGCAGAGGGACTCCCTGTACACCAGCAAGAAATACACGAATGAACAAAATGCTACAGCCAAGATGAAAGGCACCTGATCAGCCTGTAACAGTATCAAAGAAGCGGTCTAAAAGTGAGCATTTATGACAGTCAGTAATAGATATGGTATTTCTGGAGTCCTCAAGATCACTGCTTTTAAAGAGACCCTACATCAAAATTGATAATTGATAACACAACAAAATTTAATGTCCTCTAATGAATGCATTCTGTAAAAATGTTTTTAAAAGGACATAAAAATAACGAAGATGTAACGGGCACAACGCTTACTTTCCCCATTCCTCCCCAACATGTTTCCTCACAGTGGGTGTAATGCCAATAGCAATGCTCTACATACTGCTCCCTGCACGCTTTTTTTCTTTTGGCTGTGTACTTATGCTAAGCACTCAGAGATGGAGTTCCAACAAAGGTGACGGAGAACAGTTGGAGTTTCAACAAAGCTGCCGGAGAACAACACAACAGCAAGGACAGGCAAGTGTGACGCATTAACCACAGCTTCCCTCATCTGCTAGACAGGTGTTCTTGTAAGCAAAGGCTTTCACTTGAGAGTAAATCAGAGTCAAACAATTGCCCAATATTTGTGTTGAGCTGCCGTGCCAGTCTATCATGTCATAAGTAAGACATAGTAATAGAGAGAGCCTCTAAAGCCAAAGGAGAGAGAGAGAGGGCAACCTCTTACCCGAGTTTTTTCTGCTGAGCACTCCATCACAACAGGAGAAATGCTCACAAGCATGCAAGGAGTTCATTAAATAGGACCTTTGTTCCGTGACTCCTTATTCCTGCGCTCAATCGACCCTTACCTGGTTAGGATATCCCTTTAGCAATAGGCATACATACTTCTATCTGTCTTGTGGTGAGCCTCTGCCCACAAGCCATGACTGTCACAATGTGTTGCACCCCAGGTTAGCAAACACACAGTTGTTCCATAATAATAATAATTTTTTGGGGGGGGGAGGGTGGAAAGGTAAATGTGCCAAAACCTCGATATTATGAGGGACGCCGTCATCGTGGGCTCCAGAAATTTTTATCACCTGGGGTTCTTTAATGTGCACCTAAATCTAAGTACACGGGCCTCTAGCATTTTTGCCTCTATCGAAATTGCAGCCGCCGCGGCCAGGATTCGATCCTACGACCTTCACCGTTGTTCCAAGATATGTATGTGGTGCCTTTTCTGCACCATGTCAAAAAGTTGTCAAACCCAGCCTTAGTGCCCTTTGTGTTTCGCAGAGTGGAGGAATCTATCACACACATGAACAGCTCTTCCATATCTTTTTTTTTTTTTCTTTAAGTAGCAACAAAAAATTTTAAAAAATTAAACTAAGGATAAACTTGTTAACTTTCAGTCTTGTATGATGACCACAGCCTCAATGATGTCGGTGTAATGTCACAGAATTCAAGGTCCTTTCACTGTGCTACAATGTCAAATTTCACAACATTTCCACCGTGAAATGGATAGAAAAGTCACTGTGTTTTTGCTCATATTTCCAAATGTTGAACTTTTGGCTACAGCTAGTATATATGTGTCCACAAGAATCATCAATCATTACATGTACTCACCTTGTAAAGCTTGGTACAGAATCATCGTTGAATTCTATGCAAATTCCTAGAAGAAATGCGCACAGGCCTTGAACTAAATCTTCATGCTCATCGCCTTCTGCAAGGCCAACTTGTGAAGTAAGCTGTGAAAAATATAAGGAAAATATACAATCCCATTCTTCACCCCAATTTTTCCACATCTATCCTTCCAATGTTGTGGCACACTTCCAAGCAATATGGTGCATGGTATCACCTAGTGATAGATACATCTTTCCATTTCTGGTTACAAATCCTTTTGAATGCATGGCTTATGAGTTGAGCAGGTATAAGCCTCAGTGAATAAAGGAATATGCTAGTGAGCAGTTTGTGACTGGCATGGCAAGGTAAAATCTTGTTTTTAAATGTGATAATTCTTCAATCAGGCACATATAACTTGGCAGATGGGCAAGTCATTATTAATTCATACTCGGGAAGACCTGGGTACGCTCCAAAGTGCACTAAGGTTGATCTCTTTATTTCTCTTAAAGCATTTTTTACTGCCAGGATTTGGTGCAAACTGGTGCAAATAACAGCTGTTCTTATATCTGTGGTTTCAATATTTATGCAGCCTTCAAAGCTTCGAAAACAATAGCGATGCATAACAAAAATTTGTTTCACATAGTTATGGATGTGAGGTATTGTAAAATTGTTTCAATGTGTGTAGAAGCTGGCACCTTACATCACTTGCAAAGAATACTGCAGTCTGTTTTCCCTGTTAATGAGCAGCAAAGTTTACCACAATGTAGAGACTATAGTGATCAGTACGAGTTTAAAAAGGGCTCACATATTATGAGCATGATAGCACACATGAAAGTGGGAAGTTGAAGTTATGAACAGTACTTCAAACAAGGGTTGTCTTGCTGTGCGTCTTTAAATGAGGGGACTTGTTTTCATTAGGCAAACAGTTCCTTTGTTGTGAAAACTGTTGTCGTCCTGCAAATACAAGTAACCTAGTCAAAATGTTGAGTACAGAGAGATTAAAAAGCAGTTATTTCTTCGACAAATACAAGTAGCCTTGTTCAAGTATTAGTTCCAGAGATACTCAAAAGCAGTTGCCGCATTGACTAAGACAAGTTGCCTTATATTGGATCCAAAGACTTCCAAAAGCAGTTGTAGCCTTAACGAAGACATGTCCAAATGTTGGATCTAAAGGCATCCTTTGTTTAACAGCTGCTGATTGACACGCAGATTCGGATACAGAAGTTCTCTTGGATGCCATCATCAAGGTTTAAGCGCTTATTTTCTGAAAACAAAAGGATACATAGGGGATGTTTGTTGGGATGTTGAGAAAACTTGTCACAGCAAGTGTGCAGTTGGCCAGCCATGTACTCATAAGCATCAGCAGACCCAACCGTGTTTGCAGTTTTCCACCCTGCAAGGAAAAATAGGATGAAATGGAGACATTTAGCATTTCCAATATGCCCAAGACATGCAAGAAGGAAACAAACAAGAAAAAATGAAATCGGCCATCCACCCAGAAAAAATAAAGAGTAGCTCCAGCAACACAGTTTTATCACCGACAACACGACACTATCATAATGTGATGGCTGCTCTCTTAGCTATAGGTTACTTATTTCCTTCACTTTCATTTCACTGTAGCACACCATAAACCTACCACACTTGTTTAACTGTTACGTGCAGTGCAATCTTTTAGCATATGCATGTAACGGTGTACCAATGTCTACTGCACTGGGGCAGGGGTCAACACTTGTGCACTTTTTTCTTTTTTATTCAGCTGCAGTGTGCCTCAACTATTGCGAACTTATCACATATCTGGCACACTGCACAAAAGAGAAATTTCAATTAGCTACATGACAGCATAACCATTTGACTGCATTCTGAAGAGCAGAAAGTACAAATGTTGCTGTACTTATACTCTATCTCAGTAGTTCCTTGTGGCAATGTGGAAGCTGCAGGACTCTTTAGCTAATAGAAAGGTGGAAGGCTCCTCCCCAAAATTTGTTCATCCGCGCCACGTTATCTGCTCAGCATCTGCTCACCATCTTGTCGATACACTTCCCTGGTGGATTAATGCAACAACTTCTTTGGCACCGTAGCCATAAGCTACATTTATACGACTGTGACGACATGGCCGGCAAGTCTGTACGGGTGCCATCACATTACAATGTAAGCATGGTTACTGGCGGTAACCACTAAGATATTTCACAGTATACAATGTGTATGCACAAAGCACATAATGCATCACGCATCGTTGTCATGTATAAGGTACCAAGCAAAGCTAAAGCTCTCTAATCTTGCCAATAAATCAACAGGCAAATCTGAGTTATATTGTACTGCACAAGGATACTGCCTATGTAAACCTCTCCACTTCAGTAGTGCTGCAAGTTGTGGAGATAGGTTTAGCGCAAAGCTTACCCTACGAGGCGACTGTGAAGAGACGCGACGTTCTCCACTGCCGCAGCGAACAAAGACGCTACGGCCGGGTTCGTCGATTCTCCGGCACGGCGCAGAAAAGGCACTCGAGGCAGGAGGTCAACAAACAACACGGGTTTATTAACCCAATATGCAGCACAGTACGACAGTCACGGCTTGCAGGCCGTAAAGGGAACTCCGCAAGACCGATCGAGTACGCTTGCCAGCGGTGCTACGACTATCACACAAAGGGCAGCAGTCGAGCACACGAACGAGAAGCCGCCTGCTAGAGCAGCGCGTCAACCTCTCATGCTAGCCTGGGAGCATCTGACGCGGGCAAGCCCGCGCCAGACAGAAGCGAGCTAATGGGGAAAGGGGGTTGTCACTACGGCCAATGAGGACAGGCGTTGCGCAGTGACGTAAGCTAGCCTGGTGACTTGTCCAGACATGTCCGGACGCGTGCCCGCGCGCCGGGAATCCGATACGTGGCTCGCGCCAGACAAAGAGGCCTGGCACCGCCGCCGTTGTTGCCGTACTGCCAATTAACGGCTGTTCCCGGCGCTCGAGCCGCGCGGGGCCAACACACGCGCTATGTGGGAACGAATCGCTAAAAGGGAGGGCGTGCTCGATTCCCTCATTCCCCCCTTCTAAAGACCGAGGCCAGCCTGAGAAAGAGGCTGCCTGAGAACAAGTGGCAAGGTCAGCTCAGCTGCAAGGGTGCTGGCCAATGGGGCAATGTCCAAAAGGGCGGTGTCGTCTTCTCGAAGATACGAGTCCATAGGTCGGCCATGGTCACACCAACGTCCCACCAAAACTTTCACCACCAGGGAGAGTTGACTGCCGGGAGAAGGTCCGCAGCCCAGGAGGAACAGGGAAGACTGCACAAGGGCGGACAGCCAGCCCGCTTGAAGTTCGCCGGTCGGGAGAGGTTGGCAGTCTGGAACGTACGAGGGGTGGCTGCAAGTTACGTGGGGCAGCCAACCGCCGAAAGTCGCTGGGACGGGGGCCACACAGAAACGGCAGGCCGGAAGAGCAGGCAGCCAGGGACGGAAGCCGGAGCGACCACGCTCGGGCCTAGGCCAAAGCTTGAGTGGGCGGACCAGCCGCCGACACCGCCAGGTGGGTAAGGCAGGGTGAATGTGGCTGCAGGGCAGAAGGTAGGAACCAGGGAAGGGCAGGTCACAGGTTCAGCCACAGGCTGGCGGCACGGTACAACCAGGTGCAGGGAGACGAATGGGCAATACAGAAATAGGCAGGAGTGTCCCCGGCATAGCCGGCTTGCCAAAAGTGGTGCCTGTCTGGACAGTGCTGCCCAACAAAGGGGGCGCTTGCCAGGTTATGGCTTGGACAACACGTCAGAGGGTATTTTCGGCCAAGAGGGCCTTCTACTACTTCTGGACGTGTGCCGCCGCAACTTAGCGGTTATTCTCCATTCACTGTCATGGTATGGAATAAAGTCCAGCTACCTGTCAGTGGGAGAAAGGTTGCTTAAGTGCGCTTCCGCAGGTTGTACCGATAGCGTGGCTTGGAGCCAGCCTTCTCACGGTTTTCCTGCGGTTGCGTGACCGCTTCCCCCTCTCCCAAATCGCTGCTGCGGGCAGCGAAAGGGTTTGGGGGCGGCTGCGTGAGCCCGGGGGACTTGCCCGCACGAGACTTCACGCCTTGCCACACGGGGAGTGAAGAGCGTCACGTTTAATGCCTGGCCGGGTAGCAGAGCGGCACAACTTTTAGAAAGTCTTACGGCCCCTCGCATGTCCGGCCAACCGCGAGTCGTGGAAATAGCCGAGGGTGGCTTTCCTTAGACTGCGGGGTACCCCCACCTTAAAAGACTCCTTGGGAGCTTCCTCTGGTGGGATGTGGAGCGCAGGAGAACTCCGCCGGCGACAAACAGATGCGAATCCAACGTGCCCGCAGCAATACCAGACTGCGTAAACGGCACACGGCGCCGACAGCAATACCAGACTGTCAATACGCGCCCGCTCCTTGGGAGCACGGCTCTTGGAGCCCACAACGGATCGCACTGCTGTGCCTTTGGTAGCTCTTCTCTGCTTAAGAGGATACCGGCTGAAGTGACGTGCTCACCCGAGGCGATCGACTCGAAAGTCAAGTCGCCGCCGGGGTTCGCTCCTTTCGACGCATTGGAGCCAGAGGTCCCGCCGTCTACTCGATGCGATTGCTCTCGGGAGTGGCGAACACAAGTGTCACACCGAAACGGGGGCACGCAGCAAGGCTTGAGCCACGACGTTTGAACTCCCTTTCCGGTAGCGCACAACGAAGTTGTACCGCTGCAAAGTCAACGCCCAGTGCGCGAGGCGGCCCGAGGGCTCGCGCAAGCGCTTAAGCCAGACTAGCGCCATGGGCTTCGTTTCCTCCACCAATGGCACTCCATCGACATTGCAGACAAGCTTCCGGCGAGCGAAATCTCGAGTGGCGTCACGAACTTAAAAGGCAGCTGTAGCCACTACGAGGGTTGCAAGCGGTTGTAGGGCGCCGAAAGGGACGACCCCGTAGCCACCGCTTGGGAAGTCATTCACGATACCCGTGCGCGCGAGAAAGACGCGACCGAGAATCACGGGCCGCGAAAGACAGGGAGATGCACAAAGCGCTGTCGGCGCGCGCGATTCTCCCAGTGCACAACCAACCGCGAAGCACCGCACGAAACAACGGTGCTGCTCTCGAGATGGAAGGCAATGTTTTGCCTGGAGCCGTGCCGCAGTTGTGTACAGCGGCTCCGAGGCAGGCGCCGCCGTTGTAGGGTCGTGCGCCTGTTCTCCGCCATGCACGCCAGGCCCAAGGGGTCAATAAACGGCACAGCGAAGAGTAGGGTTTCCGCACCGACGGATGCATGATGCCTCATGCGACAGGCAAACAAATCGACAACGGAGCACGGTGGCTCACATTTGCCGAAGGCGTCGCCAAGGCGCGCATGAGGAAAATGATCGTCGGAAAACGCGGACGACAGTGTCGCCTATGCGAGCTGGCTCGCGGACGACACTGTCAACCCTTCACGCTCGTGACAACGATGGGCCAGCGAGCGTGTGAATGCCAGCACCATGTGGCCTAGGAAGGGACGCTCCGGTGCGGCGGTTTGGTCACTCAGCTGCGCTGCTAATAAAGGAAGGCCAGCGAGCGGAGACAACGCGTTGGAGGGGCCCGAAAGCAGGTGCTCCGCGTGTGTCTCGACCAGCTGAGAAAACCCGAAACTGGCTAGGCTAGGGCTGCAGTCCACATTCGAGCGGTCATCACCAAAGGAGGCCCAAAACGGTATCTCTCCCGGTGGCCGAAAGCCGAGGGCCGCTAAGGCGAGCTTACCTCGTGCTGCCGGCGTCGTCCGCATCGAACGAGATCAAGTCCGTCGCCAAGGGATCGAGCAGGAACGAGCGCCTCGAGGGGGACTGCTCTGATGCCATGCCGAAACCAAGTTGGGCGCCAGTTATGTGGAGATAGGTTTAGCGCAAAGCTTACCCTACGAGGCGACTGTGAAGAGACGCGACGTTCTCCACTGCCGCAGCGAACAAAGACGCTACGGCCGGGTTCGTCGATTCTCCGGCACGGCGCAGAAAAGGCACTCGAGGCAGGAGGTCAACAAACAACACGGGTTTATTAACCCAATATGCAGCACAGTACGACAGTCACGGCTTGCAGGCCGTAAAGGGAACTCCGCAAGACCGATCGAGTACGCTTGCCAGCGGTGCTACGACTATCACACAAAGGGCAGCAGTCGAGCACACGAACGAGAAGCCGCCTGCTAGAGCAGCGCGTCAACCTCTCATGCTAGCCTGGGAGCATCTGACGCGGGCAAGCCCGCGCCAGACAGAAGCGAGCTAATGGGGAAAGGGGGTTGTCACTACGGCCAATGAGGACAGGCGTTGCGCAGTGACGTAAGCTAGCCTGGTGACTTGTCCAGACATGTCCGGACGCGTGCCCGCGCGCCGGGAATCGATACGTGGCTCGCGCCAGACAAAGAGGCCTGGCACCGCCGCCGTTGTTGCCGTACTGCCAATTAACGGCTGTTCCAGGCGCTCGAGCCGCGCGGGGCCAACACACGCGCTATGTGGGAACGAATCGCTAAAAGGGAGGGCGTGCTCGATTCCCTCAAAGTTACTTGCCTGATAAAATAAAAATTTACACTAAATAAACACTGGTGCAGTCAATCAAGAACCCCCTGCTATGGCATCTTTCATAGACGTGGAATTGCTCCAAGTAATAATAGGTGTGCACACTAGAGCCCCCCCCCCTGGTAATAATGGTTTGGAAAGGTAGTGAGGGGAGATGCAAACATGCCACAATGCAGGATGTACCATAGGTGGACAGTTTTCATTTTTCCAGAGTTCAGGGACAAGGGGGAAGATGGGGGTGCTGAGGTTTGGAGAAAGGCCTGGCAAACTTGCCTCTCTCACTTTTTCGGAATAACTCCTAAGAGAGTGCGCACTGCATGCAGTCAATGAATAAAGCATCATGCACACACAATAAAGAGTTATTTGGAAGGTGCAGAAGTCAACTGCTTCAACAACAGAAATAAATTGCACTACTTTTAGTACAACTGTAAATAATAGAAGTGGAAGCATTGAAGAAAAGAATACAGAAGCTCCATGTGCTGCTAATGATTAGGTTAGAAGGGCACTACAGATGAAATACTGACAATGCGGAAAAGTACTCGTAAACCTGCTAACACTATTTCTAATGCCTCAAGACCAGTGTAAGAAAAAAAAAAGCAATCCAAATCCATACAAAATGAAACACCAATGAATTGAAGAATTACATGCCCACTGTCTTGCTTTCGGTACTGTGCAAAGTATTTGCCAATCTAATTTAATTTCGAGTGAGTCGGTACAATGATTGGATTCAGTCAACCCAGGTCCCAGAGAACGCGGTGGCTCCCCCCAGGAAGGGGTATTCTATAAATGATAACCAATGGTCTATTCGAGTTACAGAATGGGTGTCAAGAGAGAGCAAGCAGCACACTACAAGGAAATAGATGTGATGAAATCAGGAAATTGGCACTAGATGGAGTCTAGATGCCCCAAGATGCTCCTCACATTAGTGCCCAATATGGTTCTTATCAACTGAATAGTATGTTATGTCAAATTTAGGTCAAACTTGTATGAAAAGGAAGACCGATTTCAGGGTACTGGTGCCAGTCGAAAAAAAGGTGCACAACAGGTCCACACTGTTTCTTTTGATAAAGACATATGTTACAAAGTTCATGAAAGATTAGGCATGAGTTAGAAAGAGAGCAAATCCTTTTGAATCAAACACTGCATACATGAGAGGTGCAAGGCAGCTGTATATGACAAATCTACACACTTTTCACATATTATTAAGATAGCTCAAAACAGATTAAAGCATCATGACAATACACTTCAAATTGTCCTCTTGCCGATGGCACTTACTGTGGGAGTTAAGGCATGAAAACAAGTACTTCTCCGAAAATTTGAATTTCTCTGTCCCAATCATTCAGAGGACATTGCTGCAGAACTCGCTGCAGTGGCTTAGCGAATGCGGTGCTTCACTGCTGAGCACAAGCTTGCAAGACCAAATCCCAGCAAGATTTAATGCTACCAGAGCAACTCCTCTGAGGTAAACACAAGGAGAGTAAGCACAAGGAGAGAAAGACAGTGAAGCATAACATGCTTGTCAAGTCACAACCATCATCTCCCTTGTCACCTTGTTTGCATAAAAAAGTGAGCCAAGCTGAGCCTGAGTCCAAGTGACTGTCACCTGGCAAGTCCATGAGAGCTTGACTAAGTCTTAGTTTGTGTACCTGAAAGTTCAAGTCAGCCCTGCTTAGTCCAATGTTGGTCAGCACAATCCTGAGTTAGTTCGGCCGACATTTCAACAAACAACAGTCTGTAGGCAATTCTGTCGAAATTTCCGGACTAATGGCTTTGTTACAACACAGACAGGCTTGCTTCAGATATTAATGGCTCCCTTCTTAGTAGTCTAGATCTGAGGCCTGATGGCAGTTCCAAAAGTGGTGCATATTGTTGAAGCATTCATGAAATCCTTTTTTTATTCACATTGTTTTATAGCTGTCTCTGACTCTGCTTGCCTGTTTGAGAAGATGTGTGCCAACGTCTCAAATCTTTGCCTTTATAGCTTCGTTCTCAGTTTGATAGATGCGAAGAAAATAAAAAGGGCAGAGAAGACATGGCAACAAATTGTGTTACTGAAGGAAAAAAATCACCCAATCATGAAGGTTTTACTAACTGGTGCTCTGTCACATTTAAGCAGCAATTTCTTTTTCTAACACTAACAAGGTAACTTCCACCTGACTTCTTATAACTTCAATGAAGAATAAGGCATAAATAAAGCATACTTGAACACCTGCGTTGCTTCTTGCCTTTCTTTGATTGATGAAAGCTTGGACTTTCAGTGACTAAATTTCCTTTTGTTTACCAGGTCATAGGTGTGAACTCAGATTTACCAGCCAATTTTGACATTTCAAAGAAAGCTTCAGTAATTACCAGCCACACTTTGGTATCTCAAGAATATTAAGTTGCTGCTGCTCTTTCTGTCAGCACTCGGGGGTCTCAAGCCCAAGAAATGTTGATGCAGCTCACCTATCCTCTAAATCCCATGCTAAAATGTAGTGAAAGCACACACGATTAAACCCTACTAGAATTCTTACAGCATAGGTGGTGTGATTGCAGCCCTTGGAGATAGTGACACATTTCCGCAATCATTTCAGTGCTGAACTAGTTCTTTGTCAACCAGAGCACTTGTAAAGATTCATCACATTTATATCTTAATGAAATAAACCGAGTAAACAGCTCAAAAGTTTGGCGACAATCCATAGCTTCTTTGCCAAAGTGAAAAGTTGGAGCTATTCCACTCCGTGAAGGTGGTGACAGGGGCACTCCCATCTCTACTCCCATCTCGCTCTCGTCAGCATTCTTCATAACCACGCTGCTCCTCGGGCCACACACGACCACACCAATAATAATAATAATATCTGGGGTTTAACGTCCCAAAACCAAGATATGATTATGAGAGACGCCATAGTGGAGGGCTCCGGAAATTTCGACCACCTGGGGTTCTTTAACGTGCACCTAAATCTAAGTACACGGGCCTCAAACATTTTCGCCTCCATCGAATACGCAGCCGCCGCGGGCGGGATTTGATCCTGCGACCTTCGGATCAGCAGTCGAGCGCCATAACCACTAGACCACCGTGGCGGGGACCACACCGATGCAGTGCCTAGACTTGAGTAACATGGCGAAACACAAAAGAAAGGCGTACCGCTCCAGTGAAGCTTTCTGCACCTCATGTGGTGTTTCACTGCTTCCGCGATTGGCCCACCTTTGACGAATTGATGATGTCCTGATGACGTGATGATGATTGCTGGAGTATTACACGCCAAAACCACGATATGATTATGAGGCACGCTATATTGGGGCACTCTGGTTAACTTTGAGAACCTGGGGTTCTTTTACGTGCACCTAAATCTAACCACACGGGTGTTCCTTGCATTTCGCCCACATCGAAATGCAGCTGCCGTGACCAAGAATCGAACCTGTGCGCTCTACTTTAGTGACACAACACATTCTGATGGTGTCACAAATTTTAGTGATCTGTGACGTTATGATGATGTCATTATGTGACATCATCGCTCGCTCAGAGGAAGTCACGTGGTTTCTCAATTTGAGGATAGACGCGGACAGACGTCACAAAATCGAGCAAGAGTGCCATTTACAGCTTCGCTGTAACAACATTACACAAGATTCTCTAGCTTATCACTGACTGAAAACAAAATTTGATGCATACATATTGTTACAGAAAATCCCATATGACAATATTTGCCAAAAAGCATGTTGCACCTTTAAAAGCGGCAATGGTGCCACACACAGTGCCAACTCAACATTGCATTTTATGACACCACGAGCCTAGTACCCTTATGAGTTGGTGTTATTCCAAAAGATTTCTGGTACCCAATCTGCAAATTTTTTGCCAGGCATATATTGCACAGTCATTTCTGGGGTTTTACGTGATGTAGTGTAGAGGAATGCCCAGTGCTGCAGCCCCATTGCCAGCCCTGCATGAGGCACGAGCTGGACCAGCATAGGCTGTGTTTGCTGCAACGCTGCCTGCACCCGTACATCTCTTGCTGATACTGTTGAGATGCAACCACCGCTCTCAGCCCAGTGCTTGCATTATAGTGCCAAAACCATGATATGGCTCTGAGCCACGCGTAGTGGCGGGCTCTGGATAATTTCGACCACCTGGGGTTCTTTAATGTGCACTGACATTGCACAGTACACAGACCTCTAACATTTCGCCTCCATCGAAATACAACCTTCACAACCGGGATCGAACTCGCGTCTTTTGGGTCGACACCCGAGCTGCTCTTTCTGCGTTGGGTTGTCAACAAGTGCATGTGACAAGGCCATGGCTGCAAACCCATTGCTCAGTGGGTCTGTGCTGAACAGATCCCTACACAGCAGCTGACCCGCTGTCATACTCGTCACTGGCAAACAGGCAAGAGGCAGCTGTGGCAACACTGCAGCTGACTATGACATGTGTGCACAAAATTCTCATGCCTCAAGGATAGCCTGACCTGCTATAATTGATGCTGTGCAAGCGAAGTCAGCATGTAGCTTTTCCTCTGAACAACTTCTTACAGTAACTACAGTACAAGAAAAAAAGCACTTTTTACTAAAATTAAGATTACGATCCAAGTGCACTGTGCGAGCCCATCACCAGTTTCATTTCCCTGCATAAGGTTCTCACCTGCTGCAGTATGGCGGTGCACTGCCGCATGAGGGAGACTGGTGGGTTGCCAACACTGGTGGCAAGCTGCACACGGAGGAGCTGCTCTTTCTGCGTTGGGTTGTCAACAAGTGCATGCGACAAGGCCACGGCCGCAAACCAATTGCTCAGTGGGTCTGTGCTGAACAGACCCCCACACAGAAGCTGACCCGCTGTCACACTTGTCACTGGCAGACAGGAAGGAGGATGGGGAAGCAAGGGGCATCAGAAGATAATACAATGGCAGTAAACACAAACCACTGTAGCTTGGAATTCATTACCTGCGAATGCGATGTACCATAACAATGTGAATGTGTTCTACCACAATCTACTCCTGCAATAATGCCTTAACGGCACTGCGGGTCATGTATGAGTAAAGAACCAAGGATATAGCAGTGCCACAGGAGCAGGCAACCACGAAAGGGCAACTCTTCAAGAATGATACAAAAAAAAAAGAGTGTTTCATTGCTCAAGACTATGCCGTCAGTGCTGGATGCTAATGCTGTTGGGCATGAAGATGCATGAAAGCAGCAGGCTATGCTCCTGTCACTCGCACTATAGCAAACCCGTTGAACTCCCAACTTGCGCACCTCAAAACATCAGTTTGGTTGAAGCAATTTTCATGGCACAATGTAAGCTTACATAGCACTATGTATTTCTCACCCCCTTATATCAAGGGCTTTACCTGAGAAGCAACGATTTATTGAAACATTAGACACTACTATGGGTAGCAGATGCTGAGCAGGCCTTAACACTCAAGAATGGAAAATGTATACGGTATGAAAGAAAGTAAAAAAGAAAGAAAAGTTTTGGTTGTGGTGATTTTACATAAACGGCAACTTCCATCTTCCCTCCATTTAGAGAGCAAAGCGAAATAAGTAGACCTGTGCGAATAGCAAAATTTTGGATGCGAAGCGAATTTGAATATTGAAGCGTGAGTGCGAATCAAATAGAATATTTTTCGAATATTTCTCGAATATTTTTCTAATACTTCGAAGCGAAATTGCAGAAGAAAAAGTTGTAGAGGATTCCTAAGCATATTCTTATGAAATAGCAACATGAAAGTGTTTCTTTTCACTAGGTTGATGAAGCGCTGATGGGGTGGTGTTTCATAGTTGTCAAGAATGAGGCAATGTAGAGGCCGAATTGTATTTATGTACATGATTTGGTGCAACCAAAGTGTTGCCGACAACACTTTACACGTGATAGGCAAAGATGCCATTTCCTCAGCCTCTCCTCCTCTTTCAACTTCTGTGGAAGCCCAACTGATGTGGTGGACAAAGGTCTGCTCCCTTCAAGTCCGGAGTTCCAAATCTGCCTCGTAGACGTCGATATATAAGAACATCTGAAATTCTGGATGCCAAAAAGGTTTGGCGTCCAATTTTTCAGCCTTCCTGTCCAAATTTTAGGTCCAAAACAGCATTAATTGAGCCCCCACCTCTGCCACATCTTTCATTTCCATGTTGGAACCAACGTTTTCTTGAGTTAATACATTTGCGACCGTAGCGCAGCTTGAAAGGCAGCTTTGCCGCAATACGAGGGTGTGATGAGGTGAAGCATATTGAAAATCTAGGAACCACTTCCAAGTGGACGTTGACTGTATTTGTCTTTGGGAAGTTCGAATTGTTCGAAGAGTGAAATTCCAGTGCAAATCGAATTGCAAACACTATTTGAAAAATATTCGAAATTTCGAATATTCGCACACCCCTAGAAATAAGCTCATCAGACTCATGAAAAACAAGGGAGCACTGATGCCACTTGATGCAGATGCCAGTGAAAAAATTATATCAAGATGACTTCTGCGACCCTCTTGGTAATGTTTGTTGTCATCGTCAGTGGTGGCACTAGAAGCATTCTCTCTCTGCGGTGTCTTGATAAGCAATGATATGTGTGCACTCTGAGTGGTCCACAATAATTTATTAGTCAGCCAAGGCATACTCTGAATTCTGTTGCTGAAGTGTGTTCCATATAAGGGTGGTTCCAAAAAGGTCACTTCAGTATACAGTATCTGCAATATTTACATCATTCTCTTTCATGCATTTTTATGTGAAGACAGCAGCTGCACTACTGTGGTTTGTTATTTAAAGGGGCCTAGGAACACTTCCACAATTCATAGAATTGCCTCATTAGTAAAGTACGTTGCCTCATGAACCTCCTGCCACAAAAATTTTTTTAATCCTTTAAGTAAAAGTGGAGTTATACATGTACTAATTAGTGCACCCCTGGAAGCTTTCTCCTATAGTCCCCATTAGCATGCTGGAAGCTTTACACGAGGTTACGGCAAGGGTACAGACCCTACCCAGAAGTTAAATCACCTTGCGTTATAGCCTTAGGCATTTCCTCTTGTATATATATTTTTTTACGTGTTGGCCTCTACTTCTGTCTTGCGCGTGCACAATGCTCTTTAGGCACACTCAGGCTACTTGGGCTGCCTAGCCTCACCAAATATTTGAGGGTCTCTCAGTCAGAGACCAAGCCAAGTGTACTATTATAAGCCAGCAAGAGTGGTCATCAAGGCACAGCTGTACCCTGAGGCAGCTGCGGTATCTACACAATGCAGTGGACAGAGCACATAGGTACATAGCACAGCATTCGCTATGTGCTCGACATGGCTGTGATGCAGGCTCGCTCTCGTGCTCCCCAGTTCATCCGAGCCACAACAGTATGCAGTACAGAACGGTTTTGTTCTGCACCAGGTTGACTGACGTATACACTCAAACCTCATTATAATGAAGTTACATCTTACCCGAAAATAACTTCGTGATATCTGAAAATTCGTTATAAAAGAATATCCCTAACACTGTGTGTATTGCAAGACTGTTTTTAATTTACTTCGTTATAACCGATATTTCGTTATATCTGTGCTCGTTATATTGAGGATTCAGTGTAGTAGCCAAATTCAGAGTGTGTATTATGAAGCACTATCAATTCACTCAATATGAGGCGATGTCTACTAAGGTGTCTAACTCGTGAGGCACAGCAGGCACAAAGCACACAGAAGGGAGCTAGCATGCATTGGCAGAACACTCGTTGTTTGGGAAGCAACAAGATGCAACTGC
Organism: Rhipicephalus sanguineus; assembly: GCF_013339695.2. Classification (NCBI taxonomy): domain Eukaryota; kingdom Metazoa; phylum Arthropoda; class Arachnida; order Ixodida; family Ixodidae; genus Rhipicephalus; species Rhipicephalus sanguineus. Next base: position 147,193,242 of record NC_051176.1, read on the forward strand.
AAGTACTGCCACAGTGGACTAGGAATAAGGCAAGTGACTGACACTGACAACAAATGTTTAAAAGAGCACTCATGTTGTACACCGGATACCACCTCATGTTTGTTGAAGAAAACAACATTAAGCAGTTGACCATCGACTATCAATGAAAAAATTAAAGATCAAATACTTATTTCATCTTTTTTAGACTGCGGACATATTTTTAATTTCTCTAATGCAAAACCAGCAACGAATGCATTAATAATGTTCTCTCGAAAAAGAAATGAGCCAACACTGGCTTGGCCAGCTTCCTGTGTAGCCAATGATGACATTGTAAAGCAAACAACATGCAATTTCTGGCCGTTTGTGACACAAGATAGCAAATTCCCCTCTGCATGCAGTGCAAAAATATTTCGCTCCCATGTTCAGATGAACCTTGCCTAAAAGTTGGTAATGCTTCCTAACATGGACAACAAGGGTTTCAGAATCGCTCCGAAATCCTGAATTTGCAATGCACACTTGGCACACTGACATTTTGTGTACACTGAAACTCTAGTTATCTCGAAATTTATTTCTCATTTGACGGCTTCAATTTACAGGAGGCTGGCATTTAAGCAGCTCTATAATTTGCCTAACATATATGTAACAAGCCATACAAGTTAAGAAATAATACAAGTGATAACATAAATGAATCAAATAAAAACACATTACTACCAAGGCACTCACAATGACTGGAGACCTACATAAGCTAATGTGAGAGTGGGTGCACAAAATGTTTTGCATAAGCTAGCTGTGATCAGCAATGTGACTGAAGTTAGTGAAGCAAAAAACACGGCCATCCAAAATACAGGTTCAACTTACTGTCTGCACACGTAGGTAGAAGAGTCTGGATGATTTGTGCCTGACCAAGCTCATTTTTGTAAAGGAAACACTGGAAACAGTACAGGACAGCACATCGCAAGACAAAAGGCTGCTTTTCATTGACCATGGACATTAGCAGGACGACTATGGCAGGTCTGTAAAATATAGTGTGAAGAAATAGTAGAGACAAATTCTCACAAAGAAAGCTAAATACAACTTACAAGAACACTAGTACACATTTAGGGCAGGTTTCTGAAAAGTCAGTACTAAATAAGTACTGCAACTCCTTTTTTTCTAGCAGGATAATATACAGTGGAGGAGATAACATAACATTTAAAAATTTTGGTGTTTTATGTTCCAAAACCACATTATGATTACGAGGCAAGTCATAGCAGGAGATTCTCGATTAAGTTTTAGCACCTGAGGTTCTTTAACATGCAACTAAACCTAAACGGCATATGGTTAGGTGGGTTGACGAAATTAAGTAATTCGCAGGCATAAAACAGAATGAGCTGGCACAAGACCGGATAAATTGGAAATCATTAGGAGAGGCCTTTGTCCTGCAGTGGACATAAAGATAGGCTGATGATGGTGATGGTTAAATCTAAGTGTGCAGTTGTGTTTGCATTTGCCCCTGTCAAAATGGAGCTGCCATAGCCATAAATTGAACCCAGGCCTCTGCGTTTAGCAGTGAAACCCCACCACCACTAAGCCCCACGGCAGGTAAATAAAAATTGCCAATTGGATATTTAATGAATATTAACTTCTTTATTTAGATGGGCCGTTTTTATATATTATGGACAACATTTTTAAATTGGCTTCTTCAACTTCACCACATTCACCTTCACCTCTTGGATTTTTTAAAAACCTTCTAGAATTGGCTGTAGCACATCTCTCATGGCTTAGGCCACTGTCTCTTGCCACCTTGCAAAGCAAAGCTTTTGCGACTAATCACAACACAACCAGATAATCTTTGAACATTTGCCAAAATATTTGCAACATAGGCTGTTCCTAGGATGTATAGTCATTTTTAATCCACACATCCACTTCAGCACCCTTATTTTAGTAGACTCTTGCAATTTTCGAACAGTTAACTACTGCACACATCACAATGACTATTTCTATATAACACTCATGATAATACTGCTATGCTTAGATCTAAGTCTGTCCATTAAACGTGGCCAATACTTCCTGCAGAGAGCACCATAAACTTCCTTTCAATTCTTAATTCTTTCATCCTGACTGAACTCTACAGGTTGCTTCTTTTTCATTACTGCCTTTCTCACAAAATAACTTTCAAATTAGTACAGATTTTACTTTACAATGCCACAAATTTTTATCATTACCTAAGATGATTACATAATATTTTCAAATACAGTTAGATGTGCAGGCGTCAAACTGTCCTTGAAAATACTATGCTTGAACATTGCTACACAGTATGATGGCACTGAGCCATATCATATAGCTGGGCACTATAAATGATTACACCTAATTAGTCTGCTACACACAAGAATGAAGGTACGCAGCCTGAGTGTCAGTCAAGATATTCAAAGGAATAGTCACTTTCAGAAATTTGAAATTCTACACGAGATATCTTAGCTATTGGCCTCGAGATCTTGGAGTGGCGCCCTCTCGCGTGTGACGTCAGAGCAAGGACTCCGCTCTCAACCGCGCTGCAGCAGCCGCTGCTCCTGTATGCGGATCGTCTGCTTCAGGCGGGAACATTGTCGAACGAACAGCCTCGCGACGGTCAACTAACGCCTACAACGAATGTTTTCGAGTGTAATCTTCAACTTGTTTTAGTTGCGGCCCAATCGGCAGGGCCAAGAAATCCCCCGGATGGCCGATGAGTGCGCCAATGCCACCGACCGCATTGCTGGTAAGAAAGTGAAACCATGTGTGAGTGTTCTTGCTCGTTATCGTGTTTCCGCCGTGCGATACTAATTAGTTTGGGTGTTTCTTTCGATATTTCAGTAAGCGTGCCGTTCTCCAGCATCTACAAGTATGTGGATAAAGCTTGTGAAAGGTCGCGGTGCCTCATCGAGGGCGAGGCAGTGTACGACGCAGGCCACGTTGTTGAATGCGCGGTCGAGGCCCTCAACGGAGATCGCATCACCGTCGGCTCTCGTCCTGCAAACAAGTGCGCAAGTGCCGGCTTGTTGCACACCCTCCTGCCAATGACCATGATCGCAGTTTGTCCCGTAATGTCGGTTCAGTGAGAACGATATTACGTCGTAGTTCATATTATCAATACCTCACAGGGCCGTCGCATGGGTATTATAATATAACAAATAGTTAATCACTGATTATACCACGCACAGGGCCACAGAGATTAACGTGGCAAAGGCAAGCTGGGTCCAGTTTTATGCCACGCAGCCTAACGAAAAGCTTAAAGAGCTCTGCTTTTAAAAAAAAGTGTCTGCACTGCCTCAGGTGAAAACTTTTGGAGAATGTGCACTACACAGCAGCAACAGGTTTCGCTTATGGCTATGATAAGCACTCTGCTAGGCGCACGCTTGCCTTTATAAGTAAAATACGTATGTAGAACATCCAAATGCAGCCGTAGTTTCAGATATCCTGCGCCGCTCAGCTGAGCTCACAAGGCGCGCTTACGTGCGAGGCGATTCGGAGGCCGCGTCGTCGGCTCCTTGTCTAGGGGCCTTCGCGGCAGGTTGTGGGACGGCACCGCACCTGGTGTAAGTCGCCTATGCTTATAGCTTGCGTGCAATAAACGGCTTAAGTATTGGCGAGGCGATTAAACGCGGTCACAAGCTTACCTAAGAGTGGCGCATACGGTGAGTAGCAGAAGTCACTGTCCGAGAAGTGATTGCTGCACACAGTCGATGAAGGTGTGGGGCGCATTCCCATTCTTAGCTTGACGATCCACTTCTTCAGCTTCGGGTCCTTAGAGCAGTTGTGAAAGCTAACGCCTTTTTCACGAGCGGACGAACTACACTGAGGCACAGAGCAGTACTTCACCATTGCGCAGCACTCGCCGCGGAGACAAGCGGCCGCAGTTCTAAGAAACAAAGAGCTGTAGTTCTAAATGAATGTTAAAAGCAGTCCCGTGGTTGTTCGAACAGCGTCAGTAGCCACCATATGCAAGATAACAATTGAACTGCTTTTTTGTTGAGATTTACCACAACGGTGGTTTCAACACGGCGGTGGGCCTACGTAGCAGACGAAAGCGCGCGAATCCCCGCTCTGACGTCATACAGGCGCCGTTCGCAGCGCCGCCATCGGTCGCACACCAGGCCAATAGGAACAAACATATGTAGCCTGTGCATTCCTTTGCCACAGACAAAAAGTTTGTCAGTCTCAAACTTAAAATTCAGAACAAGATAAGTAAAAGAAATTGCATTATATAATAGTTTTAATAGAATATGGCTCTGAAAAGTGGCATGCTTTATGTGTGTAATGCATGCCTAAAAGAATAATCGTAGTTTAATCAGCAAATACAGTGCCTTCTTAGTGCCTTCTTCCACAGATGACTTAAATCTGGCGCAATTAAAGTTAAGACCACATGTTATCCATCAAAAGAGCTGACAGTAGATAAAGGAGATAACTTATCATACAATTCTGGGTGTGTCCAGATAAGATCGAACACGAGGTCCCGGTCACCATTCCCGATTGTGATGAAATGTACTGTAGGCCTAGGCATTACACCCAGAACAATGGTTTCGCAGTTAGTTTTGCGAAAAAAAATTTTGTTCGCCTGAAAAAAGATATACAAATTTTGGCCGCAAAAAACGCTTTTCCGCAAATTTCGCGATTTCTGATTTTTGAGCGCACCTAGGGAAAAAACGGTGCACTCCTTCGTCACAATACTTATTCCTCCTAAAGAACAAGTGAAATACAATCTTATTAGTTCATTATTTCTCTTGCTTGTCGAAGCACTTTTGAAGAAAAAAATCACAAACTTGGCAAATCGCACAAAATACCTGAATTTCAGGAATTTATTGCTGCAAGCAAGTTAAAGTGAGGATAATAAAAATCGGTACATATTAACTTTGATACTTTCGCTCGCGTTTAAAATAACTTTCGTGCTTTTATCGCGCTCCGTTTTACTTGATAATTGGGCTGAAACGTAAGTGATTTACCAAAAACGCCGAACTTTGAAAATGATTTTCTCAAAAAGGCCATTTTTAATTTTTTTAAAAATCCCTCTGACTGAAGTCAAGGACGTCATCTACCATTGTGCAGAAAAAAACGTTGCATTATTTTTGTTGCTAACAAGTTATAGTGCGTCAAATGTGACCATGCCAGCCTAGCGGCCGCGTCGTTCGTTATGGGCTGAAACTCGGATGTAAGTTGCTAAAAATACTTGTACGTGTCATAATCACAAACCAGCAGCTCCACACCAACAAATGCGTAGCCCGGTGTCATGGTTTAGCAAGCTTTGTCTTGGGATCAGCCGCTTGACAAACCCGCAGCAGCGGCCGCTCAATGCTACGGGAACTCACATTACACGAGTGCCGCTTCGACTGCGGATGAGCTCCGCTTGAGCGCCAAACTACGCTCAGAGGACAAACGAGAGAATGAATGCATCACTGTTAAAGTTAAAGGCCGTTAAGTGCCAACAAATGACATAATATTCAACGAAAACTCTGCCGTCAATTTCCCAGTGAGCGCCTTCAATATAGCACGGATGTATTTTTTTCCCCCTGCTGTTATGCCCGAAGCCGCATAATATCGTGATAAACGCTCGACTTGCGTTGAATATTCTATCTGCGGAGGCACAACAATACAGTATTGTAAAAGCGGTTCTTTAATGAAGTAAAGGACTTGGACACACTCCTTTTCACAGCCGGCTGACACAAGTGTTCTGGCACGAGATGAACAACTGCAGTTCGAGTAGCTCAACCATCGGAAGCACGTATGACAGCTTTCTTTAGATGTCAATAGCTTTCTTTTGTGTTATATGTTGCTCATAGAATGAACCTAATTATCTTTAGGCCATCAGAAGAGAGAACGCAACACATGAGCGCACTACTGGAGGCGCCCACTGGGAAATTGCCGGCAGAGCTTTTGTTGCATACTATGACATTTGTTGGCACTTAACGGCCTTTAACTTTCACAATGATGCATTCCTTCTCTCGTTTGTCCTCTGAGCGTAGTTTGGCGCGCAAGCGGAGCTCATCCGCAGTCGAAGCGGCACTCGTGTAATGTGAGTGCCCGTAGCATCGAGCGGCCGCGGCTGCGGGTTTGTCAAGCGGCTGATCCCAAGACAAAACTTGCTGAACCATGACACCGGGCTACGCATTTGTTGGTGTGGAGCTGCTGATTTGTTATTATGACACGTACAAGTATTTTTAGCAACTTATATCCGAGTTTCAGCCCATAACGAACGACGCGGCCGCTAGGCTGGCATGGTCACATTTGACGCACTATAACTTGTTAGCAACAAAAATAATGCAACGTTTTTTTCTGCACAATGGTAGATGACGTCCTTGACTTCAATCAGAGGGATTTTTTAAAAAATTAAAAATGGCCTTTTTGAGAAAATCATTTTCAAAGTTCGGCGTTTTTGGTAAATCACTTACGTTTCAGCCCAATTATCAAGTAAAACGGAGCGCGATAAAAGCACGAAAGTTATTTTAAACGCGAGCGAAAGTATCAAAGTTAATATGTACCGATTTTTATTATCCTCACTTTAACTTGCTTGCAGCAATAAATTCCTGAAATTCAGGTATTTTGTGCGATTTGCCAAGTTTGTGATTTTTTTCTTCAAAAGTGCTTCGACAAGCAAGAGAAATAATGGGCTAATAAGATTGTATTTCACTTGTTCTTTAGGAGGAATAAATATTGTGACGAAGGAGTGCACCGTTTTTTCCCTAGGTGCGCTCAAAATTCAGAAATCGCGAAATTTGCGGAAAAGCGTTTTTTGCGGCCAAAATTTGTATATTTTTTTTTCAGGCGAACAAAATTTTTTTCGCAAAACTAACTGCGAAACCATTGTTCTGGGTGTAATGCCTGGGCCTACAGTAAATTTCATCACAATCGGGAATGGTGACCGGGACCTCGTGTTCGATCTTATCTGGACACACCCTTCTCATACTGTGTACAGTACAGTCCACTGTTAAAGAGAACACTCGAATGAGCACCTTTGATATTGCTGTCCCCCGAACGGCAAGAGGATGTGGAAACACTGTTTGCGCACGACACAGGTCTGTGAAAAGGAGTCAGAACTGTCAACCACCGATAGTGTTATGCAAATATAAGCCACTATGATTTTGCAAGAGAGCGAAATCTGGACATGCCCTGCGCGCTAGTGTTCCCTTTAACAGTGGACCCGTCTGTACATGCTAAACCAACATGCATCAAAACCCTTTTTCAACTGGAACAAGTATAAAATAAAAAAGAAATGTCTATCGTGCCTTCCACGCTGCTACAGAGGGGCTTTACAAAAATCTCTCTGCAGCAACATGATTTTACAGAAACCCCTCAAAAAATAAAATTCAGGAGCTTCACACGCCAAAACAACAATACGATTATGAAGTGCATTTCATAGTGGGGGGCTCCGTATTAGTTGCGACCATCTGGGAATAAATATCCTTGTATTCAAACTACGATTCCTTTCGCTTTAAAAAAAAGTTAGAAAAGAAAAGGTTGCAGTTCAAAAAATTATAAAAAAGCCGACTTACCTAGGGGGATTGGAAGGAGCATTTACGGAAGCAAAGTACTCTTGATTACTGTGATGCCCTCGTATGACTTCTGCCACCGTGTTTATTGTCTGAAAAGAGATTTCAATCCAACATTTTGTAACCCAAAGAGAAGAGAGAAGTGAATATTTTTCACACTTCAGTATAAATGTGTGCGCACAAAGGGGATGGAGTGTGTGGCAAGGGGCAACAACTACGGGTGGGCGAATATTTGGGCATTTCGAATATTCGAACGAATATTACAGTATTCGAATTCGCTTCGATATGGATTTAGATTATTCAAAATTTCAAAGTATTCAAAATGAACGAATATATGTATACATCTGACTGCGCATAACCCCCTGTAAAGGTAGTTTCACTGCAGCGCCTGGTTGCTGTGCCGTGAAACAACCCATCCAAGGGAAATCTGCACTGCCGCAAAGCCACACTTCAAGGTTAAATGTACATATATTTTTAAGATTAAAAGCGTTTTATATGGGCTTATATGCGTTAAGTATAGAAATTTTTAAATTGTAACGTATTGCACCACTTACAACTTGCACCCTACTGCTATTCAAATCTTGATACTATTCAAGACTGCTTCCACTTCATTTCAAGCCTAAAAAGTAACATTCACTCATACCTACTTCCAATCCTTAAAAACATTGTGCAAGGGTCATGACAAAAATGTTCATTTTTCTTAATAATGTGCGGTAAATACTACTCAAACTATTCGATTCAAAATTATTCGACCAAATCACTATTCGCTTCGGATTCGCTTCGAACCTCAAGTTCACTATTCGCCCACCCCTAGCAACGACCTTCCTAGGCCCACTAAAGAGAGGGTGCAGGTTTATTTCATGCAAAAATTACAATAAGAAAAGGTAATTCAGAAAAGCATTATATGCAGTGGAGACATTAGTGCAAGATCGCATACTTCATTATGATGAAATATTTCTGAAGAAATCATTCCGTTGAAGTGCTTGGCAACCATTAGTGCTGTTAAAAGATCGCATACTTCATTATTATGAAATATTTTTGAAGAAATCATACCGTTGAAGTGCTTGACAACCTCCCTAATTAGTAAGGAGCTAGGCAAGTCACTGAACGGAGGGCTGCTACCGCAAGCATGTCTCTGAATTCCTCACTCCAGCAGGTCCCTCCTTGCATGTAATGTTTGTGAAGACAGCTGTGGCTGCCAAAAGCAATATGTGTGATGCAAGCTACTCTAAGTATAGACACAGCCAAAAAATGAGTCCCAAAATATGCATTTCCCTGTGTACCCCTATTTTTTGTGCTCCCTAGTATTTTCATTTCCCTAGTAGGCCAAAATGTGCTTCCTTTAGTTCTGTGCAAACATGCGTGACCTGTAAGTGCCATAACCATCTAGTACAAGACTAGTCTCAGTCACAGGTTCACATGAAATGCATGCTCAACTATCGAATGTCTATGCCAACAAACACTAACACTATAAATAATGTAGCATGAAGAAATTTGACAGGAGAGCAACTCAACCTTTTCATATGCTGCCAAGGAAGCAGAGGTTTCCAATTTTACTGTGCTTACTGTCATGCATAAAATTTTTCAGCTCACATAAACAGCAGAAAAATTTTTTTTTTAATATGAACAGCACGGTAACTTTGAAACACGCTTGAGTGGCCAGCCCAGGAAGTTGATTTTCAAAACAGCAGTTGTAATGTTAGAAAAGGCATGCGCTAAGTACTGAACATTTAGTGGTGATATTTCGAACAGGTGTACTCCCCTGCAATGACTTATAAACGTTAAACATTCATTTGTAACACAACTCTTCTTCAAGGAAAAAAAAAATAGCTGCATTAAGGTTGCGTTGCCAGCATCTAAGAGCCCTGCACATTTAGTAAGAGCTTTATGAAATGTCGATGTTGGCATGGATGCTCCCTAGCCATAACCAGGAAGGTCAGGCAATCTAGTAGAAATCCAGAGTAGAAAACAAAACAAGATATCAACCAACAGTGACACACAAAATAATACAAAAGCGACAAGAAATAAAACTAGCATATGTGCACTTAATATCGATCAGTGCAAATGAAGTGTAATGAGCAATCAACAATGGGCATACAATTAGGGCAGGATGCAGATCAAATCTAACTAACAATTGCACAGGAACATGCGTAACAGTGCCAAACTAAAACAAGGTTCAAAAGGAAGCAAAAGATGGTGTTTGGATGATCGCACAGCAGCAGGTAGTCCATACACCATGCAGTCAATGGCAGAGCTTTCCCAAAGCACGCTCGTGAGTCTTCTTGATGGGCATGTGATTGCTGGTCTTTTTTCCTGGGAGTCCAGATGTAATGACTTCCCTTGAGCATGTTAAGCTAACTAGAGGAGAAAAACCACGGACTTCATTGCAGATAGTGGTTTGCTGCCTCTCGTGACAACAAGTCACTCTAAGTTCAGATGAAGTTAGGCGGCCCACACGATACTGGATGACACTTGACTTTTTGACGTCCTCGGCACGGAAAGCTTTGAAAGCGTTGTTGCGCTTTTTGCGCACAACTAGTCTCAAAGACAGATTTTAAGCAGTGTCGTTTATCGTATTATCGTTTTTTTTTTTTTCCTTTTTTTGTAACATCTCTTTTCTATCATCTTTCACTCCCCCTACCCCTTTCCCCAGCACAGGGTAGCCAGCCAGTCTGAGAACTGGCTAACCTCCCTGTCCTGTTTTTCTCCTCCTCCTCCTCCTCCTCTAGATAGAATTCTACATTCAGTTTCGAGGCAAGAGTGGCTGGCAGGACTCTAGCCTGCATTTATATACCCTTTGTTTTCCCTAGTGCTTTAAAACGGGGCATGCTCTGGTGGTGTTCAATCACGTTCACTTATCTTAAGGCTTCTCCTTAAAGGGGCCCTCCAACAGTTATGAAGCACCTATTTTTTATTTGTGGTTTGCGTAGACTGACGGTATGGGATAATTTTAGGATAGGTCTAAGCACTGATGTCAAATGATTTAGTATTTTAATCATGCAATAAAGTCATTACATCACTGCTGACCGCATCAGCGCGTAGTGGCGCTCGCCAGAACCATTGCGGGCAAAAATGATTGGATAAATGTAACGTTAGAAGCGATCGTGGCATGGCATCAAAACTGAGATTACTAATGTGTTTAGTGTTTCTTTTCTGTGCTTTTTCATTGAACCCCAAATAGACGCCATCACAACAAAAAAGATCACTACAATTACAAAGCACAACAGAGACGCTGGCTGCCATTTCACCTCCGGATTTTTTGCTTGCGTGGGTCAGATGTCCATACAAAAGGCTTCTCTCTATGTCCATACAAAAGGCTTCTCTCTCTTCCCTCTTCTTGCTTCTGTACGTTTTTGAGCTGACTTTTTGCTCACGTGGGTAGGCTCTTGATTGTTGTTGAAGCGGTGCAAGTAATCCCCTTCACTGAATTGATGTCGCTGCACCCTTGTAGTTTGTCGGGCGGCTCACCGAACAACCCGCGTAGGGACAACTGTGCTTCACCACCCTTTTCATTTAACAAATTCCCTTCTCAGAATGAGAGGAGGCAGTGACATGGAATGTCGTTGTAAGGAGCAGCAGACAAAGCCTTGCTTCGAAGCAGTAGTGCCTGCTCAATTTCTGACAAGTCAGGTGTCAGGCACCACGTTTGTTACTATGGCAACAACATCAAAAATACGTTGCAAAGGACAAGCAACAATGGTGTGCAAGCTTCCCCTATGTAGGAGCTTTCAGCTCATTGCATTGGAGCAGTCTCAAACGTCACAGGGCAAGTGAAATGTGGTCACGTGACACCACGAAAATCAAGTTCAGGGTAGGCTTTCTTTTTTTCTTGTATTTTGAATTTTCTAGACAGAATAACTTCAGACTGTATGCCACTATCGCAATCGTTCTTGCTGCACTATACTCCGTTTCATACATCAGGTGCAACGCTACGGAAGGTAGCAAGACTTCTTGCTGTAGGTGCGTTCGCACTAAGAAATAGTACAGTGAATTTACCACCCGTAATGTGGTTTTTTTTTCGTTCATGGGCTGTGTATTAAAAGAAGGTGATTTGTGTCTAAGAAATAAACAAACCCCGTTATTTACACTGTTGTCGATAGTTTGTTCTGGATCGCTCAGCGTCTCTTTTTTTGTGTCATGGCCTCCGCGATTAGCACTGGCAGTGCGCAGCCAGAACTGATCGCGGAGGCCAAGCAGAAGACACACGGATTTACACATTTTGCTGGCCAAACTTCTTGCATAGCTTCCACAGCGTTGCACCTGATGTGTGAAACGGAGTATAATCTGTCCATACTTCAGTCTACGCAACCCACGAGTAAAAAATGGGGGGTTGAATAGTGTTGGAGGGCTCCTATAAAGATCTTTGTTGGGCGCCTTCTAATGAAGGAAAGGGAAGCTGTTTCACACGCTACCATCCGACAGGATCACGCACATACTTAGCACCACACACACACACACCTGTGTGTGTATGTGGTGCGCTCTACTGTCCATCGGAAATCCCATATACAACAGCGGCAGAGGGCCACCCCGTGACTAACCCACTGATCCTTCAAATACACCACTCAAACGTAATATTGTTATTTGTGGTACACAGAAACTAATCCCTCTTTTCAGCGACCTTCGTGCGGGGTCACAAAATGCATTGGGGTTAATTTTACATGCGGCATATGTGTGCATCAAGGCAGCACCAGCAGATCTTTAATCCTTCCTTAGTCACCACCAGCCATTCAGGTGATAAACAATAGCAGTCTTCCTCAGTGCTCTCGCAGGACAGTGTGAGAGTGCAGCGCCTGTTAATCAGTGCATCGCAAACTCGAAGAATGCTGCCCCCCCCCCCCCAACATGACATACAGATTTAAAAATAACCAGACTTGCCTTCAAAGGACATTGAAGCAGTTTGAAATTCTCTAAATTAATTTAAAAAATCAGAACCAGTGACCTGTGCCATGCCCCCACCCCAATTTTTAATTTAACAAAGGCCCTGTAAGCAAACAAACTTGCGCCAAAGGAATGCATGGCTGTGCACAGGACATAGGAGAGGAGGACATCAGAAAGTGAATCAGAGAAGCAACATCATCGTGAAGAGTGAGCAAGATTGATGCATTTGCCCGTGCCTTTCCCTACTGCCCAGCGAAGCGTAAGTAGTGGAGGTTGCAATGACTTCTTGCCACTGCACCATTCTGTTTTCTTGCTTAATCTTATTTGTAGAGCTGTGCAAATAGCAAAATTTTGGGTGCGAAGCGAATTTGAATATTGAAGTGTGAGTGTGAATCGAATCGAATATTTCTCGAATACTTTTTTATAATTCTTCGAAGCGAAATTGCAGAAAAAAGAGTTGGAGAAGACTCCTAAGCATATTGTTATGAGATAGCAACATGAAAGTGTTTCTTTTTGCTAGGTTGATGAAGCGTTGGCGGGGTGGTGTTTCGTAGTTGTCTTATCAAGAATGAGGCAATGTAAAGGCCGAATTGTGTTTATGTACAGTACTCACGGATTGAAACAGGACAATTTAGGGCTAAGTATGCGTATACTTTCGTCTACATCGTCTTCAGTTCGGGTCATATCGGCGTAATTTCGACTCGAACGTGTAGATCAGAGCCAAGATTAACTGTAGAGACCAGATTCGTCGCGACATGACGTGGTTATCTCGAGCGATTGCACATACCAGTAGTTATACTAAAAAAATTGATGACGCGTTTGAATTTGTGAGTACTGTACATGATTTGGTGCAACCAAAGTGTTGCCGACAACACGTTACACGTGATAGGCAAAGATGCCATTTCCTCAGCCTCTCCTCCTCTTTCAACTTCTGTGGAAGCCCAACGGATGTGGCGGACAAGGGTCTGCTCCCTTCAAGTCCGGAGTTCCAAATCAGCCTCGTAGACGTCGATATATAAGAACATCTGAAATTTTGCATGCTAAAAACTTCGGCATTCGATTCTTCGGACTTCCTGCCCAAATTTTAGGTCCAAAACAGCATTAATTGAGCCCCCACCTTTGCCACATCTTTCATCTCCATGTTGGAACCAGCGTTTTCTTGAGTTAATACATTTGCGACTGTAGTGCAGCCTGAAAGGCAGCTTTGCCACAATACGGCGGTGTGATGAGGTGAAGCATGCTGAAACTCTAGGGACCACTTCCAATCGGACGTTGACTGTCTCTTGGCTAAGTTCAACCATAATGGAGCTTGAAAGGCGGCTTTGCCACAATACGAGAGTGCAATGAGGTGAAGCATATTAAAACTCTGAAGAGGTCACTTTCAATCGGACGTTGACTGTACTTGTCTTTGGTAATGTTCGAATTGTTCGAATAGTAAAATTTCAGTGCGAATCGCATTGAATAGCAAGCACTATTAGAAAAATATTCGAAATTTAGAATATTCGCACACCCCTCCTTATTTGGGATTCCTGAGATATCAATTTCACCAAATGTGTTTGTATGGCCTATTTGCCAAGTTGATGAACCAGAGTTGTCACAAAAAGGTTCTGCATGGCATTTCGCTGCAAAAGCACCTATGGTTACGATGAAGTTAAACTATAAAAATTTTCTCAAGATCAGAAGATGAGTACTGAGTGGGCCCACTGCTGTTAGGACAAAAAAAAACTTCAAACCAACCAAACCAAGTGTGTTGTGCTTTGAACATTTGTGAGACAGCAACTATGTGCAAAGGTTGTCTCTACTGCAGTCACTAGGCCTGTCAAAGGTTGCATGAGCAAATCGCAATGGAATGCCTTCTGTCTGCTCACACAAGAGGATTTTGCCATCACCAAGAAAGTGAGGCAGACATCTGACAATGGCTACCAAAAAGGCAGCGCTGTTGGCTGGCCAGTTCTCGCTGCTCTAATCCCCTCAGCCTGCTTTTGGCAGACACATTTGTTGGTATCGCCAGTACGGCAGCATTAAAAAATGGCTACAGTTTGTTTCTCAAGCTATCTAAATAGTTACCAATAGAAAAGAGTGACGTTGAACGTGTGCTTGTTCTGTGAAGCAGCATCTGCTAGTAAACCACTTGTGATATCGAGAGCTGCAATGCGAGGGCACAACAGTGACGCCAGCTATCTAAAGCAACTCACTTTGCCTCTATATGCTAGCTTGTCATAAGGAGGACACTGAGAAAGCTAACTCTAAATAAAAACGTGTCATATTAAAGTGCAAGTGTTCATCCTGTTAGCGAATACAAGCAGTGGCATAAATCATGGGGGGTCAGGGGGATCCTTACCCCCCTTGTGTGCGGGCTGGGGGGACACCCCTTGCAAGTGTCTCCGCTTGAGATTTATCTTTCAAACGTCATATTTGAATTTCTTTACAGTTAAGGATAGCACACTCTCCGTAAAACCAACCCTGAAGTCTGAAACCCTTCCAATGAACAGAAGCGAAGTACAAAAGTAAAAGCCGCTTGTCGTTTCATAAAGTATTCTAGAGCATGAGCTTTCTGGAATGCTACAGGTTACTTCTGACGTGCCGCAAATGTTTATTACACTGAGCTTTGAAATGCAAAATAAAGAATCCCCAATCATCTACCTTTATTTATGTCGACGATTTGTTGGAAGCCATTCACAGTGAGGTATAAATGCGATTGCTAGACTATGATTCTGTTATTTGAATAAAAATTGCCGGTGAACATAAAATTGTTTTACAAGAAAGTTTCCAGGGGCAAATCGCGGAAGGCTATTTCGAACAGGTTTACACAATTGGGAATGAAGAATGCAGAAAAAAAGCTGTAGCTTTACGCGTTATCAAAAAAAAAGAAGTGCTAGCATTTGTCTTTCATGGTTTAACCCGAATGACATCGCTGGAAGGAAGGAAGGAACATAAGAGGGAGGAAAGGCAGGAATCTTAACCAGTCTAGGAAAACTGGTATGCTACCATACACTCGGGAAAAGGATAGGAGAGTTTGAAAGAGGTAGAGAAAAAGACGGGGAGCTGGAAATATGCTAGAGTTACGCTTAGAAATAACATTTTTTTCACAATTTCATTTGGAAGTAGGATTTTAATTTTGATATAATAAAAATAAAACATTTTTATAAAAATAACATGGCCACCATAGCATGATGTGTGTCCCCCCTCGTGAATTTTCTGGACTTACGCCACTGAATACAAGCACTATATTACAAGCTCACACTGCATCATAAACAGGGCCTCAGTGTCTGCCTGACTAAGCCTACCATTACCTCCATGGCCATCAGCAGAGCCATGAAGACAGCGCATTGTTCTTGTGTGTTTGTTGCCCACAAAGGGATGCTTTTATCGACTATGTTTAGGTAAAAACAAAGTAGCGTTGAGCAAAATTGCTTGCGTTGAACTTCTTGAAGTGAATAAGAAGTTTTCTGAGTGTGAAAGCCAAGCACTGAATCTAGACACAGCCTACACACTGCTCACATTTGATCAGACATTCCGTAGCATGTGTGCTAGATCATTGACGCCGCTTACTGGAACATATAGCACCTCACGTCGGATCGGTCTGGGATCCAGTCGGTTGCAATCTGTGCATCACAATCCTGCTATTCGATCACAATCGTAAGCGGTCATCTGCACCGTATGAATGAAATCAACCTACTCGTATATAGGCGACTGGCTAAAACATGCATGGATGTGCAGAAAATGCACTGCGATTGCCACAATTAGCCTTAATAATAGTGATACGCTTATATCTAGCAAAAAAAAAAAAAAACTGACAGCACGCGCAGCAGATGTATCACCTGTTGTGAAGTGCAGTAAGCTGACTTGAGGACCCTCACGAAGCTCCTACCAATCATAGGTAGCGACGAGGTTCACGATATTGCCCAAGGCGCCCACTGCGCATTTTTACCGAAATAGAGTCATTTGATGTATTTACTCATTTTTTATATGCTTACACTTTTATGTTTTACACCATAACCCTTTCTTTTTTTTTTTAAGTGCTTCAATGGCAGTCGCACGACACACTGCTTAAATATCTGCACACATGTCACATTAGTGATATTAATATGCAAGGTACCAGCGTTCAAGTTCAATACAGTTGAAAGGGGTCTGTGCTCACCTCAGTAAGGATATCAGCAGGAACACCAATGGCCATAAGTATGTTGCATAGTTGTTCAAGCAGGCCAGACTGGTTCATTGCCTTTTGACATGATGAAGTGACATTGAGTGGAGCAGTGGGCGAAACCAAGGAACGCACCACCTGGAGCATGTGGAAGATGTTGGACACCTTCTGGGCTGACCATCCACTCCCACCACCAGACTGCTGTGCATCTGAGCCCTCCTGCTGCTGCTGCTGGCTGTGGTGGTAGTTGAAGAACGGGCTCAGCCGTTGTATGTAGCTGCCTTCCTTGAAGAAGTTCTGGTTTGAATTATTGTTCTTCAGTAGGTGCAGCAGAACCACCAGGCAGTCTTCGACGACCACACCTGTGTAGATAGCAATCCACACAGCTGAGTGCCCAGAATCAACAAGCAGAATAGGAATGAGCAGTCTTGTAACCTCATCTTGTGTGAAAACCCATTCTGAGCATCAAGATTTCAAGAAAAAACAATCGCAACAGTGTATAAAGGTGGAAGAAACAAGGACTTGCTTCTAGCAACGGTACTATATATGAAAGTTACCTTTCTCAAGGAGATCAAAATTTCATTATTTGGTGGTGACCAGGAAAAACTTTAGGGTGATGCCTTATTCACTTAGAGGCTACCTTTTAACTAATCAGACTGCATAAGAAACCAGGTATGCACACTGAATGCAAGAAAAACATGTACAGCTTAACCCCTTTAATGCACACAACAGAATGCATTATTTCTAAAGTATGATGAGTCTACTCTTGATCAGGTATTGTTCAAGAGGACTCAAACCTGAAAGCTAAGAAACATTTTAAATGAATAAAAAAATGTGGGACTTAGGTGCCCCACCATCCACCTAGGTCAATTTCATCATGCAAGGCACACATATCCTCAGTGCCGACTTCTACCTCCTCATGGCTGCCTGCAAAATCGCCAGTATCAGCCTAGGTAGGTTATTACACAATGCAAGCAGCATGTGCATGCTTTCAAGGTTGTCATTGAGTTTATTGAGCACCCTTTGTACTAACAGCATCTGTCGGGGTGGCCCAGTATTACATAAATTTTCATAAACCAAATGCCTTATGACCTCAAAAGGCTGGAATTTTTATACACAGTGCTGTAGTGTGTTTGTAAGGCTAGAAAATAGGATGTTTCCTATAGGTAGGAGTAGATATTGTGCATTGAGATCTCTGACGTCACCAAAACCAGAAAAGCACATAGCAGTGACAACTACATGCCCTCAAATACCGTATTTTCTCACATATAACCCGCCCCTGCATATAACCCGCAGTCCCACTTTTTAAGCCCATTTTTCCCTTTTTAGGTGCGGGCTATACACAAAAAATACGGTATGTTCAATGCACATATGGAGGAAAATGGGATTTTAATTTTTTGTGTATTTACCCTAGTGCAAGAAAGGAACTAGGCTCGAGAGTTTTCATTGTTGTGATGGCTTCAAGGAGGATGAACAAAATGCTAACTGAACATAGCTGGAAAAGAAGAGGAAGTAAACGGTCACTGTACCCATTCCAGCTTATTGATAAAAATGATATTAAATAAAGTGTATTCAAATAAGAACCAGAAGGATAGCCACACAAGAAATAGGAGGCCTGCACAGAACATGCAGTACAGTCCCAGTGAAAGCCAGAGCAGCAGCCTCCCAAAAGCTCATCGTATACTGAGTATGCTTACTGCAGGTGACGAGTACAGAATCAAGTGGTTCAATATGCTTACATTTATCAGTCAGGTGTTCTCTGCGATCCAAAAAGTATGTCGTGCAAGACGTGCAGTCTGACACTATGGAGATGTGATAGTTTAAAAACACAAAGTGTGAACAAGACCATGGCAAGATCACGGCTTGTGGGAGTCACGCCCATCGCGCAGCTGGTGACAGCGCAACACGTGCTGCGCACCAGCGATGCACCTGGCACAGCCATGCTGTTCAAAAGGAGCAGCCGATGCACCGGCCGAACAGTCGGCGATGGACTAGCGTGCACGTGTGCGGTGTGTGCCCCACCGGGGCAAAGGTTAGAAGGCGGTGTCGTGGCCCGTGAGTTTCGTGTTATTCCACTGTGTTTCTTTAGTGTTTCTCTATTAAGAAATCTTTTAGCTTTTCATCGGCTGCTTCGATTCCTTAGGATAGATGGCCCGAACCCTTCAAGCTACATTTGTGATTCTCAGCAATTTCTAGTGGCACGAATGATAAACATTCTTGCACAAGCAAAAAAAAAATGTCAGGCCTGCGCAGAACATGCAGCACAGTCACAGTGTAAGCTGGAGGAGCAGCCTTCAAGCCTGTTTTAAACTCTAAGGAAGCCCGGAAGACGTACAGTTGCGAAGTGCCCACTACGCATTAACTCATGATTATCCTGCGATGTAACGATGTGCCCATATGTGTCTGTAAAGCAATGTGTGCACCTATATAGTTGCACACATTCTTGCTGCTGTGTCTGATGATGATGATAATGAAATGTGGCTGAGCCCTTTGTAAGGTGTCGGCAGCCTTAAAACACCCATTCATTACGCGATCCACATGGTGTGACGCCTGGTGCGATTGTACACTTCACTCTGCCATGCAGTAACGTGACTTCCCGCCTGACATGACGCCTGTATAGGGCCTTTTTTCTAAGAACCTTCAAGCGTTGGTGTGCCTCTGCCATGTAGAATGCCACAAAGAGTGCCTCGTTTCGATTCAGGCTTGAACCCTGGTTTGTTTGTTTCTTTTGCTCATTATTTGTGATAGCTGTGACGGACATCGGAGGCAGTTGCGGCGGACAACATCGCCACTAAAATCGGCTGTTGTGAACTCATAAATCGGCTGTCGTGAACTCATAACAGCTTACGCTGTAAAACAATGTTGGATGCCCAGAGCAGAACACAGTAGCAGATGACATGGCAAGTCAAAACACCCTTCACACAATGCACATGTGCTAAGTAGTTCACTCGGTTGCCATGCTCATTCCTGGTGATGGACACTGGCAGCAGACATCGCCATCAAGAGTGGCTATTGAAATGAGCACATAACAGCAGATGCTGTAAGACCTTCTTCGTTGTGTTTTACCACTAGCCCGAGTGAAGTTGCCATGAAAAATGGGACCAAAGTGTCACAGTGTTCATCAAAGTAATAAATAAAGTAATAAGAGACACTTTTCCACCCATACATACATGGCATGACCATTATAAGTAAACTGGATGTCTGTTAAGCCAACAGCACACATGATACAACATGAAAGTTATGCTCTTTGTTTTCACAGCTGTCATAAAAACAATGAACATAACCTTGAAAAAAAAGTAACTGTTCTTCAAAGATTTCCCAGACGAGCTTGAAACCATGTTACTGCACAATGCAAGCTCACCTCCATCACTGCAGCCTTCATCAATGATGATGTCTAGAAGGCGATCAAAGGCATTCTCAAATGCAACAATCTTCTGAATGTTGGCATTAGCTTTCGTCAGGTGAGAGAGCAAAAGCAGCGCCTGGAAAGAGGAGAGTTACATTAACAGGTGGCAGTCAGTATACATTGCTTCCAAAGGCATTTGTATGGGCCACTCTTACAGGGATCACCAATTCAGTATTAAGTCATACATAACATAGTCTCCACATTCCAGAGGAACTAGGCAACTCTTGTGATGTGCTAGGTAGAGAGTAAGTGATAAAATACCACTGAAGAAGCCTTCTTGCCTAATCTGGACCGTTATCGCTGAAGGCCTTCTAATTACATGTTCCCTTTTACAATACATCATACTGTACATTATTACTTGACTTGAAAAGATATAGGTATACGTACATGAAAGGAAGGGAAGGAGCGTAAGTCATACGAATAAGGTCCCATACTTTTCACCAATTTTCATGGCAGTGATCAAACTAAATTATACTTGATACAATCTCTGGCTGCAGCCACTGAAGGCATCAGCAACCTACAAGGGCTTGTGACGAGACATCCCTTCAGCTCTCTTCACAAACTAATCAAGGGTTGTAGACCATGCCAAAGATCTTGCTTCTTAAACTGCATGGCAAGAATATGCAAGCTGTGCCTGCAACAAGTTATAATCTAAGTGTAAAAGGCACAATGATTTTTCCGTTTGCACCTGCCCCAAATCTTGCAAATTGGTCTTATTCATGAGATGTGAGTGAAAGTTCAGAAAAAGAGAAATAACAGCAAACATCCAAGTTCTGATCACATCCCAAGCAACCATAATATATTTAACATCTATGCAAGCTAAGCTGCAAAAATACAACAAAGCAAACTGTTTTCAATCCAGTGTGAGCAGCCAATTCAGATATGCATTACATGAGGTAGCACTAAAAAACAAAATAATTATAATTGAGAAAGCGCAAGTGTTCAGTAAGTGCCAGGTAGATTTGTTACTATGTGCAAAATGAAGTCGCTCTACGACAAAAGAAAAACAGAAAAACACGACAGAGACAACGAGGTCGTATTTGCTTGCAATTCAGTTATTTGATGCTGACAAATTTAAAAGCACAAATAGCTTGATTACAAATGAATTTCAAAATCACAACAAAATTTGAAACTTTCAAGAGACCATCACAAATTCCCATGCAAACTCAGATACATGGGCAGCACTGTCATTTTTATTATAGCTGAGGCTGTCCCGGCATCAAAGAACTGACATTTAAGATGGTCATAAATGTGCTTTATGGTCTTGTTTCAAGATTTAAAGGTACAAGATTTAAACTGTGATGTAATCAAACATGTCATAGTGGTGTGCTGAAACATATGAGGCAATTTAATAAATAATGGTTGGGGTTTAACGTCCCAAAACAACGATTTGATTATGAGAGACGCCGTAGTGGACGGCTTCGGAAATTTTGACCATCTGGTGTTCTTTAACATGCACCTAAATCTAAGTACACGGGTCTCAAGCATTTTCGCCTCCATCGAAAATGCGGCCGCCGCGGCCGGGATTCAATCCTGCGACCTGTGGGTCAGCAGTCGAGCACCATACCACTAGACCACCATGACGGGTTATATGAGGCAATTTAATGTGCATGTGCAAGTTTATGTTGCTGCTCTTGTGCTAGCAAATTTAACTCCATAAATAAGTGGAAAATGACAAGGGCACATTTTACACCTTCCCAGTAGCTCGGCACTCACCCTCTGGCATATTTCGTAGCACCTGCATTTCAGTGACACTAAGCTACCAAAAAAGAAGTCAGAGTGACAAAGACACATTAAACGTTTCTAGGATGTTGTAAACTGATTTAGCGATGGCTGTGCCCTCTCAGCTAAGGACACACATGAGGCCATCTCAAAGCTACAGCAAATGCCCCTACAATCAAAGAATTCTGCCGACATCGTGGCCTTTCCCACGATGTCGCCACAATCACCCGCCCATCAAGCTTCATGCATATCATTTCAAATATAACTTCACACTGATCATTGTGACAACGCTATTGATTGTATATTAACCCACCCCTTATGTAATACCCTCTCGGGGGTCTTTAAGGAAATAAAAATGATGAATGAATCTATGTAATGATGGATGTTGTATGTCTCCAATGCTCTGCTGCAATCCCACTGAATGCACGTGGAAGTCTATGGGTAGGTGCCACTCGAGTCAAAGGAGCATCCAAGAAAACACTACACCAGGGAATTGACTTTCGATGTTCTACTGTATGCACTCTCTAAAGCATGGTTAGTTGCTTTAGTATGAACTCACAACACAGGTTAATGTTGCAGATGAACTTTGTACTTTATTATTTTAATGCCCACAGTGCCTCAATGGAATATGCTACAGCCTTGTTACCCTTAGTCATAGAGCTTGAGTGCATGTCCAATGAATTACTAATACCCCTGTCACATGGCGCAACTTAAGGGCACTTTGAGGGAGTGCACTTTGCCGCTAGTGTCATTTGCACGCTGTCACATGGGAACATTTAGGGACACTCGCTGCAAAGCGCACTTGCCAGCGAGTGCGTTCGCCAAACTCACTTCACTGCGACGGAGTGTCTAGCCTCGTGGGCAGTGGCTCGAAAGTAAGTATGTTATTATCGAAAGCCGAGTTTATAGTATTTTTTAAGTATCGTTTTCGTTATTAGAAATATTTTTATGCATTAAAACATACTATACAACAAAAAAACTACTCTGCTATTCTCGCTCTCAGGCAGTTTACAGACACGACCGCTAGGGGCATGCCCAGAACACGCCATGCAATGGCGGCAGCCGCAGTGTTTGCACGTAAAGTTCATTTTAAGGGTTGCTTATAGCTGTAACACATTATTACCCAATAAACATGGCCTTAAATGACAAATATATGCTGTGCTACTGAATTACTCATCGCCATTACCATCATTTCCAAAGTACACTTCCCTTTCTCGTGTAGCAGCGCGCCGCCAAAGTGACATTCTGGAGGTGTAAGTGCACTCACTCAAAATGACACTAAATTGGCCAGTGTGACCGAGGTATAACTGTGCCACACTACAAGCAAATGTGGCGCAATACTCACATCATTGCGAATGACTTCTCGACTGTCTGAGAGGAGGTCCATAAGCCTGGACACACCCATTGGACTGGTGAGAACACACTCCTGAACTTCTTTAGCACGATGAACCAGCAAGCCAGTCAGTAGCCGTACAGCTGGCCATCTTACTCTGAAGTCGAATTCCTGTATTACAAATATAATTACACTCTGTTTAGTGACTTCGTCAGCGTTGTTTTTATTATAATAGGTACAGACGACCAATTTATCTGCTAGAGCAGCTCTTAGAGTTACTGTGCAAAACTTGAGAAACTTGAAGTGCATGGTTTCTGAGCCGCCCAACAAGATCAAAGGGCACAAAGATGCACGACCAACTCTGATACGAGTCACGTCTTCAGTAAACATTTTTGTGATCTCTGCTTTTAGCTAACACACACACACTCCGCTGTTCAAAGTTCTATCAGTTTGCATAACGCCTGCCAGTACACGTGTACAAATACAAGGCTTTTGCTTTAAAAAATTGAGGCACATAAATACTCCTTTGAGTGCAAGCCAAACGAGACAACACACAATATTTTGGCAAAGCAACCACAATGTTCACTTTTTGTCCTTTTGCAGAAAGTTACTTTCAGTAGTCAAGCAGTCACTGTGTGGGTCACTACTATCTAAATTGCCATGCATTGTACCAACCTGCTATGTGTACCCTCATGCTCTACTTCAGAATATCGTTAGGTAGCTTAAAATCTTGTTTAGCCCAAAGGACATTTGCATGCACAAAGCTCCACACACTGAGTCCTATTGTAAACCATTTTGGCTTCTTTTGCGTGCCCAGCAGTTTATGTCTCCTTAACTCAGAGACGCGAAGCCTAAAGCTCCCTAATGTGCAACACTTTCTGTGCTAGTATATGTTAACCAGTTAGCCCTTTGCCCTGTTACATCTTTGTGCCTGTCAATTATTTTATTATGACAAGAGTGTGTGCACACGTACCCTATTAGCCTTTATTTTTTTTTTTCAGGAGGTATAACGAATCATTTCAGTAGACACATGCATGGGCTTTCACTTTTCTGCTGTACCACGCATTGTCATTTTACACCTTCCCACTTATACCCCCATCTGCTATTTAGTGGGACACAGGTCCAATGTATTGAAGTGTCATCAGTACAATGGAACTTTTTAACTGGCTTACCTCCATCAAGTCCAACAGAAGCGTAACATTCTCGGGTTTCTTTATGTATATTTCTGTGAACTGCTCTCCCAATTCTCGACTTGCATTTTCATCCTGAGAGTCCTCTGCATTAAGAAAAAAAGAGAAAGAGAAAGTAGGCGATGAAGCTATCAGAATGCTGTTTTGCAAAGAACATTATTCACATCGTAATGGCCTGACAAAAAGAAAAAAATAGTGCAGGACTTTAAATACTTCCTTTCATTTGCCACTGATAAGAAATCAGAACTTCATAAAATATAACAAAACTTGCAGTATAACGTTGGCACGTGCCCTGTAAAAGCGACTGTTAGAAAGTATCCCAAAGCTAGCTTTCTGGTTCTATGCAAACAATGCCAAGCTAAAGTAACTGCCATGACTACTAATAGCACGGCCAAGTTGCATCGCCAGTTAAGAGTGAGTGCACAACATTTTTTCGCACAATCGCGTTAATTCGTGTTGCAAAACACAAGCTGAACAGGAAGTTGTGTGCCTTGGCAAACACGGTACCTTCGTTCTCCTCTGCACCCGATATGACATACGATAGGGCATCTAGGGCGTAGCCAATGATTTCGCCATCTCCTCGGTCAGTTTCCAGAATATGAATCAGGGCGTCCATGCCCTGAGCACCGACTTCCACTCTGAATTTCTGAAACCAGAAAGCATCACAGCAACGTTATCCACATGCCCAGTTTCGGTTCCGCACAGAAGAGTAGTAAAACAGGGACACAAAAGTGGTTACCTTTGCCAAAGCCTTGAGAGCGCGGCAGGCATCTCGCCGGTCTTCCAAAAGCGTCGACGTCTGAACTCTGTTGACTAGGCGCTCAACCTACAAGAAATATTTGACATTGCAATCTGAGTTTCGGTTTGTGACGTAGCATTTTGTCGAACAACAAATATGTTTTTCATCACCGTACATTGAAGCAGTCTTGCAGATGTTAATTCCTTATATTTACCGCAGCATTTAAAACGATTCTCCTTCTGAATCAAAGATTCTATCAGCTGTGAAGATAAAAATAAGTTCGGTGAAGAACGAATGTCTCATATCGTGTAAACGCGAACTCGGCGGCAGTCACTGTCTGCGCTGGCTGAGTTGCACGCATGCTAAAATGATACATTTAGTAGCAAAGCAAAAATAAAACAAAAACGAAGCTCACATAACGCAGCCACTACTTTCAGTTTAACAGAAATATTGTAAACACTGACACGAGCAAGACCCACGAGCACGCAAAGCCGGGAGCGTGGGCACGACACCTCAAGGGAACCACGCTAATTAAAAGGAGCTGCCATGCTTCCTGACGAACGCTTTGACAGCTGTAAAATAGTTACAGTACCGTTTCTGCCCCGGTTGGAGCATGAGCACCGGGCTGTCCGCCGAGAACAGTTTTCAATCCCGACTTGAACAGCTCCATCTTGCACCTATGGCGTGGCGCAGACGACTTCCGGCACACACTGCGCTCCCTCACGGATTGCTTTTCGATTTCGGTTTTTGTTTTAATGTAGTACGCACGCTGTACATTAAAACGTGCTAAACAAAAGACTGATATGAAATTGGTATTGATATATCCTCTGCACATGCCGTTTCTAGTCTTATAATTCCGATTGCTGATGTTGTTCTTTCTTTACTCTTTTACTGAATTTTTTTCCTCTGTCCTTGGTCGCCTTGGTTACGCCGCTTTGTCGCCACTCCGCCACTCTCCGCTTCTCTCTCAAATCTCAAATCGCGCGAGATACGCACGCACTCCAAAACTTGCTGGTGGGACTGTCGCGGAGTTCGTCTGTACGGCCCAGTCGCATCAGCCGCAAGTTGGAGGGCATTGCTGTGTAATCAGAATGAAGTTCGAATTGTTCTTACGGACTTTGCAGTTCTGCCTATGTATCGCTGTTGCGTTTTGCGGCGCGGACACAAGTGAAAGTATCCTCTCTCTGAACGGAGATGGCGAGAGCGCGTACCCCATCGTTATGTGGCACGGCCTGGGCGATTCCTGCTGCAATCCTCTGAGCTTGGGCGGATTCAAGAATTTCCTCGAACAGTCGATCCCCGGCGTGTATGTGAACTCGTTGCGGATCGGCACCAACATGATCAGCGAAATCGGTAACAGCTACTTCATGAACATCAACGAACAGGTCGAGGAGGCTTGCAAGATCATCGCGAACGACTCGAAACTTTCCGGGGGATACAACGGGCTCGGCTTTTCCCAGGGCGGCCAGTTCCTAAGGGCACTGGCGCAAAGGTGTCCCGAGCCGCCCATGCGGAACCTCGTCTCTCTCGGAGGGCAGCACCAGGGCGTCTTCGGGCTTCCGAGGTGTCCCGGAGAGAGTTCGGAGCTCTGCGAGTACGCCAGGAAGCTTCTGAACCTGGGCGCCTACTGGGACGTCGTTCAAGACCACCTGGTCCCTGCTCAGTACTGGCAGGACCCGTTCGACCGACAAACGTACATTGCCAAGAGTCTCTTCCTCGCTGACATCAACAACGAGCGCGTCAAGAATGAGACGTATAAGGACAACCTGCTCAAGTTGAAAAATCTCGTGCTCGTCATGTTTGAGAATGACACGGTGGTTGATCCCAAGGCAACCAGCTGGTTCGGCTACTACGCCGAGCGCGACGACAAGACGATAGTGCCTCTGCAAAACCAGAAGATCTACACGGAGGACTGGATTGGCCTCAAGGAGCTTGATCAAAGCGGCAGACTTCACTTCTTGTCCACGCTTGGCGACCACCTTCAGTTCAAGGAAGAGTGGTTCACAGAGAACATAATTAAGCAATACTTGCTGTGAGCTTGGACTTATTTTTTCTCTCTCTCATCTCGCGATACGTCAAGCGACACCTTATGACAGTTATTTTAGGTGTTGGAGTGAACGTTTGCTTCGCATCAGGGCATACTTAAATCCTACTGAACTGCAGTGGAAAATAAAGTTATGGTTTTTATTTATTTACTTTTCCCGTACGTGTAATTGTCACGTGTTTGATCGACACACGGCGCTGAACGCAGTGATTCCACTCCTGCGCCAACTGCGGCAAATTGTATTTACTGCGCCATCCAGATAATATCGACGGAAATTGCGCCAAAGTGCGCCAGAGTTTCGGGTTTGAGGGCGTGCATCACCGGCAGTCGCACCACCGGCGCGTCAAAACATGTTTGGCTTGATCTTGGGGCCCATAGCATAGGCGGAGAGTACGGGGGGGGGGGGGGGCTGAGGGGCTCGCCTCCCCCCCCCCCCCCCCGGACCGCTTCATGGGGGGCGCAGCTTCCCTGGCGCCGGCCCAGGATATTTTTTAAGAGCTTGGCTTAGGTCCCCTAGCCATTGACAATGGACTTTTGGCTGTCCTGTCTGGCAGCTAATTCACAGGGGGCTGTTTATGCCCACTTTTTTTTTTTCATTTCAGTATTTTAAAATTCGGATCATGGTCCATTGACAAGACAAACATTCACTGCAAAATGCCCCTCAAACGAATTTGTATGTGCAGTATAGTGTTGATGACCAACTGAAGGGATCATTTAAGCAATGACAAGTTAAAAAGTCTTGAACCACGTAGCGATCGAGAAAAGACGGCACGCATTTTTTTTTATTTATCAGCACAGGGTTTTACTACCAGATCGGTGACCGAAGAGCAGCTCAAATAATCGTCCAGAAAACAACCTTTGGTGGAAGAAGTAACCCCAGCTTCGGACAAGGTGTAATGGTAGTAAATTGTCCTTGCTATACCTTCTGAGAAATATTTTTGGTCATGAATTCAGTGGCATAGTTAAAGCTTCCTGTGTCAGCATTAGCCTACTCTCTCCTGTTTGGTGCATGTTTTAACAAAGTATAGCATGTCAATAAAAAAAATTCGGGAGATCCCATGCATTGTGGGAATCGATTTTATGCGACGCAGTCAGCGAGTAGCAGCCTATGCGGCCTTCTTCGCTATGAGCCAAGCGTTACGAGGTCGATCGATGTCTATGTGTAAATTGAAAAATATATCTGGAGCCTCCACTAGAGATCTTCATAATGACATCTCAGTGTCGGCACTTAAGCGACTAGTTATATTAAATTCTTTAATTTGAAAGTCGGTCTCTATCTCTATACCGGCTGAACTTGGACCAAGATTAAAAAAAAAAAAAAAGGGCTCTAGGAAAGTTCTACCTGTTGTATATTAACGGTAGTCGTGTGTACATACAACCTGTATTTTTTTTCATGACTAAGCGCTAATTAATTAATCAGCTTTAATTAGACAACCTTGTTATTCTTGCTCGAAGCGGTAATATATTAACTTACACCTCACCTCAAATAACCCCGGAATCAAGCATTTATTTTTGCTGAAATCTGCCTGGTTTGATTTTTCCGAGAAAAAAACAAAAGTGCGCGAAACACGCCAAATATGAAATAGACGCGCGCTCGAGCGGCGCTTTAGTTGATACACGGCTGTATTCGTTCACCACTGCATTGTACAGAGCTTCACGCTCGACGATGGACGCGTCCGCAGCATATTTTGATGCGCGTCCATCAAATAGCGTGAAACCCTGTACAATGAACGAACGCAGCCGTGTATCAATCAAAGAACGCTTTGGAACGGTTGAGTAGCGGTGCGTGAGTGCGCGTCTATTTCATATCTGGCGTGTTTCACTTGCTTTTATTTTTTCTCGTTAAAATCAACCCGGCAGATTTCAGCAAAAAATAAATTCTTGATTCTGGGATTATTTGAGGTGAGGTAGAACATAAAGTTAATATTTTTCCCATTCTAGCAAGAATAAAAGGGTTGGATAATTAAATCTAATTAATTAATCAGCACTTAGTCATGAAAAAATTACATGTATGTACACACGACTACCGCTAATATACAACAGGTAGAACTTTCCCAGAGCGCATGGTTTTTTAAAGTCTTGGTCCAACTTAGCTGGGATGCCCCCGCCCCTTCCGGGAAAATGAAAACTCTCCGCCTATGTTGGGGCCGACAAAGTCTCAACGCGGACCAAAAATTATTACGCTGCACTGTGTTCCGCTGAAGAAACAACTCTCGCGCGTGCGTCCTGAGTAAGCCACGATGCCCTGCACGGTGCCGACGCAGCCTCTGTTATGCAAGTCGGCTCGAGGCAAAACGCGCTCTCTGCAGAGGCTCGCGATACTCGCGACGTCTAGTGCTGCGGCGCTTCATCGGCAGACGTCATCTGTTCCAGAATCGCTGCTGATTGCCTGTTCAAGCGTCGCACGTCACGTAATTAAACCAATGTTTGGTAATAACTACACGCGTGCCGCCACAATGCTCGTCATTTCTGATTCTAGACGTCGCGGAATGGAATCTGGGAACGCTAGCAATAGATATATGAAACAGTATCAATTTTTCTATGCTTCGCCCATCCATGAAAGAGCACGTGTTGACAGTTTTCCTCAAATATACTTTATCCATGGATCTTCATCAAGAAGAGCTTTTTCTTAATTCCTTCCACCAGTACATCCTGGTTTGTTATCGCTCTTGCCCCTAAAAGGCCCTGCACTTTCGAGCTCGTGAGCGCTAGGGGTGGCTTTGGCTAGGGTCCCAATTCGAATATTTGCTTGCTTTTTTAACAATATCATCCCATTAATAAAAACATGCCTCCTGGTCAGAACAGCTGCAGTTCTGTTTTAATATGCGCAGCTGTATACGTATCGGGCCTGTCGCTGACGGCCCTGGCGAGGCCCACTGTGAAACGGCTACGCCATGTTACACGTCCGCCACCCCCCGCTTTCCAGGGTCATGAGGAGACGATTTAAAAAATCGCAGTTTCGCTTAACTAGTTCATGCACAGAACTGCATTTTTGGCAGGAAACAGAGTTTCATGCAAAAAAACGGTGAATTCTTTCTGAGAAAATTATTTTCGCACAAGCAAAAAAAAATTGGCACCTTCAGTTCAAAAGATATGAGGTGGTCACCTCAGCTGATCACCATGCAGTAAGGGCCTGCCAGTCAGTTTTGCTAGAAGGTTGCAAAACAGACACATCGTCAAAGTGACGTCGTCATGACGTCACTTTGACATCATGACGACGTCGACATCGTCACTTTGCACTGCCTCCGTGATCGGTGCGCCGATCATGGAAGCAGTGCAAATCCAGGTGAGGTGCAGAAAGCTTGCAATGCCTCTGATCCTGGAGGCGGTGCAAAACCACGTTAGGTGCAGAAAGCTTTCAGAGGAACGTGGGGCAGGATCAATACATATAGAGGGAGAAAAAAAAGAAGAACAAGATGGTTTTCGCCTTCGATACCTTCGAGTCGTCTTAGCTGAATGTGAGTCACTAGGGGGTTTTCGGCAGGGGCGTAGCCAGAAATTTTTTTTTTTTTTTTTTGGGGGGGGGGGTTCAACCATACTTTATGTACGTTCGTGCGTGCGTTTGCATGTGTGCGTGCATATATACGCAAGCAAAACTGAAAAATTTCGGGGGGGGGGGGGGGTGTTTGAACCCCCCCCCCCCCCACCCACCCCTTGGCTACGCCCCTGGTTTTCGGCGTACAAACGGAAATGTCCTAGCCATATACAGCTTCGCTGTGAAAGGAAAACGACGTTTGTTAAATCATGTAGTCCACTATTGAACGCACTTTCTGACACTTCCGCGGAAGCTCGACTTCAAGCGTATCTCCATCTTCCAGGCAACCCGGTGCATGCACAGATGATAGTCTGGAAGCGCTGCGAGAATGCTTACCACAGCACAGAGAGGCCTCAGAAAGATGAAAGGGAGTGTCGGAGGGGGTTGGCTTTTTGGGGCTAGCTATGTGACGTCATGTAGCGCCCAGCAATGATATCGATCCAGAAGAAAAAGAACCTGGCGTTCACCTTGGCGCCGTCTTAGGGGAATGCATTAGGTATGACTCTTTAGCATTGGGCATTGTTGTACGTCGGGGCGTTTGTCTACCACGTCTGCTGATAACCACATATTTAGAGTGTGATTTCATGAAGTATAATTTTATTGATCATAGTATTCTGTTTATTTGTTAGTGTCGAAAATAATCGCTGAAAAGGATATTCCAGAACACTCAGCTGCATGACGCCCTTATTTTTGCATTATCCATTGAAATATGGAGTGCTCCTGAGCTGATTTCTCCATGAGACTTGCAATGAGTCAAAATATTTCTAGCTCTTCATAAAAGCCCCATAATAATTATTCGGGTGCTGGAATGTAAATACAACTTGCTTTTCCATTGTATACTCCAGGATGTGAAATTATCTGCTCCAGAGTGCTCCCAGATGCAAAATTACCTGCTCCGAAGTGCTCCAACATGAAAACTTTTGCTGCTCCAAAGTGCTCCAAAATGAAATTTTTGCTGCTCCAAAAATTGCTCCAAATCAGAAGTCCTCGGTAGCATCACTGTGAACGTTCTCACTTTGCTATAAGACTTCACGGTCAAATGGAAATTGCGTGGTTCTTACAGGGGCCCTGCAACACTTCAGCATGGCCAAAAAACACTGCCGATCGGTAGTCAAGTTCCTGAAAACGCGTAAGCCGAATATTATAGCGCAGCTCGCTGCCTGGAATTTACAATTAATTCTCAAAGTCAGCTTCAAATCGCTCGCTCTTCTCTCGACAAATGACCGCGCCATAAACCCAAAGTACGTGGTCATTGGCTGTGGGAATCGAGCGCGCCCTCCCCTTTGGCGCCTCGTTCCCCAGCAAGCGTGTGCTGGCCCCGCGCGGCTCGAGCGCCGGGAACCGTCGTAAATCGGCGACATGGCTACCGAGGCTACCCACCAGGCCTTTTTGCCTGGTGCGAGCCAGGGGCGTAGCCAAGGGGGGGGGGTTGGGGGGTTCAACCCCCCCCGAAATTTTTCAATTTTGCTTGCGTATATAGGCACGCACACACACAAACGCACGCACGAACATACATAAAGTATGGTTGAACCCCCCCCCCCCGAAAAAAATTTCTGGCTACGCCCCTGGTGCGAGCCATGCGTCGGTCTTCCCCGCACGAAGCCACGCGTCCGGACATTGGCTGGATAATGCTCGCCACGCGAACGCTAGCCTACGTCACTGCGCTTCGCCGGTCTTCAGTGGCCGCGCCAGTGACAACCCCCCCCCCCCTCACAGGAGCTCGCTTCTGTCTGGCGCTGGCTTGGCAGGCTTGCCGCGGGAGATGCTCGCACGCCTGCAACGAGGTAGCCACGCGCTGCTATTCGCCGCGAGATCGGGCTACAGGTGGCAGCACCGTCGCCGCGCTAGTGTGGATAGGCGGTTGTCGGCGCGTATACCAACGTGCACAACAGCGCTTCGTTGTGAGCGATGAGACCCAATTTCCGGCAAACAAAATGCGTTGACTGCAGCTTTGTGGTAATATGTGCGATCTTCATTCCCGAATTAATGCACGAAGCGCGCCAAACGTTACAATTATTAGTGAGAGAAGCGCATTCTGCCAACGAACGGGTCGCTCGCCTTCGGCGACAGTCGGCGTTTTCGCAATGGGTGACGTTTTCTTGTTGTTTTATTTGTACATGTTTAGCTTGTGCTCCACCTACTACGCACTGCTGTAGCGCACGACTGAATTAACTATTTACTTCTTGTTCATTTGGATGCCCCTCAACAAAAAGAAAGCCCGTATTCCTGCACGATGAGTTGAAATAGCACTTTGTGCACTGCGTGCTCAAATATTCATTAGCATTTCTTATTCAGTTCTCCATGAAATGTAGGACAGTATATGGGTTCACTGAGGAAAGCTTCGTGGCTGACAGCGCTTTAGCGCTACGGAGACGTTTAACACGCACACGCTTGTTTTTATTCCAGTAACAATACATAAGGGTAACTGTACAGCACGGAAATTTCTTCGATTGATTACTTGCACGATAGTAATGGAACAAAGGTCCGGTTATTTCACTGGACCAAAGTACGTTTTTTCATACGAATAATGTCCGCTGTCTTCCGTCAATCTAAACAACGCAACACAAACGCTCAAGATAATGTAAAGAAAAAAAGATGTGGCTTCGCGTGAAATTACTACGACATAAATGTAAACTACGCCCTTTGGATTAATTTTGACCATTAGCGCTCTTTAACGCACACCTTAATCTAAGTACACCGGTGTTTTGTATTAATTTCGCGACAAGTTAAAATTGCGCAAGGCAACTCAGTTTTGCGATTTCCGTGCGATTTCATTTTCTGTTCTTTTTAGGGGACAATTTAGGTACCGAAGTGTCACACGTGACTTAGCAGAAATATTTCTCTCTAGTGAGACCATGACCGTACACAACTAAAGCTCGTCGCGTAACGTATAAACAACACCTAACCACAACGCTCAAGTACATGCGAGCCTTTTTTTTTTTTACCACCGCGCCGCTAAAAGGCTATATTCACATGAGATTTAATACTTCTCATCTTTAGGGCAACACCAAGTGCACTTTGCAATGCGCTTGAACCATAGAGTGGCACCTACACTGATATGACTCTCGTGAACGGATGGTACGACGGACGGTACACACAGCACTGTAGACAAGTGCACTCACCGATCTTATTACAGTATACATATACAGCCGATCAAGGCCAAATGCTTCTTTACATCGTGTTAGGCATACGTACGAGCGGTTAAAGTTGCACTAACGCAACGGAACAAACCGCCTTTTGAGGACCTGCGTGACGTACGCGCACATGCAAACACAACGGGGCTAGCAGACGACGCACGGAGCGATCCACACTCACGGCCACCTGGATCGGGGCGCGCGGCGGTGTTGCTCCGGCCGTCCCATTCGGCGCGCGCCCCTTTGAAAAGTTGTAATTGAGGTAGTTCAGACGCGCGCCGCGACGCGGCGCTCTCCTCCTACCCCCTCGCGAATGATGCCGCGCTGACCGCGCCGTAGACAGCCGCAGATGTGTTTGGAAAAATGCATACTGGACATCGTGCACGTGGTGACTGGAATCAAGGTACGCTATTATGTAATGTTAATCGGGCTTTACACAGTGAGTGTTGTTCTCTGTAGCATATGTTACAATCGAGATAGAGCCAAGCAGCGTGCTTAAGAGACTTCGTGTGGCGCGGCGCGTTCATGTGCCATGACCACGGCCGCTACATAAGTGCCATGACACATATATTGTGCCGAGTACGTGATTTTTCGTGCTTCTCATTCTTTGTTTTGGCAATCGTTTCTCCCACGGCCGCCTGGACCGGCGCGCGCCATGCTTCTTTCTAAAGGAAATACATTTTGTCGTCGTCGGCACTGCATAGCTATCTTCTGCGGTCGAGCGCTGTCTTAAGAGCATCACGTTGCTGGAAAACAATTGCGGTAATGATAATGCTGTAGTCGTTTTCTCCTTGCCGATGATAGGCAACATTTTTATATGGGCACGTCTCTTTGCATTCTGAAGTTCCCACGATACATCAGTGATGTGAATGCGACGTTCTTATTTAAGCGCAGGCCGCATGTAGGCGAATTTGAACGCGAAAGCGATGAGTGACGCTTGTCGCCTGCGAATTAGCTAAGGGTCGGTCGCGCAATGGCCACTTTCTCTCGTTTTGGTATCGAATTGTCGTTTTAACGCGACAGCATGAAAGAGCCCGTTTCCCAAGCAACATTTTATCCTTGGCAAAATGTCGGCCTGACGTCGCTGGCCAACTGCACTGTCGTTGGCTCAACCTTGGCAACCAATGTAGGGCCGGTCTTGGGGATTGACATTGGCCTCATGTGGGCCTGCGTCGGCACCCGATGTAGGCCCGTCCACCGTGGCCGACGATGCCGAGTGCATGCCGCTCGCGGGTTGACCAAGGCCCGACGTTACATAAGCGTCGATTTACCGACGGCCGTAGGTCGGTTGCGGACGTTTCCCGCTAGTATTGCTCTGCTTTTTTTTCTTATTTTTTGTGCGTGTTCTAACAAAACGCATCAATTGTTTTTCTGGTGTGTTGGTGCGTGTCGTATTTAATGTGAACGGGCAGTTTATAGAGGCGTTTAACTCTATCTGAATTAATTACGGGCAGAGTGCACATGTAAGACGGAAATAAACGCCTCTAACGGTCTGCACTAATTAACGTGTTAATACGTAACACACAATAAAAGAAAGACGTGAATATAAGTTTTCTCTTTTTAGATGTTTCACATTGTCATACCACATTGACTTCAGGCAAGTAATTTGTTTTTTAGTCTGCGTTCCACGAGGTTACGCCTGTTAGCTCTAGCTGCGAGTTTTTCACTCGCTTGCCTCATTTACCGTGTTTTTCAGAAACGTGCCGTACTGCTGCGTGCCTTACTGTAAGTCAACACCAAGAAAGATTACGTTGCCTCGACGCCAAAGTGGCATTCCTTCCAGCAGGTAAAGCTCGCGCACTCAAGGCCGCAGCATCCCAAGGGATATCCGCCAAACTCCTTTAAGCAGCGGAACCAACCTTCGGATCGCTTCCCCTATTCTGGAAGCACTCAGAAAAAAAGGGGTTTTTAATAAATCTCGTGCTTTCCTTCGCATGTATACTTTTTACTGATATGCTGCACTTAAGAACACCAAAACAATTTTCTTGAAATGTGATTCGCGGGTGTTTTCGCTTCGGCCACCATCATCACGACAAGGACTGGCGCACACACACAAAAAAATAAAGAATATAGCGATAGCCACCATTCATCATTTTATGTGCTTTTTGTGAGGGTGGGGGAAGTGCTATGCTAACTCACGGTTACTCTACAGCGATATCTTCAAGGCGCCGCAAACCTTCCCGCATAGAGCGCAAAGGAATGGAGGGGTAGTAGGCGCGCGCCGCGGTGCGGCGAAAGGAGCGGTCACACCCCTTTCTGCAATTACGCCTCCTCCGTCCGAATGGGACGGCCGGAGCAACACCGCCGCGCGCCCCGATCCAGGTGGCCGTGCCACACTAGGCACGGTTCAGCCAGAAGCCGCTAGGCGGCGACTGTGCTCGATCTCGCGGCCAATTGCAGGCGGCTTCTCGTTCGCGTGCTTCGGTGGTTGCTCCTTTGTGTGGTAACCGTAGCTCCGCAGGCTCAGAGATGCAACCGCTTCTGCGATTCAAAGAAATTCTAGCTCACTATTGCGAACGCCATCGGCTTTTCCCGGTCCCTGCTAAGGGCCGCGCCTGCAGACCAACACCTTGTTGTGTCCTGCAATTGTAAAACATTTTGACCCGAAAGTTGATGGGCGGTGCCCTCACTGTGGGGAAGTCTCCGATAACTTTCACATGGTTTGGGCATGTCAGCTGAATCCTTCCATTCCCCCTAACCCTTCCCCTACTAAAGAGGCATGGGAGCACAAGGCCGAAGCGCTCTCCGCATTCGAAGTGCTGACGTCACTGACGTCACCAAGTGGAGGCGGCGACGGCAGCGGGTATCCGGTTTCCCCCGTTCCCGGTGGCCCGCTCAAACGCGGATGGATACAACTGGAAACACGTGTCACTGGTCGTCATTCAGAAAGTCGCGCCATTTTTCTGAACAAACAAATACAATCGGCGGAAGAAACCTGCAATAACCCTATGAGAGTTATCTTTAAATGAAATATCAGCACCCAGCGAGATAACTTTCAACTCAAAAGCGCGCTATATTTAATGACGGAGGGCGAGTAGTGCGGCTGGTGCGGCGGCACACCGGCACATCAGTATGTTTCTTGTTGCAACACGTGGTACGTCGGTTCTGTCAGTGCAGTGTGCCGTTTTTTTTTCTAAAATGTGAGAACGTCGTGCGTGCTGAAGCGTGTGTGGGGCATTGAATTCGTCAAACCGAACAAGTGCTGTGTCCTTCAGTGCAGTAGCAATTACGACTTGAAGTGCAAGATGTGCGTTTTTCGATTTTCCAAGATGCGGAGCTGCGCTAAAAATGGCTGCGCGCGATTTCGTGCGACAACTTCACTCCTTCACAGAACCTCAGGGTGAGTTTTCCTGCAGAATATTCTACATATACTTCCAAGCGTGATTAGAAGTACGACGGTCGCCACTTCTAGAAACGCCAGTGACGAGGATGAGGAATGGCATGACCTTCAGAGGGAAGCAAACTGTTCACGCTTGCTGCAACGTAGTTGTCACCGAGGAAACGCTGTAAAACATGACGGACATTATCCCGGTATTCCCGGTATTGGTGTATATGGCAGGGTATGCTGTCGTATGCGACAGCATTTACGACAGTCCTGGAGCAATCGTCAAAACAAGAAGTGCTTTAAAGTTCTCGAAACAGCACCAACCTCACCGTGGAGCTCCTAACCAACGACGAGTCGTCATATTTTAATACCTGCGACGATGGACATGCTTGACAGCTGGTTCTGAAGCAAGAGTTGCAGTGCAGAACGAATCCTCTCATACAAGTCTTTAGCCGCAAGAAATGGTTTTAGAAGCTGAATCGAAATCAAAGAAGAAAAAGCTGGAAACGCTCAGCTAGAAATAGCTCTCGAAGTGCCTTTCGCCCCGCTGTAAATAAAGTTGTTCAGACAAAATGCCATTAGTCTCCCGTTCTCGCTTATAAAGCACGCTTGCGACCTGGTGTAAGATTTTCTCTGTTTCATTTATTACCTGCCCATAAGTTTCCCTATCACTGGCAAGCGCAACTCGAGAAGGCAAATGTATGGAGCCTACGTATTTTCGCACGAACAGTTAACCTTGCAGTTTTACTTAAGGTCAAAGGGTAGCTTGTTCCTATGAATCTTTTTTTTTTTATTCGAACTTTTCTGAATGCATTACGCGAAGATAATTTTCTTCGAGGTGTGACTACGTGTTCGGGCTCTTTTGTGGCCGATGTATCAATCAGTCGCAAGTTTGCGCTACCAGCCGGATGTATAACCAAGAACCGATGAACAAAATTATGCGAAGTTCCTGGACATTTGATATATCTATTTCTGTTTACTACCGAGGTGAAATACAGGGCATAAGCTCAGCAGAAGTCGGTTTAAGTGCTTGATACTCCTCAGAGCAAACACACGTCTTTTACTTATTCACAAGAGAAAGAAATATGTCAAAATTTGTGAGGCTCATTTGACCGTAAATATTTGCACGCAATTCCTTTACTCCTGAGGAGGGAATTCCTAAGCACCAAACAGGAACACTGACGAAAGAAAAGGCGAAGACAAGCGCACAGCAGACGTCCCTACGCAAGCCTTCGCTGTGTGGCGAGCAACAGCCGCCGCCGCTTCGTGACGTCACGGTGGCAGCCTTCAGGCCTTGTTGATGGGAGGCAGCCCTACTCAATTGCTCAGGCCTGGAGTCTCAACGGGCTCTAGTCCAACGGGCGCGGGTAGCGGCGTTGTCCAGCGGAGTCCCGGAATAAGGACTCCCCCTATGTAAAGGGTCCTTTTGGGCCTGCAAACTCTCATTTTATTGAATAAAAGTTTTTCACACACAGGCAAGTGTACTGTTGTGCCAGAGCACCTGACCGAACGGGGAAACGAATAAACATGTGCACTTCGTTGGAAGTTCACGGCATCGCGGTCAGCGTCTGCCCTGCGTCCAAGAAAAGGGCCAGCACCTGCCACCTGGAAGCAGGGATTAAGCCCTGCATGCATTGTCTGAAATCCGGGAAAACGGCGTCTTCGCCCAGCCGGCCCCTTCGACTGATGCCAGTCGTTCTTCCAAGCTACCCAGCTACGGAAAGCAGCATTCCTGAGGATGATGGAAAGGCTGCTCGACACCTGGGACCAAAGAGCCTCCCTGTCCACACCTGGGACCAAAGAGTCTCCCGGTCCACACCTGGGACCAAAGAGCCTCCCGGTCCACACCTGGGACCAAAGAGCCACCCTGTCAACAATGGACTGGTCCCTTATTTAAGACCGGGCTGGTCCGTTGTTAGGAGAGACGCCCCAGCCGACTTGGTCGTGCTGGCAGGCTCTGTCCTGCTATAACCTGCTATTACCTGCTATTACCTGCTATACCTGCTATAAACGTTGTTACTGTTTTGTAAATGTTTCGCCTCCTTGTCCTGCTCCTCAGCGATAAGTCCGATCTTCGGCTACCTCGGCTCGCAAACCTCCCGGCTTTCATCGTCACACGAAAACCCATTCGTAACAGTGGTGGCAGCGGTGGGATACGCTACCTTCATCTCATCGTTCGACACGCTGGGATACGCTACCCTCATCTCATCGTTGGACAAGCTGGGACACGCTACCCTGATCTCAACGGTTGGAAAGTTGGATCAGATCCCTGCAGGCCCGAGGCACGAGGACGACCACGACAACGCTCGACGGCAGCCACGAGTTCGACCGGAGTCAGCTGCTTTGGTTGGGTGAGTGCCCAACGTTTACTGGTCATTGCGCCAGACCTCTCTAGCACAGGCAGATGTTAGGAGAGAGTTTTGTGTATTGTTTGATTCATTTTACTCACTTTGAACCACGATATTAGTTTTAAAGTAAGAGTAAATTTTGTAAGAAAGCATCACGAGGGACAAGATCGCGATGGAGAAGTACCTAGTGCAGGACCTCCTCGAAATTTGTAACGACTTGGGCATTTCCGCCGGGTCCGCAAAAACAAAGCAAGCGATTCTCGAGGTGATGCGGGCGGAGAACGTGACCATCGAGGAAGCTGACGAGACTTGGGAGGAGATTTGCGAGAAAAAGCAGAAGGCGGAGGAACGCGAAATGCGCGGAAAACGGAAGGCAGAGGAACGCGAAAGGCGCGAAGAGAGGCAGGCTCAGAGGCGTCGCGAGGAGCATGAACATGCTCTCAATATGAAAACGCTTGATCGTGAAATTCAGGCGATTAAGTGACAGCGAGCACAATACCAACTCAAGATCTTCGAGATAGGCGGTGACATTATGTCTTTTCTCGTTAAATTTGAAAAGGTCTGCGAGGAGGTTGGTGTTAGCCGAGACCTTTTGGTGGAGAGGCTTCTCGAGTTGCTCCCGTGCCAGGTCGCATCTGTTTTGGAGCGCTTATCCGCTGAGGAAGCGCAAGACTTTGATAAGGCCAAAGAAGCCTTGTTGCGCCACTTCGCAGCTCCAGGTCCTGCTAACTGCGAAAGTCGAGACAGTAAAGACAGCGCTAAAGCGCGTCATAAAGCACCAGAGGTTGAAACCCATCGCGGAGCGCTGCAGGCTGAGGCGCGCCGCAGGGTGATAGAGAAGAAAGCACTTCGTGATGCGCTCGAGGATGACGCGCGTCGCGGGGCACTAGAGGCCGAGACCAGCCGAGACCAGCCGCGAAGCGCTAGAGGCCGAGGCCCGTCGCGAGGCGCGTGAGGACGAAGCGCGTCGAAAAGCGCAACAGGATGAGGCGCGCCGCAGAGACCAAGAGGTCGAGAAGCATCGCCAAGAGCGAGAGGCTGAGGCACTTCGAAGGGCGAAAGCGGACGTGGCGCGAGAGGCTAAGGCGCTCCGCGGGAAACGTGAGGATGACGCGCTCCGCGGGAAGCGTGAGGATGACGCGCGTCGCATGGCGCTAGAAGCTGAAACCCGTCGCGAGGCACTAGAGGCCAAAGCCCGTCGTGAGGCGCTTGAGGACGCCGAGGCGTGTCGCAAGGCGCTAGAGGACAAGGCAACTCGCAAGGCGAAGGAGAAAGAGGCGGTTCTTAAAGCGTTTGAGGATAACGCGAGCCGCAAGGCACTAGAGGCCGAAGCCCGTCGCGAAGCGCTAGAGGCCGAGGCCTGTCGCAAGGCGCTAGAGGAGGAAGCGCGTCAGAGAGAGCGTGAGGATGAGGCGCGTCGCGAAGACCAAGAGGTCGAGAAACGTCGCGACGTGCTAAAGCCTGAAACTCGTCGCGAGGCGCAGGACGCCGAAGTGCGTCATAGTGAGGAGAAGGCCGACTTCGAAGGCCAAAGAAAAGGTTGTACTCGTGACATTAGTACACCGCCACGAATTGAGACATCTCAAGGCGAGCCGGCGAGGTTAGAAACCGTCGGAATTATCGTTCTGCCAGAAGGGCAGACACCGATAAACGATCCCGAGGATCAGCTGGTTGAGCATTCTCAAGCTTTGGCAAAGCAAATCGAATGCGGCGTACTTGCGAGTACAAGCGCCGATGCCGCGAGCATTCCGAGCACTTCCGAAAAGAAAAGGCGTCGGCGAAAACGCGTGAAGGTGAACGCCAGAGCGACGAGTGGCGTTAAGCGCACTAAAGTGGCTAGGCGCGATGACGTCATCTCTCGAGACGCCAAGCTCCAGGTTGGGCCTAAGAAATCGAAAAGGCCCGCTAAGAAGAGATGTAAGTTGAGACAGCTGCGGAGAGTTGGCGTCAGGCACACTAAAGTGGCCAAGCGCGATGACGTCATCTCTCGAGACGCCAAGCTAAAGGCAAGGCCTCAGATCACGAAGAGGCCCAGCAAGAGAAAGGTCAGGCAGGGGATTCCGAAAATGCCTGCTAGAAAAAGTCTCAAGTTGAGACTCCTGCAGAAACCGAGATTAGGCGTGAAGCGCGTCACGAAGAAAAGAATTTCAGTGAAATTCAGACGTCGAAGTCTTCACCTGGTCTCATCCTTTTCACGGCCTAGTCGGGGCAGGAGCGCAGCGAGGTGTCGCGTACACCGGCAAAGGCTGTTCCCCGCAGTGGCAAAAGGGTAGCGGCTTAGCCCAGAGGGGTATAATGGGCAGACAAAACCACTGGTATGCCGGTTTGTCTGAGTTCGGCGACCACGGTACAAAGGTAGCCGCTACTAAGTGTTCCGGACAGGTTTGTTCCCTGTCCCTTTGTCGAGA
This sequence comes from Rhipicephalus sanguineus, assembly GCF_013339695.2. Lineage (NCBI taxonomy): Eukaryota > Metazoa > Arthropoda > Arachnida > Ixodida > Ixodidae > Rhipicephalus > Rhipicephalus sanguineus. Next base: position 147,234,926 of record NC_051176.1, read on the forward strand.
TCGGACCCCTCGAAAGGTGTGGAATGCTCGGCTCCCCAGAGTTCGTCAAGGGTGCGTTTGGAGACACCCCGGGATAACCGCAGCATAAAGATGGATTGACATCTTGAAAGAACTTAGTGTGTTAATGTTTGCTAACGAATTGAGGAGTGAAATTTTGTAATTTGTCACTTTCCTCCTCATTGTAGCGGACATTGAGAGATTTGTTTGGTTATTTGTTTCTTTTAATATTTAGAGCCATGACCGTCAGCGCTAGTGTAAAGAGCTGTGAATTTTTTTAACGGAGATGTAGGCTCAGTTAAAAGCCTCCGTTTTAGATACTTTGTTTGCCTTTTTTTTTATAGCTAGGAACATAGCTATTAGTGCTCGAGTAAAGCACAGCCTTTCGTAATGGTTACAGAGATGAAGGCTTAATGTTAAAAGCCTCTGTTTAACGTACTACTGATCTGTTTTGCGTTACGTGTTAGTATGCGCGTCAGTGTAATTTTAGTTTCTCCTTGTTTTGTGTTAAACGCGTGGGTTTGATTTTCAGTTTTACTTCGTATTGAGTTTGAAGCGCTTTGTTTTCTTAGTGTAATACTCATTTGCCAAGCGCAATGAGCCATAGCGTTTTAGCGAAAGGCTAGTGTTGTTTATCCTGAGATGTTTGTTCACAAACACTTGGAACGCATGTGAGCGGTGCCAAGGCGCACGATTTAGGGAGCACTTAGTGAAGTGATTGTAGTTTTGGGGCAAAATTGAGTCTTCCTCAGCTGCTTCGATCGTTCCCAATCTGCTGATGTCACCATTGAGAATCGCTGGCGAACAAATTCTGATTGATTTTAGCAGTGCCACGTACTGACACTTAGCTAGAGGCACGTCCTCACGTTGGTACTCTTCCTGAGATACGTTGCTCGTGATGTTTTAATTTTAGCTTAGCGTAATCTCTAGGAAATGTTTTGTTCTTTTTTTGCTGGTCTGGCGATTTGATCAGCATATGGAGGGCGCTTGCTTTGGCCGGAGTGGTTTGGCTTTGTGTTGCTTCTTGGCAGTTCCAGGAAACTGCTGCTGTGCCGTGGAGGTCACTCCTCGAGGAAAAGAGCTGTACGACCACAGCTGACAACGGTCAACCAGCATCGCATCATCCGAGCTGCGTCTGACAGCTCGAATTCTGGATGCATTGTCTTGTGGCGGGGGTGCTGTTGTGCCAGAGCACCTGACCGAACGGGGAAACGAATAAACACGTGCACTTCGTTGGAAGTTCACGGCATCGCGGTCAGCGTCTGCCCTGCGTCCAAGAAAAGGGCCAGCACCTGCCACCTGGAAGCAGGGATTAAGTCCTGCATGCATTGTCTGAAATCCGGGAAAACGGCGTCTTCGCCCAGCCGGCCCCGTCGACTGATGCCAGTCGTTCTTCCAAGCTACCCAGCTACGGAAAGCAGCATTCCTGAGGATGATGGAAAGGCTGCTCGACACCTGGGACCAAAGAGCCTCCCTGTCCACACCTGGGACCAAAGAGTCTCCCGGTCCACACCTGGGACCAAAGAGCCTCCCGGTCCACACCTGGGACCAAAGATCCACCCTGTCAACAATGGACTGGTCCCTTATTTAAGACCGGGCTGGTCCGTTGTTAGGAGAGACGCCCCAACCGACTTGGTCGTGCTGGCAGGCTCTGTCCTGCTATAACCTGCTATAACCTGCTATTACCTGCTATTACCTGCTATTACCTGCTATACCTGCTATAAATGTTGTTACTGTTTTGTAAACGTTTCGCCTCCTTGTCCTGCTCCTCAGCGATAAGTCCGTTCTTCGGCATCATCGGCTCCCGGCTTCTCCCGGCTTTCGTCGACACGCAACCCCCATTCATAACAGTACTCAATCGGTCTTGCGGAGTTACCCTGACGGCCCGCAAACCCGTGATTGTCGCGCAGTGCTGCATCTTGGGTTAATAAACCCGTGTTTGTTGACATCCTGCCTCGAGTGCCTTTTCTGCGCCGTGCCGGAGAATCGACGAACGCGGCCGTAGCGTCTTTGTTCGCTGCGGCAGTGGAGAACGTCGCGTTCCTTCCCGGTCGCCTCGTAGGGTAAGCTTCGAGCGATACCTATCTCAATATGGCTGATTTGAGCATCGTGAGTTGCATAGTTACCGCGGCCGCCGCGAGATGCCGCCACGTGCCCACGCGCGCGCGTGCGCGCTGGCTTTCACATTGAAATTAAGCCGCGAGAGAGGAAGCGCTTCAAGCGTGCGACAAATCCCTGCAACTCCGCTCGTACTTGACGGATTCTAAATATTTTTATGGCAGTCGATTCGTGAGGCAATAGCCCCTTTTGATGAAACCGTTCGATGATTACTCGGAAAAGTGTTACAGGGCCCCTTTAAAGAAAATGGTTGATTTTATATGCACTTCAATATTACACCACGATTTTTTGTCAGCTATGACAGGAACAAAATTTTTTAAAGGTTATTTTTGCACGTGTTATGCATTTGTGCACGAGCGAGCGCGTACAAACGAGGTATTTTCAGCTGTCACAATTCCAGTTTATATAGACTTGATAGACGTTGGGTGGAATGGTACCAGTGCTGGGCAGTATCGAAGATACATGTATCTTAGATACTATCTTAGATACTCTATGGGTATCTTGTATCTTGTATCGCGATACGTCTCGCAAGACGAGTATCTGTATCTGTATTTCCGATACATTCAATAATGTATCGTGTATCTTAAGATACAAGATACTGCTATAGAAACACCGCCGTGCGGAACGATGAACGGTTGGCTGAACTTCACTTCCAAAGTTAATGGCGCTGCCACTAAGCCATCTGAAGAAAACTAACGCCAGACACAATCGTTTATCTTTTTACCAGAGTCTTCCAGCGAGGGTAGGCGATGAGGTCTGCGCGTCTTAATTGGTGGAGAAGAGTCACGTGGTGGCGCGATCGTCTACGCTCAGCCGACCTTTTGTTTTCTCGATATTTTCTTTCTTTATAGTTGTGTGGGTGCCATGGCACTTCCTCGCAGCCACTGTACTCTCCGCGTACTGCAATGCGTGTGGCGTCTTTAGCGAAAATTCCTATGCCGCTATATGCCGTTATCGAAGTTTCTCTTGCGTGGTGCTTCGTTGCGAAGTGTGAAGAATGCAAAAATGGGGTTGCTTTGCGTCTCGCAGCTTTCACGCATCAGCAATTTGAAAGATCTCGTGCATGTAGGTTGGACTTGCTTGCAATGAGATTGACTTATAGGCAAATGAGATTCTAACAAGCGTCGCACCCTTTGGTGCCGATTGTAGATGTAATAGAATAAGCTTAAAAGACGATATTTTATTGTACTAGCTGTATTGTATTATTCCTGCTAAATTTCAAGGAGTTCTTTTAATCATAATTTCATTGTTAGCATAAGTGCTCTCATTGACATATCCTCCGTTTGCATCCTACCCGCCACGGTGATCTATTGGTTATGGTGCTCGACTGCTGACCCGAAGGTCGCGGGATGGAATCCCTGCCACGGCGGCCGCATTTACATGGAGGCTAAATGTTGAGGCCCGCACACTTATATTTAGGTGCGCAATAAGGAACCCTAGGTGGTCTAAATTTCCGGAGCCCTCCACTACGGTGTCCCTCATAATTCGTTTTGTGACGTTAATCCCAACAATTATTATTATTATCAGTTTGCATTCCATGCACTATCTAGGTCTCTGTTATTGGCCGTCTGCGCATTGCATTATATATTTTGTAACCTGCTTCCAAAAAACGTTCTGCTTTATTTTATTTTTTGACTGCCATCGTCATTTCTACTATTTAGATATGTACATTTTATATGAGTTTACTGTTATGTCCCGGCGATGTTGAGGACAAAGGTAAAATAATCTGGGCGTGCCTGGAGTATGCAGTAACAAAATTTCTGCTTACGTATGCAGCAACGAAAATTCTAAGCAAAATAGCGACGTTGAATTGACAAGGAAACATCTTAAAGATGTTAGGAAGGCGAGTTGAGAAACATAATACCATGTTTCTCTGTGTAAAATGATAGGTGTAACCTTAAGAGACAGGAAGAGTCAGGGAACAAACGGGGGTTAAGGATATCATAGTTGAAATCAAGAAGAAGAAATGGATATGGGCCGGGCACGTAGCACGTCGGCAGGATAACCGGTGGTCATTAAGGGTAACTGACTGGATTCCAAGAGATGGCGTACGCGTGAGGGGGAGACAGAAAATTAGGTGGGTAGATGAGATCAAGAAGTTTGTAGGTATAACGTGGCAGCAGAAAGCACAGGACCGGGTTGATTGCCGGAACATGGGAGAGGCCTTTGCCCTGCAGTGGGCGTAGACAGGCTGATGATGATGATAATACCATGTACTCTGTTTTTCTCATGAGCGTCTCGACGAGCCGTTTTATGCACCTTTCCATAGGTAGCGAATTTTCTATTCTAACCTTAACATCTAAGTTCACGATGGTCATGCTCAATTGTCACTGCTTTTTGAGGTGCCGTCCGTATCATGTTTATTCATTGTGGTTCACGTAACTGGAACCAAATATCTACAAAGAAGTGCTTAGCCTAATTTGAATAAAAATAAGGACATGGTTTGTCGTTATATGGAATATTGGGCTTAATTTGTTAATAACTAAGAACAATTATGCACATTTTTAATATTCCCTTGAGGGCGAAGTGCGCTTCGCGAGGTTGTAGACGGTATTTGGAAACGACTGATCCGATGTTTTGTAGCAACGTACATGCCGCGTAGTGATTTTTCCAGTGTTTAAAGAAATCCCGCGAAATATTACCACGTGACTGTCCTCATGCGCTACCGCTCTGCAGCGCTCTCAAACGTGCTTCGTGCGAAATAACCAGCGCCAGGACCATGGCGAAATGATCGGGCGCGGCTCTAGCATCGGCTTTGCAGTGTGTCAACATTTCTGACGGATGCACCTGGCAAGAAAACGCCATCGTCTATGAGATGCGTAGGCTGACGGTCCGCGCAACTGTCCTTTCGCTCGAAGCACGGTTGAGAGCGCTGCAGTACACTCTAAGAATAAAAAGAGTCAAAAGAGGGTCATGGAACCGTGACTCTCTTCGGACGTCCATGTGACCCCTTTTGGAAGGTACAGGCAGAGAAAAAGAGTTAGCAGTTTGGAAGGAGTCACTGGACGCTCCTGAAGCGCGTTTCGATAGGCTTCCGTCATGAAAGGGCCGCCGTACACGCCATACATATCGCGCGCTTGCCCTTTGGCGCCGTTGTGGCGCGTTGCTCACCGACGGAGACGGGGTTGGTGCCGGGGTGGCGCGCCGCTTCTGGCTTCTCTCTCAGTCGTCTCAGCGGTCTCAGTCAGTCTCAGTCTCCTCGTCTATTGGAATGCGTTGCGTGGTTGCGTTTATAGCGCGGGTTGCGTGTCTTGAAGTTTCATCAGTTTCATGTTTGTGCGCGTCTTCGGTGGTGTTGACGCCGGCTCCGTGCACTAAGTGACGCTTGGAGGGCGGAATATTCATGGAGCTGCGGATACGGACAACGGGCGCCAGTTAACGGTGAGTGTACTGCTTTCGTAGGTACTAATTATACAGCTTTAGCTGGGCGTCCGCAGCAGCTCCGCGGAAGTTATCTGCCAGCCATTTCCAACAGCAGCCTGTTTCCGCGGGTCTGTTGCGGATGCCCAACTAAAGCTGTCAGTTACGAGTTACCACCGTTATGCGCGTTGCTGTACAAGCTCCCATAAAGTGAGCGATGCAAACAATTATCGAGGGTCATTTCTTGCTGATCGCACGTTGTGTCTGCATTACTGAAGGTGCAAGATGTCGTTTTGAGATGCACTTTAGTCTACTTCATAATATTTCCATCGACCTTGAGTGTGCTGCGTGCTTTCGCGCGTGGGAACGTGAAAAAAAAAAAAAAGAAAGCCTGTGTACAGAACGCTCACACGCACTGTATATAATGGTTTTTGTTGTTAAAGACGGTAGTTTGAGGTGCAGATATAGTGCGGTGGCTTCCAGAACGTACGCGGTAGTCATTCAAGTTGGACACGCCTCGCCGGTAAGGCAGAAAAGCTAGAGACTTTCGACGGCGCCCGTTGTTGCGGCCGCCGCCATGCACTTTTTTCCTTCGTTACTGTTTGCTGTTTTCATGGTTTCCCAACATCTGCGATGACGCTATAACAGAATCAAGTGAGCGTACGTGATTGTGGGAGTTATGTGTGCTAATTCTAGCATATGACATGTCTGATCTCGACGTAGACGGCGTCCGCGCGCGCTGGGTGTCGTTCGGGCCCTCGTACTCGCATGTGTTTATCTGAGTATGGGTTACGTTTGTAAAACATGCGGTCAGTAACCGCTCACGGCGTGCCCCTGACTGCCGGAGGATGTGCTTGGGTGTCGGGGTAAGACGGCGCAAAATCGCGTTTATTCTGAAACCAAATTTTGAAGCGATTTCTCAGAAAAGAAGTGCTTTCATTCGTGTGCGTATTGTGACACGAGGTTCCCGCTGCCTTTTACGTGATAATTTGTTTTCGTTGAAAAATTTGAACTAAACACTCGTGGCAGATGTGTGTACAATAACGGTGTGTTGAACAAAGGGTGGTTTTAAATACAAATGATGTGTGTGTTTTGGTTATTCCCAGAATGCCGGATCACTTCTCCCGCCTCTTCACTCCAGTTGACAGCCACACTCGGGGAAACGAAGGTGCCGCTCTGGTCTGGCGCCTCACCGCTCGTGATGGGAAAATCAACAGCGGCGTTCGCCCTGTCAACGAGGCAGTCGGTCCTACATTTCTTTTGGTTGGACAAGACGACGTAGAAAAAGAGGCGAGTGGCACCCACGCAAAGGAGCCTAAACCAATTTCGTTTGTTGTTTAAAAGAGGCTCACATCATCTTGTGCTGCAAGTTTGTCGCCAAGTGGCGTGTTACAAAAGGTACCATTTGCAAGTTGTGTTTTACACGATAACGGCAAAAAACTTGGTTCCTTACCATACGTGTTTGCATTTGTTGTTGTGTTGTGAGCCTTCATTGTGTCTATGTGAACCACTTATTTTGTAGGTTTCGCAAACCTTTACTGCAATTTCATTTTCTCATCATAATATCACGTTCTGCTTTTCAGATACCGTTTTTCATGGTGCTCACGCTGAACAGGAGTGAGAACCTAGCAAGCCACAAGTCTGATGCCTTCAGCCGTCACCACTTTTTGATTTATTCTTAATCATAAGGAATAAAGATTGAAACATGATGCCGATTTCTGCAGTTTATTTTGCACTGTATGGCACTATGCACACCAGTCACACATTTTAGTTGGCCATACTAATAGAAGCATGTAAATGAGGAATACCCAAACTTCTTAATTGGAAATCAAAGCCATCTTTTCGCGCTTTCTATATAACTTTGCTGGAAAATATGTGTTGTTTTGACGAGTTTTATTAAAATAATGCTAAAACTGAACTATTCTTTTTTTGCAGTCGCTGGGCAGAACGGCAAGTATTATTGGACTTGCTTAAAATGAATACTCCACTATTTTCAACAGTAGTCGCGCAAAAGTAGAGCAAGGGTCCAATGAGTAGCTTGAAATACTTGTGGAGTCGCTTGACGCTTCGGTGTGGGTCACTTGACCCCCGTAGGAGTGTTACCGGCAAGAGTCGTCTGACTCCCTACAAGTGGTAACGTGATCCTTCGGATGAGAGTCTTTCCACTCTTCCTAGAGGGTCGGGGGACTCTCCTAGAGCGAGCCGATCCTGACCCACCAAGAGAGTCACCGTGACTATTTAAAGAGAGTCGTATACGTGGCAAGTCAGAACTCCCGGAAAAGAGTCACGCATACTCTTTTTTTTCTTAGAGTGTACGGTAGCCCATAAGCGCATGCTGTCTCGTGGATTTATACCATATTTCGCGGGTTTTCTTTAAAAAAATCACGCAGAATGTACCAACGCTTATACAACTTGTTGGAATGTACATCGCCAGAAAAAAAATGGATCGGTCGTTTTGGAATGATCTCTGCGACGTGACGAAACGCACTTGGCCCTAAAGTGAATATTTAATATGTTGCATAATTGACCTTAGTTAATGAACCAGTTAAGCGCAATATAAAAAACATAACGAGCGCCACATGATGGCAAGCCATATAACGTTGGTCTCATTCAGTCGTTCCAACCATTTCTTTATATGTGTTTCTAGTTATGTGAAACGCCCGGTATACTTATTCACTGATTCCTTATACGGGCACCTTTTGCTGTTTGGCTTAGATATATTCGTTTACCCTTTTTATGGCACCTTGAAGTTTCCTTTTACTGTTACAAATCAGCAGGTAGTCTGAAATATTATTGCCAATAGTGTGATTAAGTGCTATCTTGCGACGCTTTGTGCCACTACGATACGTCTGAAACTCTTCTTGGCAGCACAAGTTCTCTCTGAGAAGAAACCTTTCACGTTAGTGAATATGGTTCTAACGAACGCCAGTAGATAAGTCAAATATGAAAAATTATTCCAGTTTTATATCCTCAATACAAACATGATGTGTCCCTAAAAATGTCGCTACCAGCGTTATTGCAACTTTACACCTGTCGGGTGATCCGGTATTGCGAAAAAGGTAATACGCTCACAGACAAGGTAAGATGGCAGAGTGGTATTTAGGCCATCGTGCGTAGGCTTCTTACTGAAAATTTTGTAACTGGATGGCAATTCGCTAGGTCATCCGCAAACAGAGCAGCGACTCCCATCAGTTATAAAAGTGTCAAGCAAGAACCACTGAAAGCGCAGAGTATAAAGAGCTGTCATGTTAAGCAGCCAAACAAATCCTAATAGGTTGTTTGTGAATTAAACTAATGTACTTTGAGCAAGAAGCACAGAACTTTTGCGATACAAACAGATATTTCCTTAAAGTTAATCATAGTCGATCGCGGTTAAGAAAGTTTCAAGCAAACAGTTTTGTAGATATATGCGTTGGCTGCTTCATTATATGGATGTATAACAGCAAATTTTCGAATGTATCGAAGTATCTTAAGATACAGTTGGTAAGTATCGTATCGGATACAATAATTCTGGAAGTATTTTGTATCTGTATCTCAAATACTTCTTGCCCGAGTATCTTGTATCGTATCGCGATACAATTTCAAAGTATCTTTGCCCAGCCCTGAATGGTACCAATTAAAACGATTGCTGCACATCCCCCAACCCGGCAAATGGGTGCAACCGGGAAAATTTGATAAAGCTGCCCTTCGTCACTGACCAGTGCCACATGGTACCATCGCCCTCGATACCAACGGTGGTACCAATGTGCCGATGCCAACGGTGTCAATACCACGTGTACCGTGCCCCTGAAATACACGAAGCCACGGGCCCCTCCGCACGGAAGCATCGTGCAGTAAGGTACCACCGTGTGGTTTCTGCCCTTGTTTCAGATTGCTCTGTCTACGAGATCGGCCCACGAAAAACCGACGTTAGTCCTCAAAGAATGTTACACACGCTAATTTTATTTTCTCTCTTGGTTTTTTATAAAAACACTATAATCCGCCGTTTCTTCAGCAAAGGGCGTATATTTTAAATAATCTGTTAATGGGTGTGGTGTGAATTTCAAGGAGTGCATTAGCTGTGCGTGACTTCCAATTGCAAAGCGATAATTTATTTTTGAGTTTGTCGCAATACTGTTGGATGTATAGATCAGGAATTGAATAAGGATGGAAGGCAGTCAAGCTTCCGCTTTACATAAATAACGCATACCAGCTGTACTTCTTGTTTAGTTCAAATACATTTTTTAAAATAAAAATTGTCTGTGAATTTGTAACACTGGCATAGCACAGATCCTCCTGTTCAGATGCTTTTATGGAAGAGATGAAAATAACCTAGTTCCATGAGAAAAGTCACCATGTCTGAGTGGGTAATTTTAAAAGCTCACCAGTTACGTTTCTAATTATTCGCTTTAATTAGGACAAAAGTGCTACTGCGGAATTGAATCTGGGCAGTGCGTGCATGAAGCTATGTTTGTACAGAAAAAAAAAAATTACAGGATTGGCACAAATTTCAAGCTATCGAGCTTTGAAGTGCTTTTGAAGGGGCCACCCCCCCTCCCCCACCTTTTTTTTTAGTTTATGCGTTTCGATGGAGGCGAAAATGTTTGAGGCCCGTGTACTTATATTTAGGTGCACGTTAAATAACCCCAGGTGGTCGAAATTTCCGGAGTCCTCCACTACGGCGTCCCTCATAATCATATCGTGGTTTTGGGACGTTAAACCAAAGATATTATTATTAAGTTATGTGTTCGGATATCTCGAAAGTGGCGCTAGCCTCTGGATTTCTGCTAGACCGACATAAATGCACTTGCAATCCGCTCGGCTTAAATTTAACAATTAAAAAGTGTGCAATGTGAATACTTAAACAAGCTAAGTAGATTACCGATTTACTTTGCTACCTGGAGACCGCGATTTGTTGGGCGAGTAATGTCTGCCTATGCAGGTTATTAACGGGAACAGGCCAAATTGCCCTATATAAGCTCCATGCAATAAAAAAATAATAACCTTTGATCAGTTCTTGTATTTTTCTGTCTGAATATTCTATGGTAGTTCTAGCTTAGCGCAGTGTGTATACACACGGCGCTGAACGTTCGCGCAATAAATCAGCACGTCCTTTAAAATACAGTCATATCAGCCGACATATTTTCAGGTCCCTGCATGAAGAATGAAGGACTCTCCCAGCGAACCCCAAATAGACTCCTGTGTGTGTTGCGCTATAGCTGATTCTAAGTCAAGCCCTGCAAATTTTCCGATGCTCTGTCCTATCGACTACTCTCTATTTCACCATGGCAACCAGTCTGTAATTGAGTGGACAACAGATTACCTGGCCTATATGCAGAATGCTCGGGAGAATGGCGACTTTTCGAGTAATTCAAATCTGAGACGAACAAACAGCCGCTATTCGTGCAGATAGCGCGTTGACCACACGTGGACGATAGCGGGACAATGGGAGAGAGGACAGCGCTGATCGGGCCCAGGCAGCAGGCACGTGATGAAAGAGATGCCCGCTGGCGAATTCCCCGACGAAAAGGTTCTCTCTCGAGGGCTGTAACTGATACCTTTGTCTCTTTATGCATTTCAAAGCCTCTCACTAGCAGGCATTCGTAGAAAAAAAAAAATCGGCTGATACCACGCAATGTGGGAATCGGTTTCATGCGAAGCAGTCAGCGAGTACATCTATGCTGTACTTTATGGCTTTGAGCCAATCGTTACTAGGTGGATCGACGTGTTTTTGTCAGTGTAGTAGCGGTGTGCACATCGTGGGCTTACCAGGCACGTCGACAACACTGGCGTTTAAAGGGTAACTTATGGTGCGATGTAACGTCAGCCCTCACGTTAAGGTACATACGTCAGTATTAGCGAAACTAAATGCACTTTATGGCGCAATCATGTGAATATCACACGCAATTTTCGTTAATGTATTCCACCGGGGTCAAGCATTAATGCTTCAATATAGCTTGCTGAATCATAGGAATACAAATGTAATGCATATAAACTGCTGTAAAAGCGGAGGCCAACACTGGAACCACAGACGTTAATCTGATATGACGCCTGTATCGTAGGAGTACATATGTAGTGTTTATTGCTTTCTTGTAAAATTAGATAACCAGCACCACAAACGCAATTGACGTCGCACTGACATTACGCCTGCATAGGCTGTTTTTTTCCAAACCAGTTTACAGACCTGGCGTGGCTCTGTGGTAGAATACCCGATTGCCACGCAGAATGCTTGGGTTCGATTCCTGCTGGGACCCTGATTATTATTCTTTCCATTTGTCGGGTCAACGCTGCCGCTGTCGGTTTTTCTTAACGCTCTCTCATTTAAATTACCAATGTCTTTTCTCGCCGTTCCTGGGTATATAAGCTGTCAATCACCTGTGGCGCATACCCGTACACCGCGGCCTGTGGTAAACGGGTATGTGCCGCACGTGTCTGGAGGAAAGGGTTTGACGACGTACGCGACCGGATTTTCACGTTATTCATGTCATGACCAGACAGTCATATTCGTCAAACCCTCTTACCCTCCCATGCCAATTTTGGCCTACACCAAGTTAAGGAGGTGATCATGAGAGCACCCAGACGTAGGCGGCTAGATAGATAGACAGATAGATAGAAACGCTGAAGTGCCAAAGGTTCGATAAGAAATGCTTCGCATTTAAAAGAAGAATATAATGACACCGATGGCGTGGTGTATGCGCCTGTTCATTCGTATGCGTTGTGATGCTGACCATGATATGGAAGGTTTGTTATGTGGTTTAACCCTGCACGAACCCTTCTAAGGCTCGACCCGCTATCATATCTGTCAATTGTTCTTATAAGGTATCACAGGAGCGGGTGCACGCTTTAATATATATATATATATATATATATATATATATATATATATATGTGTGTGTGTGTGTGTGTGTGTGTGTGTGTGTGTGTGTAATATCAATATATATATAGATGGTAAAAGCTAACGGTTAACACTCAAGGAAATGGGAGATGGCGCAGTTGCTATCGTTAGAAAAACCGAAAAACACTCCCAGGTTTGCATGCACAGAAATACCCGGTAAATTGGATGGGTGGACGGCCGCCGCCGATAGTTCAGTAGCATCGGGCGCGTTATCCGAAGGTTGCAGGCTCGGTCCCTGCCGGCGGCAAGTTCTCTTCTCGTATACTTTAATTCCTTCACATTTATATGACAATTACTGCAAAACAGTTAAAAGACTACAAATAACGTCCCCTATGCCTTCCTTGGCTTCATTGTCGGTTTCAAGGTTGTGTGTAACAAAGAAAAACAAGCCATTCTCTTCTTTCTTTCATAATTGTTGGGGTTTTGCGTCCCAAAATTACGATATGACTTTGAGCGACGCCGTAGTGGAGGACTCCGGAAATTTCGACCACTAACGAGCACCTAAATCTTAGTACACGGGCCTCGAGCATTTCGTCTTCATCGAAATGCGGCCGCCGCGGCCGGTATTCGATCCCGCGACCTGTGGGTCAAGTTAGAAAGACTACACACCAAACGCAAAGAATAAGAAGACTATTTGGGTATTGGGACGACTTGCCGTTTTCCCTGACCATATTCTGCTGCGACGCGCCTTTTTTTTTTTTTAATTGTCACGTGAGCTTCCGGTGTAACGTAACATGGCTGGCGGTTTCCTGCGCGCACTGTGCGCTAAGTTTCGGTATCACTTCGATCGGGGCCTTGAGTTTCGGTGATTACTATCTCAAACTACGCGCGTTTTTACAGCGAAAGCTGTTATGAGATCATTTCAGCGGCCGTTTTTGGCGCCGTAGTTGTCCGCCGCCGCCGCCGCCGGTGTCCGTAACCAGTATCGCTCGAAATAAGAAAAAAAAAAAACGAAATAAGAAAAAAATTCCAGGATAGAACGAGGTTCGAACCTAGGCCCTCTGCGTGGGAGCCCAGTATTTAACCTCTGAGCCATGCCGGTGCTTGAAACTGCTTCGCAAAAAGGTCTTATACAGGCTTCATGTCGAGAAGGAACCACATTAGCATTTGCAATATAGCGTGGTAGAAGAGTAAAATAAGAACCAAGTGTCGCACAACGCGAATTCTGTAACCAGGCGTCACACAATGCGAATTGCGCAACGAGTATGTTGTTGAATGCTTCGAACCCATTACAAAGGGCTCTGCCATAATCCTTCATCGTCATCAGGCACAGCATCAACAAAGTGCGCATAATTCCTTACATGCGTTTAGCAGGTACCAACGCTCTCCGTAGATTGACGAAAACTGGCACAGTGCCTGCTGCCCTACTTCTCAAAAATTACAATGATTTATAGCGTATACCTCGCAAGTGCACTTGTATTGGTTGCCAAGGAAGCCCATAAGCGCATGATCCTTTTCCTCGGGGTCTCAGTAAAATTACAATGATTTATAGCGTAGTGGGTTCCTCGCAAGTGCACTTGTATTGGTTGCCAAGGAAGCCCATAAGCGCATGATCCATTTCCTCAAGGTCTCAGTAAACTTCTTCGCCCCCCCCCCCCCCCCCGTCTCTCTCCCACGTCAACGTATGTTATACAGCATGACGGGAGAGGGAAATAGTGACCGGGCGTCACCCAATGCAAATTACATAACTGGTGGGCCGTTTAAAGCTTCCAACCCATTACAAAGGGCTGAGCCATAATTCTTCATCGTCATCAGTCGTCGCATCAACAAAGTGCACATAATGCCTTACAGACGTGTAGCTGGTGCCTCGCTTCTCCGCAGAATGACGAATAATGGCTTCGTGGGTGCTTCCCAACTTCACAAAAATTGTGATTTATGGCGTAGTGGGTACCTTTCTAGTGTAGTACTTGTATTGTAGCCCCAAGAGAGCTTACAACGGGCTCTAGAAATGCCGCTCTTCCAGCTTTCGCTGTGACTGTGCTGCGGTTTCAGCGCAGGCCTGGCGTTTTTTTTAGATTAAAACAATTGGCACGTCATAAACTGTCACGTCCTACAACTCTTTGAGCAACGGCCCTCAAGCTAGTAATTAAAAAGCCGCCAGGCTAATTTTATCCCGGTATTCTCGAAATAACTCCGTTCCTGAAATGCTTCGGTTGCTTGAATTGCCGGAAACTTGATAGACTTAAGTGTATCTTTTTTATCAAAAGGACACCTTAATATTGAAACTAAGCCTTATCTTATTCCCAGGCAAACCAGCAACGTCAGATCAAGCAATCAATTTTTGTTTACGGTTCCAAAATGCTGTCTTGATGTGAACGCGTATTCTTTGTTTCCCCGAACGATAGAAGAGTGGAACGATTTGCTAGTGTCTGTATTGACTTCAACGAGCATTGGAAGTTTTGAAGAGCGCATCAAAAAGCTATTATAAACTTGATTAATAATGATATCTGGGGTTTAACGTCCCAAAACCACGATATGATTATGAGAGACGCCGTAGTGGAGGGCTCCGGAAATTTCGACCACCTGGGGTTCTTTTTAACGTGCACCTTAATATAGGTACACGGGCCTCAAACATTTTCGCCTCCATCGAAAATGCAGCCGCTGGGGCCGGGATTCGATCCTGCGACTTTCGGCTCAGTAGTCGAGCGCCATAACCACTAGACCACCGCGGCGGGGCTTACAAACTTGATTATTGCTATAGTGTTGTATGTACATTGTCATGACATTCGAAAATACATCCTGTAGGCAGTTCATATTGCATACTATGTCTGTCTGTATGTTTTTTTTTTCTACAGTTTCGTGTCTTGTTTTTGAAAAATATGCTTTTTTCCAGAGTATTGTTTTCATTATACTATGCTGTACTTGCTTTGTTCTGTGTTATCTGTAAATTCACTGTACCCACGCTGTCACGGTCACGACGGCCAACAGTATTTGGAAATAAAAAAAAAAAAGCAGCTCCGGCGGGCTCTGCATGGGTACCAAGAAACGACAGCACGGCTTGCGGACACTCTGTGCGATATATATCTCGGTCGCACGGAGGACTCGACCGGGTCCGCGTACACGTACTCTGGCAAGCCTAATCGACAACTCGATGCCCCTTTTGAGGTGCATGACCTAAAAGCTACCTTAGGTAAAATGAGCCGGGGTACGGCTCCAGGACGGGACCGCATAACAGCGAAACTGTTGGCTGACACAGCCTACCTCCATTTGTTAGAATTAAGGGTGTACGAATAGTGAAATTTCATCTCGAATCGAATTCGAATCGAATAGTGCCGAATAGTGGCCAGAAATATCGAATATCGAATCGAATATCGAATAGTGTATTTACACGAAACGTATACCGCCAGTCACGGCAAGAGAAAGGGAAATCAGGGAAGCTACGGCATATCACAGCTTTATTACGCGCTTGTTCGGGAGGGACTGTTTTTTTTTTTTCAGCCTTTATAGGCGCGCAGGCATGTTGATACAAGAGCCACCATTCCATTCACGGCTAACAGAGGGGCGTACTGTAACTATTCCCCCCCCCCCCCCCTTATAGTTGCGCAATACGGCTCATCTGACTACGGTAATGTGCTTCATTCTCATTCATGAGTGCTCCGGGCCCAAAAACCTTAGGGCGCCCAACCTGCGCGCCGGAACGATGGGAGTTTCTGAATGACTGGTGCGGTGCGGCAGTGGCGACTGCACAGCGTGAACAAATTTTCATGTGTGAAGCCAATCACCGAGGGTTTCGCGCAGGCCCGTAGCCAGGATTTTTTTTTTTTTTTTTTTGGGGGGGGGGGGGGCACTTGCTGAAAACCTTGACCATTTGAGAAAAACGCCTATTTTCACGACTTATTTTCAATAAAACACCATGTGTCATCAAAATTCCGAGGCTACGGGCCTCAGGGGCATTGCCAAGGGGGGGGGTTGGGGGGGTTCAACCCCCCCCCAGAAATTTTTCAGTTTTGCTTGCGTATATATACACGCACACATACAAACGCACGCACGAACATACATAAAGTATGGTTGAACCCCCCCCCCCCCGAAAAAAATTTCTGGCTACGCCCGTGACGGGCCTGGTTTCGCGGGCCAAAGTCGGGGCGTTTTACGGCGCTTGCGGCGTACGCGACCGAACTATGTAAGAAGTCCGTGCCTTCGTTTCGGAAGCGAAGTTGGGAAGGGCTTGACAGTTTTCTCTTGTGTGTTTTTTTTTACGTGCGGAAATGACACAATCTCCTTTAAAAGAAACATACAATCGGTTTTGAACCATGGATGTCGGTGGAAGTTTTAACGATGGGTGGGGTGGCTAAAACTAACGCTAACGACATTAGCGTGAGTTTTAGCCACCCCACCCTAACCAAATTGCACCATTGGCCTTTGTCGCGTTTTAGATATTCGTCCTGTCAAATTATTTGAAATTTCGAATACTAGTTATTCGAAAGTCGAATCGAATTATTCGATTAGGTATTTCTCGATTCAAATTCGAAACTCTAATATTCGCACTCCCCTAGCTTGTTAGAATACATGAACGAGATCTGGGACGGACGCGTCCGCTCCCTACCGAATGGAAAACATCACTTGTGTCTTTTATCCCCAAAGCAGTTAAGGCCGTGGATACGGAAAACCTGACGCCCATATCGCACCTCGTGTGCGGGCGAGCTTATGGAGACCATGGTACGGGATCGCCTCTCTCCATACCTAGCGGGCAAGGACTTCTTTGCAGACACCATGTTTGGTTTTCGCCCGCACATACCTGCACAGGACGTCCTCCTCCAGCTGCACAGGGACGCCATACGACCCACAACTATAATGAGAGCTAACAGACAATCAAACCAAGTAAAGTATAGGGGATGTTAATTGTGGCAATTGTGATATAAGTGTGAAGAAACTAAAGTGGACGAAAAGATTACTGTCTGTTTGTTCTCATTATTGTTGTCTCTAACAACGAAAAACGACCCTTTAGAACTCCCCTTCTTTCGTTGACGCACAACTATGCAACACAGTAGGTCGTTTTCGAATAGGGGCCCCAAACGTCTTGGGGCCCCAAAGAAATAACGTTGAGGCCACTACGCATGCGCGAGACCCAGACAGCGTTTGGGTTTGGCGTTTTGGACGCTTTCTCTCGAATTTAGCGGGAGCCCCAAAGCCTGCCCCAAAAGCTTTGCGGCAAATAAACATGACTGTACCCACTGAAGCGACAGCTCTTGGCCAAGACTAGATGACCTAGAATAGGGCATCTGCGGGCAAAGCGCCGCAGATCCTATTCGAAACGACGGCAGCGCCTGTCGTCGTCTGTCTCCCTTTTGTGTTCGTCCAAAAATTCGCGCTGTTTTCCCTTCTTAGCTCCTGTTTCACCTATAGTGAGCGCACGCAAAGGTCTTTGGGGTCCCAAACTTTTGGGGCCCCTATTCGAAAACTCCCTAATGACAAAGCCACCCTCGTCCTTGATCTGAAGGGGGCTTTTGGCTATGTGAAACACGGTTGCATCCTGGCCAACTTTAGTGCCACCGATTGCGCGGCTCCTTTGCATATGTAAGTAGTGGCGTAGGCAGAGATTTTTTCGAGGGGGAGGTGGGGCACCTCCTTGATCCGACATGGGGTCTGGGCAGATAAGTGTGCTCGAGTGTCATTTTGTGCTCTGTATCCCATGGGGGGAAAATTTTCGGGGGGGGGGGCACGGGTTCGGTGTGCCACCCCCTGGGTACGCCACTGTATGTAAGAGATGTCCGCCGGGCCCTTTTTCGGATCGAGGATGATGAATGAGGCCCTTACATGATGGGGCCCACGAAACACGAAACCTCTAAAAAACGTCTCGAAACGGCTACAAACGGCTATAGACGTCTTGGTCTACGAGAAGACCTAAAATAGTCATTTTTTTTAAATATAACGTTTGCGCCTCAAATGTGCTTGCATACTGTTGATAAGCATTTTCAATAGCTACGGCATAGCCAGAGTCTATTTTGCCAAACAAGTTCATAACGTCTACTTCGAGACATTTTTTAGACAGTTTGTCTGAAAGTGCAAGTGTACAACGACTAGCTCAATAATTCTTCGAGTGATTTGTCG
Source organism: Rhipicephalus sanguineus (assembly GCF_013339695.2). Classification (NCBI taxonomy): domain Eukaryota; kingdom Metazoa; phylum Arthropoda; class Arachnida; order Ixodida; family Ixodidae; genus Rhipicephalus; species Rhipicephalus sanguineus. The sequence continues at coordinate 147,253,323 of NC_051176.1, forward strand.
AGAAGGGCCAATATGCCCAAACGGCATGTCAAAAGAGCGGTGACCGTCGGTTTTACTCAAACAAATGACGCAGACAACAAAACTGACAAAACCCCCAAAATAAATGGCTGCACACCGCAACGCGATGTATACCTGTAGATATTACTATCAACAAATAAAGATGCCTCTAGCAGCACGCTCGCACAGCAGCGACTGACAACAGGAGCAAAACTCAGACACGCACGCAGCGCACTGTGCAATCAGATTTGGCGGCACTCATGTTGAAAGGTCAAAACGTGCCCTTCACGATCGTGCGCCGGCGATTGCGGAGGCACCGTTGGCATCATTTTGCGCTGACAGCAGCTCGGCGGTCATCGTTTTGCGTTTTGTGTAGCGTTGCCAGCTTTCCTGTACGGTTCGCTGGCTGTTATCTGGCATCAAGACTGTGCTCACGCCGTTTGCGCATATTTTCCATCAGTGTCCCGTGAAAAAAACTCTACTGTGTGTTTTCGCGACGGTTCGTTACAACAACGACCGTATCTGCTCGCCATGCACCTTCGTTGCAGCTAAGAAGCAGCTATTCGGATAACGTACTTCTTTAGATAAGTGAAATTAAGTGCGCCTGACTTTTCGTCATTACTGCTGGAACGTTTTAGCTGTCTTGTAATTAAGGCGTTAAATATGACAGTTCTTTGCTGGTGGTTGAATCTTGGTCGAACGCGAAACTATATATGGAGGACGCACCGGTGCGACCTATTTCGGGTTATCTTGTTCTTCTGCGGGTTACAGCTCATGTGTGAGTGTGTGCCTACGAGCGATTGCTTACTTGCTTATAACCATGCATGTCGGTCTGTCGCTGACAAAAAAAAATTACACCATCTCCCACTAAAGGGAATCATGTGTGGATGCGAAGCAGCGCATGGGTCGACTTAAATTTCCGTTCATCACGTGCACCTTGCCCGATGTTAACGCGTCCTTGCCAGTGGAGCACACCATGAATTCACTGTAGTTGCTATTGCTGTTACTCGTCCCGAACTCTTGTTTGAGTACGCCACGCGGGCTCATCGCGCGTCTGCAGAATCTCGTTCCCCGAAGCCATCACGTGATTGCTGAGAGAGTGTAAGGGGGAGAGGCCACAGCGTCTTAGCAGCCCCTTACACAGGCCCGAACGTGCTAGCGCGTGCCAGCACGTTTTGACTAAGATACAACGCGTTGGTTCATCGCGTCTGCAGAATCTCGTTCCCGACACCATCACATGATTGCTGAGAGAGTGTCAGGGGGAGAGGCCACAGCGTCTTACATAGGCCCGAACGCGCTAGCGCATGCCAGCACACATGGTTTTGCCTGCGTTACGCCAAGCTAGGACAGCATACGGCAGCCCGGGTCCCTAAAGTGCTCTGCACGTATCATCATCAAGGCGGTCGAAGAACAAGAGGAAGAAAACTTCTTGGCGCGAGCGCGCGCTCAGATGGCTATGCTAGGTGGTAGAAAGCGGACGGTCGCCAATGGAACTACGGACACAGCCTAGCGCAAAAGCTGCTTCGCATCTAATAAAGTGCAACGCTTCTACAATAGGTGCGCCTCTCTTTGTGAGTGGTTATGATTTATTGCCGTTTATAAGTACATGAAAGCATTTTATCACATCTGTAAATGGGAATCTGTCTTTAGAATGACTTGATGCTCTGTTATGTGTTGTAAATCATACCTATGCTCGGGGACAACTTTCTGTGGCAATGAAGGGAAAGCTACAGAGTCACAATGCAAGTATACTACCGCTAATGAATTTAGTCCCACAATTGCGTCCGTATTTTCTGCGTGAAGTATTCGCAACTTTCACGGCCTATAGGTGGCGCGACTGTACATCCAACATGGCGGTCGTTGAGATTATCGGCCCACTGCAGACGATTTAGGAACGTACATGTTTGGCGAAGAGTTCAGTTCTTTGCGCTTCGGCTGCACTCCGATTTATGTTTTAGTGAAAGCAGGGTTGCGGTGACATATTATAATGAGTAAACGAATGTCGGGTACGTGATTGGAACCTCATTAGGAAGATAAATATGCACACAATTGTAAATAAAGCAAACACACTAGTCGCGTTGCTTGCGGCGCTTAATCGCGCGTTGCAAACCCCACTGCGTTGTTAGCACGATACGGTAGTAGGAGACTCAGTAAAGATGTCTCAGTTATATCAGAGACATTCTCGGAGACATGCTTTATCTCATTTTTGCTTGCATTGCATTCTGCCGCGTAGCTAGCTCAGCTCCATTCAAAGCACGAAGTAATGTAAGTAAACGAAAAAGAAAATGTGTTGCCCTTCGAGACCGAAGCACAAGAACCACTTAAGGCATGTGCGATTATCGGAAATACGATTTTATTGCGCTTTCTTGGTAAAAGAGAGAAAAAAACCCAGCGGAATGCCACAATAGGTCGACAAGCAGCGAATGAAACCAGCGCAAGACGCAATTTTCACGTTTAAGAAGGGACGTTTCTGTTATCATCCTACGCTTTCGGTGTTTATGAGAAGTGCAATAAGTAACATCGCACGGGACAGGGACGAAAAAACAGCGCCATCAGCAAGTAATACGGAACAAAAAGAGCTGGAGATGTGAAGGTCACGGAGGCACTTCACAGCCACTTCAGACGTGGAATGGTGCAATTGACGCTTTGAAAGCGGACTTTTCATTATATTCTAGAGGCAGAATGCATTCCTTATCAGTTCTGGTACTGTCTGCACAGCGACTGTGTCGAGTGGAGGAACGAAGCGCGAGAAAGGTGATATGAGGTAGTAGACATATACTCAAACACAAAATGGGATTCTGCATACATTCATGGGCCTTGGTTATTTGCTTGCGAAGTTTAACCCGCTTAACCACTCACGGCTTTTCGAGGCGCTAATCTGAAGTGGAGGCTTTTGCTTTGCCTCCCGCTGTACGCTGTGAACACCGAGGCCTGCAGTAAAATCAGTAGCCTTTTTCTTTTATGTTCCGTTCACATTGAGGAACCGAAAGTGTCACGTATCGAGACCGTGCACACCGTCGCAAAACGACCCCAAACGAGACAAAACAAGTGGCAACATTCGCTGACTCGAGCGGGTACATTTCAATAATCTCAACAGAGCTTCCGGCGGCCATCGCTCGGCGGCGCCACGGTACCTGGAAGTTGCGAATATAAAATACCCCTTCATTTTCTACATGTAGCTTTTTGAGACGGAACGCAGCGCACACAAGCGAGATATTTGTATTTCTTTTACTTTATACGTTGTCACTTTGCGTTTTTGCGTGCTTGAAAAAGTCACGCCTTTTACCTGTACCTTAGACGCTAAGCAGCGTTTGCGTCGAAATGCAACGCCAGTCATCACTTTCCACGGCGTTACGAGACGCGCGCCAAACCGGTACATGCGCAGACGCTCCGCCCCCGTAGCTTTCCCTTCATTGCCACAGAAAGTTGTCCCCGAGTATAGCTCACTTGCTTTTTCTTGTATGCAGATTTTCTTCACTGCTGTTTGTAGAAGACATTGGGCCATAGACCACGCCGGCTAGTGTGGAAGCCAGTGCAGTATCTTTGACGGGACCTGGAGTGCATTCATGCAGGACTTGAATTTGTGTTGCTGCCGCGGCAATCAGCTTCACCTTGTGCGGTCACCTTCTATCGTATTTTGTGCCACATTCTGTTGCTCATTATTCATTAATAAAGCCGCTTTTACAAATCATGGGATAATTTATTGCTTCTGATTAGCACGATTATTTGTGCATCATACACTAAACGTCATTTATGAAGTACGTGTTCATTCTCTGCATGTTCAGATTTATTATTTGTTCAATAGTAAACCGATGTGTTCTATATGAACAGTGGATATATGTGGTGTGCTGAAGTAGTTTTCCCGGCATATATATGGCACTGACACATGGCACGTCGAAAATTTATAGACGGTTTCAAGATTGCGATAGCAGGAGCACGTGGTGTACCCCAAGAAACCTCCGGTCACCTCATTTATTATTCTGCAACACCGAAGCGTAAAGCGTTTTTATTTAAGATTTGTCAGAGTAAGGGAATACTCTTTTTCCACTTTCACATAAAAGAAAGGCGCTTATAGTTAAAGACTAACTCTTTTAGTGTTGTGCGTAGCTTAGAAGAATATTTAATTCAAATATTTCGCTAGACACAGGGAGAAAAGTGTTGAAACTCTACGGGCTACTCGCCAAGGCTTTTGTTCCCCGCCAATCCTGCTAGCCTACGCCAGCGCAGGAAACCGGAAGCGGTCCAGGGCCTGTGTTAGTAAACAGTGAAACCCTCTATAAATGCCACAGTGAGGACATGGCTGGATGAACAGGTATGTTTGATGTTGCTTGATTGGTCACCTGCACGACGACTGACATAGGAAATGGGAGAAAAACAGGAAGGAGCTCCCGCGGGAGCTCTTTTCTGTCCCTGTATTATCTGAATTCCTATGGTAGCCGTCAGGCTGCCGATCAAACATGCTGCAAAGACAGATATAATAACTTGTTTTTATATTTCTAAAGCCATTACAACAAAATTCCGAAAACGTCTAAAGAACGTCTTGGCTTATCTTTTCAAGACGTTTTTTAAAGACAACTTTTAGCGTCACATTAGCACGGCTATCCGACGGTCGGATAGCCGTCTACGGCTACAGAATGTCTTGACCAAGACATCCATTAGCCCTTTCAGCTAGTCGTTCAAGAAGTTTTCAAAGAGGTGCAGTAGCTTCTTTTGTGTTTCATGGGGGGGGGGGGGGGTGCCCCTCAGGTGTTTTCACTGCTCCTGTTCAACGTAGTTATGATGCGCCTCCCAAGCCAATTGACCCGGGTGGAAGGCCCTCAACACGCAGTATATGCAAATGACACTACAATCTGGACTGCTGAAGGGAGCCTTGGGGAAATTGAGAAACGCCTTCAGCGGGCCGTATCTATAGTCGAGGCGTATACGTATGCTAACGATTGCGGGCTCTAATGAGCTCCAACCAAATCAGAGCTTCTTCGTGTTAGAGCGAAGCCAAAGGATAAGGCAGCAGTACACACTCTCTCTCTCTCTCTGGGGTTCCCATCGAAGAGGTGGAGGAGCTCCGGATTCTGGACCTGTTCATTCACCATGCACAGACTCGGACCAGACTCCATCATTGTGAAACTCAGGAGTAGGTGAACAGGTATAGGGCGCATGATCCCCTAGGTTTGCAACAAATGTGGGGCGGTCTGCGGGCCGGGGACGCTCTTCGGCTCGCCTATGCCTTCGTGACTAGCCGAATCCCCTACGCCGTGCCATACCTTCGCAGCTCATGCAAGAAGACGATAAGCAAGACACGGGCCCGGTGTGCCACCCCCTGGCTACGCCACAGTCTGCATGTAAAAGTGGGAAGTTCACAGTTCTTGGAATGCAACATCAGGGGTCCTCGGCCGCCATCATAGTCAAAAGCTTACATGACCATAACCCTGCACTTTGAACGATGGCGGGGTCCGCCGCGGTGGTGTAGCAGTTACGCTGCTCGGCTGCTGACCCGAAGGTCGCGGGTTCGATTCCGGCCGCGGCGGTCGCATTTCAATGAAGGCGAAATGCTAGAGGTCCGTGTACTTAGATTTAGGCGCACGTTAAAGCACCCCAGTGGTCAAAATTTCCGGAGCCCCCCACTACGGCGTGCCTCATAATGGTTTCGCAGTTTTGGCACGTTAAACCCCACATATTATTATAAACATTGACGGGGTAGCTCCTACTGAGTAGAGGTATGGGGCAAAGTTGGCGCCCCCCTTGGATGATTAGGCGGGGCGGCCGCCCCCTGCCCCCGCCTCCATGCACACGCCTATGCCGGGAGCCTTATGTATATTAAAGTTGCTTCTTTCTCTCTCTGATCGGACTGTACGCTAAGATATGCCTTCGCATGTAAATGAACTCTTGCGAAGCTTGTGCCAACGGCTTCACCGCGGCGCATCATTGGCGTGCAGGTACCCAAGTAGCACACATGGTCTAGAAACGTCAATTTTCGAGATAAATGGGATAAAACGGATTCTAAACCAATTTCGACGTTTTAAAAACGTCACAGAAGAGCCGTATTATATCCGTTTTTCGTTACGTCTAGAAAACGCACTTTTTAAGACCATTTGTGTCTGCAACGTCTTGTAAAGAGATATTTCAAGACGTTTGTTGGATTCTAAACCAATTTCGACGTTTTAAAAACGTCTTGTTTGTGACGTCTAGAAGACGCACTTTATAAGATGTTTTCTCGCCGAGCAGCGGATCACGCGCCATTTTGTCCATGCATGCACGGGCATGAATAAAACCACCGCGAATTGAAATTTGCACTCGAGTCTGCGCACGCCACCTCTCATTGCGATAAAGAAAGTAACGCGCAAAATGATAAAGGCGTGTGGTGTCGACATTGCATCAGCAATCATAAGACTTCAAAGTTCGCTAACCAGTAAACTTTACGTAATTTACTGTAATGTACTGGAAGCGATAATCGTCTAACTTCCTCATGAAGGTCTTAGCGCTGACTGTATCCATCCGCGCGGCTGTTGCTTCTGCAATGCCAGTTAAGCTCGCCGATTTCGCATGGGCGGTTGCGTTCGCCGGTCATGCCCTCTTTTGCTATATTTCTTGCTTGTGTCGTGATTCATGGAGGCTATAAATGCAGCTCTGAAGAAGCTATACTTCTCTGCGTGTTAAACTTGTGGACCCGAATGCAAGTATGTCTCTGTGGAGCGGCTGTTATGCTGACTGAAGGTTAGGCCTAGTTGTATGTCGTGTTTGTATTCACCAGTTTCGGTTTCACAATTGTTCGTGATGTGTATTCACCAGTTTCGCTTTCCCGATTGTTCTGTAAGAATGCCAGGGGGCGCCGCTCTGGCATTCCTGTTAAAGTCCCTGGATATTTTTGGGAAAGTACCGTCTTTCTTTTAACCGAGCCGCCACGTCGAGCACCCTCCTCTCCCGCCTTCCACCACCCCGCTTCACGGGCCGTCGCCCGGGAAACGCGCGCGTTATCAGCGTGACATAGCATTCTTGATAGGAAAGTGGCGCGAGCCGGGTTATAGACGATTTTCCGCAGCTGGTTTGTTCAATCAAAACTAGATGGCGCCACCGCACCGTGGCCGTCCCCCTACCGTGGTCGTCTCCATGGCCATCCCCCTGCCGCGGCCTTTGGCAGCGCTGCTCAATATGTCTCCATCCGCGTCGCGTCGTCTGCTCGGCGTTCCCATAGCGTCTGCGCGCACGCGAGTAAAAGCGAGCAGACGGCAGCGCCGGAAATGTAAACATGGCGGCACCTGTGGATGCAGTTTCCTTCCGCCTCTAATTTACCACGTCGTCGTCCTGCGCTGTGTGGCCCGTAAGTTCAAAACCTACGCATTTATTTGCTTTATATTCGCGTTCTGAAGCTTCGAGAGCAATGTACTCGTCGGTATTTTGCAGTGTTTACAAGATTCATTCTCATATTGTCGGAGACAAGGCTTAGCAGGCATGGCTAAATAAACATAGCTGATCGCAATAATAAAGACAAAGCATACCTGACGCTTTTTCTCCAGCGTGAGCTGACACAAAGCGATGACCGATTTTGCCATTTATTTATTGCTGTGAGGTCAGTGGGCGAGTAGCAAGCGCGAGTTCGGATCGAAGCGGGCTATCGCGTCTGCATGGGTGCTGCCATGTTGGTTTGTAACCCCAGCTACTGGCGGTTGCTAATACAACAATAAAAGGCATACACCATAAATGCGAAGTAGATTAAACATATCGCTTATCGTTGTGTCGTGGTACGTACCAAACAAACGCAAATGTCTCAACGTTTTCAACTTTGAGGCGATTGCATGTAGAACTATGTTTTGCTGCGCAAGCATGTGACTTGCTTAAACCCTGCTGCAACCAGCTTGTGTGGTACGGCCACGGCCGCTTCGCTGGCCCAATGCGTTGGCTGGGGCAAATGGCTGGGGGAAGGCCAGTTACGATCACGTGATCAAACATGGCAGCGCCCGTGCGCCGCTGCGGAAAATCGTCTATAGGGCCGGCGCCCGCACGGTGGCCGCTTGGGAGAGGATATAGATAAGGTTTGGACACTTGGGAGAGGAGGGTTGGACACTTTGGAGAGGATATGGAGGAGAGTGTCGCTACTTTCTATATATTAAGGAATTCCTGTTCAACAGGCGACGTGTAAATAATTTACGCAGTGTGTGAAGAGTATTCACTGGGTGCGGAAGTTTCTTCTTCGGCGCTTCGCGCCAAAACCGCGTGTTCGTGGCTGGTCGGCATCCCCGCCGGTCGCGTCGGTCACCGCCGGTCTTCCTCGACTGCTGCTGCGCCGGGACTACCACCACCAACACAGCAATGGCGACGAGGACTTGTAAGAACCACATTTCATTCTCGGTGTTCGTCTTTTTCTGCCTTGCAACGAACCCGCACTGCTAAGCGTACACGCTCTTTGTTCTCAGCATGGTGGCTGCGGCGTCTTGAGGAGATTCTACTGCCGTCCGTTTCTTCTTTCCGGCCTTCATCGCTTCGCTTTCTTCTTCGACATGGCGTCTTCCATTCCTCCGCCTTTATTTCTTTCTTCTCCCGGGGACCCTCCAATCCCGTGGTCTGACTGGAAATTAATTTTCCAGGCTTACGCCGACGCGGCCGGGCAGGACGCCACCAAGCCCGAGCGTCGCAAAGCCCTTCTCAATGCATTAGGCCATGCCGGACTAAAGGTCTTAACGCCGCCACCGCGTCTGCGTCTACGCCGGCGTTGGATGTGTTTCAGGACGCCGTCGCTCATTTCGACGAGCGTTTCAAACACGCCTCGTGCGAATATCGCAAGGCTGAAATTTCAAGAAAGGCGACAATTTCCGGGCGAGCCTGTCACCGATTTCATTACTCCTCTTCGAACGCTCGCCGCGCCGTGCGGTTTCGGCGCAATCGAGGACGACATGCTTAAGCATCAACTGTTCCCCGGCATAGCGTCGCAAAACGTGCACTGCCTACTTTTGCAGAAAGGCGCGTCCACTTCCTTTTCTGAAGCTTTTGCAATTGCCCGGGAAGACGAGCTCATTCGCTCGCAGTTGGAGCAGTTCGCTCCGCATTCGGTGCAGCAACTTTCTGCTGCGGGGCCACAAGGCGCCCATTCTTCGTTCCGCGGGACGCGCCAACATGGCGGCCCGTCTTCTTCGTCTCGGCGCAGCGGTCAACATGGCCGCCCGCCTGCACATTCCTTACGTGGCGGTCAACATGGCGGCCCCTCCGCTTCGCGGGGGCGAGGAAGCCGTCAAGATGGCGGCCCAAATTCGTCTTTTCAAAGGCAACAGGGAGCGTTTAGCTCATTTCAGCAATTTCCGTCGTCGGGTTCAACTCCACATTGCTTCCGATGCGGTTCTGTTCAGCATCTAGCGAACTTTCCACAGTGTCCCGCCAGGAACCGCACTTGTTTAGCTTGCGGAAAACTTGGACATTTTCAGTCAGTATGCAACTCCCGTCCTGAAAATTTTCCTGAAGCAGTTCCTTCTTCTGCTCCTTCGAGCACTGGCCAGACCAATACGGTCACGGTCTTAAATGTGGATGGTCTCCACTTAGCTCCGCAACCCCGCGTCGTGGCTTCTGTAGAACATGTGCCTTTGTCTTTCTTGGTTGATACCAGTGCTTCAGCATCTTTACTTAGCGTCGTGGTCGAGAACAGAGCACACGAACGAGCAGACGGATAACGACAACTGTTTAATGACTTAAGGATTAAAGCACGCGGGCTCGCGCGGCTACATGTCAGCTCAACAGACACGATCACACACCCAGGTCCCAGAGAACATCTTCCCGCCTGATACTCCACTCGTCACGTGATGCGGTACACATAGCGCCATCTCCTGTGGCTGCGCCCGCAACACCTCCTATTCTATGAAGTGGTCCTCCTGCTCTTGTCACAGGTCGAGCCGACTTGGAGCTCTCACGGTTCGTCCACTTCTTGTTGTCGCCACAGGTTGTAGCGGCTGGAGATGTTTGCTGGTGCGTCTTCTGAGACCTCCAGGTGTGCTCACAACGAACGAGGCGTGTGAGCTGGCCCAATGACGGTCCCTGTCCCTATTGTTGGAGCACCAGACAGAATGCGGACGGCTGTCTGCGGTTGAATGGGCTCTCTTGCCAAGGTCCTATGTCTATATTGTTGGCCCTGTTTGACCTTGTAGGCTTCGTTTCGTTTCGTAAACTCTACGGTGTTCCACCGTGGCCTCAGCACGTGTGGTGCCACGGGCACGTCAGTTCTTAGGCGCCTTCCCATGAGGAGTTCCGCTGGTGTGAATCCTTCTTTCCCTGGCGTGTCTCTATGCGCGAGCAGAGCCTTGTGGATGTTCGGCGATGTCTTGATCAGCTGTTTAGCAGTCTGAACCAGGGTGTCGGAACGGAACGAAAACCGAAAACGAAAAACGAAAAAACGATATTTTTGACCGGAACGAAAACGTAACCGAAACTTTTATATATTATTTCGTTTCGGAGTGAAACCGAAATTTTTTTCAATCGTTTTTCGGTTCACGAGAAAACTTCGCAAACCGGAGCAACTCAGCTCGTCCAGTGTGAGCATATCTCAGGGTACAGTATTAGCGCGTACCTCAGGCAGGAATTCCAAAGCAAAGATATGTTGAAATTGTGCGAGAAATGAAAACAGTGGCAACCGGAGATGTTTATATTAACGCATGTGGACTTTTGCGCGCCTGTCACGCAGGCCAAAGTGGAGAGGGCATTGTCGGCGCTGAAGTTTGTTACAGCGAAAGCTGTTATGAGATCACAACAGCTGATTTTGGCGCCATAGTTGTCCGCCGCTACCGGTGTCCGTGACCGCTATCGCGTGAAAAAAGAAAAAAAATTCATGACATACGAATTTCTAGGATCGGATGGGATTTTAACACGCGCCTTCTGCGTGGCAGTCGGGTCTTCCACCACAATGCCACGCTGGTGCTTGTAACTCTTTCGCAAAAATACTCGATACAGGCGTCATGTCGGGCAAGGAATCGTGTTAACATACGCAATATAGCGTGACAGAAGAGTAAAATAACAACCAGTCATCACACAATGGTAATAGCGCAAAGTGTGGTTTAATGCTTCCCACCAGTCTTGCGGAGTTGCCACTCCAGAATTGGAACGATTCCGAAATCATTCCACATTTTCGCGACCCCGGAATGGAATGGGGACAACGCTTGGAGAAATGGAATGAGAATGGAATTAAGCGCCTTTTGCACGGAATGGAATGGGAATGGAATTACGTCCATTTCCGAAAATTGAGCACGTTTTCGTCTACCTGCTGTTTTTCAAACTTCAAACATTAGTAAGTCAGAGCCTCGAATTTAACAATAAAGCAGTATTTTTTAAATGGCTTGGCTGATTACAAGCACGGTACATTTAAACCGAGGCAGAAGTTAGTGTACAAACAAGTGCATTATCGCAGCAGATACTGAAGGGAGAAACAAACTACCCCGGCGCGTTGGTTTGCATTGATACCCCCCCCCACGAAAGTGGCGAATACTCTATGCATAGCCTGATATTTTTCCAATTTTTCTCACGAGCAGTTTAGTGCCTGCCACATGTAAATAATCTTTGCGACAAGGAAGACACTGCACACCTGCGCATAGGCGAACACAGAAAGTTCTCCTCACCCCATTCATGCTTGCGAGGCGCGCTTGACAAGCGTCAGTGCTGACGAGCAGTGCGGCCCAGTGTTCCGTATTCGATGAAAAGGCACAAGGTGGCCTAGCGGTGCATTGTTCCAACTTGTACCAGCAGATCTAGAGGGTTTTAGATATAGAGGTGCTCAGCCATAATTCTCATCATCATCAGCCACAGCACAAAGTGCGCATGCCTTATGTATGAGTAGCGGGTACCACGATTTTCCGAAAAATGACGAAAATTTTCATAGTGGGAACTTCACTACTTCAGAAAAATTACGATGATTTATCGCGTAATGGGTAGCTTGCATGTGTACTTGTATTAGTTGCCCCAAGAGACTTTACAACGGGCTCTACGAAGTCCGCTCTTCCAGTTTTCTCTGTGACTGTGCTGCGTATTCCGCGCAGGCCTGGTGATCCTTCTATCAGAACAGCGGTCTCGGACATCAGAGAATACACTCAATGACGTGCTGCTTCTGAGATCGCGCTCACTCCCTTGACACAAAGCATCGAGCACACTAAAAGAAAGTCGTATTTGCCTTTTGCGAAAACAAATACTATGACTGAAAATAATGCTGGTTTGCGCTAGTTGGTAAGAATTCGTGGTACAGTTGCTTCCGCTCTTCAGCAGAACGTGTTTTACCCTTGTCCCGCTTTCCTAAGAGGAGGGCAAGTAACTACATCACAAATCCAATGTTTTTTATGATTACCTGAACTTCAAAATTTTGCATTAAAAAAACCGTTACGAACCGTTACGGAACATTTTTTTTTTCGTTCCGGAACAGAAACGAAACGGAACTTTTTGCGGTGGAACGAAACTAAAACCGAAACAAAAAACATTTCGTTCCGACACCCTGGTCTGAACTGTTCTTTATGCCGCGCCATTGTTCTGAGGGAAATAGGAGCTGCTGGTTACGTGACTTGATCCCCATTGCTTGACAAACGCGTTGAACTGTGCCGAAGCAAACTGAGGGCCATTGTCTGACCGTATGATAGCCGGTGCCCCAAAGCGCGTGAAGGTCTGACTCAGTGCTTGTGTTATGTTCTCTGTGGTGGTACGCTTCAACTTCTTGAGTTCAAAGAAACGTGAGTAGTAGTCCACAACTACGAGATAGTTTACATCCACACAGAAGAGATCGATTCCTATCGCTTCCCATGGGTGTTTAGGAAGTGGGGAGAATATCATAGGCTTGGCGTGTAGTTTGCGGTGTTGTTGACAGACACGGCATCTTGACACATAACTTTGGATGTGCTGGTTAATGCCTGGCCACCACACCGATTGAGTGGCTCGAGCCCTACATCTCCCAATGCCCTGATGACCGGCATGCGAGTGTTCTAGCACATCACTTTGCATGCTTGGTGGAATGACAATGCGGCTGCCTTTGAGTAAAATGACATCCACTTGTGTCAGTTCATGGGCAAATGCTGAATACCTCTGCACGTCCGGAGGTAGTGCCACTTCTTTGGGCCACGACGTCGTGCAGTAGTCCCTAACTCTTGCTAGAACAGGATCGTTCTCTTGTGCTGTCTTTATATTTTCAAGCATATCGCCGGAAGCAGGCAGAAGTTCCATTGTGAGAATTTCATGTTCTAAGATGGCCTTGCTGAGGCTCCTTGGGCTGCTGTTGTCCGTTTCCTTCTGCGGTTTCCTTGAGAGCACATCGGCTGTATGCATTTCCTTGCCTGGGATGTGAGCAATGGTGTAATCGAACTCGAGGAGTCTCATACGGAACTGTTGCAGACGGGGACTAAGTTCGTCCAGGCGGCTTGATGACAGCAATGGCACCAGTGGCTTGTGATCAGTTTCCACGTGAAACTGCAGACCAAGCAGATAGGAGCGGAAATGCTCGCAGGCTCATGTAACTGCCAGTGCTTCTTTCTCTATTTGCGCATATCGCGTCTCCGTGTCAGAGAGGGATCTTGTGGCATAGGCAACTGGAAGTCTCTGACCTGCTGTCTCTTGAAGGAGGACTGCTCCAAGACCGTACGACGATGCATCCACCGACACAGTGTGATGACCACAAGGGTCGTAGTGAGTAAGCACTGGAGTCGTCGTCAATGCTTTCTTGACGGCGTTGAAGATTTCTTGCTGTGGCTTGTCCCAGCACCATTCGGCGTCGCTGTGAAGCAGGTCACGTAACGGTTTTGTGAGCTTTGAGAGCCCCAGGAGAAACTTGGCCAAGTGGTTGGCCATTCCCAAGAAGGACCTTACTTCTGTTACATCTGTAGGCTCTGCTAGGTGACATAGTGTGCTGACCTTTTCAGGGTCGGCACTGATACCATTCGCCGACACAATGTGTCCCAGGAATCTCACTGACTGCTAGTGTAGTACACATTTTTCTGCGTTCAAGGTGATGCCAGCATCTTGCAGGCGCTGCAGTACTTTGTGCAGTCGTGCGTGATGTTCTTCCCTTGAAGGGCCAGACACTATAATGTCGTCTTGTAGACACGCTTGGCCTTCAATGCCTTCTAGAACTCTTAGCATTTCTCTCTGGAAAAACTCAGGTGCTGTCGAAATTCCAAAGGGCAATCGAAGGAACTGAAACCGGCCGAATGGCGTCAGAAAAGTGATGTACTTCTGGAACTCTGGTGCTAGCGGAGCTTGCCAATAACCAGCCCTTGCATCAAGCTTGCTGAACCATGTAGCTCCGGCAAGCCTGGCCAAACATTCGTCGACGGTGGGCATTACGACTCGTTCCCGCAGAATGTTCTGGTTTAACCCTCCGAAGTCTACGCAAGATTCGAAGCTCGCCTCCTCTCTTTTTCGCGACTACCATAGGTGCGCACCACTCTGTGGCCTCGTCGACCTTTCTGATGACGCCAAGGTTTTCAATTCTCTCCAACTCACGTTTGACACTGGGCAGCATGGGCAGGGGTACTCGCCGCGGATACGTAATAGCGCTTGGCTTGGCATCGGGGAGTAATATTATCCTGTATTCCGTCTTGAGAAGGCCCAGGCCTGTAGTCAAGTTGGAGTAGTGGCAGAGAATGTTAGCAGGGTCGCTGACCTTGCTTGCCGACGCTGTGACTTCGAGGAGGCTTGGAAGGATATCCAATGATCTGATTGCAGGACGTCCGAGAAGTGCATCGTGTAACTTGTCGATCACGTAAACTTCTTCTTGACACACTCGGCCATTCCAGCACAAGGTTGCGCTAAACAGACCTATTGTTGCGATTTTGGTCCGGCCGGGTCCCAGCAGCTGTTTCTTGGCCTGCTTCAGGTTGCCCATGACTTGTTCGTTGTAGAGGCTTGTAGGTATAGCGGTAACATCTGCACCGGTGTCTACTTTGAACTTCATTGGCAAGCCATTTACTGTGACGTCAGTCCTCCACGGCCCAGAGTCCTGTTGGTCTGTCAAATGACCCAAGTAAACCTCTTCCAAAACAGCTTGGTGGGTGCTCTTTTTCTTCCTCGGAGAGGCAGATAAGCACACGGCGGCAAATTGTGCCTTTTTGCCGCAGGCACTGCATATTTTCCCGTTCGCCGGGCACATAGCGCGTGATGGTGGGTGCGTTGTTGAGCCACACCACTAGCACGTCAGCGCCGTTTGATCGCGCTGTGTTTTTTGAGAGCGCTGATTTGGCTTCCCTTTGCTCTTCGAACATCCACGCATGGCGTCTACAGCCGCAGGCGTCTGTTGCTGCGGCCGTAGATCTTTTTGCTGCTGCTGCTTTATTGTCTCAGAGTTGCGTGCAGCGGTGACCGCGGCTTCAAGAGTCAGCTCGGCGTTAAGTTGCAGCTTCTCGCTTAGCTGCGTGTCTGCGAGACCGACTACGAGCCTATCGCGGATCAATTCTTCTTTCATATCTCCGTACTCGCAGGTTTCGGCCAGTCTGTAGAGTTCGGTTACGAACGCGTCGACTGACTCATGCGCTTCTTGCTTCCGGCTGTGGAACTTCGCCCGCTCATATATCTCGTTCTTCCGCGCGGCACGAAATGTTTCGCGAACGCTCGTGTTACCGCGTCGTAGTTGAGTTTCTCAGCGTCGGAAAGTTTGAGCGACGCCAGGACATCTCCTGCTTCACGGCTCATCGCGTAAATGAGTGTGTTCACCTGGGTTTCGTCGTCTTGTTTCTTCAAACCTGAGATGACGCGGTACCTTTTCCATCGTGTAAACCACCGCTTCCACTCCTCGGTCGAACTGCCGAAAGTCGAGCTTTTCCGGCAGTTCGACGACGAAAGGGTTGAGCGGCGTTGCAGGTTGAGCTGCGGGCACTGTAGGCGTTGCCATGGGTGCTGCAAGGTTCCGTTGCGATGCCGGCGTTTGTTAGGCCTATACTTGTCCGGTGCCCTCTTCACTGCGTTATCGTGACTTCTACGTATCCCACCGCTGCCACCATGTCGTGGTCGAGAACAGAGCACACGAACGAGCAGATGGATAACGACAACTGTTTAATCACTTAACGATTAAAGCACGCGGACTCGCGCGGCTACATGTCAGCTCAACAGACACGATCACACACCCAGGTCGCCCAGGTCCCAGAGAACATCTTCCCGCCTGATTCTCCGCTCGTCACGTGATGCGGTACACATAGCGCCATCTCCTAGTGGCTGCGCCCGCGACACTTAGTACCGAAGATTTTTCACATAATTTTCCTGGGATTTGATTGGCGAAATCGAAGTTTCGTCTTCAGAATTATTCTCGGCAGGTCATTCCCAACTGCGGACAGTTCGTTGCTAACATTTCGTACGGTGACACCAATGCTCCGGTCTTGTTCCACGTCACTCCGCGTGGTCCATCACTTCTTGGCCGTGACGCAATTCGTGCTTTGGGCATCAACATCTGCGGTGCCACGATGTCCTGCTTTCCCTCGGGAACCGGTGCGACTTTGCCCGCAACTACAGCAGTGACTCTTGGTTCTCCTTCCGAGCCGGCTGCTACTTCCCCTGCAGTTCCTTCTCCTGTGTATGCTCCGGCTGCACCTTCTGTGTGTGCACAGCGTTCTACAGCGCCTGCATCTTCTACATGTGCTCCGCCCGTGCGTGTGCTTCCATCGACGCTGCCAGTTTCGCCCCTGTGTGGTGAATCTGTGTCTCCGACGAATGCCACTGCCGTGTTTCCTGCCAGTGTTTCCTTTGTGCGTCCGACAGTTACACCTCCGCGAGTGCCTCCCTGTACCAGCAAAACTTTTCTTCAAGGGGGGGGGGGAGGCCTTCCCAGCTCATCGAGAAGGACCAAAGATGAAACAGCGTCCTGCAGTTCATGCTACGAATTCGTGTGAGGAGGCAAGGCCGTCATCACCACCTCCCACCATTCTGAGTGTTTCAACACAGATTCCGGGTGACCTAACCCGTTCACCTAGTTTTTCAAAAAAGCGCCGCTCTAAGCTGAAGCGTCAGAAGCCGCGTCGTTGTAAGGATTATGTCACGTAGTTTTCAGTGTCATAACAAGTTCTTATTCTGCAACCATGTTTCATTACTGTGCAGTGTTGCACAGTAATGCATTATAAACAATATGTGGACTGACTTTTCCGTGTGCATTTCGGCAATGTGGCTGTGTGCAGTGTTGAGTGCATTATAAACACTATTTGGACTGACTTCCGTGTGCATTATCATGTATCATTTCTGTGTGCAGTGTTTCAGTGCTTCATAAACTGACTTTCTTTTCGAGGAGGGGATGGTTGTTGTGTTGTGAGTGTATTCACCAGTTTCGGTTTCACAATTTTTCGTGATGTGTATTCACCAGTTTCGGTTTCTCAATTGTTTTGTAAGAATGCCAGGGGGCGCCGCTCTAGCATTCATGTTCAACAGACGACGTGTAAATAAACGCAGTGTGCGAGGAGTACTCATTGGGTGCGGACGTTTCTTCTTCGGCGCTTCGCGCCAACACTGCGTGTTCGTGGCTGGTCGGCGTCCCCGCCGGTCGCGTCGGTCATCGCCGCTCTTCCTCGACTGCTGCTGCGCCGGGACTACCAGCCGCAACACAGCACTAGTCCCATAAGACTCCCCGCGGAAAAATGCACTCATCAGCTTGCGCGCGGGATGCTCTCACAACTTCCTTTCTTCTGCGCTCGAGGGACGGACGTGGTTTCGTTCACGTGCGGTTAGTTTTCTTTGGATTTCCGGATTCTGTAAACCATGGGCTTCTGTCATTTTTGAAGGTTCATTCTTATTGCACTTGCGCTCGGTATTTGAGAACTATGACAAATAAAAAAGCGTGTTCCATTTCATCACGGGCTGCATGTGCGACATGTTTCAGCAGTACGTGACTGCGGAATTTATTCAGCATACATGATAAAACTGTCGAAACGTAAATACAGGTCATGGTTGCTGTTCATGTTCGAACGAACATGAGCGGAAACTGTATTTATATTTGTTAAACTTCAGTAAAATGACTATGTTTTTTTCTTGGTCGCTTGATGAGGTAGTTTCAAGATATACAATAGCGAGTTTTAGTATAGCGGATAACAGCAAACGCAAGGATTTAGCGTTAGCGTTAGCGTTGCGTGCTCCTAACTGCGCATGAGCAGAACGTAAACGTAGCCCGACCTCTTACGTACGAACGCTATTTCTGGAATATAGCGTTGAACGCTAACGCACGCAAGAGATCCCGTACGTAGGGCAAGATGGCGGTGGCTGTTGAAGCGAGAGCCGTCCACTTCGAATCTTTGTAGCCGTCGTGCATTACTAAACTCATTCATTCCCTAATAATGTTCGTATTTGATTTAGATTTGAGTATTGAGGCTTCGCCAACCGTGTACCGCCGATAAAATAGCTCCGTTTTTGAGATACAAAGTGTATTTGCGCTGCAGAAGGCTTAGCAAGATTTGTTTGCAAGGTTCGCTCATGTTTTCTGTAGCAGCGCAGAGATGGCGACGCTGTCTTTAGTCACCTCTTTCCAAAATACAGCCACAAGTCAAGCACATACATGTCCGGCGTCGCTTCCCTTCATGCCTTTCGCGGCAGTGCATGAATGTGACGCGTGATGCGTCCCAGCTTAAAAAGGCCAGGTAATAGGGGTCTTGAAGAATTCTCGAACGCGGCTTGTCGACAGAAACCAATGTGTCGGAACTCAGCACTTCTGCAAACGCGACATGGAGACGCAACAGTGGTGACTTTGGATCAGCTCGACTTGGTGGGGCTTTTGTGGATTCTACAGTCCATTTAGTGTTTTTATGTCTAGATGGCGCCGTATGTGCTTGCGTTAGCGTTAGCGGGAATGCCTTCCGCTGTACTAAAAGACCATCAGTTGACACGCAGCGCGTTCCGTTTTAGCGTTAGCGTGTGTCTAAACGCTAACGCTAACGTAAGCGTTTCCCGCTATACTAAAACTCGCTATTAGCTTAAGCTACGTGTGCCACGTAATAGGCAGTTTCAGAATAGGGTACGCAAAGAGCGTTCGTTGCACACGTGTACTATTTGCACCACTCAACGTGAGTACGCTAGATGATGGCGTACGATGCATGCGCAGTAACCAGTTTTACAATATGGTGCGCAAAGATAGCGTTTCTTGCGTACGTAGCGTATAAAGCACGGGCAGCAGCGACGAACGCTAACGCAAAGCTTTGCGCACCCAATTTTAAAACTACATAGTTGGAAGTTACGGCATGTGTCATCTGTTTTATATTGTGTTACTGAATTTTGTGGATGAGAGAATCTTTGCAGCGACAGTGTATTGGTTCATAGTTTTTTCCACAGTACTATCTGCATGTAACAAGAGCCCGGGCACGCTTTTCTGTTAGTTGCGAATTACTGAGGGCATGAGAGTCAAAGACGTGCATAATGGGGAGGAGTTCGGCATTTTTTATCAGTGCTACCTTAACTATCTCGATGCGCTTTCGGACTTGTTTCCTCTTCTCTGTTAACCTCCTCTTTTCTCTGTAAAGCCGGCAGCTCTTAGCAGAACCAAAAGGTCCTCTTGGGCGTCTCTTGTCCCTGGTTAAATATAGCATGCTCGCTCTCTCTCGCCGCACGGTGTTATCGAGTTTTCAACCTTTCGCGCCGTCCTATTTTAGGTATTATAGCATATAATGAAATGAATTTTTCTGCTATTTATTGCACGTGGTACTCTCTAGATGTTTAGAAACAAAAGCCACACCGGCTAAATTATGACTTTCTTTCTTTTGACGGGGGTGAGTGCAGGTTTTAGTATGAAAAAAAGAAGGATGTCAAGAGATTTGCATTTTTCTCTTTTTCTTGGGAATTTCAAAAGAACAAAAGGTAACAATTTATCAAGCAGTTAACTTTTTTTGGGCGTCTCTGTATGTCGGCATCTTCAAGAAATCACGGTATTGCTATTGTGCTAAAATATGTTTGACGTGGAAGTGGAACGCTGCCCCATGCTGCTAATGGCACAACTTTCAAGCCATTTGTTGTGTTCTTAGAAGACTTCCGGAGGTCCCTAGTGATTTCCATGAAGTGCCTCTCATCAAGCCTTGTGTTCAGACTGGAGCACTGCACGGGCCCGGGCCGTCCGAAGCGTTTTCTGACGGGCCCGGGCTGGGCTCGGGCTTGAAAGTGCGGGCCTGGGCCGGGCCCGGGCTTGAGGCTGCGGGCCGGGCCGGAATCGGGCCCGCTCATTAAAAGGCCTAAGTTGGGCCGTCAAGCGCACATGAACGTTATGGATTGCATGGTCTAACGCATTCTGTGCCAAGCTGAAGTGACACGTGCAAAGAGCTGGCTCTTAGTAAAGCTTAGCAAAGAAAATAGAAAAACAGTGGAAGTTCCAGTTATTGTATTTTTTTTCGCCAGGATAGCTATATCTATACTGGTGGATTTATTTTATGCTGTATGCTAATGAATTCACCTATATATATATTTGTATGCTAGATGACCTCCTGATAGGGCGAAATCGTACGATCACAGTAAATATATGCCCACCAGCATAAAAATAACACAACTAACAATGGACCAGATCACGGTTGTTCCCATGGGAGGAATAAAGATTTCGGTCTTCTATTTCACGTTGACACATACGGTAACCTTCATTTATATCCCTTGGTATTACGTGCCAAAACCACGATATGGTTACGTGGCACACCGTAGTGGGGACCGGATTAATTTCAACCACCAGGAGTTCTCTAACGTGCACCTAAGATAAGTACACGGGTGTTCTTGCATTTCGCCCCCATCAAAATGTGACCGCCGTGGCCGCGGGAATCGCACCCGCGTCCTACGACTTAACAGCGATACAGCTTAACCCGCTGAGCTACCACCGCGGGCAAAGCAACATTTCGATGCATGTACACACCGGATTTTCCATCCGATCGCCCGCTACAAAGCGCAAGGCATCATTAATAATCATCATCAGCAAGTAACATCCTCTAGCGGGATCGGGCCGGGCCTGGTCATGAACACACGCGGCCTGGATAAGTTTAGTAATGAACGCCTGGGCCGGGCCCGGGCTCGGGCTGGGTTCGGTCATGTACGCCCGCGCCCGGGCCGGGCCGTAAAATCAGGCCCGTGCAGTGCTCTAGTTCAGACTGCCACACATTGTGATATTTTGACACTGAGCAATATGATGTACGAAGCAATATGATACCCTGACCTGCCTCTGACAATCTTGAGTTTATAGTTGCGTGCTGAGTAAAAAAAAAAGGGAAGGGTCACAATTTCTTTAGCTAATGTGTCTTATTATTATATTTGTTCTTTTAGCCTGACATTTTTTAAATACTGGGCATCATAAAACAAAGTTGTTTTTTTTATCAGGCTGTTATTTTCATATTCCAAAGTTTTATTTGTTCATTTTAGTAAGTAGCCCATTCATTGTAATTTTTGTGGTCGTTTCCGTTAGTTTTTTGTTATATGCTGCTGTAATTTACAGTGTTCATATTTTCTGCTAGTCATGGCACATTAGGGAAAACTCTAGAGATGTCAAACCATAATTCCTGCGATAAGTTTTGTACGTTCCATTCTGAAGCCTGAAACCGTTAAGCCTGTTTCACATGCAGCGATTTTGCTCCAAGAGCGGAGCGGCTGCCGTCGCGGAAGCCCAAAAACAGGTTTTAAGGGCGACCAAAGGACGCTGCGATCTTGTTCGCTCCATTTGGAAAAATTCGCTCGCGGCAGCGCGTCTAGAGCGTCTGCCCAAGGTCAACCAATGGGGGAGCAGTGACGTGGGGGGCACGTGACTGTAGGGATGGAGACGAGAGCAGCCGCGCGCGCCGGGAGGAACTCGCTCCGACTCGGTTTCCTAGCAGACGACATTTGCTGTAACGAGCTGGCAGTGTAGAAAACGCCGTTCTTTTCCTTTTGTTCTTTACTGCGCTTCCATCAAAGCAGACAAATCGTTTGCACGTGCCATTTTGTTCTTTTGTATTTTTATCTAATCGTGACACCAACATAGGTCCGGACAGGGGGAACCTACGACACTCCGCACTTGTTCGCAGCAGATGTTTCAGTTTGTTTTTGTTTTTTACTACTCTGGTGCAGCACGTTCGAATAGTTTACTGCTTTCTTTTTCTTTTTTTTTTTTTTTAGTGGTCACGTACCCCGAAGACGACAAATGCCGCCGCCTCTTTACTGCAGAATGTCAATAGGCAAAAAAAAAAAAAGAGACGAGCTCCTTCACAAACCCACAATGTCGTTGACTGGGCCGCTTGCATCCGGTTGCCGGCCCATACGGCGCACCAACGCCTTGCGGCATTCGAGAGCAAAAGCCACCGAAAGCCCTGTGAAAGCTTAAAACCCCAAAGACAAATTCTTTCTTTTGCTTTTCCATGGCCAAGTGTATGGGCGTGCAACATGACTTGCGTGGTAAAAAAAGAAAGCTGGAACAGAAATAAACGTGACTACTGAAGTTGTTTAATTGCACTCTGATACACTGCACATTTTCATCATTCAAGGTTTAGGCGCGTGAAAATCGATCACCGAAGTAGAAGGCTCGTGAAACTTGCAACCCAAGCGCACCAAAACAAGCGAGCCCGGAGAAAGGAAACCCGCGGATAACGGGCGCTTCCCACAACCATCACTGCGCATCGCAGAGGCGCGCGCCGCGCAAAAGCGGTGCATGTGAAACGAAGCCGCGTCCGAGCGTCCTGCTGCCGCTCGATCGCTGCGGGCCCCGCCGCTCGGTCGCTCGCATGTGAAACAGGCTTTACTCCTTTAGTGGGCGTAGTTTGAAACATGGATCCTGCATCCACAAATATTTTTTAGCTAACGTCTAAGATGCCGCCTTTTGTTCCGAACGTCTAGTCTTACTTCTGCAATGATGCCAGAGTTCTTTGCCAACATTTTTTGAGTGAGAAATGTTCCAACAGAGGCATGTTGTAAGAAAGTTCCTAGATGTTTCATTTTGTGAGCAATACACTTCAGCAACAGTGATTTTGCAAGCCATTTTACGTTCTTTTTTTTATTACGTATTCTTGGCGGGATGGGCCAAATATTATTTCGCAGTTTTGCTTTGTTATTAGTGTTTTCAACACGTTGGAGTCGATTTCCATTAACTGTGGTCTTCAGTATCGCTACTGAACGACTGTTTTGAAATGAAGGGAGACACACACCAGGTGCTCGATGCATGCCTCCTTTCCTGATTACAATGCTGCGTTGGAGCAAGATGGCGAGTTTGGCTAGTTGGTTTACGTTCATGTTTAGAAAATTAGGTTGAAGCGCAGTGAAAAAAAAGTCACACTTTCACCGCAATGGTGAAGCAATGAATGCGATAGCAATTAACACATTGTAGTGTTACGCGAAGTGAGGCTGGCAGCTAACTGTTTTGTATCCGATCTCGCGTACCTACAAAACACTGGTGTAAGAGAATACGGCCGCTCCAGGGAGAGATGCTCTCCGCATAGACACTTCGCGTTGAGAACGCAGCACGTAGAAGGGTGTACGGGCCGCCCGCTGTGATGGCTTTCGAGATAGCGCGCGCGCCAGCGATCGCGACCGCGCCCTTATATTCAAAGTTCAAAGTTGCTCCTCGCACGACCCCCCCCCCCTCGCGTCTTCGCGTCTTTTAAGGCTCGTTAAACACTGGCGGGGCGTTTCCTGTCTGCTTCGACGGCAGGCTTCCCGAGCGGGGTGATGTTATCGCATGCACCCTCCGAGCGACGGAAATGGGCCGGCTCGTTTGAACTCTGCTTCGGCCGCGTTCGTCGCCCCCGCTCGCGCGCTTTTACCGGCGTTAGAACGTACAATGCGCGGGGGAAACTTATCAATTTGGTCCTAATACCGGAAGGACATGACGGCAACGGCGACGGCAAAAATCCGTCGAGACTGTCCATATAATTGCTATCGCAATAAAAACGTGGACAGTAGAGCAGGGCAGGACAGCGCTTACTCCTGTCCACTTCTACGGTCCACGTTTGTTTTGGCTGTGTTGCTCTGTTGGCTATGGCTCGGCGTAGTGTCTTCTAACTCATTCATCTGTCGGACATGGTATGGCAGCTTCATCAATGTGCGACAGCCGCAACTATGTAGATACTATCAATCATCTCTTGTGCCGCTGTCCCCAATTTCAACAGCATCGCCGGACTCTCCAGTGTGCGAGTAAGCCTTCAGGAGACTTGATGGTCGGCAACAGACTCTCTCTCTCTCTCTGTGTGTGTGTGTGTGTGTGTGTGTGTGTGTGTGTGTGTGTGTGTGTGTGTGTGTGTGTGTGTGTGCGTGCGTGCGTGCGTGCGTGCGCGCGTGTGTGTCTGTGTGTGTCTGTGTGTCCTCTCCATGATAGGGCAGCAACTGGACGCTAGTTAACCTCCCTGCCTATCCTCTATTCCTTCTCTCTCTCCTAACAAGAATAAAATTCAGCGGAAGATGGAGTATTGAGGAAACGTTTCAACATGGAGGCTTGTCTTCGTCATGGCCCTGACGGAAACTAGTCCCATTGTCGAGTCGTTGGCTTCAGCGACATTCCCTTTTCGACAATTTTTCTTCACGTCATCCTTGCGTTCCATTCTGTAGAGCTAATTGAGACGACGCTTACATATTGCAGAATGAACGTGCCAGATCCTAAGTTTTGTCATATTGCATTGTTAGTTGTTTGACAACAATTTTGCTAATGATGAATCGTGCAACAAAAAGTTGTATTCTTGAAGGTTGGATACTATATAGCTGCATTTTAACTACCGCGATATTTTGTGTTCTTTTGCCGCTTCTGTAACGTTATTTTGTCGCATGATATATATCTCATTTTGTGGTGTTGACATTTCTATGCTGTACAGGAATCTTTGCTTTTTTACATAATAAATTACGACATGACCACTTTTGTCTGTGAACCGAGCTCTCACTCTGTAATAGTAATTACAGAATAAAGTAACTGTAATTACTGTAATAAAGTAACTGTAACAGTAATTACAGAATAAAGGAACTGTAATAGTAATTACAGAATAAAGTAACTGTAATTACTATAACAGAGAAGGTTTCCTATAAACGTGCACTAATTGCATGCACAAAAACAAAACAGCAAAAAGAAAAGACGTATGACGTCTTAAAAATCTAGAAAACGTCTTTTCAAAGACAATGAAATGAGATATTTTAGGTATCCAGCAATCCCTTTCATAGAATGGGCTTTTTAGCGACGTTTTTAAAACATTTTCTAGATGATCTTAAAAACAGATTCTAGCCGGACATAAGACGAGGTATACGTTTTCTAGACCTTTACCTTCTATTCCGTGACGTCTTCTAGGTGTTTTTATCGTCTCGGATAAACGTTTACAAAACGTCAATTATCCGTTTTGTGCTGCCTGGGTATGGCGATAGTGCGCCGTCCGAGAACTTCGCCGACTGTGGCGGCATGGATGAGGGCCTTGCGCGAATTGGGCCCGCAGCCTGGCGTAACGCTGGGCGAGCACCGCTTTACGGCCCAGCAGGCATTCTTCGTCAGCAGCTGTTTCCAGTGGTGCGCCATGCACGTTCTGAGGTCCGCGAGCGGAGAGGAGCCCGACGAGATTACACAGCTCTACTGGTCCTTGAACATGCGCTGCAACGTTCCCATCATGAACGCACCGGCATTCGCCGACGCCTTCGGCTGCGCGCCGGACACGATCATGCGCCCGAAAGTGCGCTGCGATTCCTCCTAACCGAGCTCTTACAATTTAATTATTAGATGCGAAGCATCTTATGGCGGAGTTCAATCCGGTGGTGGTGGTGGTGGTGTGCGGCGTGACCACCCTTACTGAGCATGCGCAAACCCTCTCCACTCCTCCTCTCCACTCCTCCTCTCGCGCGCCTCACTCTCTCCTGCGACGAGTAGGCAGCAGCGACGCCTCCGGCGTCTTGACGTGGCACGGGCGGCCGATGGTCGCCTCTGCTTCTGTGGCTCTACACGCGGGGCGCTAGTGCTCTCCTTCCCTCGCTGAAGAGTCCCACGACGACACTAATGGCATGGACTGCAGAGAGGCAGACGCACATGATCTTGCGACTTTGCGGGAGTCGAATACCTCGGACGCCGGCAGTTCCACGCAGCGGGAGCTGGATGGAGACTGGAAGACAGTGCTGATTCTACGCCAGAGAAAGGCACAGGCTCCAGAACGCAAGAAAAAAAAATTACACCATCTCCCGCTCAAGCTAACTATCCTCCCGCTGTTTCGCATCCACACATGGTTCCCTTTAGCGGGAGATGGTGTAACTTTTTAGTGGCAACAATAAATATGAAGTGATAACGAGTAGCCTGGAAGGGAGTAGGCGCATACACTAGTGCTGTCATCATCAGCTGACTACGCCCACTGCAGGGCCAAGGCCGCTGGATGGAAAAGCGCACGGTGGCAGGGCAAAAGGCCTCTCCCATATTTTAACAGCGGAGCTATACTAAGTCGAGCCTGCGCCGTCTCAATATCTGTCCGGTGTCACGCAGGTCACATAACCAGAGGGGGTAGTGAATAAATAAAACAAATTTGTATTGATCAAAATTGTGATGATGATGATGCTGCTCGAGATGATGATGATGATTTTGCTAGATGATGCTGATGATGATCGAGATGAGACTAAGCTGTCTTAGACCGTAACATATACTCGCGCGCTTACAACTTCGCTGTGCGACGTTTTCGTGGCGTGGAACTGGCTGAGTTTTTCTCCAATTAACGCGGTCCTGTGCTTGCTGTGGCCATGTTATCCCCTCAAACTGCTTAATCTCATCTGCCCACCTAACTTTCTGTCTCCCCCTCGCGCGCTTGCCTTACCTTGGTAGCGAGTCTGTTGCTATTAATAACCTGCGGTTACTTTGGTCATTAAGAGTAACCTCCCATATGAACACTAGCTAATGCTATAGCGTTCGCGAACGCTATATTCCGCGATTAACGGCAAGAGGTATCGTACTGGACTTGAAACGTAACCGAAGTTCGGTGGGCCGATTGGCAGAGTTCACGATAAAGCCACGAATGGGGCAGTGCAGGGCGATATGCTTCGGGCTTTCTTTGATGTCGTAAAAGCGCAGAGCAAGATTATGATTATGAAGGAATACTTGAAAACAAGTGCGAGACTAAAGTTCACAGATGACTGTGGATGCGCAGTGGAGCAAGAGGTAAAACGTTAAAGTTATAGACAACCAGCATTCTTTAAGAAGAGATAACTCGCGGTAAATTGGATGCGAAGAATAGAAACTAAACGCCAGGGGCGTAGCCAGAAATTTTTTTTCGGGAAGGGGTGGGGGGTTCAAATATATTTCATGTATGTTCGTGCATGCGTTTGTATGTGTGCGTATATATATATATATATATATATATATATATATATACGCAAGCCAAACAGAAAAATTTCGAGGAGGGTTTGAACCCCCCCCCCCCAACCCTCCCCCCTGGCTACGCCCCTGCTAAACGCCATGGAGGTTTACAAATCGGGCCAAAAGGAAACCAGAACTGAAAATACAGCAAGGCGCGGTGCGGTTCTAAGAAGCCTGAGCTCGCGGCTTGAGGAGAAACGGAAGAATATGCATGAGGACAGAAATGGGAATGTTTGAGGATAAGAAACAGACTGAAAAGAAAAAGCGATGACCATCTTGATAGTTTATGGGATTTAACCTCTCAAAGCGACTCAGGCTACTAGAGACGCCATATATAGTAGAGGGCTTCGGGTAATTTAGATCACCTGAGGCTCTTTAACGTGTGCTTACATGGGCACCTAGCATTTCGCCTTTATCAAAATGTTACCGCCGCGGCCGAGGTTGAACCCGCTTCTTTTAGATCCGCAGCCGAGCACCGTAAATGAGCCACCGCGGCGGCCAGATCATATTCCTAGAACTGGAGTATTAACACGAAAGTGTTTTATGCCGGGGTCCACCAAGACTTAAGTGACGTATTTCCGTCACGGAAATGACGTCGAAAAAATATACACGATCAGATGACGAAGAAAAAAAGGTACCGTCAACGGGCATCGCCGCTCGGTCCGCAACACAGATGCCGGGCACGCTATCCACTGCGCCACGGTCACAGACTCTGGAGGCTTTACAAACACGCCTTTTATATCTACCACTCTCTAGGTCGGCTGGGTGGTGTTGACCTCTGGGAGTGGTAAGGTAGAGTAATTCATCATTGCTGCGGCCTCCGCGACTAGCACCTGCAACGCGTAAAGGCCCGAACACACGTACGCGTTGACGCGCTGAAACGCGTACGTGTGTTCGGGCCTTAACGCGTCCGTCCCGTTCGGCGCGTTTTCAATAGAAGTTGAATTTTCTCAATAGAGACGCAGAATAGAGACGCAGAAAACAAAGCCCTCAATATAATTGGTTTCGCTCCGCAACGCGGGTTTCTATCAGCAGTTTGGTAAGTATATTCTTTTCAAGCCAAGGTGGCTAAGGCCGCGCAACGCTCGCGCAACAACGAACGACAACAGTTTTGTTCCTTCCTCCCCCTTTTCCTTCTTCCTCCACTAGTTTTCGCCAGCCGCCAGGCGCCAGTTCGCGGCGGCTCGATCGGCAGCAGAGCTAGGCGACGGCCGGCGGTCATTTGCGTTTTGTGTAGCGTTGTCAGCTTTTGTTTGTGAACGGATTACGGGCTGTTTGACATCAAGTCGGTGATCATACTGTCTGTCGCATACTTTCCACCAGTGTTTGGTGAAACAAGCTTTACTGTGCTTTTTGCGACGGTACGTTCGTCGGTACGTTCGTTTCAAGAAGCGATTGTTCTGCTCACCACCTTCGTTGCAGCCAAACAGCTAAGAACGTGCGCACGTTCGGATAGAGTGCTGTTTTCGGTAAGTGCACCTGACTTTTCGTCGTTTTTACTGAAAGGCTTCAGAATTGTGATTAAAATGTGAACAGTTCTTTGCTAGGTTGAACCGCGTGGTCGAACGCGAAACTATACGCGCCGGTGCGACTCGCCCTATTTTGAGTAATTATGTTTTGCGCGTTACAGCTCGTGGCTCCACGCACGCACGCTAGTGACAGGCCCATATAGTTTAAGCAAGCATGCTTACAACTATGCCGGCATGTCGCTGACAAAAGTGCAAAGCTTCTACCTTAGGTGCCTCGCCTGTAGGTGCGGTTATGATTGATTGTCGTTACTTAATACATGACAGCATTTTATCATATCTGTAATTGGAAATGTTTCTTTAGAGTGACTTGATGATCTGTTATTTGTTGTAAATCCTGCGTAGTTTACTTTCTTTCTTTGTATGCAGCTTTTCTTCACTGCTGTTTGTGCAAGATATTGGGCCTGAGACCACGCCAGCTAATGCGGAAGCCAGTGCAGTTTCTTTGACGAGACTTGGAGTGCATTCATGCAGAATTTTATTTACGTTGCTGACGTGCCACTCAGCTTCACCTTGTGCGGTCACCTTCCGACGTGTTTTGTGCCACATTTGGTTGTGCTTTATTCATTAATAAAGCCGATTTGACAACATCATGGGATAATTTATTGTTGCTGAGAAGCGCGATTATTTATTTGCGCACCATTTGCTGAAGGTCATTTATGTAGTACAGTGTACGTGTTGATCCCCTGCGTACGTGTTCAAATTTATTATAAGCCGATGTCTTTTATATGAAAATTGGATATGTATGGTGTGCTGAAGTAGCCAATAATTCATGCGGCATATATGAGTGACCGCAACAACTTGATTCGGTCCGCAATAAACGCGAGTAAACTCAGCGTCGAAAATTTATATATGCAACAGTGAGGACATGCGTGGGTGAACAGGTATGTACGTATGTTAGTGATCTTGCTTGATTGTTTGGTCACTTGCTCGACGACTGACATAGGAAGTGGGAGAAAAACAGGAAAGTGCTTTCGCAGGAGCTCTTTCGGTCCCTTCAATCTCTATCCTCCTATGGTAGCCGTCAGGCTGCCGACCAAACATGCTGCAAAGACAGTTATATTAGTTTATTTTACATTTCGAAAGTCCAAAATTTCGAAAACGGCGAAAAAACAAGAACGTCTATAAAACGTCTTATCTTGGTATTTTCAAAACGTCTTCTAAAGACGTCAACTAGCGGGACATTAGCACAGCTATTAGACGTCGGATAGACGTCTACGGCTACGGGAATGTCTTGACCAAGACATTTATTAGCCCTTTTTGATAGCCGTTGAAGACGTCTTTTAGACGTCAAATAGCTAGTTTTGTGTTACGTGGGTCCTCTGTCGTGCCGCTGTCCAGGGTTTTAAGCGTAGCCGATACCGTTTAAAAGCCGACGCGCTTGACCGCTTGTCAGTTGATCGGCGGACGCCGCTTTGTTCGCCGCAATCCATGCTCATTGTGCATCGCTTGTAAAGTGACTATTTCGTTTCTTTGCACAAGTTCGCCAAATAAAAGACTCGTTCTTATCCTGCTGACTTCTGCCTTCGTCCACGTCACGACCACGTGACAATATGCTCATGTTTGTCTTATCCTAAACGAATGAATGTACTAGCTTAAAGGAGAGAAAAAAAAAAGCAAGAAGCGGGAAATTGCTCGCTGAGATAAACGTACAGTGCGACGCCCATTGAGTAATAATGATAATGAAACGTTCAAGAACTTACAACAACAACAACAACAACAACAAAAGAATCTTGCTGACGGCGCGCTCAAGTCACCGTAGGCGCCAATTTCCTTAAAGTTCTTAAGAAATAATGTTCGAAAAGCTTTGATATTGTGCACGCAACAACGGTTACTCGTGCATACAGTTAAAATGCTCATGTATGCTGCGGCAGCGTGATCGCTTAATTGAGGCTTCATTCTGGTATGCCTTATTTATTTATACAGAAGGACAAATGTAACAGTGTATGTCACATAGTTTGCCTTCACGAATTGCCTGCTTTTAACTCAAGGAGCTTGTTTGGGGATACCCCATCGCGGCGACCACGCGCAATGTGCGCCTACTGTACATATTCTGTAAACAGGTAGCTCCTGTAAGCAATTATGTGCTTTCTTTCTATCCAAGATTATTATTTTTACTGCAAGAACTTCTCTCGTTTCAAAAGCATTCACAGACATGCGCAGGAGAGCTTCCGCGTGGTGTTTTCGTAGAGTTCCGACAGCCAAATATAAGAGCGCGCCGGCTTTATCCTACCTAGCACGCAAGAGATACGCGCCCGATAGAGGGCGACTCCGTAACTCCTCGCCCCCAATATGTAACCTGTCTCTCATAACACACTGGCATCAAAAGCCTTGGATATTCGTACGAAAACGCACATGTTGGATGCGCTTGCGAAACCAAAACCGAAATCGCCCGCAACGGATTACTTGGCGTAGTAACACATGTGCAGAAGCTCCGCCCACGTAGCTTTGGCAGTGCTGGCAGTGCTGCCACAGAAACTTGTCGCTTGGTGGTAGACTCAACACCAGCGTATCAAGCGTTCGTACTAGGTAGCCACCCTATTCGTACAGCATAGAGTCACTGGAAAATTTCAGAGTACCGCCATAGTACCGCAAAGGTAGGCTACACGCGGGCAACAGTGAGCGGCGGCGGCCATTTCCCTTCCGGACCGTCCGGCGCATTGGTAGCGTGTGTTGAGAAGTGACCGATCTTTTCGCCTCGATGCCGTGTTACGCTCGGCGTAACTGCAATATGTGTGTGTGTGTTTCTTCGAAGGGATATCAGAAGTGATTTCGAGTCATCGACAGTCATGAATCAACTGCGCGGTAAGCGGTGTAGCTAATGAAACGTGGGGCGAATGTTGCCATGTGCTCGCGAACTCTCTTCGTGGCTTCATCGGTCTCTTTTCGTTTCACGGCCGGGTGTGTTCGCAAAGTCCGGAGCTGTATAGTTGCATTAGCGTAATGACCGTGCGAGTGCCATTTACTTCGACACTTGGTGAATGTTGACTATTTGCGCTAGCTTTGCAGTCGGTGTTCAGGTTCACTTCATAGCGCATTCGAGAACATTATCGAACACCGAGAACATTCAGCATTGCGTCCTTCGATTGATCGCTGACGCATACCTTACTTGCGCACCATGCTTGCTGCTCAGCTGGGTGTTACCTGTAATAGACGTGGTGTGTGTACGGAAAGTGGAAGTTGTGCGTGTAGTATTTGTCTCGGTTTGGAACGCCAGCAGCCGAACGCATGGGCGAATCGGCGTGCGGTAGGTAAGATGCATCTTATTTTGAGAATACTTTGTCATTTCCTAACAGATACGTAGAAAATAAGCCATCAAAAATGATTGACGTCACTACTCAGTTGTTTCATTTCCTAATTTTTGTCTCCTTAATATTCCCAACGTTGCAGTGCATTTGCAAATATTTTGCTGTGTTCCGACAAAGATTTTTTTTTTTTTTTTGGTGTTGCTAGCGCGTAAACGGCTGGGGTTCGGTTTCCGCACTGCTTTTAATTTCAACTTTTTTTTTCGTAATGCACTCCTGTTAAAACTTCCTCGGCGCAGTGCTTTTTGTTATTTTGATCAGAAATAGCGCATCCCGAAAATCTTTAACGCGCATGCTACTGCAACACAGTATGTATACAGATCTAGGGCTCGCATGAAATCGATTCCCTCAATGTGTGAGAGGATAAGCCTTTTTTTTTTTTTTTTTTTTGCTGTGACCATTTCTCACCCACTATAAACAGTATTGTAAGGGTACGCTCGGCGCAATGCAGCGTTGGCAACATTCTTTTTTGAAAAAAAAATAAAATACGCTTAATAACATTGCCTTATACCAAGTTTATCAACAGAGTTCCACGCTTCAGTTTTGCGCAGTGGCAAGTGATCATGCTAGAATTGCCTTCAAGGTATACAGTAAACAGTTATTATTTTAATGAGTCTTCGATTTCGCTCTCGTGCGTGACACGCTTGTAACTCGAAATGCATGCACAATCTGTTCAACAGATCGAGATATAAACAGCCGAGCAAATAGAAAGGTATGTAGTATGTAGTTTTTAATATCGCTGAACACAGCGAACCGAAAAGGTGAAGTATCCTGTTGCATGAGAGCTTTTCCAGCAAAGTTTGTGTAGTTCACTGCAGAAAGGAGTGTTCTTCGAAGGGGGCGAATTGATTCCGCGGCCAACTATGCAGCCACGTACAACGACGCTCTTTCACGTTAATGTTTCCCACACGGAATGCAAAAATATACGAAATTCCCGGAGTAGCTCACTAGCAACGTTCAGTTACTGGTGAGCTACTCTCTTGCATCTGCATGACGCGTTTAAAAAAGCGACGAAGTACTTCTAGGGACCGTGGCACTGATAAATGTCCGGCCGCGCTCTGCATTCAACGCGCCGGCACCCAAAGCGCTTAAAAGGGATATGGCGGCGAAAGGTCACGTGATGCGAGTAAGCCAATCGCGTCGGCGGCGGCGCGCGGAAAACAGATGCAATACTTTGAAATTTTTCTAGTGACTCTAGTACAGCAGAAAGGCAGCGCCGGCTGGCGCCGACTGTCATTCACGCATAGCATAGGCGAACGCTGCATATGGCGCCGCGCAATTGTGGCTAGCGTTCGCGACAGCCGCGTTGTTGTGCCTTACTTTTCGTCTTATGGGTCTATATCTGGGCCGTTTTGAGCTTGATTATCCGTTTATATACTCCTCAACTCGTAGTATATTGCATTTCATACGTATATAGTGTAAAAGACACGGCATAAACGACCGAAGACCGCACGGAGCGTAGGTTTTGACGCGTCGACTGCGTCTCATGATACGTCGACGCCGCTGAGGTCCGATGACGACGACGTCCCGATTAAGGATGCAAGGAATCGGTGTGTGCGAACTTCTCGCCGTTCACGGTGGAATTGCGAGCCAATTTCTTTCCTTTGAGACTACGACAATCTCGTCAACGTGTTGGTGCGTGAACGGTTCAGAAATGTTTCCAGCAGGTAAGCGATCTCGCAGCGGGCTGCAGCACGGTTCGGCGGGCCCCGCCGCCGCCGCGATCGAATATGGTGGCATTATGGGGAAAAGACATCGTACTATAGCGTGGCTCCAGCGATCGTCAGCCAGATTCTTTGTTCACGTGTTCCTTTGTTCTTGTGAGGTTATTTATTACGCTCTCTCATTACTTTCCAAGAGGTCGCATTTTTTTTTTTTTTTTACAAACGCACGAATAAGTATCTGAGTACGTGCATGGAATTATTACTTACAACGGAATGAGTTGTTGAAAATCCGCACTTTTACGAACTTTACAAAGCAGTTTGAAGCTATAGAAAGGGAGTTTAGAGAGCTTCATACAAATCCAGTGATACGACGAAGCTTTCTCTGTTATGGATTAACTACCATACGCTTGCAGCCAACAGAGGACCCTTTAACAGCAGCTGGGGCTCAAAATGTAAGTTAGGGGTTTGTCAGCGCAATTATCTGGGCTAGTTGGTTCTGCATGTGCTGCAGGCCCTGTGTCGCGTGTTTTAGCGTATATATGTGACGCTCCTCGCATTTTCTAATTAACAAGTTAAAAGTTGCGCTGTGTGTGTCCCGTCTCTTCTCTGTGCGCGTCTTCAAAGCGCATCCACATTGTAACTGAAGGGGCTATATACGCCTGGAGGGAGCACGGGGAAGCAGCCCCCTCCCACCCCTCGAAGGAATTCACATGTCTTGCTGGTCTTGCCGCTACGGTGGCACTCACCCGAAAGTGGCGGGTTTGACACCGGACGCGGCGGTCGCATTTCTATGGAGGCGATATGCTGGAGGCCCGTGTGCTTATAGATGCCTATAGATTTAGGTGCATGTTAAAGAACCTTAGGTGGTCTAAACTTCCGGAGCCCTCCACTACAGCGTTTCTTATATTGTATCGTTGTTTTGGGACGTAATAAATTCGGCAGATCCCACGCAATGTGGGAATCGGTTTCATGCGAAGCAGTCAGCGAGTACTTCTATGCTGTACTTTATGGCTTTGAGCCAAGCGTTACGAGGTGGATCGACGTGTTTTTTCAAGTGTAGTAGATGTGTGCACATCGTGGGCTTACCAGGCACGTCGACAACACTGGCGTTTAAAGGGTAACTCATGGTGCGATGTAACGTCAGCCCTCACGTTAAAGTACATACGTCAGTATTATCGAAACTAAGTGCACTTTATGGTGCAGTCATGTGAATATCACACGCAATTTTCGTTCATGTATTCTACCGTGGTCAAGCAATGCTTCAATATAGCTTGCTGAATCATAGGAATACAAATGTAATGTTTACTAACTGCTATAAAAGCGGAGTCAACACTGGAACCACAGACGTTAATTTGATATGACGCCTGTATCGTAGGAGTACATATGTAGTGTGTATTGCTTTCTTGTAAAATTAGGTAACCAGCACCACAAACGCAATTGACGTCGCACCGACATTACGCCTGCATAGGCTGTTTTTTTCCAAACCAGCTTATAGACCTGGCGTGGCTCTGTGGTAGAATACCTGATTGCCACGCAGAATGCTTGGGTTCGATTCCTGCTGGGATCCTAATTATTATTCTTACCATTCGTCGGGTCAACGCTGCTGATGTCGGTTTTTCTTAACGCTCCCTCATTTAAATTACCAATGTCTGTTCTCACCGTTCCTGGGTAGATATAAGCTGTCAATCACCTGTGGCGCATACCCGTACACCGCGGCCTGTGGTAAACTGGTATGTGCCGCACGTGTCCGGAGGAAAGAGTTTGACGACGTACGCGACAGGATTTTCACGTTATTCATGTCGTGACCAGACAGTCATATTCGTCAAACCCTCTTACCCTCCCATGACAATTTTGGCGTATACACCGAGTTAAGGAGGTGATCATGAGAGCACCCAGACGTAGGCGGATAGATAGATAGATAGATAGATAGATAGATAGAAACGCTCAAACTGCCAAAGGTCCGCTAAGAAATGCTTTGCATTTAAAACACCGAACAGAAGCCATGTCTGTCATACTTGTCCAAGTTTCGGAGCCTGGAGTGAGCGCGCTTGCGCACGTCTCTTGTATACGTACTTAAACGTCATTCCTCGCGAGTCACAGCATGGCTCAAGACACGTAGATGCTGCAGCTTGCGCGCGTCGGCCAGTGCACGTACGTGTGGTCTCGGTTTGACACGTAACTGCACTAATTTGTGATGCGTAGTCGCTCCGTCGCTGCTTCCCAAATTCAACCGAAAAGAACCCTAGAGATGGAACCACATCCACTGAAGAGTTTCAGATTCATTCCCGGTTTCATTTACACTGGAAGCGCATATGGCCTCGAGGCCCACCACTGGAAACGCCGGCGCCACCGTCGGCGTGACGTGCTTGGCAGGATCACGTGGTCTCAGCGGCCGCGTCGGCTGCTTGTGGCGCACTGCCGCGTGCTTTGAAAACGAGTTTCAAGTCCCACATGCGCTGCGGTCTGTTCAAATTCGGAAGTTTTCTCTCATTTTCTACTCAATTGAAACCATTTGCCTCCGAAGGCGACGAACATGGGGCTCTACCGCTCGATGCCGCAGTGCCGCGCTTACGCAAAGGATCCCAGTGTCAGCCTGCACTGGTAACCGCGGGAAAAGAAACAGCGTGAAGCATGGGTTGTAAAGCTAAGAACCGGCAAGTAGCCATCCGCTACGAGTCTTGTGTGCAACAAGCACTTCCGCGACGACGACTTTTATTACTGCGTCGGGCCTGCGATGTTCGGTGAGTAGCAGACAGCGCACACTGAGACGATGGCTCGCGCGCGCTTCCCGCCGGCAAATGATGCTTATCTGCCACAGGATGGTAAAAGCGCTACCTTTTACCACGTGCGATGCCATCTCAGAACCCTCCAATGCGACCTCTTGATCGTCGGCCCCGTGCTCAGCGTCCACAAAATCGGCTGCAGATGCGCAAGTCATTGTTTAGATACGTTAAATTAAAAAACGCACGGGGTCCCTTATGCATTCGTTAAAGATGACTAGAAGGCGAAAGCCATCTTCTTCTTGTCAGTCGATGTACTGATTCTCCCGCGCCCCCCTCCAAAAGCGTTCTGCGCCTAACGCGGTTTTGCACGGCCTCCGTGACCGATCACAGAGGCAATGCAAAGCGACCATGACGTGTCAATACGTCATAATGTGACGTCACATTATGTGACGTCATAATGACGCTACTATTTTGGCGATATGTGACGTCATAATGACGTCATATGGTGACACCATCACGTGACAATTATTTTTTGCATCACTCGTGTTGACGCCGCCGACGCAGGACGCCGAGGGGAAACTTTCCCATTTGATGAGGCATGCATTGCTTCATAAGCTACATAAATTTTGCATTGCCTCCGTGATCGGCCCACCGGCCAACCCCATGTATTTTCTTGGAGCCTCATTTATTTACGTGGGAAAGATGCCACCCTGTTGGCCTTAGACACGACACTGCTGCCAAAATTGCTGGGGTACTCTCCAAATAATTACTATCCTGTTTTGCGGCTGCTGGTTGCTGCAATAGCTTCTATTTTATTCACCGTTATTTCAAATTCATGTGGGTCCTTGTTGACAGCCTACGTTTGCAGAACAAGTCCGGCAAACGTTACTGTATTTTCTTTCTTTTCCTAGGCGTCGCATGCTACTACATGCTCGGTCTCGTAGACTGGTTCTTCTTCCACCAGCAACCTCGAAGTGGTGAAGCTTTGGTCTATGAATTTGTTGAGAGAGAGCGGCAAGTTCACTGGAATGCAAACGGAACGATAATTAAGAAGCATTAAAAAAAGGCGTCGCATTTGCTCACGTTTTATGTGAGCACCAAACGAAACGAATGCGCTGAATAAAGAAACAGAAGCAGCGGCATTTGCCCGCTGAGATGACCGACCAATACGCAGTGCGAGACAACTTGTCAAATGACATTGAAACGTACCCGAATTTAGACCGAAAAAGAAAGAAAAAAAAACACTGAATCGTCGGGACGGCAGATCACAAAGTTGCCATGTGCACCGAAGCCGCAGTTGTAAGGAAATTGTTTTTGAACTGCTCTGATAATGTCCGCGCAACAGTAGTTGTTTGTTTACTCACAAATTTTCATATTTTGCGGCCTAAAGTTCACACCGCGGTGCCAAAACGCGCTCGTAGCAAAAGCGAAACCATCAGTACGAACATACATGCAGACGCTCATACATGCAGAGGCACCGTCAGTCGTCGCGAACCCGTGCGATCGCTGGCTTGAGGCTTCTTTCTGTTATGCTCCGTTTGGTTATACAGGCAGTCTACTCTAACGAGATATTTCATTGCACTCAGCGAGTGACTACCTTTCACGCAAGAAGCCGGTTCAGGGGTCTCCAACGCGGTGACAGCGTGAAGCGAGTGCTCGGTTTTCTGCAGAGAGACAGCGACTGTAGACTATCTTGTGCTTTCAGTTCGTCGAAAATGATTATTTTGACATTAAAGAACAGTTAATTTCGCAAATAGTTACAGAAATGCCCTGGAGGGCTTCCGCGAGGTGTTTTTGTAGAGCGCCGACAGCAAAACCTACGGGGAGCGCGCCGGCGGTATCCTGCCTATAGCACGCAATCGAGGCGCGTCCGATAGAGGGCGACTCCGTAACTCCTCGAGGCCAATACTCAGTAGCTCTTGTTGTTGGGAAGTAGTTGGCTCGTACCGTTCAACGAGGTCATGAGCTATGGTCAATCAGCTTAAAAAGAGAGAGAGAGAGAGGGGCGTCATAGGGGGAGGATGAAGTGGGAGAAAGCGAAGCGAGGGAAGCGCTAATCATTACTTTAGCGTGTAGCGGAGAGGTAGAGAAGAACGATGCTGCTACATTGACGTACGAAGACCAACTACTTTATTCGAGGGCCCATGCGCCTCCGCTGACTTCGTCGTCGTCCGTGCCTGAGAGTGGCGCAGAGGATGGGTGGGGAAACCTGGTGGATTTTGCGAGCCGTTCGGCTGACGGGCGGCGCTACGGAGAGACGCTCCAGGAGAGCCGAGTGGGTCCGCAGAGAGCGGTCGCGCCCGGCGCGCTCGTCTACGTGGGCGTGACCGTCGTGGCCCCCAGTCCCGGGGAGGGGGCCGGCGCAGTCATGGAGGACAGGGTGATTCCGTGAGGTTGCAGTACGACGCTGCCATCGTGCGCCAGCGACAACTGTATGCGCTGCTGGGGAGTCGCTGCCGAAGTCTGCGGAGCCTTGCTCACCACGAGTTCCACGCTCTCTGACTGGTGCGGACGCGACGGGAACCTCGACTGATATGTTTTCTTGATTGAACGTAGGGGATGGCGGGGGCGTAGACTCCAGGATGATTCCATGCTCTTTCAGCTACTCGGCCAGGTCTACCGTGGGCGCTTTCACGGGCTTCTCCGCGGCTGGTGGCACCCTTGTAGTAGGAGCCTGTGGCTGGTGGTGTATCGTCGCCGACGTCATGGGCGCCGAGACAGACACGGGGAGATGTTGCGGCGGCGCCGGATGCAACACCGTCGTGGTGGTCATGACGGGATGGTGGGTGACGATGTTGGCAGCGGGCGCAGATGACACCATACTGCCGCCCGTCGAGATGAGGGGCGCCGACAGGGTGCCATGATGGTGGTGATGGTGGTGTCGTGCGCCAGAATCTGCGGCTGGGTGAACGTCGGTATCTACATCAGGGACTGGTGTTGGTCTGTCTGGAACGCACCCAGCGTGGGCTGGGCCAGCATAGTCTGCACGTGCAGCATGGCCTGTAGCTGTTGTAGTGTCAGGGGCTGTGCTGCGAGTATGGCAAACGAGGGGAGCGGCATCATGAGCGGCGGCGCCAGAATGATGTTGGGCCTTGGCCCCAGATTCTGCGGGATGACCAGGGTTGGGGTGCCAGGTGTGGCCTTGTGCTGGTCCGCCCGAGGAGACTGGGACCAGGTGATGGCGGTCGGTGCGGGTGTGTCATGTTTGCGTTGCCGCTCGACAGCTTGGGCAGGCTCTGCGGTCGGGACAGTCTGATGTTCGAAACCAACCAGCGTGGTCGGGACAGTCTGAGGTGACTCGGTTATAGGGTGACACCCGTGATGTCAGCGAACACGTGACAAGCAGTGCTGGCTTGGGTGTCGCACACAGGATCAGTAGGCGCTGATGCCGTCATGCTCACCGAGGTGTCCACAGGCGTTGACCACTGTACCAAAGGCTGTTCGTCGGCGATGGCTGGAGTGGCAGGCAAAACAGTTGGCGGCAGGCGATACTCAGTCGTGGCACGTGACGTGCACAGTGTCGTCCTGGGCGCCGTGTCGAAAGCGATGTCTTGCGATGGCTCTGTGGTTACGTTTAGCGCGGCAGGAAGTATATGACGTGGCACTGTCGGTTGCGGTAGGGCTAGAACGAACCCTCGAAGTTGGTCGTATGCCTGCGGCCCTGGAGGAGGTACAACGTATCGCAGAGCAGGAGGAAGCATAGCTACCGTGATGGCGTACTTGTCCTGCTGCGAGACGATGTTACGCAGGTAGAAACCAGCCTCCATCTTGATAAGCCACATGGCTGGACATCTTGGCCAAAAATCGGGGAATGGCGGTGGTAACAAGATGCAGTGCGTCGCAGCTTCATCTGGTAGTCGCGCCATGGTGATAGGCGGATCAGAGGTTGGTCGACTCGGTGTGAGTTCCCGGTGGAAGCTTCTGGAATGTTCCATGATTGGTTGGTTGGTTGGTCCTCAGTTACTTGGCGCAACCCACCACGGGGGATCGGCCATGAAACAGGCGGTACCTTATTTTAGAAATTAAATTGTTTTACAATACGAATAAGTTTAGGAATGAATGTTTTAAAAAATTAGATTCACTGGTACAATCCAGATGTTAAAAAGAAAAAAAAAGAAAAAAAAACATTTGAATAGGTTGAAACAGTGAAATGGTGCATAAACTTAACATTCTATTCTTTTTGTTTCCCGTAAAAACTCGCACACGGCTGCGCAAACGTTCCTGTGGCTAAAGCCCATTTCAGTTGCACCAAAGGAAAGAATCACCGGAAGGGATAAATTTAAGCCCATCCTTCGGAGAGGTTGATCTAGCAATCGTTTTCTTTGATTTGTGAACAATCTGCATGTTAAAAAGAAATGATGCAGAGATTCACTCTCGTTGCAGTGGAGGCATAAGGGTGACTGTACCAGACCCGACCTGTGTAGGTAGAAGTTCAGTGGGGGAACGCGGC
Source organism: Rhipicephalus sanguineus (assembly GCF_013339695.2). Lineage (NCBI taxonomy): Eukaryota > Metazoa > Arthropoda > Arachnida > Ixodida > Ixodidae > Rhipicephalus > Rhipicephalus sanguineus. The sequence goes on from NC_051176.1 coordinate 147,294,175, forward strand.
ATCTTATCCTGGTAATTGATACTTCTTCCCTTCTAGTGCAGCACCAACGATTTCTCCATGGATACTTAAGGTGTGGAAACTCAGATGTTGCCAAAGCCGATTTGGCAAAGGTATCCGACGTTGCAAACTTTTCAAATCGTGCTGCTGACACGAACGCCACCGTCGGCAATATCGAGATTATGGGACCATTATGTGATGCCACCGCAAGTGCATCTGCATATTCATTGAGGGTTAGACCCTTGTGCCCTGGTACCCACACTAAGCGAATAAGGCGATAATGTCTTGGGACAAGGGAATAAAATACTTCTAAGGCATTCGAGCAATTAGGTGCAGTTAATGCAGAGCAGATAGATAAACAATCTGTCAGAATGACAGCTTCTGTTATTGATAGGGGCAATTTACGTAAGGCTAGGACAATGGCAAGCAATTCCGCTTGATAAATAGGCGTAAAGTCGGGTAATCGAATTGAAAAAGACCAATCCAAAGCTGAGGATGCAATTCCCACTCCTGCCTTTTCTTCACAAACTGAAGCGTCAGTCGCTATAACGATGTTTGTTTCTAAATGTGACAGGTGGTCTTCCAAAACGGCATTCAGGTACCTATTGGGTAAATGTTTGCATTCTTTAGGAAATATATTGTCGAACTCTATTCTAATTGTTTGGGGAGATCTAAGTACAAGTACCTCACGAAGGTTTACTTGTATTTTTTCCAAGAGCTTTTGTGGGACAATCACTTGTGGGCACCTTAATCTAGACCACTGCTGGTTAAAAAAGGACGTCGGCTCATTGATAAAAACATAAAGTGACCTTCTCTGAGGTGTCGCATATATCTTTAGGAAGGTACGTACGGTTAGAATTTGGAACCGTGTAAGAAGAGAAGGCAGGCGCGCTTCTTTATACAAAATATTATTTGCGACAAATTCAGTAAGCCCAAGACATAATCTTAATGATTCGCGTTCTAGCAGAACCAGTCGTCGAAGTTTGTACGCAGGTGCTCCAGAAAACAAGACGCAGCCAAACTCCAATATCGGGCGTATATACATACAATAAATCTACTGCTGACTACGAAGCATCCCTACCGCCCGTGCTCCTTTAGCTGCCATATTTTCTATATGCGCATCCCAATTGAGTTTTTCGGTATAGATCACCCCTAAATACTTGACTGATTCCACCTGCGGGATGACATCTTGTCGGTAAAGTAACGAAATTTGCACTGGGACACTTAGTGGGAAAACTACCATTGCGCTTTTCCTTATGTTCAAAGATAAATTAATGCCCTCAAGCCACGTTTCCAGAGTGTTCATATATATTTGTAGAATTTGATACAGTGTATGTATATCTGCAGCTGAAGCAAAAAATGCAATGTCGTCGGCATATACATACACCTGCACGTCATGTTGTACAGGGATAGTACACAGTAATATATTAAATAATAATGGTGACAATACCGAGCCTTGCGGAAGACCTCTAGTTTGTTTATAGCTTGAAGAAGACACACCATATTGAGAGCAATAAAATTCTCTGTTTTTTAAAAAGGAATATACCCATGCAACGAAGTAGTGTGGTAAATCTACTTGCGTTAGCGAATTTATTAATTTAACGTGTTCTACGCTGTCATAAGCTTTTGTAATATCGAGAGTGACTAAAGCGGAAAAGTGTTTCTTAGAACGAGCTAATTGTATCCTGCTTTCTAAGTCAACATGGGCACACCAAATGGAGTAGCCACGCCTGAATCCAATTTGGCATGGGCTCAAAATCATGTTTTCGTTCAACCAATTTTCTATCCGAATGTGTAAGATTCTTTCGATCAGTTTTACCAGATTAGATGTGAGCGAAATAGGCCTGATGTTATCTAAAGTGAATCCAGCTCCATGCTTTTTTAATAAAGGAATTATTTTCGCCATTCTCCACTCAGGCGGGATCCATGAATTTCTAATAGAGTGGTTAACTATTGCAAGTAAATCCTGGGGCGAAACTTTATGCACAATTTTTATTACCGATGCGGTTATGCCATCAGGACCTGGCGCAGCATTGGGCAAGATCTTCACTACTTGTGCTAGTTCCGAAGCTGTCACTTCTTCAAAGTCGTCACTTTTGACAGGGGACCGTGAGTGGAATGAACACGCAGCCGTGAAGCGACTTTCAAGCCCTTTGGCAATATTTTCCAGGAAACTAGACAACTCAATTGGCGTGGAGACTACCGATTCGATGTTAATTGGTGACGGAATTACTTTTTTGGCTTTAAGGAAATTAAAAAGGGGTTTCCTATTACCAGGCTTTGAAAGGAACTCTGAACGTTGGTTATCATGACAATCCTTTGCAGTGGCGACTGTTCGTTTAAAAACCGCAGCCGCATACTTATAATCCCTCCAATTTTTAGGACATTGGTTGTAGAGCAGTTTACGCCACGCAGCTTTTCTTAGTCTGTAATCCCGTGTACAATCTGAGTTCCACCAAGGATTAGAAGAATTGCTTTTAGAAACATTTACTGTAAATTTAGCTTTATTTAGAGATTTCTTTATCAGATCGCTGAAGTTCATAGCATTTTGCTCTTCATTTTCATCTGTTCGTTTTGACAAAACTACTCGTAGCACCTTTTCAAATGTATTAAAATTGATGTGAGTAATCGACTTGCTGTTTAGTGAAGTGACGGGAAACACAAGCTCAAAGAATATAGGAAAATGGTCACTACTTGTACCCGAGTTCAAAGTAGACCATGTAGAAATAGAGAGTCTGGGACTACAGAAAGTAAGATCAATAGCAGAAATAGACCGATTACAAGCGAAAGTTGGTGTTTGCTGGTTAATACATGTTAAATTATTCTTAGAAACGAAATCCCACAGACGTTTCCCACACGTATCTGTTCTGAAACCCCATGAAATATGATGCGAATTAAAGTCTCCTGCCAATAGAATTTCTTTCCTGCAAGATGTAATTACAGAATCTAAAACATTAGAATTTTGAACACCTGCTGGAAAATATGCATTTACTAATGAAAAGGGAAGACATCCCGGAAGGGAAATATCTAATGCTAAAATTTCGCTTTCTAAGTTCATTACTTGAGCTGTAATTCTTACCCGATGAGCAAATTTCAGAGAAATAAAGACTGCTAAACCGCCACCCCGAGAGGGTCGGTCTAAACGAAACATGCGGTAATTTTTTAGATGAAAGCTCTTTTCTTTCGAAAGCCAAGTTTCTTGTAACACAATAACATCAGGTGAATGTTGATTGGAGAGGTAAAATAAATCTGTTGATGCAGAAAAAATTGACCGGCAATTCCACTGTAAAATTTTTAATCCACCTATTTTGACGAGATACCGGCAGCATTCACTGCCTTTTCCAATATGCTATCTTTCAAAAAGTCGTTTTTTGATGCGATTTCCTTATATTTTTTGCTCTTCCCTTTTGGACTCACTGGAGAATCTTGCTTTCTAGGCGATGCCCGCCGTTTCATATTTCTAGATTCTGTCTCCATTTGTGAATCAAGAGAACTTGAATCTGAGCTCCATTCCAATTCTTGTTCAACGGGAATTATCTTACGGCTAGTGTTCGATGGCCCGGGTTTTGGTGAATATAACTGCTCTCCATCAGGTACTATTTTCGTGCGGCTGGTTTTCAAGGAAACTGGTTCTTGCGAGCCTGTGTTTACCTCCTTTGTTGAAGAAAGTAACGGGGTTCCTTCCGGTTGGTTTACACTCATAAGGATTTGAGTCATCTGTGCGTTCACTATTTGAGCCAACGATTCCGTCAGCGTTACAAAAAGATTCTCCATTATCCTTGTCATTGTTTTTTCAACAGTAGAAGCTATTACCTCTGAGATTGAGGAATCCGTGACATTATTACTACGGTTCGTAGCATTAGCGTACCCACGAGACCGCTCTGCGATGGCAGCTCGAGCTTCACGTCTAGAACATCGTTTTTGTTCAATGGTCTCCATTATTTGAATTTCCTGAGCCCTCGCGGGACAGTTACCATCATCAGCTGAGTGCGAACCACCGCAGAGACAACATGACCTTTCCTGTGATGCACATTCGTCAGCGTTGTGTTGTCCTGCACACAGTTTACACCGGGCTACTGACCTGCATCCCTTTACACTATGACCATAACGCCAGCATTTATAGCACTGCAGTGGGCGAGGAGATAGCGCTTCAACTCGATATATCAGTGGCCACGCCTTGATTTCTGTCGGTCTAGTTGTACCAGCAAAGGTAACTATCACCGACTCGGTCGGGATCTTTCTGCTGTCAACGCTGCGCGTGCAACGGAACACTAAGACTGCTCCTGCTACAGAAAACATCTCTAGAATTTCAGATGGGGAAAGGTTCGAGTTCACCCCACGAACTAAACCTTTAACACAGGCCAAGTGAGAAGGTATAAAACAGCTCACCGGGAGGGAGGCAAATGTAGTGCACTTTAGAAGATCTGAAACGCAGGCCTGGTCCGGTGAACAGCACAAAATACCTCCACGACCAAACTGACGCACCTCAGTGATCAACTGGAAATGCTCAGTCACCTTCCGGAGCTCTTCCTGAATGCTTTTCGGATTCTTCATTCGAATGGACTCCCCATTTGTTGGAACCAGTGCCACTGGAACGTTGCTCAGACAGCTGCGCAAGAAAACATCAATCGGTAAATCATTGGGAGCAAGAGAGGCCGACCAGGCAGCATTTGCCTGGCCGGGAGACGAGACAGACATCAGTCTGTCTGCCTGAATCAGCACCGCCCGTTATGGCCGCACCTCCCGGGAGGATGCACCTAACGCCGAAGGAGCAGAGTCTTCAACAGACGGGCGACGAAGCAGAGACGGCTGAACGAACGATGCGTGGGCTGACGCTCACGTGCTGGCAGCACGGCGGACTATCGTTGGTCCGCGTCACCACTGTAGCGGAGAGGTAGAAGAAGAACGATGCTGCTACATTGACGTACGCAACTACTTTATTCGAGGGCCCACGCGCCTCCGCTGACTTCGTCGTCGTCCGTGCCTAGGCACGCCAGCACGCGACAAGCGCTTCCCTTTCTTGTCCATCTCCTCCTCTCTTTTTCTCATTTCGTTTTCTCTTCCCATTTCTACTTCTCTTTTTTTTTTCGCTAACTAACCATATATGTGTAGCTTGCGGTCTGTTTTAACGAAATAAGGGAATTTTTTGACGGGCTCCTTTCTTTGTTAGAAACAATTGCAAATGAATCCAACAGACACTTAGGCCACAGAAAGCATATTGGGTCATGAATTATTATCCTTAACTCTAGTGTAGTAGTAATGGCGTAAACTGATGGTCAATTCGCGTAATTCGAAGGTTGTGGGTGCAGATCCCACCGACGGAAAGGGTAATTTTTCGTCCACTTTAGTTAAATGCATTTCAGTTTACGTCATAATTAAGTGAAAGACAACAATTAATGACCCCTACGTCACCCAAGGTGAAGTTGCAGCAGTCCACATGGCAGTAGTAACACGGCTTCTCAAGTCCAGTCATTGACATTCAACGTTACAGCAGGCTTCACCGCCTATACTCAGATTCACTTCGTGGGTGTTCAGATTCACCGACCGCTGCAGAAATAGGTCGGATCAAACTGGACATCTCGTGGCAACAGAAATCTTGAATGGTGAGCAGTATTGGATCATACGTACTCAAGAACAAAGCTTTCCTGCAGAGCTCACCGTTTTGTCCAAGGGCCAACCAGTAGAGTCCACATCTCGAATCGCTGAGCTACGCCCTTACCTAGACGCAGACGGAGTTCTTCGGGTTGGAAGCCGCTTATCGCTCATGAATTCCACACAAGACGTTAAGCACCCAATCATACTGCCGTCAATCCACCACTTTTCGGCACTTTTCGCAAACAGAGCCCATCTTCAAGCCCTACATGGAGGAGCCTATACACAGCTCCGAGAACGTTTCTGGGTTTGTCGAGCTCGCACTTTGGTGAAGAGAGTGTTGTATGACTGCAATGTATGCAAGCGTTTCAGTGTGGGCCGAGCTGAGACTGCTCCGTTGGCGAGCCATCGAGTGTGACCGACGAACCCGTTCGAAGTTGTATAGGAGTCGACTTCGCCGGCTCCCTTTATGCATGTTGTACGGAAACAGGCGGCACGAAGTGCTACGTTTCACTTTTTACGTGCGCCACATCTAGAGCCGTACACCTCGAGCTCGTATAGAAAATGACATCCGAGGCTTTCCTAGTGTGCCTACGGCGATTTACAGCTATAGAAGACGATTAACCTTGCGCGATCTACTCTGACAAAGCGCGAACCTTTCACAAGCCATCGGCAGACATAAGGCGACTGCACTGAATGGCCGCTGGTCACCTCAGCACCAACCGCATTTCGTGGAAATTTATTGCGCCAAATGCCCCTTGGTGGGGTGGATGGTGGGAGCCGCCTTGTGCGATCAGTGAAGCTTCCGCTGCGAAAAATTATCGGAAAAGCTCCTCTGAACTTCAAGTTACTGGTAGAAAAGCGATGGCAAAAGAATATCTGTTGCAACAACGATCTGCACATTTTTCTGACGCCAGATCAACCACAGCAGTGAAACAAGGGGACGTCGTGCTCGTTCACGCTGACAACGCGCCACGCCAGCTATGCAAGTTTGCAAGATTCGTGGAAGTGTAACACAGTGCCGACGGTCCCATTCGTTCCTGCAAGATCAAGTTGCAAGGAGGTCTTCTTGCGATCAGGCCGATACAAAGACTCTACCCGCTTGAACTGTGTGCCTAACTTTTGCGTCACCGGCAATGTTATTTATTTCCACGTTTTGGGCTGGGTCAAGGAATCGAGAAAGAAGAGCACGAGAGGCTGGGACTTGCTGGGACGCTCTGAACTGAAGGCAGAGTTGTTCCAAGGTCAGCTCAATAAAAGTATCTTTTACCTTGTGCCTTTCAGACGGAGTTGCGTCTGCTCGCAGTGTCTCGAACGCCATCGTTTAAACAGCCCTGCCGGCCGCACAATTACCTATGCCAATTACTCGTTGACAGGGGCGTAGCCAAGGGGAAGGGGGGTCAGAGCCCCCCCCCCCCCGAATATTTTCAATTTTGCTTGCGTATATACACGCACATATACAAACGCACGCGCGAACATACATAAAGTATGGTTGAATCCCCCCCCCCCCCCTCCCCGAAAAAACTTTCTGGCTACGCCCCTGCTCGTTGAATATACGAACCGCAACGAATGATCCAGATGCGCACAGAATGGTCAGTCGTTCGTACGAGAAACCTCAGTTGTGTGTAACGCCACTGAAATTTTGAAGCCTCCAGCTCTGCAGCTGCGATCAGGCTCAGCAAGCTAGACGCCGTGGTAGACATGGCTTCTGTCCGGCGTTTTTACGTGCCAAAACCGCGATACCATTATGAGGCACGCCGTAGTGAAGGGCTCCGGAAATTTTGACCACCTGGGGTTTTTTAACGCGCGTCTAAATGTAAGTACACGGGTCTCTAGCATTTCGCCTTCATCGAAATGCGACCGCCGCGGTCGGTGTCGAGACCACGACATTCGGGTCCGCAGCCGAGCATCGTAACCACTGTACCACCGGGGCGGCAAGGCGTGGCTTGACGTTGAACTATCGATAGCGTTCCGAAATACGCGATCTGGATTTCACAACTAAATCCATCGATACATCTTGTGCAGGTACAAGGCCACTACGCACCACGTCAACGTGACAGCACGAACTTGTGTAGTACGAGCACGATCGCGTAACCCACAAACAAGGGTTGTCGATCGAACGTGACTGCGACAGGAGCCTATGTTGAGCTTATGCTTGATCCAAGAACTCTACCGATAAGTAGCGTCCCAGCGCGGCCGCGATATCACAGCCAGCGCCAGGTTGAAAGGCGCACTGTCGTGAGAAATATGAAAGGGAACACGCGAGCACGTTTCGCTTTGTATGCACCAACAGCGCAGACGAAGCAGTGTCACAACTATGCACGTGGCTGTTCTTGAGGGGAAGACACGCCGTCTTTCCCAGCCGTGTCGTCTCAAAGCAAAAACAGCGCACACTTTACGAAGACGGACGGGAGGAGCACGAGTTACATGCGCTGTTCCTTCTGTCCGTCTTCGTAAAGTGTGCTCTGTTTTTGCCTTATGATGAACAACCAACTATAGCACGAGATGTATTAAATATCACCGCACCACTCACAAGCATTCTGAAGCGATATGCAGCTGATGCGCTCATCTGCTTGAGTGATGATGTCTGTGCTGCGCGGAGTCACGTGCTTTCTCACCTGCTTTGCTGAAGCACTTGGGCCCTTGCTAATATGCCGTATACACCTGCTGTCCTATTCGTGCTACAATATTGGAATTAGCACAGCAGATGACAGGTCACTGAGTAGTGATGTGTCCCATCTGAAGAACATGTAGACACTGGCGCATGCAGCTCATACGCCGTTTATTACTGCTTTGGCAGAAACACGCTTGTTCTCTTTCGTATTTCCGACGACTGCACGACCACAATATAAACTCGAGAGCTCGTGGAACCCTTGTGCAAACTCGCAGTTTACAGAATTCAGCGGACGTAGTCCGCGATCACGCTCGCGTGGTCGCCTGCTAACATGGAGGTAAGGAATTAAACCAGTAAAGGACTATTACGACGCTTCGTGCAACGTGTACCCATTTATTGCCTGTTTTGACACTTTCTGATTGTACAAATTCGAGAGTGCACGAGCCGCCTGATTAACTGACGATGTATGAAAGCCATGGTAACATCGAACGTCTGGCTGGCGCGGCTTTTGTCTCGAGTGTAGGTGCACGCTAACGCTGTTAAAACTTCGGTGGGGCAGCTGTGGGCGCTCTTATCGCAGTAGCTCTGTGTCGTGGCGCAAAGATCGTGCCTTCATTTCTTTATCCGAACCTATGTATTTCTTTCTTCGATTCTCACATCGCTATACAACTTTGCGTGAAGAATAACCTGGTATAGCAGAATTGGCTGGGTGACGACGCTATTGTGGTTCACCGAATTCTGAGAGGCGCGGCGATGGATGATTGCGCAGTCTTATCGCACTCTGGCGCTCTGGCTCCGAAAAGCACCGCACTCAGCATGTGATCGCATTCAGTTCGTTGCAGCCGCTGTCTCGGAACATACGCAGGTATCCCGGTAGCCTCTTGGTTCCCAAACAAACCCTGACCTCGCCTCCACTTCTGAGGACGCCAGACGTCTAGCGTGTGTGCTTCGTCATCCAGCGCGGAACCGGCACCAGTCCTACAACTTACACTGTCACCAAGGGATCATCTCTGGGTCTGCTTGAGTCTGCTTTACGTCTTGAGTCCGCTTCATAATTCACCGCGGAACCGGAATCAGTCGTACAACTCGCACCGTCACACAAGGGAGTGTCGGAGGACTAGACATGACTTCGCAAAGTGACTTCGGCTCTTCGGAGTTCCGTTGCGGCGCCTGTGAGCACTCGGCGCCTTCGCTCTGTCCCAAGTCGTTCGCTCTAGCTGACGTGCGGCGCTTCGATGGCTCCGGCGGACTGAAGGTCTTTCCGTACGACAACCGTTATTGCGAACCGTACCAGCCGTGCGCCTGCAGCCCACCGTCTGACAAGTATATGCGGCGTTGTTCTCCGAGCGAGGCAAGCCGTTCTCATTCAAGGAACACTCCGGATGGTGCCTGGTACCTGGCGGACAGCGCTCCGGTTGACGTCAACTGCGGACTTTTCTCTCCGCCATCACGGCACGCGGAGTTGCGTTCCAGCGACCTAGACTATGAACCTTTCAGCACCTACGGTGAGACGGAAAGGCTTATAAAGATTCATTACTTGGCTGAAGAGCTGGTTGCCCGCGAAGCGGCCGTGGCTGCCACTAACCACGACGACACCGACTGGGAGGAAGTCGACAGTGGATCCTGCTCAAGTCCAGAGACGAGTCCTGCCAAGTCGCCGTTCCCGTCGATGACCTCGCTGAGCTTGAAGACCCTGACAGAGTCGTCGCTCATGCCTCTCGCCGAAACAGCGGACACGTCTGTTCGCGCGTCTGTCCAGGAGGCCTCTAGCGGCAAGTGTTCTTCCACGATCTCAGCGGGGGCTTCGAAGAAGCAGCCGCCGACTGAATCCGTCGAGCTGTCGTCGCCTCTTACGTCTTGCGGACTCGACATCGCGAGGTGCTCGAACGATTCTCCCGGAGGACATCCATCGAGTGCTGCGGCGACTCAGGGCTGCGGTCGTCGAAAGAAGGCGGTTCCGCGAAAGAGTCCCACCGCCGACGACCCCAACTTCAAGGGCGCCGTTGTTCACATGCGGCTCCAGATGGTCAACGGAAAGCCGAAGCTCAAGATGGATCATTACTACAAGTGAGATGGCTTACTCATCGCTATATATAGATAAAAAAGCGCTTTAAACTTTTTCATCGTTTTTCATGACCACACAGCCATCACTAAGACAAAGAAAAACTGTGCGAAGCCGGTGTATGCAAATCGGTAAACGCAAGGACTTCTTCTTTGGCCGAACGAATGAATGAAATAAAAGACCATCAAAACGGTTTCATGCTATCTCTGGTTGATTGAAAAGTTACTTTGGCAGCGGTAGCATGCAATCGCTTATATCTCGATATGGATTCGCGATCGGTGAAGCGCAACAAATCGGGCCCTATTCTGTTCAGTTCTTATCAAGGACCGCTTCGCCGAGACTGAAAGACAAATCGGAACGCATTTGTTGGTGATTCCGGTCGCGACTTCCAATGATGGCCGCACAACTTTCTTCCGCGAAGTGCTTCAAATCTATACCCTATATATATACACACGCGAAACTTTCATGAAAAAGTTTCGGGGCGGGGGTTTCGAACAACCCCCCCCCCCCCTCTCGCTGGCTACGTCACTGCTCTCCGCGTTCGCAATTCAAGTGAGCCGTTATGCGGTGTTAGCGTACAGCGATGAGTTGAATCCGAAGCATTTTGTCTTCTCGTGTGAGAGATAAACTATTTTTCTTGTATTAATACTTACATAAACCTTTCACGACGCCGAAAATCACCACTCTTGCCGCGAGAAGAGGATTTGTAAGCGAAAATAAGTGCAAAAGGAAAGACAGGTCGCGACGCCACCTTCAGGTTCCCACACCAACTCGTCATGACGTCACAAATTTTGAAAGCGTAATTCTTTATCTGTGATAAATGAGTTACCTTGTTCTACATAAGGGAGACGAAGAAATAACATCTGGAGTTTAACGTCCCGAAACCACGATATGATTATGAGAGACGCCGTAGTGGAGGGCTCCGGAAATTCCGACCACCTGGGGTTCTTTAACGTGCACGTAAATCTGAGTACACGGGCCTCAAACATTTTTGCCTCCATCGAAAATGCAGCCGCCGCGGCCGGGATTCGATCCCGCGACCTTCGGGTCAGCAGTCGAGCGCCATAACCACTAGACCACCGTGGCGGGCAGGAGTCAAAGAAAGCACGTAGCAATGTTCGGGAAAACTTACTAAGCCAATGCGGCGAAAATGCGAAAAAAACTCAGAAATTTGTGACATCACACTTACATTCTGGTGCTGAGGCTTCGGCGCGAAATTCAAAAAGGAAGCTTTAATTCCGTCATTTTCTCTTCTAATGCAATGAACCCAAGATGACGGAATGTAAGGAGGAGGATTGATCGAGGGCTCGTTTCTTTTGTTAGACACAGCCTAACGAAACCAACAGACAATGAAACTAAGGAAGGTATAGAGAGCATTACTTGTATTTTTAACTGTAGTGTAATAATTATTACATAAATGGAAAGGAATTAACGGAAGATAACGACATTGCTGCTCTCAAATAATAAGTTATCAGTCTCATCTGCCTTGGTGTTTCACTTGTGTGTCATCCCTTTGAAATGGACCTGCTACTGTTATTTAACAGATGAAAAACATACTTTGTTCTGGGTCAGCGTAATCGTCGCAGTCGACTTGCGAGAGCTCGACGTGTTCAACAAACCTGTTATTTGTCCGTTGCAGCAACATGCAGCGACGAGCAGTTCTACGACGTCACTACGCCGAGATAAGCGAATCCGAGGACGAGTTTGAGTTCGCCAGAAGGGAGGACGTTGAGCAGCAAGGTGAAAAAAATGGAGGCTCTTGGCGCTGCATCTTATGGCTCTTCTTATAGCGTGAAAGTTGGACGGCTGTTTCTGAAGCGCAATCATTTCCCTTTGCCGAGTTACCGAGACGTAAAGTTCAGCGAGCTGCTCGGTGGCGCCACCTGGTGGTGTATTGTTCAACTAAGACACTAAGACATAAGCTTATTGCCACGGGTGAAGCCAGGGATTTACTCCAGAAAAGGGGGGGGGGGGGTGGCCACGCTTTTTCTTTGTTCGTCGCATTTTGTATACACGCGAAATGTAAAAATTTCGGGGGGGGGGGGGTCATGTTCCACTCCCTTCTCCCTCTGTCTACGCAAATGCTTATGGCCTCTGTGATTTCACGGTGGCCGTGCAAAGATGCCTTCGCCTGATCTTCTGATTCCCATCTATCCCACGAGATCGTCATTTCACTTGCAAGTAATGACCGCATTGTAATGAAATGACAATTTCTTCACCCAGTAAAACCCGTAGACGGTGTCTCCCTTTCATAAGGATCGTCATTCAAAGCGGATATAAGTTTCGACTGCTCAACAGTTGAGATAAGGAAGACACGTTTAGAGTATTGAGGAAAACAATGAGAAAAATGCAGGGAAGGGGTTGGTAGAACTGGAGTCGTTATAGGCGCAGGTAACGTGCATTATCAAAATAGATGCTTGAATAAAAAAAGGAAATACGAGAGATAGCTGTAATTCAGACTTGAGGACATAATAAGAGCCTGACTAGAACAAACAGGTTAGTAAGGATTGGTTACCGCCATATGTTCTGATGGCAGTGTCAGTAACGATTAGCAGAGACGTGAATTCGTTTTTGTTTTGTTTTTCAATACTACCGTTATGACGTGGCCCCTGAACGCCGCACTTTCGGTTTTAAAGCTTCAATTTAAAAACCGAGATATGGCTGACCGGGCTCCCGGATTTTGCTTGCCGGGACTGCGGCTGCTGTTGCTGCTTTCCCACGCACAGGATTGCACTGGTGCACCGATCGGGAGACACGTAAAGCCATCTTTGCAATATAAAGTAGTTTTACTCGATCGTTGCTGGCTCTTTCCTGGCAGAATTAACCATTGAATCGTACGGTGCCTGGTCTGATCCCAGGGATGCATAAACGATCCCAGATGAAAGAAAGTTTTATTTCCAGCTGGATTATTGAACCTTTCTAGCTGGAAAGATTTTTTGGTTTGATAATTCAGCTATCTAGCACTATAATTCATCTCGAAGTCGATGAATATCCAGCTCGAATATGGCCGAATTCCAGCCGGGAACAGATAGTTCCAGCTGGATATTTATCCACTTCGAGCTGAACTATCGAATCATAAAGCTTTTCAGCTGGAAAGATTTCCGGTTCAGTAATCCATATATCTGGAAATGCATCTTTTTTGTCTGGACGTGAGAAAAGGGTCTAATCCTGGTCGTGGGGCGTCATGGAGGTTTCGTCATTAGTACCGTTGATTTCGCCCAGCAGACGCGATGCTACAAAACGCGTTCCAACTTATGAACGTGTTTACAGCAGCTTATTAACCGGATCACGAAAGTTTTAATTCACCTATATAATATATGCCAAAATGTGCCGTTGGGGCTGAACTGCAACCGCATATAAAACACATGTATTGTTTTCATTTCCAGACAAACAGTGCGCGTCTTGCGCCACGAAGCTAACACCGCTGTGGAGAGACGCCGAAGACGGCACGCCGTTATGCAACGCGTGCGGCATCAGGTACGTTACTTCTCTGAATACTTTCGCTTTATATAATTGGGAGCCTGGCCTCACAGCCCAGAAAGCCACACGAGCCCTCCTGCGGTTCTTGAAGGCAACAGAATTGAGCGACCGCTTGTGATACGCTGCACTGTGTGTGTGTGTGTGTGTGTGTGTGTGTGTGTGTGTGTGTGTGTGTGTGTGTGTGTGTGTGTGTGTGTGTGTGTGTGTGTGTGTGTGTGATGAAATGTGCACTGATGGTCTTTCTCTCTTTTACCCCTTATTCCCTTCCCCATGTGTAGGGTAGCAAACTGGACGTAGTCTAGCTAACCTCCTTGCCCTTCTTGTATTCCTTCTTTCTCTCTCCTTCTCTCTTCGCTTTATATTGATATGGCCTGGGGAGAAAAGCAGCAGTATTTTGAAGGAAACGCGGTGCTGACGTCGTGCTGATTTTTTATTGTGTCCTGCAAACGTTTAGTTATTTAAGCGGTTTTGCTTCAGTTAGCGTAAATCATTCGCACAATTATTAGCCAAGCACCTTGCATCAAGGGAGTTACCAGTTATTAAATGCTACCCTTCTCACAAGCGCTGCTTTTTCTTATAGCTTCCCCGCTCCGCCTTCCGGGATCATTCCCTGGCGAGCGGAAGGTCGCGGAGCCCACGCTCTATGTGCACTATGGTTGGTCTCTGCGCCACCAAGTGCCGCTATGAAGCCGGCCTCTCTAAATTCACTGGAACGGGAAAAGTACCGCGACCGTCCTGCCCGCCGCCATATTTGGTCCAGCGCGGCCGAAGCTGGGGCGGCGCGGTGTTGTTTTCACGCGGAGTAACGCATGTTTTACGCATTCCGTGCGCTTTTGCAGCCCCAAATGAAGCATACTGTTGTTCTCTAACTGATTAGGAAAGAAATAGCGGCAGTTTTTCACTTGCCTACACGCACACGCACGCGTACTAACGCGATAAAGAAATGCGAAGTGCGCGGCATTTACGCGCTCGGTTGTCGGCATTTATTAAATGCGAAGCATTTCTTAGCGAACCTCTGCTACTTTGAACGCATCTATCTATCTATCTATCTATCTATCTATCTATCTATCTATCTATCTATCTATCTATCTATCTATCTATCTATCTATCTATCTATCTATCTATCTATCTATCTATCTATCTATCTATTTATCTATCTATCTATCTATCTATCTATCCGCCCACGACTTTGTGCTCTCATGGCCGCTTCGTTTAATGGGATGTACACCGAATTTGTTATGGCATAACATGACTGTATATATGACGAATATAAATTACAGGTGATAAAATGAAAATCATGACATGCATGCCATGTACGGCACCATTTACATGCCACGCTCATGGTGCGCTCGCGGCCGCTTCGCTAGCTTGATACTCACCAAAATTGGTATGGTGGGACAGGAGCGTATGACAAACATAGATTACTGGTTATAACGTGCAAATCATGACAGGCCATATGAAATATGCTTTACATTACATGGTCTCGGCTGCTCGCGGTCGTTTAATGAAATGCATATATAGCAAAATTGATATGGCGAGATATTTATGCCACGTTAGTGACAGGTGGTAACATGTAAATCATGTCTTACATGACGTACGTGCCATTATTTTCAAGTTACCATCTGGTATATATGTTCGTCATACAGTCACGTCACGCAATACCGATTTTGGTGCATATCAAGCCAGCGAACCGGCCGCGAGAGCATCATGAGCATGGCATGTGAATCATGCCTTACATGACATGCGTGCCATTATTTTCATGTTACCACCTGGTATTTATGATCGCCAGACAGTCACGTCACGCAATACCAATCTGCAGCAGTCAGCTCCCATGGCTCGCTGATCGTTATATGTGAGCCCAAAGGCGTCAATTTTACACTAAATATAATTAATTCTTCCCGCCGTATTCTGTGCAGCCACACAGCCCGTCGCTTGGCATCCTGTTTTCCCGCTGGGAATAGCAAAGAGGGCTTTGCCCGTTTCCCGCCGGTTGCTGCACCTAAAAGCGCAGCACCCAGGCATTTTTCGGTACCTCGACAGGCTTGCGATGAAGTGTCAAAACGATATGGGATGTCTTAATGTTGCAGCATGCTTTTCTGAGGCTATAAAAACGCCCTCCAAAGCGCTCTGCGTCGGCGGCCGGGAGAGCGAGGCGAGCGAGCTGGATCCTTTATGTGGCGAAGCCGCCGAAAGGGCGCGGCGGCGAAGAGAAAACGAGTGCGGTATTTTTCCCGTTACAGTGACTTTAGGCCTCTTTAGGCGTCTCTGCCGCCAAGCCCAACTTTCTCCTGCTAGGTGCAGGAAGCTGGGCTGTGAATTTGAGATTTCTTTTCATAGGAAGAAAAAAATTGAGGTGGACTGCATTAAAACGCTGCATTAAAAAGTATTATTTTTTTCAAGCTTCGTGGCACCTAGGTCATCGCCCCGTTATAAAGAGGAAGTTCATAGCACCCATCCATCAATCCATCCATCCTCTAAATTTACTGTATACGATCCCCATTTGTAGGCATGGGAATGTTAGGTAGTACATGGATTTGCCTAATGTTCGTGCTTTCGGCTGCGTGTGGTTTCGTGTGGTCTGCAGCAGCCGTTTTGTCGCAATACGGAGTCTAGCTGAAGTTCAGTAGTCCCACTTCACCTTGACCTTTTAGGCTGGCCAATTCAGGTCAGCTCACGGGGTTCACAACGAGCCATTCTTTTATCCGAAACAAAAGCCAAAACACAACGACAAACAAAGCCACAAGTGCGTTCAAAGCCGCAAGCACGAAGACTAGGAAAATCCATGTATAACGCATCAATCATTCCCATGGCCGGTGGCTTAACGATCGCAGCGCCACAGTTCCATCTAGTAAATGCTTTAGGAAACTCTATGCCTGGCGGCAGTGGGAGCCGGTGGGAGTGCGTACCTCGTAGTTATCGAGGTCGTGCTTTCGGTACACAAGATACCGCCGAAACGTTAATTAAATCGCGCTTAATTAATCGCTTCTGTGTGTGTTTTCTCGCTTTGAACGCAGGTACAAGAAGTACAAAGTGCGCTGTACCCGTTGCTGGCACATTCCCAGGAAGAACGATAACACCCGCAGCAACTGCAAGGAGTGCGGGGCCACACTTCGTTTCGTGGTGCGAAAGTCGTCCAACTGAATTTTTTTTTTTTTTTGGTCTCTCGTGTAATCTCGCGCAGCGTACCGCAAGCTACCTGTGTATAATAGGCCATGTGAAACATTTGCCGTGTACATAATCTCTGTTTCCTGCAGATGCTGAAGAAGACGTAAGCTCATAAAAAATATATGTTCAATAAACACTTGTCATTAAGTGCCTGCCCCTCTTTTGTACGTCGGGTGTTTTGCCCGCACACATGCCTTCAACATACGCTCCCTTGGGTAGCATATATTTCGTTAGCGGGTATGTTTTACCCCTGTAATGGTGGCTTAGCGTTAGCGCTTAGGCGTAGTGCTTGTTATCTATTTTAACTGATTTACTAGTTCGAAATAATTGAGGTCTACACGTGAATAAGGATGTAATGGAAAAAACTGTATTACACGGACTCGTACAAAACAACACACGTCTTCTTTTCTCAAATTCAGTGTCCAGACTGCCCCACACAACCAACTTCTTTTCATGGGGAGAAGGGAGCACACTCTCTCCTGTCTGGGTTCGCGCTCCACGGTGCGCCTGGCTCATGTCTGTCAATGGTTCCATGTTCGCAGTCGCAGGTTCTTGAAGAGACGGCCTTTCGTTTGGTGTTATTTGGTTTGCCCGTCTGGCTTTGGTGTTCTATCGTTTTATTACATCCTCCCCCCCCCCCCCCAAATGAGTTTTGATCATTTTACTTCTGTCTCCAAAGGGTAGAGCAGTTGTACCAGACGTCGCAGAGTGATTCCAGTGGACAACTTTACAGCACAAGAACGCACTGCTCCGTCACGGCCTTTGAAAACTTCGACCACTCTTCCTGTTTTCCACATATGTGGCTTTGCATGGTCTTCATGGACAATCACAGTCTACCGTAAGAGAATTGTCCTGTCTTGACGATATTAGGTGCGCGGAGCGCAACTGTAGCAGGTATTCCCTTTGCCATCGGTTCCAAAAGGCGTTGACAAGTGATCGTCGGTACCTCCAGCGTCGATTAATGTCAGCTGGGAACAGCGCTTAACTTCGAGGCAAGGTAAAGCTATTAGTCTCTTTCCTGTCAACAGATGGGATGGTGTAAGCACTGACGCCTCACCTGGCTCCTCTAGGACATAGGTGAGTGGGCGCGAGTTTATCGCTGCTTCCACATCCGCCAAGACTGTAGTGAGCTCCTCAAATGACAGGCTTTGACGTCCGAGAACTTTTCGCAGGGAAACCTTCACGGACTTTACCATTCGCTCCCACCAGCCTCCCCACCAAGCTGCCTTTTCTATTATGAATTTCCACGTGATGCGCTGAGAGCCGCAGTAGTCTTGAATGTCACGACTGCGAAGAATTTTCCAGAGGCTTTGCACTTCCCTCGATGCCTTCTTAAAGGTCAAAGCGTTATCGCTGTAAATAGTCTGCGGTAGACCCCTGCGCGCTACGAAGCGTCGAAGGGCCAGCAGAAAACATTCAGTTGCAAGGCTGGAAATTAACTCTAAGTGCACTGCTCTCGTCGTTGCGCAGGTAAACAAGGCGATGTAACTCTTTGCGCTTGACGTTTTACTTTTGGTGAAAAGAGGGCCGGCGAAGTCGATGCCCACAACTTGAAAAGGTTCGCTCCGGTTCACTCTGTCACCCGGAAGGGGAGCTGTACGTGCTGTGGCCGGTTTGAGTCGGTGCTTGGCACACAGAGAGCATCGCGATATCACTTTCTTCACTAGCTGCCGACAACGCGGAAACCAGTAACATTCGCGCAGTTCAGACATACTGCCGAGAGCGCCACCGTGAAGAGTTCGATGATGAGCTGCAGCTACTATAAGTCTGGTTACGACATGATCTTTCGGTAGAAGGATTGGATGCTTGACGTCTTCGGATGCCTTTGAAAATTGAAGACGACCTTTCACGCGCAACAATCCCTGTGCGTCAAGGAAATGGTGAAACTGTGCTATTGGTGAGTTCACCGTCAGGCTCTCTCCCCGAGAAACTGTTCCTATCTCTTGCTTGTAGTATTTACGTTGCGCATGTCGAATCCAGTGGTTGCTGGCCTCTTGAATCTCGTCCGCTGTGAGATATGCTGGGTTACTCCCAATGTGACGTCGGCAGTTTCTTACAAACCTCATGACCCACGCGGTTACTCTTATCAGACGTGTGTAACTGCTAAACTTTTCTGCTTGTAGCAAAGGGGTCATTTCAGTTATTCCTGTAAGCAGCTGAACTGCGTTCTTCCTCTTTTCGTTGTCCGCTTCATGGCTGTGACACGCATTATCCAATTCTTTTGGTGGCCAGAATTGAGATTTCTGTTGCAGCCAACTTGGGCCTTTCCACCACAGTGTGTTGTCTTTTAGGGACTCTGCACGCATCCCTCGTGTCAGGCAGTCAGCGGGGTTATCGGTGCCTGGGCAATGCCTCCAACTTTCTGGGATGCTTAATCTCTGTATCTCAGTCGCCCTATTTTCAACAAATATGGTTTACATTGCTTGGCTGTGCCCTTTACCCAACAGAGGGTGATCGTGGAATCTGACCAAAAATACACTGCAGTTGTTTGATCAAGGACACTATGAAGATAATTAGCCATTCGTACTCCAATCAGGGCCGCCATCAACTCCAACCGGGGCAGAGACATCACCTTCAACGGGGCCACTCGGGACTTCGCGAAGATGAGGTTTGTGTTCACTACTTCGCTCTCGTCTTGCGTCCGTAGGTATGCACAGGCGCCGTAAGCTTTTGGGCTTGCGTCGCAAAATATGTGCAGCTGACAGGTAGCCTCGTAGTAGGTCAGTATACAACGGGGAAAAGAGAGCTGTTTGAAGTTAGTCAGATCTGAGCGCCAGCTTCTCCATTCTGCCTCTAAATCATCCGGCAGTTGCTCATCCCAGCCAACCCCTCTCTCCCAAAGGCGCCGAAAGAGCACTTTGGCTCATATCACAAAGGGCGCTACCAGTCCCAAAGGGTCAAAGATCCTCGCTGATGCCTGCAGCACCGCGCGTTTTGTGCTGACTCCTGTGCATGCTGTGATCAGTACGGTCGCGGCCGATATGGACATTTCATCTTTAGTAGGTGTCCACAAAAGCCCCAGTACTTTATGTGGTTCTTCCGGAGCGCTGCTTTGTTCGCCCAATGTCATCCTAACTTTTTCGGAATTGGATGACCACTTTCTTAGGCACATTCCAGCATCGGTCATTATTTTGTTCGCTTCTGCAGCTATCTTCAAGGCTTCGTCCTCAGTAGCTGTTCCTGTAACTAAGTCGTTGACGTAGAAAGAGTCTTTGAGTATGCTCACCGTTTTCTGAAAACCGTCGCCCTGGCTTTCCAAGTGGTGAAGAACAGCGGCGTTTAACAGGTATGGGCTCGCCGTAGTGCCGAATGGCACTCTTTGCATTCACCACTCCTCGATGTCTGGAAGGGTGTCAGGGTTGTGGGGTGCTTCGCTCTACCAAAGGGATCTTAGAGCATCCCTGTCCTCAGGTCGCACGCTGATTTCAAGGAATGCTTTCTCGATATCTGCCACGAGAGCAACCGGGTGTAGGCGGAAACGTAGCAGAATGCGCACCGTGTCGCTAATGAGCTTCGGCCCTTTATCCAAATGTTCATTTAGTGACGACTGTTCTGGTGCATGAGAAGAAGCGTCGAACACTACGCGAAGTTTCGTTGTCTTTGACTGAGAGCGGATCACTGGCTGGTGAGGCATGTAATATACATGCTCAGATGCTACTTCATTTTTTACTCTTTCTGCATGCCCTTCGTTCATGTAGCTTCTGATGGCCGTGTCGTATTCTTCCACAGGCTCTTTGCTGCGGCACAACCTCTTTGTAAGACTTTTGAGCCGTTTCATAGCCAGGTAGCTAGAAGTTTCTTTCCACGGAAGTGACACTTCATAGCGCTCACCTTTTCTTTCCACGCTGCTCAGAGCGCGTGGTTGATGCTTTCTTGCTTCACGCTCTCTTCATTGGTGACTCCAATGGCGTCCAGTTCCCAAAACTTTTGCAGTATAGTTTGCTCAATTGCATCGCTTTCCAGACCAATCTTTAAAATGCAGACATTTGTCGCCATGGTCAGAGAGCTGTTGAGAGTGAATGGACCCTGGAATGTCCAACCAAACTTTGTGTCGATAGCTGTTAAACCGTTGTTGTGTGCACAGCGGCGGACCTAGCTGCCCGGATAGTAAGTTCCACAAATGATCCGCTCCAATCAACAGTGCAATTCCTGGAACCGCTGGCATTCCTGGATAAATGAGCTTGTCAGCGATAAGTCCTCCATTAAACTCCATTTCCTGCACAAAAGCATGGTCAACCGGAACTGGTGCAACGTCTTTGCATATGAATGGAACTTCTACGGCCTCAATGGTTGTTTCACTGTCGCTGTATTGACTCCGCAAGCGCAGTTCAATGATTCGGAATGTTTCCGTTTTCGCAGCTGTCAATCCGAAAGTGTTGAGGTGGAAGTCCTTGTGTCCCAAAACACGCAGGTTAAGCGTTTTAGAGACTCTTCTCTAATAAATGTCTTTTGACTTCCGCCGTCTAATACACCACGGATGTATCCGCATTTGTTACCACCGACGGCCCAAGTGCGGAAAGTCTGTAGAGCGACTTCTTTGTTCATTTCTTTTTCAGCGGCCGCATGTACATTAGTTGTGGTAACTTCTTTCACAGCTTCTTGCGGACGATCATTCTTTGCTTTCTTCCAGTCGGGGTTGCACAAGGAAGATACATGGCGTTTGCCGCAGTGGATGCACTTTACTTTTCTTCTGCATTCTTTTGACTGGTGCCCCCACGACATACAACGAAAGCAGCCGCCCGGCTCGTGCCAATTTGTTCGTCTTTTCTTCCGGCGGGAGGGGAGCCGTGTCTCGTGTTTCGTCGACTCGCAGAAGAAACACCTCCTCGCCTGCACCGGCTGCGTGTGAAGTACCGCGGCGTTTGGCGTATGGTTCTTTTTTCCCCGCTCCGTTCGGCTTTGCTCTCTTTCGTGGCACGGACGCTTTCGACGCATCTTTCTCTGCTTTCTGTCTCGACGAGGAGAAATTCTAAAATGTCGGTTAGCCTATTGTCTACTCCTGACGCCGAAGATGCTTCTGAATCGTGTGGCGACTGACTCGCCGACTTTGTTGTGCTGTTGGCTCGGCGTAGTTCTTTGTGGAAATCCACAATCATTTCTTTGGGTAGCTCCGAGAGGATCACGTCGCTTAACATTGCCGAGTAAGACGACGCATTTATGTCCAATCCCTTCAGTCCACGAATGTGGGCTTGCACGTGATCGTACAAGCGCCGTAGCCCGCGTGCATCCTCCCTTGAAGCAACGCTGGGAAGAGCTCTCAATTTTGCGATATGCTATTGTTGAATTCGTTCTTTGTTGCCGAATCGTCTCTGCAATATTTCGATAGCATCTTCATAGCAAGCTTCCGTCGCCTGCAGCCCTCTTATCGCTGTCATAGCTGGCCCCGTGAGCAGTGATCTTAGGTACTGCAACTTCTCGGTCTTCGAGAGTCCTTCGTTCTCGTGCACTGCTTTACGGTAGCGTTCCCAGAAGGCTTGCCATGCGGAAAGCTCACCGTTGAACGGTTCCAGCCGCAGCTTTGGTAGCTTGACGCTATGATGGTAAGCCTGGGAGGGCAGCGGATGAGGTGTTGCTACGCTGCTGGAGGTGATGGCACCTGCCTGTACCGACGCCAGGGGCGTAGACAAGGGGGGGGGGGTTGGGGGGGTTCAAACCCCCCCCGAAATTTTTCAGTTTTGCTTGCGGATATAGGCACGCACACATACAAACGCACGCACGAACATACATAAAGTATGGTTGAACCCCCCCCCGAAAAAAATTTCTGGCTACGCCCCTGACCGACGCTATCTTTGCCTTGAGGAGGCCGATGGCTTGGTTGGCCCAGTCGTCGTACTGGATGTTTTCTTCGTACTCCTCCTCGAAGGCGTCCTCTGGCAGGCAGGTTTCCATTTCTTCGTTGATCTTTCGAAGATCGGCGTTGTTAACCTCCAGCCGTTACAGAATGGCACTGAGCTATTCAACACTAGCGCTTTCAAGCACCGATGTTGCCTCGTTGATGATGACGGTGTTCTGTCGTCGTCGGGAGCGTCGCTTCACTTTCAGCTTTTACATCCTCTTTGTCTTTGTCCCTACCGGCAACCTTTAGGACCTCTCTACTTTAGTATACTTTCTTCCCTGGTTTCGGCACCATTATGTTATCTATTTCAACTGATTTACTAGTTCGAAATAATTGAGGTCTACACGTGAATAAGGATATAATGAAAAAAGAAACATGGTTGATCCCTTCGTCATAGGAATCGGAATAACACGAAAGTAAAGCGCGCCCTTACAGATGTAACTGAATCTTTGCTGTACATTGATATAAGAGAGCTTGCAAGATGTATATTAATGTCTCGCAGCTATAGCACCGTTTAACGTGGATGTACCCACTTTGATGATTGGTGGTACATCTCCATCCTGACGACTGACGTCCATGCTAAATGATTAAACAACCCCTTGTGGTAGCTGTAGTAGTTAACGGTGAAAGCGTAATCAGAGAACGAGGTGTGATAGCCAGAGGAGCGTCGCATATTGGACGCAGAACTTGGTCGCCATCCCGCGGCATGTTACAATGTGATTGGACACCACGGCCGGACTAAATGAAAACGCAAAGCGCGTCGCGCCGCCCCGGTGGCCCGGCCGCGATTTTTCTCGGGATGAGCGCGTGAGCGGGGAACGCGGTGTTACAGCCAGGTGAGGCAGGCGCGCGTCGCAGAGCTATTTTTGGTTTGGATTAGCGTGACGCAATGAGCCAGGCAGACGCTTTTACGACGCTTGCGCTAATGTCGCCGCCTCGCGGTGTGTTAAAGCATTGACAAAATTGAGCTATTGAAAACGGGCCGAATGGGACGTGTAACGCGTTGGAGGTGCTAATTGCGAAGGCCACAGTAATGACGAATTACTTTACTTTACCACTCCCAGAGAGCAACACCACTCCGCCGACGGGGAGAGTGGTAGATATAAAAGGCGCGTTTGTGTCTGCGACCGTGGCGCAGTGGATAGCGTGCCCGGCACCTGTTGTCGCGGACCGAGCGGTCGTGGGTTCGATGCCCATTGACGGAACTTTTTTTCTTTGACATCTGATTGTGTACATTTTTTCGACGTCATTTCCGTGACGGAAGTACGTCGCTGAAGTCTTGGTGGACCCCGGCATAAAACACTTTCGTGTTAAAAACTGTATTACACGCACTCGTACAAAACAACACACGTCTTCTTTTCTCAAATTCAGTGTCCAGACTGTCCCACCCAACCAACTTCTTTCCATGGGGAGAAGCGAGCACACTCTCTCCTGTCTGGGTTCGCGCTCCACGGTGTGCCTGGCTCATGTCTGTCGACGGTTCCATGTTCGCAGTCGCAGGTTCTTGAAGAGACGGCCTTTCGTTTGGTGTTATTTGGTTTGCCCGTCTGGCTTTGGTGTTCTATCGTTTTATTACAGTGCTGCCAAGCTCGACCACCCGGGTTCAATTCACTGCCGTGGTGGCGGCATTTTGATGGGGGCGAAGTGTAAAAACATAGAACCTTTTACCTGCCAGAACAAATTTCATGCCCCTTCCCCCCCCCCCCCTTAATGCAGCACGCCTCATAATCGTATTCTTCTATTGGCACGTTAAGCCCCAGAATTTTTTTTAGAGGGGGTGCAGGCTATGTTGCATCCCATGAAGAATCTGAGCTACAGGCTCAATCGGTTTGTAAAAAAAATCGTCAAAACAAAACCGTTTCAGGGTCGCTTTAAAAAAATGCTACTTATTGATGACGATGAAAGTGGTGGTTTGAATGAACGTACAGTGAATAATCCCCTAAGTCTGAAATCCAGACCTCTGTCCTTAGAGAGTTCGCCAGAAACGTTAAGATTATTTTTTCAGAAAGTCACATGGTTCCTTCTTTTTTTTTTATTGAAATGATGAAATAGGAGAGGTTGGAGCCATTATAGTGGCACCGGCTACTCCTTCTCGCTTAGAAGACAGAATATGTAGTAACAAGATTAAAAGGGCACAAAATGCAATACAGTAGAACACATAGGAAAATACGCACAGCCGAACACCACATGGCAGTTCATAAACGTCTAAAACGTCTAATGGGTTCATATGTACAAAATACGCACAGCCGAACATCACATGGCAGTTCATATACGTCTAATAGGTTCATATGCACACAAGTGTTGTATGACAAGTTCAAATGGGAAAAGTCAGTTCACCTGTATACGTTCAAACTCAAATATTCTGTATTGCTTGACATACACAGGAAAACACACTGACACAAATGATGACACATAAAATCAAACGCACTATCACAAACACAACACAATTCCTTCAGTATGAAGGGGAAGTCGACATCGTGTGCAGATTCAGATGATGCCGCCAGTTGCGATTCAATCAGCACACGCTGGTTTGGACATCGACGGTCGCCGTGCACCAACGCGGAAGTCTGATCTCTGGTGTACGTCGGACAGAAGACCTCTCTGCTACCATTGCGGTGAGGCCGGTCACATCTACCGCGAATGCCCGTACCGACAGCTGGGACTGCGCGTGTTGTAGTTATTCTTTTTCTTTTACAAGCATCGAGTCGATGCTTTTCAAAGGGGGGACTAATGCCGCATGGTTGTGTGAGCACCAACGGGTAGAAGAGGACAAAGAAGTTCGCTCTGAGCCGCTTCTTGGCCTAACGAGCCCAACGTGCAGAACAACACAAGGTTCTCGTCATAAGTGTGACAAGATTGAAGACTTGCCGTTGGCCATGGACCTAGTATTTTCGTCAATGTGAAAGGTCTTCTATCTAAAAGTAGCAGACTTGCTCGTAATACTTTTCGTTGTGATTCATATTTTGTGCACTCGATAAGTAGATGATGTACATCTTCGTCAGGGTGGCCGCAGGAACATTCTGTACTAGACGCACGTTTTATCCTGTGTAGGAAGTGTCGCGTAAATGCTGTGCCAAGCTGTAGGCAGTGGACTAATGCTTCAAATCTCCTATTTTCTCTCAAGTCTGATGGTCATTTTCCTAAGACGACTCGAAGGTGCAAGTCATCTTCTTTTCTTCTCCGAGTCGACTGTATCGATAGGACGGGCCACACTATCGTCAAAGCATACTTCGAGGAAGAATTCGAGTTCCCGTGAAGCCACACCTCAAGGAGAAATCGGCATATAAAAAAAATTACACCATCTCCCGCTAAAGGGGACCACGAGGCGATGCGAAGCCGGAGCACTTGCACGATCGCATTCCGTTGGCGTTCGTTGGGCACGCTACCGACCTCGCGTCGTGGAACGCGAAGAGGAACACTACGCGCGTCGTGTCTTCCCTCTAGCCTGGACGTTAATTCTCACACGGCGAGCGGGGAACGCGGTCGACAGGCGCGCGAGAGGGAAGCAGCGTAGGAGAGGAAAGAGAGAGGGGGAGGGGACGCGCATGCGCTGGCGCTCATCGCGGCGCTGCGCAGGAAAGAATTTCGGCATGTCGAGCCCGCATTTCAGAGGAGTCAACCGAAGCAAGCGCTGGACTGAACGCGCGCAGCGCTCTACCACTGGAAGGAGAGGAGACTAGAGGAGGAGAGTCGAATATGCGCCGCGAGAGCAGAAGCGAGAACGCAGGAGAAGCGCAAGCAGCTTCTGGGAGAGAAGTGGAGAGAATAACGCGCAGCTGTTGGAGAGAGGGAAGAAGGAGAGTTGCGCATGCGTAGTGTGAGTGCGGACAAGCAGGCTGCGGGACATACCCTCGAGCAAGAGATGCTTCGCATCTAAAACAATTTCAATTGATCTTGTTTGGCCGGACGTAGCGCAAGAATTGACGGCGCGACGAAAAACGCTTGCAAGTCAATTAACAAAGAAAAACAAAGTCACGGTGCCTATGTTCTTAGTGTTTCGTCCCCGTCTTTAAATCGGCAATATTTTTAGGGTTAGCGTATATTCTGCAGCTAAATTTCACTGTCCAGAGGTGCAAACTTCTATAAGCAGAGAATTCTGCCTGTATATGTGGCTTCACAGCAGCCTGCGCCATGGTGCCGTGATGCCACACCAGACCAGCGTTTCCGGTGAAGCAATGTATATAAGCAACCGAAGCTTCTGGCGCTGTGTTTTGCTCGATTTTTGTAGCGTTAGCTACACTTGCCTACCGGAGCCGATTTCGTGTGGATCCTCATGAGCCGTGCTGCGCATGCGCGAGGATCAGTGATGTCACACAGCTGGCTCACCGCTCTCCGCCACCGCGATCTCACGCGCTCTCCGCCACCGCCGCGCGCGACTCGCCGCTGCTGGTCTGCGCGTTCGGGAGGAGTGGCGTCGTAGCCGCGGCAGACACACTGGCGCCGGCGCGCGCACGGACTCCGCCACCGCCGCGCCCGACTCGCCGATGCTGGTCTGCGCATTCGAAAGGAGTGACGTCGTAGCCATGGCAGACACACTGGCGCCGGCGCGCGCGCAGCTATTCGCCTTCGCTGTGCAGTCGCCGTCTGACACTGCGCTGGAGCCGCTTGATAGCGCCTCCGACTGGCGTTTGCAGGTGGGTAACGCCATGGAGAAGGAGAGCGCAAATGATGCTCAACGGCGCAGAAGAGCCGAGAAGCTTATCTCATCGCATCCCGAAGTAGTTGCCTGGCAATAAGCGGTTCAGCGTACGAAGAATGAACAGAAGAAGGCTAATAATCCTAGACAATCTGGAAAGCTAAGAATAATCAGCTGAACCTTTGCTAACGCTACGTATATCCTGGCATAGCCGAGCTAAGCCACTGCAAATCCTTTTTTTTTTCTTTTTTAGAGATATCAGGGCGTGGTATCGCTAAAAATGTCGGCTTCGAAATCTTTCGGGTCCTGCTGCGCCTCGAAAAGAAAATGTCACGCGGTCCCTTATGCATTTGCCTAAGACGACTCGAAGGCCATCTCCTGTTTTTTCTCAGTCGTGCTTTTCACAATGGCCTGCCTTTGGTCCCTGGCTTTAAGTACAGATGGGAAGTAAGCAGTTCTCGAAATGCAACATCAGGGGCCTTCGGCCGCCATTATCGTCAGATACATGTGTGGCCATAACCCTGCTATTTAAACAATGACAGCACAGGTTCGACAGTGTAAACTAAAGTCCCTAGATTTTTCCCTGTTCTTTCTTAAGTACCGACAACCATTGAAGCGCCGTCGACGAATCTCATTGGCTAACGGTCGTTTTCGGTAGCCATGTTCTTCCTAACGCTTTTCCAGCACCCGGTGAAACGCGATCCCCCATTCACTAATGACAGGTGTTTCACGGGAGGAGAAAGGCACGTCGCGTTAGCATATTGTTCGCTGAAAGATGCGTGGCTAATGTACTTAGACGCGCATGGCTTTGTAAGTCTTCCAAGTTAGGAAGAAAATGGCGTCGCACGCCAGCTGTGCGTGAGAGAGGGCCGGGAAAGGAGGCAGTTGTCGCTACTTAAGTCAAAAGGAAAAATCTAGGGACTTTAGTGTAAACGTATGGGGCAGACATTCCGTCCCCCCTCCCCCCCCCCCTCCTCGTGCGCACGCCTATGCCTTCGCTTGACAGAACTGCAGGGGGCTCATTGTCCTGCTGTGTCAATGAGTCAGGCTCACTGTGCCCACTTTCACCGGGCACGCTCGTCGCAGCTGTGTCAGTTCTCCTCTTCTCGTCGTTCTCTAGCATGCTTTTGTAAGTCGACACCACCGGCCTTGAGATGTTCTACTATCGCTCCAAGTGCTAATAGACCAGCCTCCAACGCGTCTTCGCCTGTACTGTTTCATAGTTCTTGTAGTGGAGACAGACAAAACGGGGGGGGGGGGGGGGCGGGGGGGGGGGGGGGGGCTTCGGCTGCGTCTTGCTCACTTTTGAAGCTTGTTTCCTCAAAATAGGCCCACCTGCGGCACTTGTTGCACTGGAACTTGGTGTCTCCATCATCTTATGTTCGCGGTTCTGGCTCCATCGGCATGTTGGACCCTGTTGAGGCGTAGAAACTGAGGCCGCCTCTTGCCCGCAGTCGGGGTCACTGTGTGCCGGAGTTGGTGCTGTCCAGGAGGCCAATATGATAGTTTAATGATGAGCATCGTAGCTCGACTCAACACGGTGATCGCTGCAGTTGATATAGCGGTGAGAAATATAACGAATGCAGTTGATATAACCAATGAGAAATCCCTCACTTCGCAGCGGGGCAACCGGCATCATACATATAAATGCATGGTGCTCTGCACCGCCATGTAAATCCCGAACATACAATTACCACTGCATGAAAAGGGCGCAGCGGCATCCTTGCGGTGAGGTTACAACTTCCGTAAAACAGCGGGGTGTATCGTATAAAAGATATGCGATATGAAAGGCGAGCATTCAAGAAAAAAAAACGGTTTTCGTACGCTTCGTGAGTAGAGCAAATTTTATTGTGATAGCAATTATATGGACAGTTTCGGCTGGATTTTGCCGTCGCCGTCGCCGCCTTCATGCACCGTATATGTAGAAGTATGTATATGTATATCAAAGTCCCAAAGAAAAATAATTCTGAAAAATGCTTGCGAAGCGCGGAGTCGAACCACTCGTTCCGCAGCGCGTGGCGCTAACCACTACGCCAGAAAGCGCAGATCCTTCAGGCAGCTAACGGCGAGCGTTATATACACACCCTTTACCCCTGGCAGGACTCAGAGACGGCAGGCGCTTATAAGCGTTTCTTCATTACCAGCTAGATGGCGCGAGGAGCGCGACGCGCGGATTTAAAAGTCGTCGGCGCGCTCGCTCGCTTCTTCTTATATTTGCGCAGGGAGAACTTTGCCCTTCGGCTGTCTGCTCGCGCGGCTTTCTCGTGCTGAGGGGAAGAGGGATGTTTCGAGCTTTCACCGTGCTGTCCGCGCTCATGTTACGGAGCGTACAAAAGCCACTCGAGCTCTAGGGACGCCCCTAAACGAACAAACAGAAGATGAGCGCGAACTATCAAGTGTCACAGCTCGACACTTGAATCACGCTAGTTTCCTTCGCTGCTTCGGCCGCCTTTCCAACAGGAGCGCTCTTCAAACTGAGAGTATCCATTGGCGAGCCTCACTTCGTATAGCATCAGTTTCTTGCTATCGCATTCATTGCTTCACCCTTGCGGCGAAACTATGACTTTTTTTCTTACTACCTAGGCAATTTCTTACTACCTAGGCAATTTTTTATGTGGTCAAGAGCCATGTCTGACCAGTCCCGCAATGATATATAGTATAGTTAATTCTCGTCGAAGTAACAAAACAGAAACCACGTTGTTACGCTTAGTATTTCTTGAACTGCTTATTTGCTGCTTAGCTTTGCGAACGACAGCGAGAATTTTGCAAAAACAGCACATTTGGTAGACAAAATTATTAAAACACACACACACACACACAAATCACCTCCTCCGCCGATAGGTTCCAGCAGTGGGGCGTACAGCGCAACGTCGGGTGCGCTGCCCGCCTCACCGGCAGAAGAACCTCTACAGCCATCTTCATCTTATCGTCGCCGAGAGCCGACCAAATATTGCAATTCTCAAAAAAAGAAAAGAAACGCGCAGGCATGTCAACATCAGCATTGTTTTTATGTACCAGCACCCGCCTGTGAGCAGCTGTATATGCCGTCCACACCGGTGGGTAATAAACAAGCGGGTGATAAGTGGTCACTTCTTGAAATTTGAGAAACAAGACAGACAACAGTTTGAGAACAACAAACAGATGCCGTCCGCGGCACGAAATCGAGACTGACCACTGCGCACTCACGCACGACTATAGTAGCAGATGCGACGGCATAAACAAACCGTGAAAGAAAACTTAAAAAAAATAAACTAGAGTAAAAAAATGCATTGTATCCCCGAAGGTCGCCAGCACTTGCTTGCCCTGTAAAAACGAGTTGAAATATTCGCGCGCTTTTCCGGCAGTGCCAAAAGTATATCCATGGCATCGACCATTTGCGACACGTTCGCGCTGCCGTATATTAAAGGGACACTAAAGAGAAACAATGAATTGGTTTAGATTGATAAAGTGTGCTCGGAGAACTCTTGTGTTGTTTATTTCACCACCACCGGTTTATTATTAGAGGAGAAAACGAAGTTCAATGTTTCATTTTTAAATTTCGCGCCAAACTTCGTAATTCGTGACGTAAAAGACTTCAAAGAGCATTTAACGTATTTCGGCGCCACTGGCTCGACGAAATTTCCACAAACTCGTTATGTCAAGTCTCTGGCCCCCTCAGAGGATACAATGTACTTCGATTTAACCGATTAGGAACTACGTAGGGCCAAGCAGGCACCGTCAAAAATATGTGACGTCACGGCAAATGGTGCGGGAATTCCAAGGTGGCGTCGCCACCTGTATTTTCTTTTCGCGCTTTTTCTCTCTTATGAAGCGTCCTCGCGCAGACAGCGTGGTGTTTTTTGGTATCGTGGAAGACTACTTTACTAATGCGAGAAAAATCGTTTTGCTCTTTAGTGTCCCTTTAACAACATTGACCCTTATATAATTAAGCATTTTCAGGACGTCTCACAGAGAAACTTCCTACCTTTGCATCACTTCATACGAAATTCAGCGCGCCAGAACTAAAAAAAAAAAACTACTGCAACTGCAGCCGCACGACGGCTTGCGGCCACGTCCTACAAGTCACAGCGCGCATTTCCTCCCGAAGGCACGCAGTCACCGCACCCCCGCCCTCACGCACATCTACCTGCGCCTTTCGCGCGATGAAAGACGGGCGAGGAGGCGCTTCCTCTCTGCATAGGGAGCAATCAACGGCAGCCCTCGCACGCGGAGCGGAGTTACCGCATGCGCCATTTTCTCGACGGAGATGGCCGGCTCATCTCATCTCTGCTTCAGCCGCGTCGCGCGTTTTCTTTCGCAGGTAGAACATACGACGGCCGAAGCGATGTTGTCGATTTGGACTTCATACTGAACATGACGGCGACGGCAAAAACCCGCTGAGAATGTCCATATAATTGCTATCGCAATAATATTTCTCCACTCGTATTGGCGGGCATTGCTTCGGTGGCTGCTCGCTGTCATATTTACAAGAGCAGCTTGGGCTTGTTGGTACATAACTTAAGTGGAATAGCGCACATTTAGACAGAGGCGGAACTAGCAAGACGGCAGGTGACGCTTGTGTCATCTTGTTTGCTCCGTTCCTAAGTGTGCGCTATTCCACTTATGTTATGTTTACAAGCATCGCGCGTCGACGAACGTGTGGAGATGCAGTATGTTTGAGCGTGTCAGTAAAACAGGTTCTTTGCGTCTCTATTCAGAGTTGACCGTGGCTCCTCGGTCGATTTTTGGTGCACTTTTGATGATAGCATTCGCAACAACGCACCCCTGATTTTCGCGCCCCAGGTTTTCGGAACAAGAGGACATCTGTTCGTTGACCCGCCCGAACAAGACCACGAAGAACGTTTAAACGCGGTGTTTCGCGTTAAAGGACGTGAAGTATCACCGCAATGCCGCCCTGCTGGACTGTTTTGTTGCGACGCGACTTCGCATTTACCAACACTGGCTCAGTCAGCCGGACGCTTGCGATAACGACGGATACCGGTGGCAATGCTGTGGCTGCCGTCAACTTGAAATGACACAGTGCTATCGTGCCGGCAAAATTTGAGCTTGATTCACGTGTTTCAAGCTGCGTGACTGTTTTAATTTGCGCATTTTTGTTTCGATAATAAACTTTTCTTGCACATTCAACAAGTGGTATCGTGTTGCTCTGCTACTTCAAATGAGGGAGAAGTAGATTACCCGATTATAAAAACAAAAGTATAATTAAACCTCTCGTTAGAAATGGCTCAATTGAGCACAGGAAATTCAGTGGGGCAGACGCTAGGTTTTCTTTTTTTAGACAATGCAGATTTTTAAGGAGCCCCTAAACAACCTCTGAAAATCAACACCTCCTTATAAAATAAAAAGAACGAGTGCGTTATTCTCTCCTGGCGCTTGTCGTCTTTTCGGCACGATTCGTTACGCCAGGAGTTTGTCCACGTAACGTCATGAGAAAATAAGCTCTCAATTGGTCCATATGGTATATCAGTGAGAATTGTCTCCTACCCCGCTTTATGCAGTCGCTCACCGTTCTGCCTTGTCTCGCTTGACTACCGTGCGCGATCAACTGATTTCAATTCGTTTCGTGAGTTTTCGACTGCGAAAGCGGAAGCGCGAAATCCGGGTAAGTTCCACGCTTAGTGCTGACATTGTCCACGTGTTTTATGAAGAAATAAGTGGAGAGGACAAGACAGCGCCTGAAGGATAGCGAACGCGAGAAAGAAATGATTTTCATGTCTTTGAACCCGGAGTGGTTTAGGGGCCCGTTAAAATGAAAAATGCTACGACAGTCAGACTTTTGCTGTCCTCGCACATGAACTCGACGTCGTCGAGGCGTTTAGTGAGCCGCAGCTAGACTACATTGCAATGACACGCATACTATATCTACATCGCTTCAAAAGTACGTGCACCTTTAGTTTTATTTAACGTCAGAAGTGAGACGGCATGAGTGAATTGTAGTTGTCACTGCTTTCCCGCATTCTCACCGCCGCAACCTGTCACAATTGAGACGAGGTGATGTGCCGGGGCGGAAATCGTGCCGGACTGAGCAACCGCGTAGCTGCTCCCGGTGTGTTCGGTCACCAGCAGGTGTCACCGCAAGGACCGCTAAGTTAGCGATCCTTGCGGTCGCCCGCGTACGAGGCGTGCGCAGTGGCGGCAAACGCTAACGCAAAGCTTTGCGTACGCTATTCTAAAACTGACTATTGACGCAGCCTGCGAAAGCAACGTTCGGCTCTAGCTCATTCTTCACTCGTGAAAATGCGCTGTAGCGGATTTGTTTCCGATCGCATCCCAGGTCTCAATAGCCGACGGCCTGGGAAACGCGGCATTCGCCGTCAGCGCAAATGTCGCTAGGCGGTCATTGATGAGTGCGATTGCGTTTAAGATATCCAACGAGAGCGCTTCGCTGTGCTGATTGACATCGGCGGTCGCGCACGCGATACCTTCTACAAACGGCAGGAACCGATCCTCCACCAAATGCTTGAATAGCACATGCGGCACCGATACTACTGACTGTTTCGACGACTCTGCGTGTTCAGGCTTCTCGGCGTTGGTATCCGCGTCTTTCGACACAGCAACGTCGCTTGGGAGTACAGCAAAGCTGTGCCTCTTGACGATCTCCTCTTCGAGTGAGCGCTTTGCACGTGAGAATCAAGGTCCGATCGAAGTAACGTCGACAAACAAGTGGAGCAGGTCACCTTGCAGAAGGAGCAACTTCGATAGTGAACCAGCATGTCTTCCAAGGACGTGGCCGCGTGCATGCATCTCAGGGGCGTAGCCAGAAATTTTTTTCGGGGAGGGGGGGCGTTCAACCACACCTTATGCATGCTCGTGCGTGCGTTTGTATGCGGGCGTGTATATATACATATGCAAAACTGAAAAATTTGGGGGGGGGGGGGTTGAACTCCCCCCCCCCCTGGCTACGCCCCTGATGCATCCATGCTCTCTGTGTACACAGTGAACAGTGTACCGCGAGGCCGCACAGCACTTCCGTACCTCTGGTGGCCGGCGGCTTGGTCACGCGGGAACGGAAGTGTTTTCTGTCCAGTGGACGTTGCTGCTTCTGCACGCTGCCGAAGAAGCATGGGCTGCAGTAGACGCGTCCGCAAGCCAAGAAGTAGTGCTAGGACGATACCGTTGAGCAGAGCGAACACACTGGCACGCTAGCGGGCACTTCGTGAACAAGCAAGATACACCGGCCATCGAGATCGTCGTCGAATCCTTTCAGAAGGTACCTTTTCTGATAAGATGCGGTAGCCATCGCTGAGCACGCAACACGAGACGGCAAATAAGCAGTACGGCTCTTGCGTCTCAGTCGTTTATATAGGCAATCAGTGTATACAGGTAACATGACTGGCCACGATGACTGCGAGGATTCGTGCCCGGTATCGAAGTGTGTGGCGCGCGTGCGCCCGTTGATACGTGACGGTGACTCTCAAGAAATGAAGACGTCATGAACGCGCACCACTTCACTAGAATAATGTAACCCAAGAAGTTGGACTTTCATTATTACCACGTTCCATAAAGCCTAACAAAATCAGCACTTTAATAGCTTCCTCTGTTCAGAAAATTTCTTTGTATAGTTTCTTTTTTTCTCCCCTTCTACTGTCGCCCGATTCATGGCCAAACCGCCATAGCGGGTTGAGCCATTCCACCAGGACCCAACAAACAGCAATCAGTTTTTTAATGTGTATACGCATTCTTTGGCGATTAATCCAGAACCAGAAAATCGGCGCAAAAACAATGTCCGTAACACGAAAAATCATGGCACCATAGGAATACATTGGGTTCAATAAAAATTCATACTTATGACTGTGCAGCGCTCACAAGAAAGGCGCTGCACAGTCCTAAGTATAAATACCTACCAGCTCAGTTTTCCATTCAAGTCCATCAAAAATGCACGGGGAATATTGGGCGCGGGCCAATGAAATATTTGAGGGCTGAAGGGAGGGGGGGGTCGCTTGGGGGCAACTTGAAATTTTTGGAGATGGGCCACCTTGAAAATATTGGAGGAGGGCCAAACCGAAAAAAGAAAGAGTGGGACAACTTGAAATTTGAAGGCGGGGCTTAACGTGTACATGTAATCGTCGTGCGCACAGCACCCCCCCCCCCCTTCCTGATCTACTAAGGGGGACGCCAAATCTGTCCCATACCTTTACCCAGTTGTACCTGTCCCGTGATTCTTTAATATGCAGGGTCATGACCAAGCAGGTTTTTGACAGTAATGGCGGCCGATGACTCCTGATGTGGCATTGCAAAAATTGCTTATTCCCACCTTTACTCCCGGAATGACGGGGGCTAAAGGTAGGCCGTTGTGAGAAGCAAGTCATTTACATTTTTGCATCCATTGCAATGCTTGCGTTCTTTGGAACTCAATGAAAGGGAAGAGGGGCATTGCGGGGACACATCATCCCCCCCCCCCCCCCACACACTAATGGGGCACGCCTGTGATCGTAATCACAGTGTCAAAAATAATAGCACATTATCAGGCAGTTGTTGTGCGGGGGAAAAAATTGGGGCAGCTACGCACTAGTGGTGCGAAGACTGCGCAAACAGCGGAGCTGGTGGCCTTGCCCTCCTCCTCACCATCAGTTCCCTTTCCCACTCCCTGGCTATAGCATATATGCTATGCTTTCTTTCTCTCTCTTTGTTTTTGTCGCTCGTTCTTTCTATCTTTTCCTTGTTCTCTCACCCATGGAAACGCAATCATATGGCTCCCGTAAATGCTGCTTCTGCTGCCGTGTCTCGATAGCCGAGTGGTTACGACGCTCGCCTTCGTACCGTGGGTACCCGGGTTCGAATCTTGCCTCGGTAAGAAATTTTATTTCTTCTCCTCCTCCTCTCCTACTCCTTTTCTTCCTCCTCTCCACTTCGCCGAGCAGAGTTTACGCTTACCGCTGGCCTCCCGTCTCCTTGCCTCAGAACCCCTCGTTTTACTAGGCTTTACTCTCTCCCACCCCAGGCTCCAACCTCCTTCCCCACCTCCTCTAGCACTCTCCTTCGCTCCACTCTCTCCCTATAATGTCTTCGCTTTCCCTCGCCCCTACTGTACTCGGTAACTAGTGGGGCTTACCCAATTCCTGTGGCACATACCCGCCCGAGTTTCTGCACACGATTTGCATAGGAACGGCGGCTTAAACAGCTCGCTGTTAATGAAATATCCGCGGCTTTAACTAACTTAACGTCCTAAAGACCAAGCGACAGCGAAGCAGAGGGGAAGCCTCAGCGATGGAGTGCAAAGTAATGCAAAGCTAGGCAAAGTAGAGCATGGTTTAGCAAGGTTAAATGAGTCAAAGGGGCCCTGCAACATTTTTCGAAGAAAAGATTAAAGAGGGCTATTAAAGAAGGCAATAACCTTCATTAAAGAAGGTTAGTGCCTCACAAATCGACTGCCGCAATTTTTTCTTTTTGAATCCGTCAAGTGCGAGTTAAGCGCTTTCTCTCCTTTCGTACTAGAGAGCGCGATGACAGCTACGCGGGGAGAAGGGGGGCAAGAAGCTACGTCCATTCGTCAGCGCGCATCATGACTTTCAACACTTTTTCTTTTTTTTTCTTCGAACGCGCGGCTTACTTTCAGTGTGATCGCGTGTGCGCGCCCCCGCGGCGGCCGTACTAAATATGCAGCCCACGATACTCAATTCCGGCCAATGACTGTGTACTTTGGGTTTATGGCGCGGTCATTTGGGTTTATGGCATCATATGTGGAGGGAAGGGCGAGCGATTTCTAACTGACTTTGAGAATTAATTGCAAATTCCAGCACTCGAGCTGCCTCGAGTGCCGATCGGCAGCGTTTTCTGACCATGCTGAAAAAGTGTTGCAGGGCCCAGCATTACCATTCACCATTTCGCCTTTTACCTAGGAGAGCTGACATCATCACCGTCATACCACCTGTGCTCAGCGCGGCTGGGTATTGACCTCCCTCGCCCGGCTACGCCCTACCACCCAACGTTTATAGAACTTTCTTCAGCTGCCAAACTCCCCGCCTCCGCCGTACTCTGAAGGCGGCCCGCAACCGACTTCGGGTACAGGTGGCGCTGCCGCAGCAACAGGCTCTACGTAGCAGACAACGAAGCGCGAGTGAAGGCGGCGGACAGCTGCGATTGTTCGCGCTAATAATGAATTGCTTAGCAACACAGTTGCGAAAACGACTTAATTTTCTGTTTAGGTAATGGTGTTTTTTAAATAGCACGGTTGTCAACAACAATATTTCAGACCAGGTCTGATCGTGTTCTGTGTTGCGCAAAGGCACCGTGAGCGCGGCCGGCGCTGCTGCTCTCGTCACGTTCATTGGTGCAGGCATTAGCGTTGCTCACTGGCTAAGTGCAATTTTGAAATACCAGGACAGCTGATTTCACAAACCTATTTTTTTTTTATCTGGCTACCAAAAAAAGGCTGTAAAGGTTCTCGCACGTATTCGGAAACGAATATGCCGTTGCATTACTTCATGGGAGGCTCGCGAGTGAGTAATAGCATTTATTGTTTTCTCTTCGTGCAGTGGGCTCCTTTTACAGCATTCGTCTTACCCAATTAGTTTATTGTAATTCGGATTACTGCTTATCGGAATTGCCCAAGGAACGGCAAGAATATCAGGAAACGTCATTGTATATTGTCGTTATTCATATCAATTATAAAGCACTGTAGAAGCCACTGTCATTGTAGGGCGCACTTGTAAAATTCCACTCTCGCAAGCACATGATACGAAAACTTATTAGTGTGTCACTCAATGAACTTTCATCGCGATACAGCGTGATCTGGATCAAATTTTTAGGTCGTGACTGACTCACTTGTGCAAGTTGCGGAAATGAGCCAGTCGCGCTCGATGAACTACGTTCAGATCGGCCGCGACTAGCTGAGATCGAAGATGGCTTTAAAATGTACAATTCTGCCCTCATCTCTCAGATGACACAATTCACACTTAAGTGTCGAATTTCGCATATAATTTAATCCTCCATAAAAATTAAACAGTCATCAACGATGTTCACTTTTTAAAAGTTTATTTTCTGTAATTCAATGCATGAATGTGATAAGTGGTACATTTATAGAGTACAAGAGTGTATGTGAAAAAAAATGCGCATAAATCACATGTTTTGTTTAATTGAAAGGTTTGCGGGGTTACTTCGGTATTTACAAGAATTGCAGACTAACTTTTGAAGATTTTCAGAAGACGAGCCGTTTCCTGGCTTTCATGACTCGCTCATTAGTGATTCTTGAGAAAACCAGCGAAAACAGACGCATAGACGAAGGAAGGGAGACACAACACCACGCTTGACTACAGCTGACATAGTTAGAAACCACACTTGCCTCAAACAACCAAAACAGCCAACACATGCACCATGCTCTCAGCATAGTACAAAAAAAGATAAAACATCAAATTTGCCCTTTTCAAGTTTGCGTCTTTTTTCGCTGGTTTTCTCAAGTTCAGTATAAAGCAGCTATAGCGCAGCAAGCAGCACGTTTACTCATTAGCTTGCGATTTGCCTGGCTGCCTTATATCCCGCTTGATCACGCGTAGACCAAAAGTGCCTAGTCATTTGTTTCTCCTATGGCCGCCGTGCAGCCCTCCACAAAACATGTCGGCATT
Organism: Rhipicephalus sanguineus; assembly: GCF_013339695.2. Taxonomy (NCBI): domain Eukaryota; kingdom Metazoa; phylum Arthropoda; class Arachnida; order Ixodida; family Ixodidae; genus Rhipicephalus; species Rhipicephalus sanguineus. The sequence continues at coordinate 147,333,118 of NC_051176.1, forward strand.
GCGGACGCGCAACATGTGTAATCTCTTCTGATGCGTACTACTAAATCCGAAGTGTCTGCCGTCTGTTCATCAAACGCAGCGACGAATCTGATACGGCGCGCCGATACGGTAGCATGCAGAGTAGAGCACTGCACGGGCTCGGGCCTACCCGGAAACCCGGGCCCGGCCCGGCCCGTGGGCCGGGCCGGGCCGGGTAATGTAGTTCTCACGGCGGGCCCGGGCCGGGCTCGGGCCTGAAGCTCCGGGCTTAGGGCCGGGCCCGGGTTTGAGGTGGCGGGCTCGGGTCGGGCCGGGCTTGGACTTTGCTGGGTTCCTAAATGGACACCGTAGTGAAGCACTGAATCGGTTTAGACTGGTAATGTGAAGTCTAAGAACTCGAATGTCATTCATTTCACCATCATAAGTTTATTATCAGACGAGAAAATCGACGTCAAAATTCCATTTTTTAGATTTCGCGCCGAAATCTCCGAGCGTGACGCCACGAATTTCAAACTGTATTTATCGTATTTGGGGACATTGGCTCTATAAAATTTCCTCAGACTTGGTATGTTAAGTCTATGGCCCCCTCAGAGGTCAACGTACTTCATTTTTAGTGATTAGGAACTACGTAGGACCCATTAGACGCCGTCAGAATCTGTGTCGCAGTGTCTGCTGCGCGAACTTAAAGGGGACATCACCACCCGCATATATCTTTTTGCGCGTATTCTAACTTACCAAGAGCCTTGTTCCGGCGAGCGTGGTGAATAAGGAAATGGTAAAGAGTAATTTACTGACAATAGGGAAATTGTTTTTCTTTCTAGTGCCCGTCCATGTTTGTTCCACATACGTTGTGCATACATATATATATATATGTTTCACAATTTCTCTCTCGAAAAAAAACGCTTTTTTTTTTTCTGTGGGGCAAGCTATTTAGACAAATTTTATTAGAGACAAGTACTGAACTTCTTTTGTTCCTTGCATATGGGGCTACTTGATTTATCTTAAACAGGCGAGCTAAAAGTAGATATACCAGGCGCTTATATATTTAACATGTCGATATTCTGTGCTTTATTTTCATTCGTTATGACTTTATATCGCAAATGTTATTCTGTAATCGCAGTAATCAGTGTAATATAATAAATATATACCTGTAGCTTATCGCAACAGCGATCACAGAGCTCCAAAGTGAGCAAAGGTTTTTGAAGTTTCCAGCCCTCCACTAAAACGAAAGGCCTGCACGGACTCTCGTTACATAGAAGTCCTATACATAGACATTCTTTTTTCGTGGCTTCGTCACGGCCCCCAGTGGTCATGTGACGCGAGATGGACGTGCACAGCCTGCTTGGTGTGCCCAATTCGTTAACATTTGAACTTTCGCCTTTACCGCTATGTCAGGGGTCTCAAACCCACCTCAGCTAACGGGCCGCAATCACGAAAATTTACTCCCGCAAGGGCCAGGACAGTAAAGCAGCTAAAAGCGCGCGGGGGGGGGGGGGGGGGGGATAGAGGGGCTAGGTCGTACCAAATGTCACCTAACGTTGCCATTTAAGAGAAGAGCTTTCCGATATGTAACATATGGGTCGTTTCTGAAGGGTATTTAGCAGCAGGATTCCAACAATATCGATACCTATCTCACATGAATAAAATAAGGACGCCGATTTTGAAGTACAGAGTTTTGTTTCACGGTTAGGTATCACCACATGGTGGCCGCAGGGGATGCCTCACGACAAAAAAGCTTTAGACCTGTCATGCCTGTGTAACTTAAGAACATACTTATAAAGAAAATGAAAAATTGGGTCCCCTGCGCTATACAGGTATAGTGTGAGAGCTACATGGCACTGCCACAGCACCGTTGGAATGTGCAGGAATAGCATAGGTTCAAACAGCATAAGGCGTGAGGCAAAGTATATTCGCTTGACGAAATATCGGGCTTGAAAAATTCGGCAGATGCCACGTACCGCGGAAGTCGACGTCATGCGAAGCATGCGGCGGGTAGGTGACTGTGGCGTAACTTTGTTTGCTAAGCGACACGTTACAAAATGATGCTAAAGATTTGTATAAATTTTATAGGCACAGATATACATGTTGAAGGTACGCATATGTGTTTATAACCAGTTGTTTACGGTTGGGTAACGCTGCCAATGGCAACGTGGGTATTACCAACACCAGAAGCGGTAAGCTGATATATAGTGCCGAGAACGCACGCACGTTTCACGCACGCATGTCCCGAGAACGCACGCACGTTTCACGAACCCATGTGCATGTGTGCAAGAAGTTCTTGAGAGTTCTTGAAGAAGGGCATCATCACCGTTATCAGTGAGCACCAGCAACTGGTCATGACTTGTTATAGGATCCGGTCGTGATCGTGGTGACAAGGGGTCCATGTCTAGGGAAGTATGTAGTATAGTAGAGCTGTTGGAATTCGTGGATGCCTCGGTCATTTCGTTGACAAATTGTCTGTCTTCAGAGCCGGCGACATATCGGAACCTGAAGCCACCCTTCGCGTTGGTGAGGTATAGGCCGTCGAGGCTGGTAGCCCTGGACAGTGCTACGTAGACCAACATCACTGGATGATGTTTGTCGTAATCGTAGACTACTTGGGCGTAAGTGGCCTGCGTAGCCTAGTCTACAAAACGGCTGTCAGTCAATCTGGCATCATCCTCGGTCAGCATGAGGTCATCGCCCAGCCTCTTAAGAAATGAAGAGGACACTGCGTCGTTGTGGTGGACGAAGTGCACTTTACGGTGCGGTGATGTGGATATCATATGTAACTTTCGTTAATGTATTTCTCGGGGGTCGAGCAATGCTTCAATATAGCTTGCTGAACGATAGAAATACAAACGTAACGTTTATTAGACTGCTATAAAAGCGGAGCCATCACTGGAACTACAGATGTTAATCTGATATGACGCCTGTATCGTAGGAGTGTACATATCGTAGGAGTATCATGTAGTGTTTATTGCTTTCTCGTAAAATTAGATAGCCAGCACCACAACCACAATTGACGTTGCACCGACATTACGCCTGCGTAGGCTGTTTTTGCAAACCAGTTTATAGACCTGGCGTGGCTCAGTGGTAGAATGCCTGATTGCCACGCAGACTACTTGGGTTCGATTCCTCCGGGATCCTAATTTTCATTTTTTCCATTCGTTGAGTCAAGGGTGCCGATGTTGGTTTTCCTTAACGCTCTAGCATTTAGGTTACCAATGTCTGTTCTCTCCGTTTCTGGGTAGACATAAACTGTCAATCACCTGTGGCGCATACCCGTACACCGCGGCCTGTGGTAAACGGGTATGTGCCACACGTGTCTAGTGGAAAGGGTTTGACGACGTACGCGACAGGATTTTAACGTTATTCATGTCCTGACCTGGCACTCATATTCGCCAAATGCTCTTACCCTCCCATGCAAATTTTGGTCTACACCAAGTTAAGGAGGCAATCATGAGAGCACGCAGACGTACGCGGCTAGATAGATAGATAGATAGATAGATAGATAGATAGATAGATACGTAGATAGAAACGCTCAAAGTGCCAGAGGTTCGCTAAGAAATGCTTCGCATTTAAAAAGACAATTACAAATTCCGTGCCGGGTGATGTCCCTTCACCTCGAACCATAGGCATCTAATGAGCAAGCGTCGAGAAGCTTATTCGCGCCTTTATTACCAAACTGTAACGAAAACCAAAAAAACGCCAGGCCTGCGCTGAAACCGCAGCACAGTCACAGCGAAAGCTGGAAGAGCGGCGTTTCTAGAGCCCGTTAAGCTCTCTTGGGGCTACAATACAAGTACACTAGAAAGGTACCCACTACGCCATAAATGACAATTTTTGTGAAGTTGGGAAGCACCTACTCAGCCATTATTCGTCATTCTGCGGAGAAGCGAGGCACCAGCTACACGTCTGTAAGGCATTATGTGTACTTTGTTGACGCGACGACTGATGACGATGAAGAATTATGGCTCAGCCCTTTGTAATGGGTTGGAATCTTTAAACGGCCCACCAGTTATGCAATTTGCATTGGGTGACGCCCGGTCGCTATTTCTCTCTCCCGTCATGCTGTATAACATACGTTGTCATGGGAGAGAGACAGGGGGGGGGGGGAAGAACTTTACTGAGACCCCGAGGAAACGGGTCATGCGCTTATGGGCTTCCTTGGCAACCAATACAAGTGCACTTGCGAGGAACCCACTACGCTATAAATCATTGAAATTTTTGAGAAGTAGCGCAGCAGGCACTGTGCCATTTTTCGTCATTCTACGGAGAGCGTTGCTACCTGATAAACGCATGTAAGGCATTCATGCGCACTTTGTTGATGCTGTGCCTGATGACGATGAAGAATTATGGCAGAGCCCTTTGTAATGGGTTGGAAGCATTCAACAACCTACTCGTTGCGCAATTCGCATTGTGTGACGCCTTGTTACAGAATTCGCGTTGTGCGACGCTTGGTGCTTATTGTACTCTTCTACCACGCTATATTACATATGCTAATGTGGTTCCTTCCCGACATGAAGCCTGTATAGGACCTTTTTGCAAAGCTGTTTCAAGCACCGGCATGGCTCAGAGGTTGAATACTGGGCTCCCACGCAGAGGGCCCAGGTTCGAACCTCGTTCCATCCTGGAATTTTTTCTTATTTCGTTTTTTTTCTTATTTCGAGCGATACTGGTTACGGACACCGGCGGCGGCGGACAACTACGGCGCCAAAAACGGCCGGTGAAATGATCTCATAACAGCTTTCGCTGTAAAATAGATCGAAATCGCTTCGTCCACCTCCTGCCAGTCCTACCCGCGTAGTGCAGTGGTCACCTTCTGCCAGTACAACATCGTTAGGAAGGCATAGAGCATTATGATACGGAAGAAAAGAAGAGCGCGGTGCAAGCCGTACAAACATACACGGCTGAAAACTGCAAGCAGAAGCCCTCAAAGAGGAGTTTTATAGGTGATACTGAAGAGTGTCACGACGTTCGGGAACGATACAAATGAAGGGATAAGCTGCACAGCTACGTTCATTCGGCAGAGGTCCACAAACACATCCTAAATTGGCTCCAGTGGTGGAAGTTAAGAACAACGACTGCCGACGCCTTCACATTTCGCAAGACAGATGTGCACCCCTGCGGCTAGCGCATGCAGTGCGAGAAACTTTAGCGTGGCAGGATATGTGATACAACGGTGGATGGCGTGCTTAAATCCGGAATCTCTACATAATTTGATTTCTTGCGCAATAACTCGTGAAGTAATAAACTATAAAATATGCCACAAAAGACTTATGAACTGCATATAGTAGCATCGGTGATATATGAAATAAATATGATATATGAAAGGAATGCTACCACAAATAATTTTTTCGTCCTTTCGGCTGCCTATACGTATTTCTAAAAGTACACGTGCTGCACACGGTTCGTTATAATTTTTATCTAAGTTAGTGTACATACAGCAAGGTAACAAACTTGGCTTTCTTCGTCCATCTTGCTGTGGGAAGGTACTGAAGACATGTGTTACATATCCAGAAGGGTGCATGATTGGCTTTGTCGTTAGAGAATGTGTTAAGTTTCAGTAAAGAGCGCAATGAGAGCGTTGGATTTTCTCTCTCCTCTGTTTTTATTGCATTTCGTATCGAAACTGAATACATGCTGCAAATCACTTACCTTGCTGCAATATCTGCTACAAAACGCTCTTGGTGATCCCCATTGCATTAGCAAAAAAAGAAAAGAAAAGTTATATTATACCATTGCCGAACAAACGTTCATTGTACCCAATATGTCCACTCAACTCTTTCTATCGTGAGCTCCTTTCTACACGAAATTACCGTAGGTTTAAGAAGAATTGTTAGCAAAATATTCGCCAACAAAGCGTAGATATTTGCCACTTAAAACACTTTGCTGTAGATTCATTGTTCTGGCAATATCACCTATATTATTGGCTCGGGCCTCTGTCGGGCCTGATCTACCGTCGGGCCGGGCCGGGCCGGGTAGGCGAAATTTTTTCTCGGGTTCGGGCCGGGCTCGGGTCGCGTATTGAATCGCCGGGCCGGGCTCGAGCGGGTAAACTTGAACGAGTTCCGGGCCGGGCCCGGGCCGAAAATCCCGGCCCGTGCAGTGCTCTAATGCAGAGGCCACACCGGCGCACCTCGCCTGACAATAGAGGGACCTTACCTGTTTCCGGTTCTTGTTCTGCAGCTCCATCATGACATCACGAAGCTTTCAAACACTCTCGACACAAATGATAGGGACGGAATGCGCTTCAATGCAACGAACGCAGCCCTCAGAGATCCGACTTTCGGTGCACATGTCTTTTGATCGTGTTAGCCATCGATTTAAGTTTAATGCGGCCGCTCGTCTAACGCAGCTGTAAGGTCGGTACGCGTTCCCTGCATCGTTCTCAAACATCTGGGACACATTCGTATGCAAATTCAAACTTGAAAAGTTCCTAATAAGAACTTGTTGTTGGGCGAGTTGGTGAGTACTTAACATCTTTTGTTGTGTCTGTGTCTGTCTTTGACAGACACAGAAAGACAGACACAAGTGTCTGTCTATTTTAGCGCTAAACCTCGATGTTAAGTTGAAAAGTTCCTGTTTCTGCGCATTTCGTCCACTCTCTTCTTACGCTAGGAATGTGCTGGCGCGTTCGGTGCGGCGACGTGGTCAAGAGCGAGATGACATCACGGCTCGCCTCTAATTTTCGCTTACGGACAACGCTGGTTTTTCGCTCATAACCAACGCCAACACCGGAATTTCTGCGAAACGAGATTTAACGCTGTCGCGTTAATAGTCAAAATCAATCTTCAACCCGCCACTACACACTTCTCAACTTCCTGCAAATGCATCTTGCAGGGGTGGAAGCGGGCTTGAATGTTTTGGAGCAGCTCAGGGAGCAGGAATAATGCTGTTTTGGAGCAGCTTTGGAGCACCAAAATGTGTGTTTTGGAGCAATGCAAGAATGCAAGTTAGTTTTGGAGCAGAATTGTAGGGTTAAACATTATTGTTGTTTAATTTTTTTTTATTTCCAGTAAACACAACATTATATATATATGGGCGATTCCACGTAAGATCGAACAAACGATGGCTGGTCGACCTCTCAAATTTATTTCAGAATTTTATATATTATTGCCTAATGAGTGGAAAGAAGAGATCCACAATTTGTTTTCCCACCAAAAATTTTTTCGAAGCACAAAAAATCAATAATGACGAAGAGGTGGAGTAGAGCGCTCATCCGCTCTGCTGTTTTGGCCAACTTTCGTTATGAATTGCACAAAATATATTAAAGTTAGGTAGCTGAAATTTCTTTAACTAAATATATGCATGCTTTTGCTTCTGCTCAGGTATTTTTAGTTTTTATGTGTAGCGTAGATGTTTTTATAAAAAACCTCAAAATTGGCCCAGAGAACGTTATTTCCGTTACTTTGAACGTCCTTATCTCAAAAAAGCCTTGTACCAGAGCGACAAAAAGTTCGCATTACGTTATTCGCATGCTTATCTACCAAACTGCCGAATCTTATAATTATATAACGTTTCAGTAAAAAGATATGATCGGGCTAACTTCAAGAAAACACCGAACAATTGAAACTTCTGACAATTAAAAAAAAAAACCATTTTTTACATTTCTTAAACTTTGTCCACTTATTCTCCTCCACATCAGCTTTCACAATCATTAAAAACATGTTGCATAATGTCGCTGTACTAATAGTTACGGCCCCTCCAATGAGACCCTTAGGCAAGGAGTGGCAATTCCGACTTCTTAGCCAGCAAGTGTATAAAATGCAGGCAGGATTGAATTGCTTTATATTAAAAGGCCAGCAGTACCAAAAAAAGTGTCGACAGCACTGAAGACGTTAATTTTGACATTATTTGGTCACTGCAGCGGCCACGAGCGTGGGGCTACCAAGCAGGCGCGCGCGCACCCGAGATGCTCGTTGTAAGAGACGGTGCAGTGAGAGTTCGTTCTTGCGTCCTCAGACCGATTGAGTTCGAAACAGCAACACCTCTCGGGTGACTTGAACGCACGTGAACTGGAGCTTTTTTGAACGTGGCGCTCCAGTGGTAAAGCAAAATATGGATTGTCAAAGGAAAGAAAAGCAAAACTATCGGTAACCGGATGCGCTTGTCTATATTAGTTGTCGGCAGCAGACGGCGCGAACTGGCCGCGCGTTCGGTGCGCTATTCACACTTCATTCAGCGCGGATAGTTCTTGTGCTTTGCTCTTACTCTACTCCTCCTGTGCGTCTCATGGCGAGAAAGTATAGCTCTGAATGAGTATTGTGGAGACTACCTTTCGAAGCACAAGAAGCTTAAAGGAGTATTGACACGAATTTTAAAAAATTTCGGATTGTTGCTCTAAATAAAAATACTGGTGTCGAGAAACCTAAAACGACTGTTGTGGTGCCTGGGAAAGCATCCTATATATTTTAATTAGTGCCACCCTAAAAAGACACTTTCGGTTTCGATATCGAGGGGGTGGCTTCTCAGTGTCGTTTCATAGCAGTGTGACGTCACGGAGACACAGAAATTCGCGACGTACTAGCGGGAAATCCGTCATCTGCTCGTGGTGCAATAGACAACGATGAGTGAATTGTCGTCCAGTGACCCTGACAGTGATTTCTACGATTTAGGCTGCATGCAGGACGCAGAACTCGCGAACTCGGAGGAACTGTCTTGACTTGTCGGGATAATGTCCTTGCAGTGGGGCTGGCTTGCAGATGTTCAGCGACGAAAACTACAAAGTCAAATTAAAATATTTTATACGTGTTCTCCGACTCCAGTGTGTGGACAGCGTTGACACTGCATACCAACGAAGCAAAAAATGTCCCTTTTGTGATGTCTCAAAATCGTGTCACTACTCCTTTAATTATTGCAAAGAAGCGAAAATTTCGCAGAGTTAGCGACCTAGACATAAATGCTTTGAAGGAACGTTTAACGCCCGAAAGATCAGTGACTGTAAGTGAGACAGACTACTTGTGCTACGCGTGCTTTTGCTACCACTGCAATGAAAGCTCTTCACGAAACGCAGTTTAACGATGACGTTCTTATGCCCCCTGAAAAAGAAATCGACGTCATTAACCAGATCACTGCGACTACCGCTGCACGTGCGTTCAAGTCACCCGAGAGGTGTTGCTGTTTCGAACTCAATCGGTCTGAGGACGCGAAAACGAGCTCTCACTGCGCCGTCTCTTACAACGAGCATCTCGGGTGCGCGCGCGCCTGCTCGGTAGCCCCGCGCTCGTGGCCGCTGCAGTGACCAAATAATTTCAAAATTAACGTCTTCTGTGCCGGCGACACCTTTTTCGGTACTTGCTGGCCTTTCAATAAAGAGAAATTCAGTCCGGCCTGCATCTTATACACTTGCTGGGCAAGAAGTCGTAATTGCCAATCCTTGCCTAAGGGTCTCATTGGAGGGGCCGTAACTATTAGTGCAACAACATTATGCAACATGTTTTCAATGATTGTGAAAGCTGATGTGGAGGAGAATAAGTGTACAAAGTTTAAGAAATATAAAAAATGGGGTCTTTTTTTTAATTGTCGTCAGAAGTTTGCATTGTTCGGCGTTTTCTTGAACTTAGCCCAATCATATCTCTTTACTGAAACGTTATAAAATTATAAGATTCGGCAGTTTGGTAGATAAGCACGTGGAATGACCCATATTATATTATATATATATATATATATATATATAATATATATATATATATAATATATATATATACGCGTACGTGTTATGATTAAAACATCACAGCTGTGATAGAGAAATGACTCAGGAAAACGAAATAAGCGATGTTTTGAATAGCTACACTTGACTAGACCGAGAAATGAAAAACGTTCATGGTAATGCCCATTTTTCAGCAGCGGCGTTTTCACGCCGCGTTTGCCGGGTTGCTACAAATTCGTGAAAAGCCTACGCCGGCTTCAAAAAGTTCCTTCGAAATGCGCGGAGGTCAGCGCCTTCTGGATGCATTGGAAGAAACCAAACAAACACGCGTCTGCACCCTATACTCCGCTTGTCGGACGAGCGGGCGATGCGCCGCGCAAGGCGTTTTCTTTTCTACTTCGAGTAGGAAGACGCGGCGGCGCGATTTCAGATGGCGTACATCAAAATGACGCGCGCGACCTTCCGACCACGCGTCAGTCGCGCATGAAATCAAACCATTCTGGAGGCAACAGCGAGATGTCGCGAAGGCGTTCGTCAAAAAACACACGTGTCCATCCAAACGCGCGTAAATCGCGCCAAAAATTGCGCCACGCGCTTCCACCTTTGCCCTTCAAGTTCCCTTCCAAGATTTATATGCACGCAAATATGGTACTTGAGGGGCGATGATACTAGATGCTGCAAGCGCACAACTTGTATCCCGTGGTTCTGTTTTTGTACTACCTCACATTTGTCTTTCAAGTAATAAACGTTCAAAGTGTCTATCTTGTTCTTTTTTGTATATTTCTTCACTCGCTACCTCATGTACCAAACCACACGCAGCAACGGCGGCGAGCGGCATGTCATGTGCTGCGGATGGTACGAGCTACAGCGTACTCGACCACGAGCCGAGCGCAAGTTCTGACGAGCCAAAATCGAACAACGCGACCGATCGCACTAGCGAGACTAAGCTCGTCGCTGCACGAGGGCGTTTACATGCTGCATTTAACTTCTAAGGGCTTATGTGTAATGCAACAAATACTGCCCATTGAGAGGCATGCTCTCGCTAAAAAAAAAAAAAAAATGGGTTTCGGAAATGGTCCAACCGACTTACACAAACCGAAGCCCTGCGAGTGGTTTCGCGGTTGGTAGTGGCTTCATTGACCGCAAACGGATAAAACAAAGTTTTCGTTCTCATGCAGACTTATGACACAAAATCCATATTACACACTCAGCTATAGAGCGGTTTCCTTAATGCAGTTTCTAAATAATGGTCGCGCTTTACGTCCGCGGCAGCTGCTCGCACTATCCTCATGGCTTCAAACAGAACCTTTTCGACATTATAAGCGTCAACGCAGTTACTTTTATTCATGTTCGCAATCGCAGGCCACGATGACAGCAACCGCCTCGTGCGCGCAGCGCGCCAAAAAACTCCGTTGCCGCCGGCGTCCCAATCGAAATATGGCCGCAACCCCCAACTCACTTTCTTGTAGTTTGTAGCTAGCACCTTTTCACAGGAGAAAAAACGCCGCCGTGCTGGGCTGCGCGCGGGAGTACAAAGGCCGAGGTCACAGCCAGTGCATTTTTGGGGGGTCACGCCTATTTAGCGTAGCCCAGAGAGGATTATGGCGGCGCCCAGGGAGCCGTCTGTGAAAAGGTCTATACAGGCTCGCTAGGTTTTTTTTAGCCTTCGACAAGGTCACGAGAGCGCGCCAAGTGATGCGATGATGATATAAGCTCGCTTAGGCGCGCCATGACACGGACAGCGGCACATGAAGGCACCAAACGTAGCCTCTGTGATCGGATCCGGCAGCGCACCGGAGCCCATCGCGGAGGCCGTGCACCAAAGACCGCTTGGGAGCAGTTTCGGCGCAATAATGCGTTTTGGAGCAGGATGGCGCAGCAGAAGCGGATTGGCGCAGCGTGGCGCAAATGGCGCAGCACTTCCACCCCTGAATCTTGGCGGACACTGCATACAAATTTGACGCTATGTAGCTGCTTCCCTGACTCAAAGATACTCATTACGACAAAGGATATGGTTGCTTATGTAACAAAAACCGAAGAGCCTTCAAAGGTCTTCAACTTCACAATCTGAGAAGACAAAGGCAATGAAGAGTGCACAACAACTTCTTAGTTAGTCCTTTAATAACACCACATGGATGACGCCAAGCATGAAAACGCCATGCAATGGCATTTGCGTTCAGTGCATGCAGTGGTCAATGTGAAATTCAATGAAGACTGAAAAACAAACATGGCGCCGATGAAAAAAAAAAAAGGAAAACGCTAGTCACAGATGTGGTGGTTGTGGTGGTTATGGTGATGTGGTGGTTGTCCTCAATGTCTAATCTTCACCCTGAAAAAGAGGATTGGACAAAAGCCCAACATCAGTGGCATACAGTACGCTTCAAACAGAGAACTGCTCGTTAAAGGCACAGAGTCACCAGCCAGCCAACATTCTTTTTAATTAGAGAGATTCTATGAAAGCTCCATACTTGCAGGCATAAAATAGTTTGAGCTCTGACATTAACTGCAACGAACAGGCACTCTCAACCTCAACATTTCACAATAGCTGCACATGCATTACAGAGCCAAGTGTGTGCTAATGCATCACGTCACAGTAAACATGCAGCATAACAGGCCTTGGCCACCTTATCTTCCCCATGGCCACTGAGAGTTTTCTTTCCTTGGTCACTTGCACTTTGACAGGACACACAGACCATCGTCACAATTCTCAAGTGAGCTCACTGGACAGTGTACTGTCAGTGCACCACATTCGGAGGCAAAAGGAACAAGTTTTCCATCACCTACACCATTGAAGAGATGCAGCAATGCCAACTATAAGGCTCAAATTACAGTACTACTAAAACCTTAGAAAATGCTGTATTAATTTTCAGCTGCTGGTCACTCTGTCCCCCCTACAGACAAACGTAACCACTCAGACACACCACAGAGTGGCAAACACAGACCTAGCCCACTGTTTACTTTCCACACACACACCAGCCACAAGAAAGGAAAATCGCAAAGAAAGCTGTGTTAACAAGGAAATCTTACATGCACCTTGCCGTCCAAGCAGCGGAGACTTGGCCCTTCAATAATAAAACTGTAAAGATTAAAGTTATGGCGAGTCAACCATGTCAGGCACAGGCAGGCTTCATTGCACTGGCATTGTCCACGTCAGTTTCATTGTGGATCTATTGCATTCATTGAATGGACTCCCAACAGGACATGAATCCTAAAAAAGTTTCTTCATCAGTCACATTTCATTCACAGCACTTGACAGCACTCAGCACTGAACCTGTGACAAATGGCCAACAGTGCTGAAGTAATGTGCAGTTTTTATTGGCCCACATTTCAATGGAATGGTAATATGCCATTTGCATTGGCCTTTCTCCAAACAAACATTAATATCCAGAGTTAATTCTTATAGCACAGGTGAAAATGCTGGCTTTGCAGTGCATTTAGTGAGTCAGCCACGCACATTGCTACTGAGAAACTAGAGGTTAAAACAGCAGAAGCAGAGCACAAAGAGAGGGCTGGAGAAGAGTGGGAAGAGTTAGTGCCTGCATGCTTTCAGTTCACATAAGAGTAAACAAGTACACACACAGTTTGTACACAGAAACAACCACTTACTGCGAGAGAAGTATGCTAATGCAGGACCAACAAAATGCAAAAAAAAAAGACGCCACAAAAAGACTAATTATACATATAGAGGCATGTGAAGTAGCTATGCCCTGGTTAAACTGCTTTTCCATACACTAACAGAAATAGCATGGAATGCATTGAAGCACATGCAGCAATATGAGAACGTTCCGAAGTCTGTTCAAAACTAAATCAAATGAGAAAGGAAACCATGGCACAATACCACCGCAAGAAACTTGGTCAAATGCTTTCAGGCATGCACTTGATATATCTTATATTGTGGTTCGGACAATGCTTGCATGCACAAGTATTGCGACCAAACAGGCTAAACTGAACTCTTAAATTGCTGTCCGCAGATACTGACATGAAATTCTTCATTCACTGAAATTCCCATGGAATAATAGTTGCATGCAAGTGTGGCAGCCAACAATCTTATGCCACTTTACTTGCGGTGATATATCATACAGGCAATGCAAAAGAGGACTGCATTAAAGGTGCCGGAAGAATACAGTCAAGCACAAACTGAGCATACATTTCAGGTATGTTTTATGAACCGTGGTAGCATTAGGCCATGATCAGGCTAACTTTCGTGAATCGAATTCCACCTGCATGCCTTGACAACACTACAGTCTGGTACAAAGGAGCTAAGACAACATAGTTATACAAAAGCCTCTCCAATTTACATGGCTACAGAAGCATGTTTCATGGAAGAGTTCTCCTTTCTTTGAAACTACCGCAGTAGTGGCCCAGCTTCTGTAAGATTTCGAGCCACTTTTGGAGCAGGTTTGGAGCAGACAAAATGCAGTTCGGGATCACTTGGAACTGTAAAGCAGAAAGTCTGAATGCTCGTCCCTACATTTCTGTTTGCTTTGCAAATGCAACAAAGTGGCCCATTTGTACACATTAAATTTAACTTGTTAGCAAACAAAGAAATGCTGCTCTAATCTAAGTAAGAAACGAAACCAACCAAGATATCACATGCTGGCTGCACAGCACGCATGCTTGACCGCCCCTACAGATTCCTCACCACCCCCACCCACAACCACTGCCCCACCAAATCTGCCACTGGCAAAGATTCCCAAACTCAGTTCCACAAAGGGAGTTGTGGGTGCGAGAAGTAGTTCCATATCGGATTATTTCACAATTTACACACTTTATAGTTTAGAGAAATAATTGTGCATTGTTCTCTGAACTTTACTAAGCCACTGCACCTCGCATTTGCACTTCCGTATTGAGCAGAGAAACCCATGCAGCAGCGGCACTCCAGACTTGTCACTGTGCGATTTGTTACACACGGTGACCGCTCTGAGCCCGCTCGCAAGTGCAGTTTGTAAGGCTTGCATGCTGAGCTAATTGCCTGAACTTTTTTGCAATTGACAAAGATACGATTGTTGAACGGCGTTTTATAAAATACAAAGTATACCGAATTTCTTAGCGTGGAGAATCACAATACGAATAGTGGCTCACAAAAATATCACTTGTCTACATAGCGCCAGTTCCTCATGAGTGACGAGCTCCCAGACTAAAGACAACAGACAGAAAAACAGGGGGAGTAGGTTCTGCAGTAATATGGAAAAGGCTAAAGCTCTACATTTGACTGAGCATATGCAGGGTGAGAAATGCTCCACTACTGTTGAAGCAGGCACAAATGAACATTGGCGAAGTTGGTGCAAGCTGCACTAGGATGGGTGCAGTAAGGCGCAGAGATAGTGGCAAAATGGCACAGCTGGACCACCACTGACTACCATGAAACACGCTTTTAAAGCAGCAAATTTATGCCCACCACTAGGATGCAGAGGCACCAATATGCCGAAAGAAATACTGGCAATATCATCTACTTGTCCCTAAGGCAGCCCTCGCAATGAACAGTTTCCAACCGATAATTCAGAGATGCTGCCCCATGGACCTAACGTATATAATATTGCTGGGGTTGAACGTCCCAAAACCATGATGTGATTATGAAAGATGCAATAGTGGAGGGCTCCGTAAATTTCGAACACCTGGTGTTCTTTAACATGCCCCTAAATCTAACCAGGCGGGTCTCTAGGATTTTGCCTCCAGCAAAATGTGGTCGCCACGGCCAAGATTCAATTACACAGTACACTTTTGACAACCTGAACTTACAGTTAATTGAAACAAGTTTAATAATTTTGGCTCGGCCATGTTGTCAATGTACTTTTAATAACTGCTTGATTCAAGATGATCTCGTTAATTCATACTTTTTGCTTGTCCGTGCTGGAAAATATCTGCTGCCTTTGTCACTCACAGCTGAACATTTGAGTTCTTGTATCACCAACAGTCGCAAATAAATCAAACCGCCTGGCTAAAGTGTCAAAATGGCCAAACAATACAAACTACGCACACCAACAATCGCACATTGATTGAGGAAGAGAAAGAAAAACTGACTGTCTAGCTTTGGTCTATCATGCGGAGACACCAAGGAGCATTTCGAAGATATTAAAGGGTCCAGGATATGCAGCGACTGACAGTGACAGAACTGACAGTATCAGCTCTTCGCGATACATGTGTACGTACCCTGATCTGCTAGTAAGCAAAATCTGACAAACATTCATTGAAACGCTGTACAGCCGTGTGGAGCCAATAGTCTCCTGGCAAATTATATGCAGCGCGTCGCCTACTCGGCTTACACAGTCACTGCTGGGCCTGCTTGCTGTACTGCATGCATGCATTTGCCATACCCACTCTGCTATCGACTGTGCACAGATGCGGCGTGCAGCTTGTTGGGTTCTAGCAGTCCTGGCAGCAGACGGAGGTACGTTTGGGTTGTTGCCTAATAAAAGCGTTCAATAGGCTTAAAGTAGTGCTACGCCACACGTGTGCCCGAGCAGATAGCTGAAGATACTTATTGTGAAGTTTGTCGGCACTAAGTAGGGCTCCATGTTTTCGGCAGAAATTTGGTGTTTATCGGGAGTTTAATTTTGCATTAATCTCAATACTTCAAAATGAAATGTGAACATGAAAACATCAGAACACACTAAGCGTATTTTAGCTGCCTGGAAGGTTTGAACATGCAAACGCATATACACACAAGCAAAAATACTTCAATACAAAGCACCTACGTTTGTGCTTATTATAACCTTAAGCTTGTTATAGATGCAAGCATACGTTACTAGCTTCGAGAAAACCCTAGACTAAGCACCACCACTGGGAAGAAGCACAAGAGTGGGCTGCTTAAGCGTCCTGGTTGTTTTCGAAGTGAAGTACCAACTAGCCCAGCAACTAATTTTGCTAAGATATTTTACAAGACTGTTGTCACTGATAGAAGTGCACTCCTTTCGATTGATGACTCGGCTTTGAATCGGAGCAGAACACAGCTACGTCGGCTAAGGCCTTTCCAACCTTCTGGAAAGCAGTTTTTATCAAGTGCCAGCTGATACTGTGTCACGCTGCACTAACTACTTGCAAGTCTATCATGAGTCATAGACGGTTGCAAGCACCACCTCCGCCGGACATCCGCGGAGTTTGGCAAATTGTTGACGGTAATGGAAATCAGGTCGTGTTGCATCGAAGAGTTTATTGTCGCAATGTCTATCGCACTGACCTCACGTAAATATTTCCGAAATAGTTCATTAACTGGCATCATGCTTACCGCCTGACATTTGCTTCGAAAGAGGCTGCTAAGAGCTTGGTCTAGTGAAATCCCAGCATGACAGAGTGCACGGCAAAACTGGTGCACGAGGCAACGTTTATACTGGCCAAACCAGCCGGTGTATATATATGTATATATGACTGCTTCGAACATGCAGTTGCGATAAAGAACGAAGCAAGGTCATACTGGCTGTTAAAATCAATTTATCGAATAAATCCGAATTTGTCAAAAATTTTACCGGCAAGCGTTTATTGAATTTTGTTTTATTTATCTGAAAACACTGAGCTCTAGCGATAAGTCAGATACTGGCGCAGTCGTCGGTGGCCGCCACCTCGCCTTCATTCTTTCCAGGTGCTTAACCGCAAAGGCATCGCTGCCATCACGCGAAAGTCTAAATCATTGATAGACCTATCTCTGAACTTATTGAAAAGACAAAACATTTTACAGCATATTGTGGTGCTGGCAAGTTCAGTGGCGCAGTAAACTTTTATGGCACAAACAGTTATCGGGGTACGGACTAACCAGCAGGCATAGGACAAGCCACTAGGCCTTAAAACAGTCAGCAAATGCATTTGGCTCAGAGACTCATACCCCAGTCACACTGGCAAGTTTAGTGTCATTTTGAGCGAGTGCACTTGCACCCCCAGAATGGCACTTTGGCAGCGCGCTGCTACACGAGAAAGGGCAATGCACTTTGAAAATGATTGTAATGGCGATGGGTACTTAAGTAGCACAACAGGTATTTGTTATTTCAGGCAATGTTTCTTAAGTAATACTGTATTACAGCTATAACCACCCCTTAAAATAAAATTTACGCACAAACACGGCGGCTGCAGCCATTGCACGGCGTGCGCTGGGCATGCCCCTGGCGGTCGTGTCTGTAAACTGCCCGAGAACGAGAATAGCAAAGTAGTTTTTTGTATTATAGTATGTTTTAATGCATAAGAATATTCCTAATAAAGAAAACGATAGTTCAAAAATGCTATGAACTCGGCTTCGGATAATAACTTATTTATTTTCGAGCCACTGCTATTGAGGCTAGACACTCCGTCTCGGAGAAGTGATTTTGGCGAACGCACTCGCCGGCAAGTGCGCTTTGCAGCGAGTGTCACTAAACGTTCCCGTGTGACAGCGTGCAAATGACACTAGTGGCAAAGTGCACTCCCTCAAAGTGCATTAAGTTGCCCCGTGTGACAGGGGTATCAGTCGGGGATCAGTCGCAACTGATTTAAGCAAGTATGTATGAACAAGGTACAACTGTACACACACATACACACACAAAAAAGGCAACGAGTGAACTGCCCACTGCACTTATTCGTTTGCTGCAAACTGGTGTGTACTGTCACCATGAGATCTAAATTCTTGTTAATATGCTTATACCACGCACACACCATGCACACAAATGCACACAAACTAGCACTGACAGGTGATTGAAAAAAAAAAAAAAAAGGGAATCAGAAGGCAGGCAGGCACTCCAGCCAACTATCACTCACCCCCCCAAAACGTCCCCCGCGGCCTCCCCGGCCCCGGCCGCCGCCTCCACCACGGCCTCCGAAGCGTCCTCCACCCCCTCGTCCACCACGGCCACCAAAATCTCCTCGGCCTCCGCCGAACTTGCCCCCTCCACGGCCCCCACCCCCACCACGGCCCCAACTGCCGCCACTGCTGCCCCAGCCCCCACGGCCACCGCCGCCACCCCAGCTGTTATTGCCCCAGCCGCCGCCGCCGCCTCCGCCGCCACCTCCTCGTCCACGGCCATAGGAATTTCCACCTCGTCCTCCCCGGGAGTTGCCACCTCGAGACTGATTTCCACCCCTAAAGCCACCACCTGCAAATCACAGGATGCAAGGTAATCAGAATTTGTGCAAACACAGCTGTATAATACTAGTGAGCATTAATGCATTTATAAGTTACATACTACACATATGGGATTAGACCTATAACACTGCCGACATTCAGGACATCTCGTACAGTGCATGAAATCGTGCAGCTGTCAAAAGGCCGATCTATATCGTCACACAACTGATGAAGCTCATGCGGACTGGCTGTGAAAGTTTCTGCCCTACAAAATAAGCACCAATGATCTGGCATCTTTGTCTCCCTTCCACTAGCAATATTTGAAGAATTTTTCGAAGGTGCAAGAAATTAAAGGCAGCATTTGAATGCAAGCTCAGCTACAGAATGCCTGCCACAAACCAGGGGGACCTTGAGATCACAGAAATCTTTGATGGCGTCTAACCTGTGTTCAATGGCCAAGGTAACAGACTGGATGTAAAAGACAAATAAAATCGCATACCATAACAGCATGCAGTGACAAACTGCAGACGATGCCAGTGAAGAAGACAAGATGCACGGTAGATAATTGCGCAAGTTAGCACCCATATCTGCAGACTTCTTCACCGTCGATGTCTGGCTGTGTGCTTTAAGGATTTTCGTCATGTCTTACCAGCACACCACAAAGCTACTTTAGTGGAAGTGCATTCTAGTCCTGGTTCTCCAGCATATGTTCTACTACATGCATTTCAACAACTTTGGCACAATTATAGTTATCGTCATTCAATATCAAGGCAGCTACGAATGGCACAAATTCCACCCCAAGTGTCTGCACCAAAGAAAGCAACACGCTTTGCAAAGAAACAAAAATCACTCTGCTATAGATGCACTGTCAACCACTTTTCATGCAGCAAAGAACTACATGAAGTGGATACAGTATTTACTCATGTATAAGCCAATCTTGTGTAAAACCTGTACCACCCACTAAGGGATGCAGAAATTTTAAGGGGTGACGAGGGTCTCAAAATAGCAATAATCCTTAAAAAATGTCAAATTTTGGCAATCACAATTTTGAAAGCCTATGTAGCCTGAATTATGCTTTGGAAAATTATCATTCTATAGCAATATAGCTTTGTTTTCTTACAGGCTCAAGAGATAAACATACAGTGGAACTTCGATTATACGTCCCCCAGTCCTGCGACGACCCGCGTTTTACGACGAATTGGCTTGGTCCCGGCAAAACCCCCATAGAAATAATGTATTAAAAACCTCAATTGTACGACGCAATTTTACGCCGGCCCCGCCTCGTACGACGGTTCGCTGGACTGTCTGAGAAAAAAAACTACAATGACGCGGGCTGGCACGCAAACACACTGCGGCCGGCGAAAAAAGTCGGGAAACCGAGGAACCGAGTTCGTATCCGCGCTGCCACCACAGGGCCTCTTCAATTTTTCGACACGCGGTTGGCCATAGCTAGCCAGAGCCAACGTTGGCAGGAGCCAGCCGGAGCGCATTCGTTTTGTCGCATTGCACTGCGCACTTCCGTTGTCGCCTTTTTTTCTCTCTCTTCTTTTGGGTGGTTTTGTAGTGACAGTTGTGAGCAGATAACATGGCAGATAATTTCGAGCTCGCTTTGTAGTATGCGATAACTTTCACTAGATTTCGTGTCGTTATACCGGACGTGTTGAACGGCGATTGTTGAGCTAACGTTTGCGACAGCCGCGGGAACCGGTACTCGCCGCTGTCTAGCTACCAGAGGGCTGGGGCGTTTTAGCCGCTCACGATTGGTTGAAGCTTGCAAATCGAATAGGCCTACTGCCGTGCTGCCATTCAGCCATTCCTTCACGTGTTTGCCTCATCAGTTGGTTGCGCTGCGCCGCAGCTGCTGTGTCCACGTGCAAAATTTTCTGTGTTCGGACATTGGTGTGCGAGGAAGCTTTCGAATTCTTGGTTGCGAGTGCTGCGTCTCGCAATGTCGCGGAACCGAAAACCGCTGACGCCCTGAGAAAAGCTTCGCATAATCGAGGAGGCGGAGAAGCGGAACGGAGCAACAAAGGCCAGCATTGCCCGCGACCTGAGCATTCCCGAGTCGTCGCTGAAAACGATCCTCGCTAAGAAGGACAGCATTCTACTAAATGCGGCAAAGTTCGGCCTGAACAGGAAGGCCGCGAAAGATGGCAAATATGCTGCCATGGAGAAGGCCCTCGTTGAGTGGTTGCGTCAGGCCCGCAGTTCAGGAATCGCCGTGGATGGCGCAATTTTGAAGGAGAAGGCTGAGATAGTTTCATTGCGCTGCGACATTGACGACTTTAAAGCCTCCAATGGCTGGTTGGATCGCTTTAAAAATCGCAGTGGAGTTGTGTACAGCCGCTGCTGTGGAGAGAGCGCGTCAGTCAGCTCCGACACTGTAGAAAAGTGGGCTGCATTGCTGCCGGAATTGATACGGGAATACAAGCCGTCCGACGTGTTCAACGCAGACGAAACTGGATTATTTTATAATATGCAGCCAGAACAGACATTGGCATTCAAAGGAGAGAGCTGTCACGGGGGTAAGCGAAGCAAAGAGCGTCTTACCGTATTGCTTTGCGCTAATGAAGACTGCTCTGAAAAGCTTCCTGCCCTCGTGATCGGCAAGTTTGAGAAGCCGCGATGCTTCAAGAATTTGAAAAGGCTGCCGTGCCAATACACGTTCAACCGGAAAGCCTGGATGACGGCTGCTATGTTTTCTACATATCTGCAGCAGCTGGACTCCAAAATGGGGGCTAAGAGCAGAAACAGAAAGATTCTTCTTCTGCTTGACAATGCGCCATGCCATCCATCAGATATGTCGCAATTCAGAAATGTGAAAGTTTTATTTCTGCACCCCAATTGCACTAGCCAGCTGCAGCCGCTTGACGCTGGCGTCATCAAGTGCATGAAACAGAAATATCGGAAGTTTCTGGTGCAGCGTCGGCTGGCGGGCATGGAACGCAAGCAGTTGGATAAGAAGCTTTCTGTGCTTGATGCAATGCACTACATGGCTAGTGCATGGGACGCAGTCACGCCAGAAACCATCGCCAACTCCTTCAGGCACTGCGGCTTTAATAGAAGTGGTGCTTGTTCTACCAGTGAAGCTGCCTGGATCTTTCGCGGACTATGTTGGTGCCGACGACGACGTTGCAGTGTGCAGTGAAGTGTCGCTGGATGACATTATCGAAACTGTGCGTCCCAACACTGCGGGAACTTCCGACGAGGAAGAGATGGACGACGCTGCAGAGGCTAGCGCGTCCGTTCCGACTTACGTGGACGTGTTGTGCTACGTCAACCACATTCGGCGGTTTGCTTGCGCACGCGATGAGATCGGCGACTTGCTGCCAGATGTTGCAGCTATCGAAAGAAAGCTGATACATCGTGGCTGGGCAAGCTCTCAGAAGAAAATCAGATTTTTTTTTTTTTAAAAGGTGAGAAATAAAGGTTCGTTCACACCTCCGATAAAATGCGTGGTTGTCATTTTTTCAATTAATTTAATCTACGTTCCTCGGAGCAGCGTAGGTTTGTGCCGCAGACTTTCTTAGGCATTATGTGCCCGCTGTTGTGGGCCAACAATGATCGTCACTGCCTATATTCTCGGTTTTTCGATTATACGATGCCCGGATTATACGTCGATTTTGCGCGGTCCCCTGAAAGTCGTATAATCGAAGTTCCACTGTACAAATCTTTTCAAAACATGAAACAGGATTTTCTTGGTTTTGTTATTTTTGTGACGTGCTTCTGCCTTACAACAGTTTTGAGGAAGTTTCTATGAACAGAATTAAACTTGGTATCATTATTTTCAGCAACAACTGAACTACAAGGCTAAAGCTTTTTTTTTTCACAGCCTTGATACAATTGAAATTATTTTGATAAGTACCAGCTTGGAAGCTAATTCTTACCTTTCAAGTTCAAAAAATATTTCTGATCAATGAAATAGCTGTTTTGACATTTAATTTGCTTTGGCCTCTTGGATGGACCTTTTAGAAGAACCACTTGGTTCTGAAATGTAACTTTTGTATTGTAAATTACCATGATGGCCCGTAAGAAATTACCTAATTACAATGCAGAAATTTGTGATTACTTCCTTTCCAATGAAATATTTGAAATCTGTTTGCAAGTTTGACATCCCCATTTAATGACGCACGTGCATGCGAATTTTCATTAAGATAGTATAATAACTTTTTTTTCAAGATCCTCATCCCCCCTTATGAAAAAAATTGCTGATCCCTCTTTCATAGCAATTGTTCATAATATGAAAGTGAAATGTGTCTCCTAAGATGTAGTGACCAAAAGCACCACTCTTACCGCCAGAAGATTGATGTTGCAACACGCGTATATTCACGAACATGAGAAAAACGTTGCGCTTCTGGGTATATCATGCTGGTCCAACGCACTCATGACTGCACCGTGAAACTCTGACACTGCCACAGACTTTCAGCATAAACTTCGCTGCACCGGTCCAAGATGGTGGTTCCATCCTTATCAAAGTAGGAACCCTTCATGATGCGTTTTGAATGAGGAAACCTGTTTGCGTACGACATAGTGGTCAGCATGTTAGTGTCCCCGGTCTACTAAGTCAGGTTTTTTTTTTCTGAATTTCTCTCCGCTCATTCTTGGTGAACCTCGGCAAAGAACACTTTTGTGTCGAAGACATTATAAAGGTGCCTAAAACCAAAGTGCTGTCAATCACAGAGGTCATATAGTTCTAGAATGTGCCACAAGATGGTGCAGGTAGTTTTCGCCATTTACCACACTTGATAATCATAATCATTCTGCAACATACTTCCACTGCTTCTGTCTTCAGCTTTGCACATTTATTTTCCAATATAGTGTTGTGTATGCCGCATAACTCTAGCCTCATGCAGCAGGCTGCGTGATTTTGAACATGAACAAAAAAGAAAAAAAAATGGAAGGGGCTAGCACACACACAGTCCTTCACTGTGGGGTCCAAACTTCAAAGACATACAAAAGGGCATGATAAACTGGCAGCTGTGTGCGCAGGTGTTAAGACTTGCAAGCAGTGACTGCAAAAACAGCCAAGCTGGTGGCCTTCCCCTCCTTTCCCTTGCATCACTCCTCACTTCCCTTTCCCACCCCATACTATCTATACATGCCTATCCTATGCTTTACCCTCTCCCCTCATCACCCACACCATTTCTCATTCACTTTCCTTTCCCACACCTTATATAAATGGCTATGATTCCCTCTCCTCTCCCTCACTTCCTTTTCCCATATACTTGCTTAACTATACAATAAAAGGCTATACCATGCTTTACCCTCTCCCCTCCTTTCCTTCTTCCTCACTTGCACTTCTTTTTCCCACCTGCTTGCTATATACATACTATGCATGGCTATGTTATGCAAGGAGCTGCTTGACCCGCTTTCTGTGGCGCATACCCGCCAAGTTTTCTGCAACGCCGGCCTTACCGCAAGCTTGAACAACTCCACTGTTAAAGTGTGCGCGCTGCTGGTGTCTGCAAACGCAAGACTTTGCCGAGGCAACCCCAACGGGAAAGGAAAGTTTCAGAAACTTGAATAGGAGCTGGTCAACTACGTACGCACCACTGGAACAATGCCTGTGCGGTTTCAACAGAAATGACAGTCAAAGAGCAACGAAGATAGCTTCAAGCCATTAACGAACCAGAACCAACTCAAAACCATCAAACGACATTGTGCAAAAAGCTGCCAGCAGCTCCCAGAAGACTGCCAAAAGAGGATGTCATGGTTCGGGTTCAAGAGAAAGAATGGATGTTCGATAAGTTAGCCGTAGACTGGCTGAAATCAGAGTGGCAGAACTGACCAGGTGGCCTACTACAGCACAAGGCCATTGTTCTCAACAGCTTTACAGGACACCTAACAGAACGAGTGCAGACCCAGATGTAAATCTGGGTTTATCTCTGAAAAGACTTCATTGTTCAGCCCGCATAATGTTCACAGGCCGCTGCACGAAAAAATTGCCTCTTGTCACTTCCTCCTGTTGCAAACGCTGACCGTGGCGACACCAAACTGTCACCATGCAGAACAATTCCCCATGGTCTCTGCCACTAATACTTCTTTTAAAGGCAACTGGATGCTGCTTTAGCGGTCCCGATATCGTGCAAGGCAGACTTTTGGCAAATTTTCAGATTCCTGATGCAAGCATGTCTTGCAGTTGGCGTGGCCAAAAGTGCACTGGTTGAAACAAAAAGGAGCCCACCGATGCCACTGCAAGCTATTTTCTGCGCTACAAGTCTCGTCAACAGCACAGAGCAGCAATGAAATCAGAGTAGCAAATCGGGACAGCAAATTTTGGCTGAAAAACAGATCTGCATATGATACGAGGCAGAACTTTCACATGGCAAAACTTGCAAAAAAACATCTTATTATATGTGGGCTTTTAAGGTACATAGAGCAAGCTGCACGAAAGTTTAGGTGCACACACCAACATGCTGATAAGTTTTGGTCACTTTTGCAATAAAGGCACTTTTGGCGACTTCAAAAGTTTACAAACTTCTGAGTGTTCACTTTAAAGCAATCCCTCCACAGTACAAATTATCTGTCGACTGTATTTGCACTGCAGTACTTTAGATGTCAAAATTTAGGTGCTCAATTGAGTTAATAGTAAATGACATGCTTCCTTCAGTCACTCCTTTCCCACGTGAGAGCAAGATAAACCAATACCTCGGGTCTAAGAACTATCATGGCTCAGCTATGAGAGAACAGAGGCAAAGAACGTACCTTGTCCAAACTTTTTTACAAGGCTGAAACGGATGCTGCTGCCATCAATGGTGTGGCATGCAGGGTTCTGTACTGCATTTAGCAGGTCTTCTGAGGACTCAAAATGCAACCGTGCAAACCTAAAAGCAATGAAACAAAAAAAAAGCAGGTGAGAACTTCAGAAAATACTGCGAATAGCCCAAGTTTGGGTTCTGACCGACTCTTCGATTTGGCTTAAAGCTAACCAAAACCTTGTAAATGACCAGAGAACTCAACTGAACATTTCAGGAGTTTCCACCACAACGTAGAATTTTAACACTAAATAGCTACCAAACTTACCAAAAAAGACACAGAGGTCTCCTTACGTGCACTGAATGTGAAAGCAGCATGGAGCACACAAACATGCCGAGTAGACTGGCACGGCTGCTATATCGATGACCATACCATTTAGACGTCTATGTCTCATGATGCCACAGATGTTCGACAGCATCCATTCTTTGCGCCGCACTGTTAGCTCCGCAGTGCTCTCCCGGCTGTTGTAGCCATTGGGATCTGAACAAAAGTGCGTGGAACAAGTACCGAATTTGCACTCTGCAGTTTAGCAGTCGAAGCCTGTTATGTTCCTCAGTGCTGCATTTTCCCAGCTGTCACGTCATTTTTCATTGGTCCCGGCAGAGCTACCATACGATCCAATGTATAGAAAACCCAGCTGTTAAGTCACAACTGTATGATATGTTGCGAAGTGCGCGCCGGCTTTTTGCACAGCTTTGCCTGGCTACACTAAGATAAGCCATACGGGTGGCGCAAGCGACACCTATAATGTACTTTCAGTTCTCGCAAGCAAAAGCATGTTTTCAGCCTTTGAGATTTGAATTTGCTATAAACAAAGATGGCACCTATGACAATCACAGTGGTGGGAATGCCTTCCAGCATTTTGGAGCAGCCATTGGAGCAGGCACAATCTGCTTTTGGAGCAGCTACCCCTGTGTTTGGAGCAGGCACGAACTTTTCATGAAAAACACAGAGAAAGAAAATTTTGCCGAGAGTTTAGCCAAGCTGCCTAGAATTAGCCAATTTAGCCTAGAAATTTAGCCAAGCTGCAAAGAAAGCCCACGAAATACAAAAAAAATCCACGTGACTAGCGCACTCGCGCGCAGTGATCGTGCTGCTCTCAGCCGTGGTAGCCACCATAGCCATGGTTTGACCAAACGAAATCAGCTGCGGCCGCGACTCGCCGCCTCCGTTGCAGCGGTAGGCCGATAAGTTGGCGGTTGTTGCTTGGCCCGCGCTCGATAAAACTTGCATCGTCACGCGCACCAACTGGCTGACACAGGCAAGAAACTACCGCCAACTTATCGGCCTACCGCTGCAACTAGCTGTGACGAAGCTAGCGAATCGCGGCCGCAGCTGATTTCGTTCGCTCAAACCACGGCTGAGAGCAGCACAATCGCGGCGCGCGAAAGCGCTAGTCAGGTGTTTTTTTCCTCGTATTTCTCGGGCTTCTTTGCAGCTCGGAAGAAATGGTACACGTGAGACTTTCTTTCTCGCAAATAATGCAATGGGGGGTTCGTGAAGACGCTCTCGAACTTTGCAAATCCCACTTCTTGCCTAAAGTCAATATTTAGCATAAATAATTCCAATTAACAAATTATTTACAAAACAAAAAAATATCTGTAGTGCGCAAGGTGGCTGTCAGCAGTATGTAAATGGTTTCACTCAACTGCCTCTAATACAGTGAAACCTCGTTAATACGTACCTGCCGGGAACGCGGCATAACTACGCACTAAACGGTAGTACGCATTAAACACCAAGTACAAATTTGCATCTCCTAGCGTACGCCATCGCCGCCAGCAAATAAATGGAGCGCCACAGCAAATATTGCCTAAAGTACCCACTGCAAAGCCTTTTCTTTCTTTTTGCCAAAGTGGAGAAAAGATCCCGCCACACCCGCACGACCGCCTGATAGCGCGTAGTGGCGACGCCGAAGAACATTCCGAAACTATTGCAGGGTCCGGGATACGCGGTCAACGCAGTGACCGACATAGCGACAGAACGGACAGTGTCTGCTTTCCGCGGTATATGTACGTGCGTCTAACCCGCGATCTGCTACTAAACGAAAACTGACACAGTTCCAGTGAAACGCGGTACGGCTGCGTGGAGCCGATCGTCTCCCGGCCAGTTGCGTGCAGCGTGTCGCCTACTCGGCTCACGCCGTCACTACCGGCCGCTTGCTGTGCCGCACGCGCGCATTTATCGTGGGAATGTTGTTCATACCCACTTCGCTCTAGATCGTGCACAAGTGCGGCGAGTAGCTTGTTCGGTTAACGCAGCGATGACGAGCTTCATGCAAGCGATGTGCACTCCGCGATGCTCTAGCGGTCCTGGCAGCGGACGGAGGCACGTTGGGTGGTCGCCTAATAAAAGCGTGCAGTATGGTTACAACCGCGCTACGCTTGCTGTATTGTACACGTGCGTTTAGTGTGATAGCGTCAATGCAGCGAGGGTTTCTCGGCGCCCGCTACCCGCAACGCTAACTACGCAACAGCGATCTGCTTTCGCTTCTACAAAGCGGTGCGCGCCTGATGACGGCTTAGTAGCGTTTGCTGTCGAGCCAATTGGTACATGGCTGAAGTTCTTCGTCCCTGCCCGAGCATTTGTGCCATTAATTCAACTTCAGCCTTGAAGACGGCCGCGCACAACGAAGCGGCAGCGATCGGCGGCCCAGCGCGTTCAGGTTGTCGCCTAATAAAAGCGTGCAGTAGGCTTAAAAAGTAGCGCTGCGCACACGCGTACCGGCAGATAGCTGAAGATACTTATTGTGATAAGGTTGTCGGCGATAAGTCATGTCGGCGCGTTCGTCGGTGGCCGCCACCTCGCCTTCGTTCCTTCCTGATGCTTACCCGCAAAGGCGTCGCCGCAATCGCGCGGAAGTCGGAATCGGGAATCGACTGATCTGCGCACTTCTCAAAAAGGCGGAAGACCTTTGGCGGCACATTCTAGCGTCGGGAAGTTGAGCGGCGCAGTAAAATTTTATGGCACAAAAAGTTATCACGGTACGCACGGTACGCACTAACCGGTAGGCATAGGGTGAACCACTACGGCTTAAGCGGTCAGCGAATGCATTGGGCTCTATGGGACTCGGTCGGGGATTCGTCCCAACTACGTTTTAACCGTTAGTACGTTTAAAGCGGGTACGTATTAACGAGGTTTGACTGTATTGCATTTTTTAACCCTTGGCACAAGTTAGCTGGGACACCCGATACACACACACACACACACACGTGTGTGTGTGTGTGTGTGTGTGTGTGTGTGTGTAATTATACTGTGTGCCGCGATAATGTTTTACGCAATAAAAGCTTACTGCGCCGCGCTCGTCGCGAACATCGCAGATGCGCGTCTCGGGTAGAAGTTCAGCTTGTCAGCACTTCGTACTCAGAGACGAATAACTTCGCGCTACTACTCTTTGTACTCGCGATCGTACATGACTTGCTTTGAAACATCGGGCACCGCGGCCACGCACACCGCGACAGAGCTTACTGCTCGGAGTCGTGGCTAGGCCTAACTCCGCTCACGGCGCTGGTTTACGAGACGAATCCGAACTTTGCGGGCAAGGACATCGCGCTAGCGGACAAGCCGCACTGTGCTTCGTCACAAGCAGCAAATCGCATCGTCTGCTGGCTCCTCGAAAGTGCGGATAGATTTACGAATCGGCAGCGGACCTCCTGGCCAAGCTCGTCGCGCATTGACCGCTCGGAACAGCGGCTAGCAATTTCGCGCGTCGGCGCCGCAAAATGCGAGACCAAGCACGTTGTGTGCGCCGATGTTTCGTCGCCGCGGCTAGGAGCATTGTGCATTGTCACCGAATGCCGCCAGCCAGCATATCGTGCGCAGACTTCCCGGACCCCGCGGCCGAGTACATCGGCTTGAAAGAAAGCGCTGGTGACGCAATTTAGGCACGTTTGGATTCGTGCTTGGTATCGCCGCTAGCTCTGATGAATCTTCGAAAATAACGAATGCCTCGCAAATTACCGTTTCCGCGACCGAGTGGATGATGAAACGCATCACAGGCGGGGTTTGCAAATGAGCGTGGCGTGTGAAGCAGGGAGTTGAATTTATATCTCACCAACTCGCGTTATTGAATAAACTGCTCAGATATTTGATCCCAGAAATGTTTGCAATAACTGTGCCAATTTTCATCAAAACCTACGAAGGAAAATGCCACGTCCCCCACCTTAATTTTATTCAGAAGGTCACTGGAAAGAATGACCTCCGGTACGCATGCATTGTTTGTGATGAAGACAGTGATACTTCCCTCACTCTGAAGAAAGAACATACAGATTTATTCCACTGGCTAAAGAAGACTGTATAAATCATGTCAAAGAGAGGATGGGTACAGCTCTCCAACACATGTGTCAAGAAGCAAGAAGGATAGACTAGGAGGATGGGGCAGCCTGACTGAAGACCTGATTAAAAGACTGACTAGTTGTTATGGCATGGCTATCCGTGACAACATTGGCCTGACGCAGGAATTGATCAAAAGGCTCACCAGCTATTATGGCCTAGCACTGCGAAGCAACACGGACGTCGAAGTTATGAAGAAAGCAGTGATGGCCACCTTTCATAATGTTTCATCGACAGATGCAGAACCTCATCAAGAGCTCTGTCCTTCCGGTGCCCGCAGCTGGTGCAGGCACCGTGCAGCAGAGGCAGAGGGGAAGCCACAACTTCCACACACGTATAACCTGCCCAACAAAGTTGTTGAAGTGTTGCGGCCAGTGTACCAACGCCTGTCTGACCCTCAACTGCAGGCTCGTTGCAGTGGCAACAAGACACAAAATGCCGCTGAAAGCCTTCACTCGGTGATTTGGTCACTAATTTCTAAGCAGCAGGCATGCCTCCCACTTCACTGTGGAAGTAGCAGTCCATGAGGCAGTTGCGAGGTACAATGCAGGCAACTTTCAAGCTTACACTCAAGATTTGTGCTGCAATGGGTGTGCAACCTGGGGCCCTTACCCTCCACAGGGCTGCTAAAAAGACGCTCAGCGAGCAAGGAAGTCATCGCACATGCATGAAGTGAAAGGGCAGAGACGCAAAAGGTTGCCTCTACACAAGAACACCAAGGACTACAGATGCTGGTGCCTTCTAACAAATGTAAACAACTTCGAAAACTTTGATAGGCTTTTTCTCACAAGTGTGTTTGGACATTGTGCATTGCTCGTGGAAAGAGTAGCACGGGAATGACTGGACCGATTTTGATTCATGTTTCTTTTCCTGAATCCCTGAACACTGCTTGTGGGTATGACATTCTTCAATTTCTTGTTTATGGCCCAGTTATTTTTCTAGATGATTTGTCCATGACACTGTTTCTGACAATGTGTGTCAGCAGCCATGATGATCTCTAAAAAAAAAAAGAGAATTTACTAAACAATTCTGAGAGTGTCATACCCTGTAGTCTTCTTTTGAGTAAAGATCAACAGCATTTGCAGCTTCCTGGCATGTTTTGTTACAGCGCTAGGCTTTCCACAAGCAGACCATATAATTGGACCATGTAGCATGATGTAACTTGAGAACTACTCAAGGTATCATGATGAAACTGCATATTTCCCTACACAAGACACTTATTAGTATGCATGCCAAATTTCATTGCTCTAGGTCAACAAACAAAAAAGTTTTTTTTCAATGCCACTTCCCCCCTTAAGTTCGCGTGACAGTAAGCCGGTACAGTAATGCTGTACTTTCCGTGCAGCTAAAACACTAATCTAAAGACGCAGGGTAATCGTGTGCAACCCACAATGCAACGCCTTTTGCCACCCATCGCACACACTACCACAAGGAACTGAAATTCGCACACCCAGCCAACGAAGCGCTGGCCAAACACGCAATTGTTGCCTTGCGGATAGCAGACGCTATTGTGGCCCCTCGGTTCCATCACTTCCGCTTTGCCAAAAAGGATGTCACGCACACAATGTTGCCAATAATTCTGGGATACGAGGTGGGGAGAGTCGGGGCAATCAATAAAATTCATTTGTAATGAATCTGCTGATCTCTTCAGCTTGCAATTTGGCATAAATTACAGGAACGTGAAAAGGAACGCACCCAGTGAATTTATTGAGATCCATTGACCTCGAAAAATCGCCGGAGTTGGCCGCAGTTCAGTTTAAGAAATTTCCATTGACTGAGAGTCTACTGTACATAAAACTGGCAAGGTTCATCAAAACTGATCAAGAACTAAAAATTTTTAAACCCACAACCCCCTTCAAGCAGCTAAAGGCTAAAAAAACACATCATTAGGTTAAACACCACCAAAAAAAATGTAGCCACGGCAGTAGCTCACCCATCATTGAGCACATAGACCTTGGCACCAGGAAAGAGTTCCTTGAGCCGGCTTACAGTGCACTCAAAGGGCACCCGGAAAACATCCAGCAGGTTGTCTTGTGTCTCCGTTTCGTGAGATGTGCATTTCTCAACACGTGTCACTTTGCCGTTTCCAACCTCCTTCTCCAGCAACTTCAGGTTTGTTGCTGCCGTGTCGGCATCCACATACCGTGCAAAAGCTTTCCTGCAAATAACCCAGAATCAAAATTGAGAAATCTACAAATACTGTCATAGATCTTCATAACAATGCAGCATTAGAAAACAGCACGTTATTCTGTTAGTGTTCACAGAGATCGTAACACACTACTCTGTAATACCATCTCCCACAGGCACCCGTAAACTTCTTTGAACTCGTTGATTTAATTCAAGGGACCTGCACTCCTATTGTGCCCGGGTGCGCAAAGGCGAGGGTGTCGCCAGCAGAATGCAACACATGAAAGGGCCCCTAAACAACCTCTGACAATGCTATAACTTTTCAAGCAAACATGCACACCGAATTTAGAATCCTGTCACGATCAACAATGCCAAACGCAGCAGCGCTACGAGCCGCGGGTGCCCCGCATATTCCAAGACAATCCGTTCTCCTCTCTAAGCCTTTCGGCGATCTGGCAGTTTGCAGCACAAATGACTGTCACAGCTTATAGTGTGGCATAGAAAATACAGGTCACCGTAAAGGTACCCACACCTTTCCAAGTTCAGTTCATTACCCTGCCACAAATAAAAGCAGCGACTTTCAAATTATCTGACTTCGCTTCAAGTCCTTCAGGCGCAGTGACTGAATATGTGAACGCAACTTGTTTGTCCCAGTTATTTCGACTAGAGGCTAAGAAAGAGCAAGACACATTGTGTTGACTTTGCAGGAGGTCAATTATGCGCATAATTGACCTCCTGCAAAGTCAACACGTCTCGACTTGACTTCTTTGAGCTGCGCATGACTGCAGCCAATCACTTTCTTGAAGGCACTACAATGTTCAACAGGCCATTCAAAGTGTCACATTCCAGGACCAACATCAAAAATATTTTTCTTTGCTATAAACGTACACAACCAAAACCAAATTGCACACATTTCTAACCTAAGATTTGATTCTTTTTATAAAAAAATATAACATGACTGCAGAATAATTAGATATTTATTACACTTTAATTATGATTAATTACTGAAACCCGCACAAAACAGCATATTAACCCCTCTTCTTGGAATATAAAAGAATGCCTTGGAACTGTGTTGCACGAATCTGACACATTAGCGGACAGCCTATCATAATTCACGCCTGAACGGGTTAATAAACAATTCACAAAATGAAATAGCATTACACACGAAATAAAGAACATGCAGTGGCGTGATAGGCAGGCTTTAAGATTGATTGCTTTCTGCCAGCCACCCCTGCTCAAGAAAATGGAATGTGCTTGGAAATCTTGCTATCTGTACACTTGGGAACAAAAGCATAGTACACTGCGATTTTGCCACTCCAGCCACCAGCGAGTCTTTTTCCACTGACACTGCACCTCAAAACCAGTCATTGGCAGTAAGGACCCACGGGTGCATTGAGAGGCACAGGGACAAGACAAACCCCAGCGCACAGTTGACTGTTTTCGTAAAATGGCATTTGCATTACAATTCAAATGAAGTTTGAATGTGGAGGTCAAGTCATTTATGGAGCCTTCCATAGTGCAAAAAACATTAAAAAGCAGTTTGGGTTCGCATGGGGCTTTTCCTCTGAGCGTAAGCATTGAAATAGAATTCTGTGCAGCAAGAGTTCTACTGTAGACTTATTAGCACAGAATTCCAATGCCGCTTTGTCTTGTTTTTTGTCTAATTACATTAACAGTGAAAAAAGATCTCTTGTTGCTTTTGGTTACAGTAGCAGACTTGTGAGAATTCAAACTTTGATACTCTTTGTCAAAAGCTGCTTAATTCAAGCTGCACCACTTGGTTAATTCAGCCTTTTAGCTTGTTTGAACCAGAAATATTACCTGCCTTTGCTCCTTTTAGCTGAACATTTGCTCTCGTGCATTTTTAAAACAGCCAGAAAAAAAGCAAACTGCATGCCTGAGCTTGTGAAACTGGTCAGAACCACAAGCAGAAAAACAAACTGCAGGTATGCATGTGATGATCTGACAACTGCTTTTGCCGATATGCTGCCTAGTCATTTATGCTCGCATTTGACAATTCAAACTTCTAATCATTCAAAAAAATACCAGGAGCCCCTTGAGTTTGGTTTATCAAAAGTCAATTGTATTATATCCACTTGCGAAACATCCACCTGCCTCAAGCCGAGGTAGATAATAAACTTAAAACATGCTGTGTTCATGGCAAGCTGGTCATAGCTTAAAATTTTACCAACTCTAAGTCATTCAGCAAAATAGAATATAAAGTTATTGAGAAACAGCTTCTTCACTAGGAGGGAAATTAAAAGGAACTCACTCTCCCTTTATGACAAGATTGATGATGTCGCCAGACAGTTCTGTGATGTCACCTGGCCGAGCTCCCCGTGCCATGGTGATGACGAGGCTACAGCTGTCTCTTTTTTCTGTTTAGGAAAGTATTAAACAATTTAAAACAAAACAAAAACAACCGACCACTTACCACAAAAAGCAGGACCTTTACTGCTCTATCGCATGCATCTGACAGATCATGGTGGGAATAGTAATCATAAAGTGAAAGTTCAACTTGCATGTACAGAATGCTTCTTTAAGGACACTGCTATCACAATTTTTTTTTACTTCTTGATCCATTTTGAAAAAACTTGGTGAGTTAATGTATATCTGTATGCCAATTTCATATATGCAATTATTTTTCTAGTATAACACATTTTTTAAAATAAAAAATTTCATGCTCCTTTTGGGGAGCAAGATTCGACGAGTCAACTTCAAGCTGGGACTTCACTTGCAAATGTTCAACATGCCATAACTTTTGTTCTAATGGGTTTAGAACATCCATTGTTGTTGCACTGCATACAGTTCCGATTCCAGATTATTGCGATGTACCAATTTACTTTGCAACTCCTTCAGTTTAGAACACATCTTGCCCGCCAAAAGGCACATGAAATATTTTGTATTTTATAAATGCACATTATACGATAAAAATACTTGCATACTTCAAATTAGCACAAAAACATACATAAACTCCCAAAGTTTCATCAAAATCGATTTAAAAAATCCAATATTTTTGTAGTGCCATGTCCCCCTTTAATAAAGTAGCATGCAGCCACAATGAAATTCCAGTAAGGAATGAAATTTCAATTACTAATATACAGTGGAATCTATAATTTAATATTCAAGTGCCATGAGAATTCCATTGTTATAACTGGGTTGCACAGAAAGCAGAGGAGGCTAGAGAGCTGGCACAGCTGCTGTTACTATAATGGCAATGTGACTGGTTCCCCACCGTTACTCCTCATCCAGACCACTCTCCATGCAGGACAAGAGTTGCCTACTATGCTTTGATGACTAGTGGCCAACCCGCACACTGCAATCACGTGCAGCACTAATATTTTCAAAGTCCACTGCTATCTCTTACACCTCTACAGATTTACTACAAGATGCAGTGCAGCCCCACTACCTCCTCTTGTAAGACATGCTCACCCTTTTCTTTCCCCAACCACTTACTACAATGTTCCTGTGCTGCATTATTCATTATAACAATTAAATCTGGCTCTCGGATAATGGCTAATGCAGCACAGAAACACTGCAGTAATCAGTTTATAGATCTAATCAATGTATTGCTACGACACTTATCAGAAGTGGCTTGGACTGCAAGCCTACACAGCAACCTATGTTGCTGTGTAGTTGTTAATAATATGTTGGTTTCCCTTTCGTAAGCAGTACATAGCAAAATTGGAGAGCGTCCAAAGAAAAGCACTTAGGTTTATCTTTAATAGGCATCGCCGACGTGACTCCCCTACAGAACTATTAAAGCAAGCCGATCTTCCCACTATACAAAATCGAGCCAGACTACTTCGTCTTAAGTTGCTTTTCCTTCTTCTCAATGGCAGCATGAAGATCAATGTGAGCAACTATTTACTTCCCTCAAATACAACCAGTTCCCGAACTAAACACACCAAGCACTTAGCTGAATACAGATTTCACAACGACATTTTCAGGTACTCTTTTTTTCCGCAAGCAATCCGAGATTGGAATAGTTTGCCTAACGATGCTGTCGAGTGCACAACACTCAAAGCTTTTATTGCTAAGATTTCAAATAATGCTTCTTAGTTACTATCGGCATGCAGGCTAGCTGCGTTGTGCAATGACAATCTGTTTCCCTTCACAGTATGTCTTTTTTTTCTTGCCTTGATTTTATACTGTTCATGATTTCGTCAGCATTTGCCGAGCCTTGTCTCTAGTGCAATAAAATGTCTAATTTATCTGTAGTTTCTTTTTAATGTTTTTTTCGTGCGCTAAGCTTGTAACACGCTGTTCATCGCTGTTTTTCTCATTCTTGTAGATTTGTATATTAATGCAATGTATGTACCGACAGTTCAATTCGACTGATCGGTGTTCTTTTGCATATGTGTATTACCTTGTAACATTCTGTTTATTATTGTTCTCATTTTGTAGCGTTGTGCAATTAAGGCGGAGAGCATATGTACTGTCCAGTTTAATTCAAAATATGTATGCGCCTACCCTAAATTGCTTTGATTATGTATTTTACTCCCTTTCCTGCAACAGCCTCAAATGTGAGGCTAGCAGTATGTTCAAATAAATAAATAACCTCGACGCATTTGGTCTTTTTGTGGCTGCAAGCTGAACAAGTCAGTGCACATAATAAACCACCAGCATTTGCAAACTTCTGTTCCCCCACATCTATGTGCAGCATACCTGCCAAGTTTGGAGAAACGGAATCCGGGAGATCTACTCAGGGGGGGGGGGGGAGGTACTGCGATAGCAATTATATGGACACTGTCAGCGGGATTTTGCTGTCGCCGCTGACCTGTACAGAGTCCAAACTGATAACATCTCTTACACATCGTCTGTTTCACGTGCGAGTAAATGCGCGCTAGCGCTAGGGACGAACGTGGTTGAAGCAGAGATGAAACGACCTGGCCGTCACCGTCGCGCGAAAGGCACGTGCGATAACATCGTTCCGCATGCGAGGCCTGTCGTGGCTTGCTTACCAGTTATTTTATCGGGCAAGGGACCATAAGGGGCGCCGTTGAGACGGGGACGGTCGCAAGCGCCGGTGAACACGCTATCTCGACAGACATTGGTAACGGCTACCCTTTTAAGTGCTGGGCTCTCCACTTAAAGCAGTAGTGACACAAATTTTTGAAGACGAGATAACTTGTGGGATAGATTTGTGTGTACACAAACGCATCATCTAGGAAATATTAACGACTGATATAACCTATAACACATTTAAGATCAATTTTGAAATTGCATGTAGCGCATCTGTACGCGAAACGTCCCACCTCGCGTCACCGTGACGCACGGGGCGCGCAAAGCACTGGACGCGCGGGGCAAAACTGGATTTCCGGGAGATTTTACTATGACCCGTACAACCGGGAGAAACGTTCAAAATCCGAGAGTCTCCCGGGTAATCCGGGAGACTTGGAAGGTATGGTGCAGTAAGTGAACCTAGATACTGCTCTAAAAATTGCTGCAGTAAAATAATAGTGAATCTCGACACAAAATTGACCATAACAAAATGCTTTCATATCCCTAGTAAAAGACTTCAGAAATCAACATTTTGCATATCTCAATGAAACAAAAGTTCTAAAAATAAATTATCTTGAAAATTAAGTTATGCATGCAAATACAGTCGAGCCCGACTATATCGAACCCGTTTATATCAAATTATCCCGTATATCGAACAATTTCTAAACACGGTAAATTTACATTGAGAATATATAGCAAAAGTTACTGTTACATCGAACGAAAATAGCAACGACAACCGATATATCAAACTCCATG
Organism: Rhipicephalus sanguineus; assembly: GCF_013339695.2. Classification (NCBI taxonomy): domain Eukaryota; kingdom Metazoa; phylum Arthropoda; class Arachnida; order Ixodida; family Ixodidae; genus Rhipicephalus; species Rhipicephalus sanguineus. Next base: position 147,370,725 of record NC_051176.1, read on the forward strand.
TGCCTCAAAAGTGCCCCAGCAAGTTGGCTTTCCCTCGCGGTGGCGGGGAAAACTGCCGGCGCCACCCTAGAAAAAGCGGTTTAGACCAGGTTGCGCACGGGCGAACACCCCCCTGCAAGAAATGATCCTGGCCCGCTCGCAGCGCTTACAGCCAATCAGAGGCCGTCGTGCTTTCTCCGAGGCGCGGAGGCCGCGGTAGAAGTGAGCGCCATTTTTTTCTTTCTTTATGCTTGTGTGCCTGCTGCTGCCTGTTTTCCTCGAGTCCTCATTCAGCGTGGTCCGTGCTGGTGGTGTTGCCTGTTTGTGCTCTGTGAACTTTATTGGCGCGCTGTCGTCATGGCTTGTGCAAAGGCAGAATTTGCCGTTCGCCGCGAAACTCGAAATCATCGACGGGTGGACATTCGACGAGTTCGTCAGTGCGGACGATGATGTCGCCATCATGGGTCAGCTACAAAATGAGAACTACGTTGCAGACGTCGTGCCGACCACGAGCCAAAGCGACAGCAATAAGGAAATTGACGATGGCCCATTGCCTACATCCTCCGAAGTGATTAGTGCACTTGCGTTGGTCCGGCGCTATTGCGTGAATGTGGAAGGTTGCGGCCTCACCTGCTCCGACTCGTTGGACAACGTGGAGGCGTGCGTGCTGTTGCAGGCAGCGAAGTCGTTGACACAGAAGAAAATGCAGGACTATTTTGTTCCAAAGTAGGGCACGCAAGTAAGCCACCATAATAATAAAGTACTTTTCTTATTGTTATGTGCCTTTGTGTCAAATCCTATAGCAGGCCTATATCGAATTATGCCATATATCGAACTAATAAACGTTTTTTCGCGAGTTCGATATACAGTAAAACCTCCGTAATTTGTACTCGGTTAATTGGGAATCCCGGATAATTTGTATTATTTGCGCGGTCCCAAATTTTTACATGTAAATTTAACCGGATAATTGGTGCGGCCAGTCTGCGACTTCCCGGTTAATTGGCACACTTGGCCGCGACTTCCAAGATATGCAAAGGGTGTTGCGAATCTCGGAGGCTGTAACTAAAACATGCATTTTTTTTTTTGATGTACGGATCTCGAAGGCCATGTTTTTTTTTACCGGAAATACGTCGTAGACGCCATGTTTTAGCAATTGCCAGGCGGCGATGCGTGCGGTTGCGATCATGATCATCATCATCTCAACAGCGATGTTAGCCACTCTAGCAAAGTGAATGTTTTGTGGAGTCTTTGTGCCATTTGGATGTCGGCTGGCGAGCATTGTGCGATTCGGTGCGACTGCTCCATTTGTCTCCTGTCTCCGCTTGAGTGTCTTCCCTGTGAATTAGTTGATTGAGGTGTGCTTGGAAGGAAGATGCCGAAGTACAAGAGCTTGTCCCTGCACGAAAAGGTGTGCTTAATTGAAGAGGCCAGCAAGTCGACGGCGTCGAAAACTGCTCTCGCCGAAAAGCACCACGTGCCTCTGTCAACGCTGTGCAACATCATCAAGAATAAGGAGAAAATTCTCGATGCTTACAGCAAGACGCACTCGTCAAAGCGTACACGAGTACGCCCGCCTACGTACGCAGACGTTGAAGCAGCTCTGATCGACTGGCTGCAGAAAGCCAACGCAGCACACCTTCCTGTGAATGGGACCATATTGCGTGAGAAGGCCAACCAGCTGGCGCTGCAACCTGGACATTCGGAGTTTAAATGCAGCAATGGATGGTTTTGCCGATTTAAGGAGCGCAACAACCTGACATTCGTGACTGTTTGTGGAGAGAGTGGCAGCACGGATCAGTCTGTTGTCGACGGCTGGAAGCAGCACACCTTGGCTCCACTACTCGCCAAGTACGAAGCAGCAGATGTTTACAACCTTGATGAAGCTGCTCTGTTCTACAAAATGTTGCCTACGAAGACGTTCGCTTTGAAGGAGGCAGACATTAAGGGGCGGAAACAGAACAAAGATAGAATCACTGTTTTGTTTGGTGCAAGCATGTGCGGTGAGCACAAGCTGCCACTGCTTGTTATTGGGAAGACAGAAAAGCCTCGTTGTTTCAAAAATGCACGACTGCCATCCAAGGATGACCTGATCTATAAAAACAACAAGAAAGCTTGGATGACGGGAAGAATACGTGCGGCACCTTGACCGCAAGTTTGCGGCCGCAGGGCGCAGCGTTTTGTTCGTCGTCGATAATTGCCCAGCTCACGGCGACATTCAGAACCTGCAGGCAATCAGGCTGGTCTTTCTACCCCCAACACGACGTCGCTATCGCAGCCGATGGACCAGGGCGTCATACACCATACCAGGAAAATATATTGCTACAATCTGTTGAAGCGAATGCTCCTTTGCTATGACAACGGAAAGGAGTACAGTCGCCGACCGTTTATTCGGACGCCGAAAATTCGGACATGCCCGTTTATTCGGACATCTTCGTGGCACCGCCACTCGCCCCATTGAACCTAATGTAAACTCACGACCGAAAATTCGGACGCCCCGCTGTGCGCCGTTCGATTATTCGGACTCCGTTTGACTGACCGGATGCGTCGCCGTACGCCATGACTACCATGACACGCTGACAGCGACGTTAACAATACGTTTGCTAGGTTGCCAGCACTGATATGCTGCACTAGCTATGGATGGACGTCGGGCCATTGTCAAAATGCACGCAGAAATCGCCATTGCCAATCTCGAAGGCTACGTTTGACGACACTTTTTTTTTTGTTTTAGCCAGTCGAGCGGCCAAGCCAAGCCACCTACGGAGTCTGTTTGCTGTGGCGTTTGGCGTGTGTCAGCGTGTCAGTTTGCTTCTGCGGCTAGGCCTGGTTCGTCTTGTTCTCTGTGTTCTCGTCTCTTGCGTGTTCCGTGGCGTGCTGAAATGGCTCCGACGCCACCCGTTGCTGCGCCGTCGGGAGTGAAGAAACGCGGCCAACGTGGGAGCTACAAGACGCTCACGATGTCGAAGAAAGCGGAGATAATTCGCCAGGTAGAAGGAGGCCGACCTCAGTCTGAAGTTGCTCGGGAATTTTCCGTTTCCAAGCAAACCGTCTCGGACTACCTCAAGCAGAAGGCTAAGATCCTGGAGGCAGCTGAGAAAGCGTCTGCGGGTACGCAGAAAAATTTCCGGGACGGCAGCCACCCGCAGCTTGAAGAGGCGCTGAACATGTGGTTGAGTGCCACGGTGGCTAGGAAAATACCCGTGTCTGGCGATCTGCTCAGACAGAAAGCAGAGACGCTCGCCCTGCGCATGGGTATTACCGGCTGCAGGTTCAGTGACGGCTGGTTGCGCAACTTTAAGAAAAGGTACGACCTGGCCTTCAAGCGAATGTGCGGCGAGAGTGGTTCCGTCGACCAAACGCTCGTGACCAACTACCGCGCCGACAAGCTGTGCGCGCTGTTGCGCCAGTATCAACCAGAAAACGTCTTTAATTGTGACGAGACTGGACTTTTCTATAAGATGCTGCCCGACAAGACGTTAGCTTTGTCTGGCGAACCCTGTCATGGGGGGAAGCATAGCAAGGAGCGTCTAACAGTTGTTGTAGGAGGCAACATGACGGGGACGGAGAAACTTCCGCTCCTCGTAATAGGGAAGTCAAAGAATCCGAGATGTTTTAAAGGCGTCAAATCACTCCCTGTGTGGTATGAAGCAAATTCAAAGGCGTGGATTACGCAAAACCTCTTCGAGCAGTACCTTCGCAAGCTCGACCGCCGGTACGAACAGCAAAATCGCAAGGTGCTGATGTTCGTCGACAACTGCGGTGCCCATGGGCATATCGACAACTTGAAGGCTATGACAGTTGAGTTTTTGCCGCCTAACACGACAAGCGTGTTGCAGCCCATGGACCAGGGCGTGATCAAAAACTTGAAAGTTCATTACCGGTCGCGCCTCCTGAATCGTATGCTGTTATGCGTCGACAGTAACAAAAACTACGTCGTTGATGTTCTGACGGCCATCAGCATGTTGTCCGATGCCTGGAAGTCAGTGACTCAGGAAACGATCCACAACTGCTTCCGCCACGCAGGATTTATGACTGGGATTGAGGACAGTGCTACAGGCCAGAACCCCGCGGTTGAGAGTCCGCCTACCGCAGCAGCGGACATTTTGGACGACCTCCGTGCTAGCGGGGTCGATGTGGGGGCGGGTACGTTTGAAGAGTTCGCGAACATCGACAGTGCCGTTTTGCCTTGCGCAGAGTTGGACGATGACGAGATCATCCGTCAGGTCTGCGAACCGGCGCTGGCGGACAGTGACTCCGACGATGACGCGCCGCCCGCACCACAACCATCAAATGCGGACTTGGCGCAGGCCATATCGATGCTGTTGTCTGTCTACAGCGACGGCCAGACACTCGCAGAGGTACAGGCCGACGTGGTCGCGCGTAAGCGTGCGTGTGTGCAGACGCGCATAGACAGTTTTTTCGGGCGATCGGGCCAATAAAAGTGCTTTTTTTCGAGTGAATCCGTTTTTTCGGACTCCCGATTATTCGGACTTTTCGGCGGTTCCCGTCGAGTCCGAATAAACGGTCGGCGACTGTATAACATTGACCTCCTCGGTGGTATTTGCCTCATCGTTCACGCATGGAGGCAGGTGGAGGCCACCGTTATTCGACGGTGTTTTGAGCACGCCGGTTTTGTGAAAGAAGAGGCAACCTCCGCTGAGTTTGCTGTCACCGCTGTCACTTGCCCGTTTGATGAAGAAGGGGAGACTCTCTGCGCTCGATATGAGGCTTTGCACGCGGACGAGGAGTGCACTCCAATCGGATTCTCCGAGTACGCAAATGTCGAGTGCACAGTGCAGACGTGTTACGCCGACATCGACAGCGAGATAGCTGCGAGATCGACCGATTCGGCCTCTAATGTTGACAGCGATGACGAGCCCTCCCGAGCACCCCCTTTGGCGGATGTAATCGATGCCTTGAGTGTTGTGCGCAGCTTCGTCGAGTGCAACGGCAGCGAGGCTGAGATGCTGCGCCTCATTGACAGGCTGGAAAATATGACTTTCAGTGCTGGGAACTACCGAACGCGTCAGTCACGCATGGAGGAATTTTTCTCCAAGTAGGCTGACTTGCCACAATAAAGGTGTGACTTCCGTACATCACGTTTTCTGGCTGATTTCTTTGATTTCGCGTTGTTTCGGATAATTGGGAATCCCGCTTAATTGGGATATTTTTCTCGGTCCCGAGGCCTTCGAATTAAAGAGGTTTTACTGTACCCGGGTTCGACTGTAGCACCACAGCGAGTCTACCAAGGTAAATTCTGCTTTACAAGTAAGCTGCAACTGTAGGCGTGGAAAATAGCTATCTTGTTTGTCTGACTCCATTTTCACATCACACAGCAGTACAGCCCACATCACCATTATCTGCACCTATGCCATTCAAAGAAAAAAATAAAGGACCACGTCTGAACGGACATTGGGGATAGCATGGGCTGCCATGCTTTCGACTGCAATTCTGAACTTGGGGCCTTACTGTGTAGTTCAAACTGATCATCTGAGAATCTAGTAAAAGCTTTGCGAAATGGTGGTCAAAATTACTTTGTCCACGAGACACTTGTGCAGAATGGCAAGGACTCTTGTCTTGATTCAACGCAAGGCGACCACGGTAGGCATTCACAAGCAAAATGAAAGCCCCTTTGAATTCAACCCATGTGCTGATCATAGCAGTGCTAGACTGCACTCGAGAACATCACTGATCGCTTGAATATGCAAACCGTAGGGATGGGCGAATAGTAAATTTGAGGCTCGAAACGAATAGTGATCCGATCTAATAGTTTCAGATCAAGTAGTTTGAATAGTACAGTAAAACCTCGTTAATTAAAAGTCACTGGGACTGTGAAAAACTTTCGAATTAAGCGGGTTTTCGAATTAACGAAACATACAAAAAGCGGGATGCAAGGAACTTTGAATTACTGAAAGTAATGAGAGGTGGTCATTTGGCCTTCTAGTTTGTGGCTCCAAGGGTTGTTTTCCAGCAATACCTGGTCCATTTTTGGCTCTAACTCGGGAAAACGGCAGGCCTCGCTGCTATCAGCGCAAAAAGAAAAAAAAAGAAAGTCTTGTGGTCAGCTGAAATGCGTGCTTCACTGCAGCCCAGTGTTGACACGCGGGCAGCATGCCACCTGCTCCTCGCAGCCTCAGCGCGTCATGATACGACCATTCGACCATTCTTTCTGGTAAAATAAAGAATATGATAATGGCCAGTGTGACGGAATCCACATGTGTTCTGGCTGGAAAACATGATCATTGAAGTCTTCACTGAGTTTTCGAAGTAGGCGTTACAGGCAAGAACTCCGCCAGCAGTGCAAGTGCGGAAATTGCCGAAGAAATCGCCAATCGGAGATTCGCATACATCATGAATTCCGTCAGACCGTCCTTTATTACCTTTTCTTTTCCCAAAAAGAATGGGTAAATCATGACACGCTGACGATGCGAGACGCATGCGACATGCCGCCCGCGTGTCACCGCTGTGTTGCAGTGAAGCACGTCTTTTCCGCAGGCGCCCGTTTTTAGCCGACCACGAGACCGTGTTTTCTTTTTTTTTGGCGCTAGCAGCAGCGAGGCTGGGTTGCTTCAACTATCACTCATTAATATTGCTACACTGTATTGCCCTGTAACTTCGAAGGGGCGTCGCTTCCGCGGATTTGCGGCGAAATCGGGAATGTACACACGGCGCCCAAAGTTTTCGAATTAACCGGGCTGGCGCTGACCGCCGCTTCAAATTATCCACTCAGATTTACATTGCAAAATACGGGACCACATAAACCCTTCGAATTATGCAGGATTTCGAAATAACCGAGTTCAAATTAACGAGGTTTTACTGTATATACTGCATATTATAAAAAAAAAATTTGTCATGACCAAACTTATTTGCACAATATTTTTAAAGAATTAGAACCAGGCTTGTGCAAATGTCACTTTTTCGTTTGAAGTAAGCAACTTCAAATAGTAGCAGGGTTTGAATAGTATGGTGCAAGTTATAAATGGTAAAATATGTTATGTTTTAAAGAGATACTAAAGAGAAACAATGAATCGGTTTAGATCAATAAATTGTACTCTGAGAACTCTAATGTCGTTAATTTCGCCATCATATGTTTATTAAGGGGAGACGCGGGTCTTGGAACGGTCAAAAATGGTCAAAAAATCGATTTTTCGCAAAGCTTATTTTCGAGGCGTTTGTACGTCTGAGCACCTACTCTCAAATTGCTAACGCTAAATTCGGTCGGGAAACGCGATAAAATCGGCTTTCAAAGCACCCCGGCAGCACTAAAATGTCCCCAAAAGGACGAAATTTGTTCGAACTTCCCGCGCGCGCCATGAGCGTTGCAGCGGGCCGAGCGCCGCCATCTTGGGCTAGATTTGAAGCTGTTTTCTTTGTGCACATTTTGCGCCATCTCAAAATGGCGTCGCTCAAGCAGAACGGCCGCCGTCGCGGGTTTTCTGAAGGTCGTTTCCAGGCCACTGATTGGCTCTCACGCGGCGCGCTTTTCAAGCGCGCCTTTCCGAGTCTCCCATTGGCTGGCGCGACCGACACGTCATTTTTTTTTTCTTTGTGTTTGGTTCTCCGCCGTGGCTGTCCGTTTGTGTGCGCCTGCTTTTGCGATCGTGCGTGTTTCTCGACGGACCGTGTCTCTACTTTGTGCCGGTAGTTTTTCCACGCGATCGAGATGCCTGGAGACTCTCGTCTGAAACCATCGACGCAACGAGCTTTTGGAAGCCGTAAAAAACGGGCTTGGAACAAGAAGGCGCCGGCTACAAGTGCACCGTCGGCAGCGGAGTTGGAGTCGCGGCCGGACCCTTTGGACCTGCCGGGAACTTCAACTGACGACACCGTGGGACCAAGTTCGACTAGCGAAACACTTCGGGTTGATGCCGCGTACTACTCAACGGCGGAGCAGGCGCAGCGAGTTGAGAGATCGGCGCAAACGAAGACCGTTCTGTCTGGAAAGTCGGCTACCCAGCGCAAGTTCGACCTTCTTGGAGTAAGCGCGGAGTGCCAGACCGGTGACGCCGGGACCGATTTTTTGCTCGTCGATATGAAAGTTTTGAATAACTTTTTTGCACAAGCGAAGTGCGACAAATGCGACGCAAAAAGTCTCAGCGTGAGGAAGGCAACGGACAAGGAGTACGGCCTTGCGGTAAAGCTTATTTTTTCTTGCAGCAGTTGTGATTTCGAGAAGAAGCAATTTTCTTCTCCGAGAGTGAGCGGAACTGCCACCATCACTCCCTTCGAAGTCAACATGAGGGCCATGAAGGGGATACAGATGATAGGCAAAGGTGTTACTGCCCTTTCGGACTTTTGTGCGTGTATGAACCTTTCGCACCGAGGCTTGCACCACAAGACGTTTCAGGGACACCTAAAAAGTTTAGTGAAAGCCTGCGAAAACACAGCGACTGAAAGTGAAGCTGCTAGTGTGGCAGTAATAAAAGAGCTGTATACAGACTTCCTGAACCCCATAGGGAACATCGATGTTGTGTTCGACGGCTCATGGATGACGCGAGGTCGGAGCTCACACATAGGTGTGGGCTGCATCATTGAGCTCTACACTGGCCTTGTAATTGACCATGTTGTTTACTCAAACTTTTGTCTCGGCTGTGCCCTGGGACCACAGCCTAGAAAAAGACTCTCTGCGTTTACGCAAGGCAAATGCAACTCATCTGAAGAGCACCAACACAAAAAAGACTCTTGCAAGGAGACACAAAACGGGTGCAACTGAAGATTACAGTCCTGGACTACTTTGAAGGTATTCTCTCAAGCATAGCAACCTATTACCCAGGGTAACATGCTGCCTAACATCTAGAAGGTTCTTCCTAAAGACTGAAAAGACATGAGCAGCCAGTCGCTTGAGCCTCATACCCCATGGCTTTTCCAGAACCCCCCAGCCGCTTGTCATGGTGGGGTTTTGATCATGCTTTGCACATTGGAAAATTTTTTTAGATATGATTCCTTGGGTGGAACAAGACACTTTCTGTTTTGTTTTGAAGGGAAACAGATGGGGAACATGTGAATAAAATTTATGGTTAAAGGTTCCTTTTAGAAATTTATACAGTGCGTGTCAATCTTCAAACGCGATTTTCTCAGCTTCACATTTTTTGCCAACTTGACCAGCCTTACGGATCTTTTCATTATGTTTTTGTAAGGTAATTTTGATAAATTTTATACCGTTGAATTCGTAAGAAATAGGACTGTGGAGCTATGCTATTTTTTTGTGGCTAAGATGAACATATGAAATTTTGTGAACAATAATGTGAGCTAATTGCATTTCAAGATTACACAATGTCAATACAATTGAAAGTTCTTATATGATGATATATCTCAGTGACAATATAAATAGCATAGCTCCACATGGCAGGTCTTTGGCTACAGCTGCATCTTAAACAGAACCTAAAAATACTGAGGGAAAGTGTCTTAATGACCCGTAAGAAATTACCTAATTAGATTTCACTTATGCTCTCACAATTTGATAACTAATTGAAGTACATGAAAACTAATTATATTTTTGAAAACAGGAGGAAGAAATACATATACACACCCAATTTCATTACAATATCTCCAATAATAAAACTTTTCGTTTCGAGACCAGTGTCTCCCCTTAATAGAGAAGAAAATCAAGTTCAAAGTTTCATTTTTAAATTTCGCACCGAAATCTCCCCGCATGACGTCATAGATTTTAATGTGTGTTTACCGTATTTCAGCGCCGATTGGCTCAATAAAATTACCCCAAACTTGGTACAGTAGACTCCTGTTAAGCGAAAGCTGAAGGGACCAGGAAAATATGTTTCATTTAACAGGAGTTTCGTTTACTGAGAGATGAAAAGGGGTGCAGAATTCAAGCACAAAACCAATCATGTTAGAGGCAGTTGTTCCATTTAAGCAGCCATTTGATTGAAGAGATTTTCGTTTATTGAGTCTACTGTATGTTATGTCTATGGCCTTCTCAGAGGACGATGTACTTCATTTTCACCGATTAGGAACATGTGACATCACGGCACATACGACATCATATGTCAAAACATGTGACATCACGGCAAATGGTGCGGAAACTTCAAGGTGGCGTCGCCACCCACGTTTTGTTTTTGCGAGTTTTCTCGCTTACTAAGCGTCTTCTCACAGCAAGCGTGGTGTTTTTGGCATCGTGAATGAGTACTTTACTAATATCAGAAAAATCATGTTGCTCTTTAATGTCCCTTTAAAACTGCTATAACTTAGCACACATAAGCCTGAAAAGCGGCCCCGCAATGCAGTGAAGCCACCTTTTCAGGGTTACATGTGGTTTTTTTATGCCTATGCTGCTTGTTTTGAATACATCGAAATTTCTGAAATTTTAAATTCATGCCAAAGCTAATTTGAATACTGTATAATTGTTCAAATATTCAAAATACTCAAATATTCACCCACGCCTAGTAAAGCAACTATCACTGTTGTCACTCGTAGCTGCATGTTTCATGCGAGTTTTACCTGTGATTATCATCACTTGTCAGCAATGACTAAAACTGCAAGTTTATTTATGTAGCAGACACAGCACTGACAGAATTTAATGCCATCAGTGTCGGTTTGTTGAGCTTTTGGGCAAGCTTGCACGTTTACGCGTGCCGCAAGTCGTCGGTAGATAAGCAAAGGTTTAACATGTGGTCTTGCAGAAGAGTTTGACAGCTACGCAGCTTGCGGAGCAACACCCAGAGTCTTGGTAGCAGTGCTATTCATGCAACTGCGACCGGCAATGACAAAGTAACAAGCTACATCCACCAAGTAGCAAGAACTGCCATTTTTTGAGGTCCTCACGTTGCGGCAACACATTGAACACTTGCAGTCTTCTGCAAGCGCTTGAAAGGTATTGAACAAGGCTAGCCAGTTTAGCTTAATTTTTACCTGCACACCTTGTTTGGCAGGTTATTCTGTCTAGGCTGTATTTTTGCAATAAAGTTCTCATTGTCACCACTTTCTCAGTTTTATTATTGGGGGGATATACAATCGTCAGCATCTGATTTATCGTTTTCAAGTCCACAAATTGGGCAAAAGGACAGGCACATGAATAGGTAAACCTAAAACTCAAACTCACCTTGGCTGTCGATGCAAGACTCTGGAACATAGTCTGAAAAACATGAGAAGCACAAAGGATTTTAAAAAAGAGGCAAACATTTTTTTCAAAGCTGAACACTACAGTCAAGCTTGGATACACACAATGTATATATATAGCATGCAACAATTCAGTCAAACGTCCCCATAAACACTGCAATCTACATACACCTCACAAGCAAATGGGACAAAAGTAGGAGACAAAATCCTGAAGCTACCAATCTGTGGGATAATGGGACACATGCATCCTGCCTTTTCTTCTACACACAAAAAAAGGGCTTCCTCCGCCACTGCGTGTCGTGAACAATGCGTTTCTGCTGCCATCTATTACAAACATTTAAAACCAAAGAAAAAATTGTTTGAACTTTAAAATCTGTGGCGCCAGCGGTATGTTAAGTGGAAAATTGTTTTGTGTAGTAGAAAACATTTTTTAATCTTGGCCTGCTTATGTAAACAGAAAAAGCTAAAGTTCAAGATTTACGGTAAGTTTCTGCTTTTCTGAATTGTCAGGGGCAATTTTAGCTTCCAACTGCCCGTTAAAAATAAGACCATGTTTGTGACTCGTAATTCTCTCCGGGTATAACAGACCCATTCAGTGTTTACATGAAAGTGTTGTAACAGTACATGGATTTTACATACTCCCTTTACAACAGACCAAAATCCTGTTCACTATGAAGGTCTGTTGTAATGAGGTTATACTGTACTAGAAATTTCGTTGAGGTGGCATTCGTTGTAGAGGGGTTCGACTATTTCAGAGCACATTTCAATACTCCACAGGAATATTTTCTGTTATGCAAAAAATATATAGCCGAACCGACAAACTGCAAAAAAGTTCTTGAACTGCACCTTCTAGCTTCAGTTTCTTGGCGTCGCTGCCTCCAGCACTTTCCTCGTCATCGGCCGCCTTGCGTTTTCCGCTTTTTGCAGCCTTCTTGTCTGCAAAACCAAGTAAAAATAAGGACAGGACCACACGTGCCTTGCAAGGAGAGTGCTGATACCAGCAAATAACATAATTTGTCAGAGTACAGTTAACATAATACTACATGTAAGCACCACGGTTACCGTATTTACTCGAATCTAACGCGCACCTTTTTTCAGGTAAAATGGGTCCCAAAATCGCATGCGCGTTAGAATCGAGTACAAAAAAAAAATCTCGGTTATCGCATTGCCATCGGCATTTCCAAAATGGCCGCCTCCTACGCGCCTCGGCCATTTCGGCCATTTCTGCCATTGTCATCGCATCGCATCGCATCGACGACATGGAAGTGCCGACTCCAACGACTCGACGAGTGCACCACGATGCCGCATTTAAAAGAAAAGTGATTGCATGTGCGGAGACGGACGGAAATCGGGCCGCGTCGCGGTCGTTCGGAGTTCCCGAAACGTGCGTGCGAGACTGGCGCAGACAGAAAGAGAAGATTTTTTACAGCAAAGCCTCGCGGAAAGGTTTCAGTGGACCGAAGCAGGGCCGGTTTCCCGAAATCGAAGAGCTGCTCGCCGAGTATGTGCTTGAGCAGCGAGCGGCTCAGCGGCCCGTGACGACAGATGTGCTCCAGGTCCGGGCAATGCAGTTAGCCTTAGAAAAAGGGCTAACGCGGAGCGACTTCAAAGCAAGCAGGGGCTGGCTCACAAACTTCATGAAGAGGAAAGGCTTTTCCCTTCGAAGGCGCACAGGCATATGCCAGAAGTTGCCTGATGAGTATGAGGAGAAGCTTCGCAGTTTTCAGAGGTTCGTCATAAACTTGCGCCACAGCAACGGCTACCAGCTTGGTCAAATCGGGAATGCCGACCAGACGCCTCTCTACTTCGACATGCCTGGCACCACAACCGTCGAGAAGAAGGGGGCGAAGCAAGTGCGCGTGTTGACATCCGGCCACGAGAAAACTAGAGTGACGGCGATGCTTTGTTGCACCTCAGATGGGCACAAGCTTGCTCCGTACCTAATATTCAAACGGAAGACGCTCCCGAAAGGAGTCGTCTTCCCGAGTGGTGTAATCGTGCGAGCCAACGAGAAAGGTTGGATGACGACGGACCTGGTCGCGGATTGAATCGATCACGTCTGGCGGAGGAGGCCCGGCGCCGGTTTGGGCCTGCGTGCGATGCTCGTGCTCGACGCATTCAGATGCCACCTCGACCAGCGGATCAAGGACAAGCTCGCCGCGTGCAATACGGACCTTGTCATTATACCTGGCGGCATGACATCACAGCTTCAACCGCTCGATGTCTGCCTCAACAAGCCGGTGAAGGACAAGATGCGGGCGCTCTACACCGACTGGCTGATCAATGGCCGGCACGATTTCACGCCAAGCAACAGGATGCAGCGCGCCTCTCTGCAAGACTTCGCTGGATGGGTCAAGGATGCGTGGTGTGCGATACCATCAGCCATGGTCATCAAGGCCTTTCAGAAATGTGGCATCTCGAATGCCATGGACGGTACCGAGGATGAGATGCTCTGGGCCGTTGACAGCGAGAAGGAGTTGTCCGACAGCGACGAGGACTGATCTGTTGGACCGTTACGCGACTCGTATCGCCGCCGTAGTGGTGACAGTTTTAGCGGGAAGGCCCGCTGTTTGACTTTGTGTTTTATTTTTTGAAACTTTAAATGTTCTTCTGAATGTGCGAAGGTTGACTCCTAGGGACTGTTTTTGTGTTTTTTTCTGTCATGAAAAATGGGTGCGCGTTACAATCGATGTTTAACTTTTTTTTTTTTGGCCTCGGAAAACTGGTGCGCGTTACAATCGAGGGCGCGGTAGAATCGAGTAAATACGGTACATGTAGTAACAGTTAACACAAAGTCAACAGAAAACCCTTGCATACACAGCTGTCGCACAACACTTGTACACATAACTGTTTACACTTCTATGGCATCTATTTTTCAGCTTACGCTATCAACATACATTTTTACAAACTAGTACCACTCCCAGGACTAAAACTGCTTTCCACAATGCATGACCCAACTATTGTCACTCTTGGGCAAATTGAATTCATTTCATTCTTACTAACTTTCACCATACGTTAAGCATATAATTGGATTATGCAGTGTGGTCGAAAAACGTTTTAGCCTCACCACATTCCTAAGTTTTATGCCCTGCAAATATGGCTGGAAACGCAAGTACAGCTATTGACCACTGAAACAATCTCACTTTGAATGAACAAATAAGTTATTATGTTCAGCCATCAGATATTCTTTTACGCAATGCCCAATCAAGGCTAGCTTCACTGTGACAACAGTAAGAGCTCCTGGTATCAACAAAATGCCAGGAGCTCTAACATGCACCATTGACCGAGTAACTAGGAGGTCAATAATCACCTTTAGAAGCAGCAGTCTTTTTGGCCTGCTTTTTTGGAGCATCACCTACAGAAAAAGAAGGCAATTAGAAAACAATCAATCCCATTTTGAGCAAACTGTAGGATCCAGCAATTCCATAGTCAGGGAACAAAAGGAATATCAGGCACTGAGGGCTCTGCTTAAGTAGAGCCTTTGTTTCAGCAATACAATAAGCCTTTCATAGAGAGACTATTGTGCAGCTTGTGCTGAAAAGAGAAGGCACCAAACAAAATACCTGGAAATCACATTTATAATGAGCCAAGTAATATTTTTTATAACTTCCTGGAACAAAAAGATACAAATAACTTTCGTAGCTTTTAAAATGACATGGCTGTGGCTTACACTACAATAAGTTCACCAGAAGTTTATACAAGCTGCAGGAGTGGTGGGGGTTTTAAGGGACTGGCACTATTGTGCCGACAGAATACTCCATTTAATTTGTGCTGTTTTTTTTAAATAAAATAAACCTAGGTGTCTGACACCGTTTCAAGGTTTCATTCACTTCTATGCTAAATTTTATTCTTTCACACTTTCAAATGAGCTCGGCACCAAATATAAAAAGCTTTAAGGGTGGACGTGGTGATAGCTTTCTTGTTTCTTGGCACAAACCTGAAATTTAGCCCACACATCACAAATACTATTAAAGGTGTCCTGAACCACTCCTTGGGCTTGCACAAAATACACATTCTATCAACAGCAAACACCGCTTTTGAACAGCTCAGTCAAATTTTGTAGTCGTCCACAGCACATAAAGGTTACAAGTGGAGTGCGAAAGTGCCACTTTATCGAGCACCCCCTTGTCTTCAAAGGCCCGTCATCTGTTTCAAGCTGCCTGGAGCTGCCAGATTTCATCATTTAGCGGATGACTGCTTTTGGCCGATAGCTGACAAATCAAGACCAGCACTTGGATCAGATGAACTTCTTGCCACGGGGTGCCATTCCATGCTGGCACCGCACTCTATCGTGTGCTAAAATTTCGCAGTAGCAACACTAGCGTGCACCGGAATTTCATCAGAAGTGAATAAACTCGTTTCATGACGTATGCTGACCTAGCTTCTTGACCCTCTGCCATCCCCCTATGTACCTTCCAGCACGATGGCCAAGATGAAAGATGAGAAAAAGAACATAAAGCGCGTAACGAACCCCTGTAACTCCGCTCGTACTTTACAGACTCGAAAAATATTTTTGCAGCAATCGATTCATGAAGCAATAAACTCCAATACTGAGGTCATTCGATAATTTAAGGTGTTTCAGGACCCCTTTAAAGTGTCTCTGAAAAAGTTTTTTAAAGTTGTGTAAACGCTTTGGTTACATTTAGTGAAAATCTTTCCTACCACAATCTAAGCAAAGCACCATGTAGCAACGTAGATAAAACTAGTTAAAGGTTACCTGCCTCTAAAGCAATGCTTTTCCTCAACTTCAATGCCGTGTAACCTACTTTCAGTGCCTCCAACCCATCGCAGAAACCCCCGCTATCCCCTTCTGTTGCCTCCGGCTGGCCTTTGACAACCAGCACGAGTCATCAAAGCATCATGCACGGGAGCATTCTCTTTAATCGCTGGTTTTAGCCATCGTTCTGTAAGGGATCCGGAGCTTGAGGAGCAGTTATGCTGATGGAGAGAACAGACGGGCTTTTCACCCACACAGATGGTTTCACAATTCTACACTCCATGTTGACATTCGCCACTATGATCCAACCATCAGGCTTGCCATATTCCCCCGACAGTAGCCACGTTTTAGCGATTACACAACTGCCAAAAAAGAACAGCAGCGAAGTGAGTACAGTTCACAGCAATAGCTCCATGCAAAGCTTCTGTGAATGTTTGCCAACACAAGGATAATCACAGAGGTGGCGCCACACTCCATACTTGTCTGGCTGAGCTCTGCGGTGGCCGGGTCAGCATCCCAGACCCAGCCACTCCAGTGTCTCACATTTTCTCCTTCAGTAACCAGATAATCCCCAAACACTAACACCATATGAAGACCAACCAAAAACCTGAAAACCACAACAAGCACAAAAACGAGCATTATGGTAGTACTCTTTCAGAGAGAAACAACAGCTGTAAACATCCAGATCCTGGCATTGATGAGATAGAGATAGCTCAATGCTCACTACCTACCCACTGCAGCAACTCCACTCACTGGCTACACAATGTCACAGCTTTAGAAGACCCCAATCACTAGCCCACAGTGCAACAAGGGTAATTCACGGTGCTTTTAAAAAGTTACCTCATGATTATTATTGACTGCACAGCTGCATAAATATGGAGCACGTACAGTGATGTGATTGACTGAAGCTGTTTTGGAGCAGTTTTTTGGAGCAGCAAAAAGTGCGTTTTGGAGCAGGTAAAAGGGCTTTTGGAGCAGCCAAAAACGCGTTTGGGAGCAGGGAAAACAGCTTTTGGAGCTGTTTTCCCTGCTCCCAGCTAAAAGCTCACTGCCAAGTGGAAAAATGAACCGTGTGAAGGAAAACAGTCAAATAAGGAGGAACTCTTTTGAAATAAAAAGTTCTGTCCAATAATGGGTGTTTGCATAACACCACTGGATCACCTAACGGCCCCGTAAGCATAAAAATTGGCATTGCAGTCTTATAATGGCTTAGTGTGGTCAAACAAACAACGCAGGTAGGGTTTCCCAACTACAGTAGAATCTCTGTGATAGAATCTGAAGGGGAAGCGACAATATTCGTATCACCAAAAAACTAGCAAAATCTGTTTTCAAACCACGATATACGCACAAAACATTTATTTCCATCAAAAGAACTCGCATACGCCTTTCTGGGACACACGTGAACGGACCAATAAGGGACGGCGCAGCTGGCTGTCGCGAAATACGTCAAAGCTTCACGAGGCCAAATGAAAACTAAGTGAAGTCCACTCCACCATAGTGACCAGGGGCATAGTAAGGGGGGTTTGGGGGTGCTCAAACCCCCCTCGAATTTTTTCGGTTTTGCTTGCGTATATATACACGCACACATACAAACGCACGCCACGAACATACATAAAGTATGGTTGAACACCCCCCCCCCCCCCGAAAAACATTTCTGGCTACGCTCCTGATAGTGACAAGCGAAGATCGACACGAACGCCGAAAGGCTTCGTGCCTGGGGCATATATGGTATGGTAAACTTTATTGCGGTCCTGGCCGAATTTTTTTTTTTTTTTTGGGGGGGGGGGGAGGGGTTGGCACCTCCTTGATTTGAAGTGGGGGCCGCGCAGGCAGATGTGGTCAAGTGTCATTTTGGGCTGTGTATGCCATAGCAAAATAAATTTTTTCAGAGGGGGAGGGGGTATGACCCCTCCCCCAGTTACGCCACTGCTTCGTGACTTTTTTTTACGACTATATAGCCTTTAATCTACCGCTACGTTAGCCGCGTAGCTTCGGAGCTCGTAGTCGCTATCGATGATCGCATTGATAGCGACCGTGGTTTCGTGCGCGGCGGTTGCGGCAAACTGTAGTTCCGTTTTCAATCCGCCTGCGCTGGCCACACACGTGCCTTCAAAACTTTTCAAAACTACGTCGTTTGTTGCTATCTATAATCGCATCTGCCGCAGTTTTGTGCGTGGCGTTTGCGGGAAGCAGCGTCGCTTAGACTGGGCAGGCGTTGGACGCGTGTGCACTTTCGGCGTCCCGTCAGTTTCGTCGTCGCCATATATGATAGTGTCAAAAGCGACCGCGGTTTCGCCCACAGCCGTTGTGGCAAACGATAACCAGAGTTCTGACAGTGTGCGCGCTGGCCGCGCGCGTACTTCCAAAGCTAACAGCATTCTGCTCTTGACCGTCGCTCGATTGATTCGGTACCAAAGTTCTTATCACCCGCCGCGACGCGGAAAAGTGTTCGGAACATCCAAATTTCGGCCCATTCGACACAGCGGAATTCGGCTGGGGAATTTCACGAATTCGTATCAGCCGCTTACGTTTACATCAACGCCTCCTAAATTGGTTTACTGTGGGTTCGCAAAAAGCCTGGATCGGACTGGGTTGCAATTTTTGTGAAGTCCAAATACGTCTGATATGCAGGTCTTTGGAGTTTTCAGTACACCTGCTGAATTCCGGTGCTGCTTCGTGGCCTCAATGTGCCTTTTGCTTGTAGCATGTCGCTTTATCGCTGCAAAACAATTATGTTCGCGGTTAGTAGTCTGACTGCAGACAATGCAAAATCCACTGCCATCGCTGCCTTGGCGACACCAAGATGATATAGTGTCACCATTTTCGTCCATCTTGCTCAGGATGTCGACAATGAACTTGGTGGAACGACCTGAGGCTCTGACCCGCCGAGGACGGAATAGTCTTTGTTGATAGCCGTTCCACGGCGAACCTAGTTTTCCACGAGGTTGGCTCACTGACTGGAGTCGCGTTCAGTGAAAATCCTCAAACAACACGAAGCTGCCAATTAACTGCGCCAGTTCACGGCTGGTGCGAAGCTTGTCCGCCATCTTGCCAGCTTCTCTGTCTGCGGTTATTATTTTATAAGTGCTGTTATTTCTGGTGTGTAGCTATCCCAACCACGGTTAAGGTTGTCCTTGTGACAGGGGTATAACACTGGTTCGAACTTAAAAAAGGGGGCAAAAATAAGACAGGCATGGACGTCGCTGTGCCACACTGAAATTTTACTTCTATGTTGCTGCGGCGGTGCGGTCACACCAGCTCGCGGCGAGCCGCTCCTTCCGAGGTGCATTTTTGGGGGGTCACGCCAATTTACAGCAGTCGGGAGAGGGTTATGCCGGCCCCCAAAAACCTGAGCAAGCCAAGCCAGCGCTTAACGAGCCTACCCATCAATCTGCGTCCGGTCAGGTACCCCAGAAAGCGCCAGGCAGCGTGTCGCGAAAAATGATGCACGAACCCATTCCTCTCGCCGCACGAAAATTTTGCCACGCGGCAGCTTTGGAGTGTCGCGTTTTGCCGCCGCCGGCGCGCTGCGCACGTTTTACTCGCTAGTGTGCTTATAGTTTGGCGCAGTTTTGGCGCAGAACAGCGGAGATGTAGCAGGATGTAGCAGGTTTGACGTCTTGGCGCAGTTTGGCGCAATTGGCGCAGCTATCACATCACTGCACGTAACACAGATGGCACTGGCTGCCCACCAGAAATTTCAAAATGTAGTGGTAAATGGTAGTTACGTACTTTTTCTTCCTTTACCATGTCTGTTAATAACCCGAAGGACTTGCCCTACCCGCTTAATGGGTTTTTATGCAATACACAATGATTTTGAGCCCCTGTAACTATTCTCATTTTTTCACTACACTTTTGCACACACAGCAGGCAACACTAGAGCAAGTATAGACCAGATTCTATTGCTTTCACGAGTGTAGTCAGCACATGGACTATGGGTTTGGTTACGTTGCAACTGATGGTGAGCCAACACAGGCGGCAAGCAACTCTCAGTCTATGGCCACACAAATGGCTTCCCCTACAGGTGATGAAAATTCTACTAGCAGGCAATGCTACAGACGACGATGATGACTGCCTTTATGAATGGCTCACACCCACTCTGGGGGATTGGCCAAGAAACAAATAATCTATAGATAAAAGTGTTCACATATGAATTGTATGACTAATGAATTCTAGAATAGTTAGAATTAATAATGTTAATTTAGTAATTTGAAATAGCTGGAGCTTACCTTCCCCTTCAGCTTCCTCGTCTTCCTCATCCTGCTCTTCCTGTTCTTCCTCTTCCTGCTCCTCCTCCTCCTCTTGTTCTTCCTCTTCCTCAGCATCTACTTCTTCAACCTCATCCTCTTCGTCCTCCTCTTCCTGGGCTGCATTAGCCTTGACCTGGAGGCCGTTTTTTTGCTTGGACTTAGCCGGAGCAGGGGCTGCTTCCTCCTCATCTTCTTCCTCCTCCTCCTCTTCCTCGTTGGCAGCAACCTCCTCTTCCTCCTCATTTCCAGCATCATCCATGCCTAAAGAAAAAAAATGTAACATTAGCCTAGTGCCACTTACGCCCTCAAAAATAACATCAAAGTCTCAATGTAAACTATGACTTACAAACATATCATTTGTTGTGGTTACTTATGCAGAAAGGCACAAAAAAGGTGGAATAAGTTTTTGTCAGTTCTCTGTTTATAAAGACCGCCGCAATAAATTTCCCGCAGCTGCAAAACGCGAGCACTCATCTCCAACACCGACTCATTGGTCATGTGGCAGAATTACGCTGTTCATGCGACTCTTTTGATCTAATAAAAAATGATTAGCTCTGTCCAAAGTGCACCACTGTAATGTGTCGCACCATATCATTTGGCATAAGCCTAGCACCAAGCCATATAGCAAGCATGTTTACCTCAGACCACATATACGTAAGCGATGTGGATAGCACTGTCATAGGCAGAGAATTGATCACGATTGTTATGTTAATTAAATTGCATAAGTCAGACTTTTGCAGTTTTAAGACTTTCCGTGAGAAGGTTGTGGGTTTAGATCCCACCGACCGAATGGGCTATTTTTCATCCACCTAAATTCCTTTAATTGTTGGCTTCATTATTTGTGTCCAACAAAGAAACAAGCCACACGAACAACTTCCTTTGTGACTGCCATGTCTCATGAGTATCATTCAAGACTACGTTACTCTTCTTTGGAGCAGACAATCCAAACGAAGTGTCAGAATGCATTTGGGAAGCAGAAATCTGAACCTGCTATGCAGAAATTTACTACACAGATTTCTCTGTAGTACCTTTGCAAACACACAATAAATAGCACACATCAAGCACAGTTAAACCTTGTTGCATAACCGCTAAGCAACAGTTTCACAGTTGCTGTGTGCCCAAGCATGAATATCCCACAGTATAAGTGGTTCAGATTCTTGGTCAAAAGTTCTTTACTGAGTGATCTTTGCACCACCTCATTCATATTCCACAGTAATTCTAAGATTGTGGAATCACCCAGAGATCGCAAAAAGTTGCTGAAGCACTACATTCACACCATATGACCACTTATTTACTTTAGACCACTGGTTTACAAGGACGCTAACCACATTTTGTGATGAGCTTGAAATGCTAAGTGACAACTAAAATTAAAGGGGTACTGACAAAAAATTTTGCGGCCGAGATAGCCTGCTGGATCGATTCCCGTGTACGTGCGTGTACCATCTGCAAAATATAGACAGCGAATAAAGCTTGGAAGGTATTTTATATGAATTTTGAAGTTCGCGAGCGCGATCCAGCATTATAGGCCGCACCTGGTGCATTGACACCCTCGGAGGTGACCCGAGGTGATCCCTCTACTTCCCCTACGTAACTGTTGCAGCCGGTACAAGTTATGATGACGTCGTAGCCGCCATTTCTGTTTTGACGCGTTTCCCGACTAATCGCTCCTCGCCAGCGGGTCAAACCTGAAGTGATTCGACACGTCAAAAATTCCTTCCATCCCCACCGCAAGAAAATCATCGCCATCAGACAACGATGAGCCAAACGACGACAGACCGCGCGGAAATGCGTAACTGTTCCGTGCGCTCACGTGACCGAGCGTTTCACTCGCTAGGTGGTGATAGTTGCATCCGGTGGCTTGTCGTTTTTGGAGCTCTGTCAAACCGAAACTGAGGCTGTGTCGGTAATGAGGAGCTTGTAATTAATTATCTGTCGTGCACTGCAGCAAACAATGTGCCGTGTTATGACAACAGGCCCCCAGCAACACATTGCAGCAAAAAAAAACGCGGGGCAAAAATTTTTGTGTCAGGACTCCTTTAATATTACTATTGCATATGAAGAGCAATAACCTCACACTACGCACCTAACACGTACAATCACGGATGCAAATACTCCGCACAAATTCAAGAGCTTCTGTATGTCATAACGCATGTGCACATTCAAAAATGTGCTATCACAGAACAAACAGAATCTCACGTACACGGTGTACATGCACATGTTAGCAGACCTAGTGGGAAGAGGGTGACTCAAGGAGCCATCCACACTAGCATGGTTCTGCAAGTTGGTCGCAATGTGGCAACTCTGCTCGGTCTGCAGTCAATAGGTGCTCAATGCACGTGACTCTGCCATCCTATTGGCGTTCCTCACAAGGCCATGCATTACACATTGTAGGGTGCACACCATATCAGGAAAATTTAGTACTATTACAATTTGGAAAAAGGGCAATGCAGTCACTGGCCAAGGACGCACCGAGCCCACCACGACAGGCCTAAAACCGGAAAAGTGCACTGCAGACAGCATAGCTGAGAGTGGCCACATGTGCCACAACACCAGCATCTTCCTACATGTTATAACAACAACAAAAAAAAAAAGTGCCACTAAGAGTACACGGGTAGCATTCTCGAACAACCACTTTCCAAACTTTTGCAATTCTTCCAAGAGATTAATTCCAAACATGCCAGGGCTTCAATCTTATGCTTCTCGCATGCTGTCTTAGAGCAGGTGGCACAGTGCGTGACCACTGTGGCCACTGTGAGGTTCCACTTGTCTAGTGGAACCTTGCAAAAGGGATCGCCCAAGGATACCGCCCCAGCACATGTTCATTCTGGTAGAATGAAAATAAAACTTTCTTGTTGAATGGCCTGATGCCGTACTTTGATAGTGGTTGCAACTATGTAGCGGCAAAGAAAGCAAAAGTGGCAGAACCAAGTGGCAGAACCAAACTTGCATCTGATCCCTAATGAATTTCTAACGGCCATAACTACTGTATATTTATGGCTGACGTGTCAACATTAAGCTTTGAAGACTTTGAAAGCACAGATTTGAACTGTTTGCAGCTTACTGTATTTTGCACAACCCTTTTTTTTGCGCGTGTTAGAGCCCATGATATAAAACATACCACACAGACATGCAACTATCGGCAGCAATGACTGCACTCTTCAACGACTCCAGTGGGGAAGTAAACACAGTTAAAGGAGTACTGACATGAATTTTAAAATTTTTCGGATTGTTGCTCTAAATGAAAGCACGGGTGTCGATAACCCTAAAAAGAGTGTATTGGTGCCTGGGGATGCATTACATATATTTTTAATACCGCTTCTTTCAACCAGCAGTTTCGGTTTCGGTTTCGAGAGGGCGGCTTCGTAGTGACGTGTCAAGTCGGCCCGTGACGTCACGGGCAGACAGCAACCCACGAAATATGCACCTGCTGTCCTTTGCTGTCAGTCGAACGTGGTTCATGATGAGTGAACTGTCATCCAGTGCCTCCGACAGCGATTTCTGTGATTTAGGCTGCATGCAGGACCCAGATTTCGCAAACCAAGTGAGCCGACTTGAAACGTCATAGGGCTCTCCATGCGGTGAAGCTGCCTTGCAGATGCTGGGAGATGAAAACTTTAAAAATCAAACTTAAATATTTATACGTGTTTCCCGGATGCGGTGTGGGGAGAGCGTTAACACTACATGCCAAGGAAAACAAAAACGTCCGTTTTGTTGCACTTCAAAATCGTGTCAGTACTCCTTTAAGTGATTGAGCAAAGCCATTTCGGCACGACTTCTGGAGCAGCAAGTCTGCCTTTTCAAGAAGTTATCAGGCAAACATTTCCAACACAAATATTTGAGTCTCTAAGCAGGAGTAGTTGTACAATGTGTAACAAAAACAATATTAGCATACATAAACCATGTCAAAAGAAAAAGGTTATTGCTCTTCGCTTTCCTGCAGACAGCCCAAAGTTTCTTTATGTATGACCTCAGGGCACCTAACATTTCCCTGCAATATTACACTTCATATTTGTAACTGAATGAGGCTTTCTCTTATGCTTTAGTTAGAGCACTGGAAGCACAAGCTGTGTAAATCTTCTATGAATTTTTTACTATAAACTATTTTGATTATGTTCGTGCTTTCAGTACAACCTAGGCCTTCATTGTGTGGCTAAGTACCTGCTATTGCACTTTATGGTCAGAACCGTTAGGATCCTGGTTCATGGGCTAATAGCATACTGGGTCTAATAATTGGTCCTGTGCACCCAAAACCTACTCTGTGCTCCATGAAATTTGCAGTAATAGGAGGCTTTATATTCAATTTTGAAATGTTCTCACATGCCATGAACATCTGTCACTGCCAAGAAGCAGAACCAGGGTACCAAGGTTATGTGACACCATGCTTTCCCAGCAAAATCCCACAGGCCACTGCAGCGGGTTGAAATGTCCATGAATTCTGACCACCGTATGGTATAAAACACAACCACCCTAACATGAACTCCACGGGAAGTCATTAACCCACTTGCTTCCACAGCCGGTGCTGTGCTGTCCGCGATGCAAGAGTAGGGATGGTAAAATCGATGAACGATTAATCGATTAAAGGTCCACAATTAATCATAATCGATTTGGACTTTTCGATTAATCAAATTAATCGATTAAAGCTATTCGATTAATCGATTACGGCATCCCCCACTCCCACCCCCAACCTCGCCCCTTGGCCGGAGCGCATGACTGCGAGGCGCGCTATCCTGAGACGCAGACCCTGAACGCTATCCTTAGACGCAGGAAGTTGCAAAGCCGAATACTACTACCTTTTCTGGTTCTATTTGGGATGCCGTCGATCGCGCACTTTTACGCAATTGCGTTGCACTGGAGTACGATCCGATGAACTAAATGCCTTCTCAGTTCAAGACATACTATAGTAACCCTGTAGTCGATCGCCGCACCAATCCGAATTCACTTGAGACTTGGCACAGCATGCAAACTGGCCTAGATCATGTGTTTGACGTTGCAATGGAGTGTTTGCCAATTCCTGCAACGTCAGTAGCATCCGAGTGCCTGTTTTCGCATGCTGGATGTGTGGCGACCCAAAGGAGGTGTCGGTTGTCGCCCGAGCATCTCGGGCAACTGACATTTCTTCGCTCAGTAGAAGAAAGCATGTGGTTCGAAGCAGCGACCCCATGAAACAAAACAAAAAAGGGGACTGTTGAGAAAGTAAGCAGCACGTGGATTCGCCAACTTTCAAAAGAGAAGTTTATTCATTCAGTAAATTTCATACGTGCCAGCGCATCGTCTTGTAGCTTATTTTGTCCGTGTTCGTTTTTTGCCGCGCTGTTTCATCGTGTTGCCGCATAAACGCATGTCTGCTTACATTTGATAAACGAGTATTTTCGTCGCCTGTAGTGTCAATCGAAACTTTCTTTGTATTTTATTCAATCCTCAGATTTTACTCCATTCTTGTGTAAGTGCGGCATTGTAATATGCACTGCTTATTTCCTCACTGGTTCTTAGTGCCGTTCTGTTTTACTCTTTAGCAAATAAAATATTGTTTACCAATGAAAGAGAGAGAAAATATATTACAAGGCAGAGGGGGTGGCCTGAGCTAGTACGGCCCTGCCTGCTACTCTGCACCGGGGAAAACGCAACGGGGGAAAAAGAGTGATGAAGTACGATGATGGGGAGATGATTAGGTAATCTGTATATACATAACAAGACATGTTTGCTAGCGTAAAGTGGAGAAGGACGCTAGTAACCATCTTTTATTATGCTGTATACCAACTAGCCCATCTGTCCGTCTTATAGGGTATATATACCATTTTCATAATTGTTGAGCTAACTTTCCTACGATGCAGTTAGCCCAATTAATGGCAGCTAGTCACTTCTTCAAACAGTGTTCAAGCGCGGTTTGCTTGCGCTGGGACGCGGAAAGTGTAGACTCGGCTCTCTTGACACGAACACGCATAATAGACAAACGCCAGCACGCGCAACTACGACCTCGTCTCCACTTGAAGCACGAAAGTTGCTGCCATTAGTTGAGAGAAAATGTAGCGCAGGAATGCGCACTCGCGAATTGTGAAATGGTCTTATAGACGCTTTATGTAATCCGCAACTTTACGCGTCGGTTTACCGAACGTCTAGCATCCAGTGCATTACTATTGAAGAAGTGACCTTGAAGCACTTAGTAATACTGCACGGTCGCGTATTTAGGGAGAAATACAGCTTTCAGCTAGAGGCCCCCGTCTTCTGCTGTGACAAGAAAAGACAGTCGCGCAATTTATGCTGTAATCTCTGGTACATTAGATAGCGCTCACAGTTCAGGATGTACGCACGACTGAAAAGGTGTGAGTGGCGCCGTGTTACGGCAAAGATCAGGTGAAACCTGCGGAGCATAGGTCGGCAAAAAATGTGGAGCTCACTCAGACTCACTCATGAAATATATTTTGCCCTTTGAGCTCACTCGGACTCAGACTCACCAAAATTTTCCTCAACTGAACTCACTCGGACTCACTCACCAACATGTTGCTTAGCCAGACTCACTCAGACTCACACTCACGGCTCTATCTGAGTCTGAGTGAGTCGACTCATGAGTCCGTTAGCGTATAATTGGCTTCTATCATGGTGTCACTGCTATTTAACACCAATATCTCGCAAAATTGGCGCTCGACTTGGCGCCTTTTAATCTCGTACCTTCAAATATGAGTTATGAGTGGTGGCAATCCAGTATGGACATTCTTATTGAAAGAGGTGACTCACACGAGATATTTTTGATCGAGAACTTCCTGTGAAAGAGTTTGCGAGTGGAGGTCAACCTGCCCCCCACCCCCCCTTCTACGTAACTCACGCCTCTGATTAATAAATATAGAGCTGGTGTATGAACGCTAGTGCTTTGAAGTGTGAGTCAGCGGGAGTATAGGCGTGAGCAGACATAAGGGTGCTAGTGACGCTGAAGTTGTGTACATAGAACAATAAGTCGGCAAAAAAGTGTGGAGCTTACTCAGACTCACTCAAGAAATATATTTTGCGCTTAGGGATCACTCGGACTCAGACCCACCAAAATTTTCCGCTACCGCACTCACTCGGACTCAGATTCGCTAAGATTTTTCTCAACCGAACTCACGCGGACTGAAGCTCACCAAAATATTACTCATGTGGACTCACTCAGACTCATGGCTCGATCTGAGTCTGAGTGAGTCGATTCATGAGTGAGTTTGCCGACCTATGGTGCGGAGTATACTGGCGCAGCTGCTGTTTTTCTAGCCAGGAGGCAGAAACTCATGTCACTATTTCCCGCGATATTAATATTAATTAGAACTAACAGACAATAATGCCAAGGGAAGTATGGAGGATGTTATTTGTAATAATTGGGATATCAATGTGAAGAAAGTAAAGTGGACGAAAAGATAACTTGCCGCCGGCAGGGACCGAACTTGCGACCTTCGAATAACGCGTCCAATGCTCTACCACTGAGCTACGTCGACGGTCATCCCCCCGTCCACTTCATAGGGTACACATGTGCATTTAAACCTACGAGTGTTAGCGCTGATCACAGCCATGGCGGCTAAAGTGGCTAAAGTCCCTAGATTTTGCCTTTTTACTTAAGTACAGACAACTGCCTCCTTTCCCGGCCCTCTCTCACGCGCAGCTGGCGTCCAACGCCATTTTCTTCCTAACTTGGAAGATTTGCAAAGCCATGTGGGTAAGTACATTAGCCACACATCTTTCAGCGGACAATATGCTAACGCGACGCGCCTTTCTCCTCCTGTCTACCCCCTGTCATCAGTGAACAGGAGAAGCGTTTTACCAGCTGCTGGAAAAGCGTTAGCAAGAACATGGCTACTAAAAACGAGCGTTAGCCAATAAGATTCGTCGGCGGCGCTTCAATGGTTGTCGGTACTTAAGAAAGAACAGGGAAAAACCTAGGGACTTTAATGGGGGCGAGTGTGGAACACTCTACTTCTGCCTTTTGGCGTCACGTAGCAAGTGACCTTTTTTTACGAACTGGCAGCTGACCAATAATCCCTCGCATACTACCTGAAGACAACAAGTCTGCCAGAACGAGACCCTCGCTGTGAATGAAGGGGCTCGTTTTTCTTTGTCATACACCCTTAACATTCCCTATACATTCCTTCGCATTATTGTCTGTTAATTCTAATTAATTTTGTGTCTAACAAAGAAAAACGAGCCCCTAAAAGTAATCTTTCCTTCCATTTCCCGCAGTTGCCTATACGGATGGTCTGTTTGAGGCCAGTATATTTCTGTGTAATCTCTGCATAGGTGACCTCAAGAAAAAGATCGCATCAGTCCGCAATTATAGTATTATGTAGGGCTTCCACAATATCCAACCGACAAACCGAGAAAAGATGCCTTGCTTACTAGAGCGAGCGTCTTATTTAATTTCTCCTCTTCTCTCTTTTACCTTTCTCGGGATTTCCTCACCCTCCGCCACACTTCATGTTTCAAGTGCGACTTTCCAACCAGTGTGGTCCCCGAACGCGCCTCCGGTTTCGATGAGCTCGAGTAGGCAGGCTTCGAGAAAATACGACCTGCTGCCGAATAGTCCAGGGATGATGGCCACAGATTCTTGAATCCGCGACATCAACCAACGACGACGGGCCCCTTGTGTCCAGTGCGCGAAAGTGTGAATTTTCGCACACTGGACACAAGGGGCCCGTCGTCGACACTTTCAAAAGTGGGAATTTTGGATCGTCAACGCGTCTAATAAAAAGATTTGGGCCCATATTAAACACGAACGATGCCTCTCAAACAAAGAGATATCGGTTTTAAAGCACCCATTAAAAATGTTGATTAATCGATTAAAAGATTCCACCAAAAGCAATTAATCGATTAAAGGCTAATTCGATTAACAATTAATCGATTAAAAATTTTAATCGACCATCCCTATGCAAGAGGCCAAAGAGTCGGTAGCTAGCACTGCGCCGGCCACCTAGAAAGCGCTTTCATACACTGATAAGTGGTAGCATACTGCAAGCAGTTTCTTTTTTTTTTTTTTTGGTCTTGTTGACACCTAATAGAGATACATGTCCACAGTTTTGAGAGCAACTGGGCGTAAAAAAATGTTCCCAAAGCCCACACACATTTCTCTCAGTGCAAAGCTGGCGACACAAAGTAGTCGAGGCCTCACAGAGGGAAAAATTCTTCAGATGGTTTTTGACAGCGGTGTTGAAAGCAACCATGTTGACGACATTTCACTCGACAGAATCGTGAAAGCACCGACTTGATCTTGCTGCGAACTCCCGAGTTGCACTTCATGGCCCCTTGTGCTTTAAGGTTTTTCAATCCCATAAGTAACTTTGAGGGAATTCAATGTGTAACAGTGTTGATATCAAAATAAAAGCATACTGTTTCTGATGCGATTTTGGAGCACAACAAATTTTGAATGTTAGGGAGCGCCACATGCCACCATGCTCAAGAAACATGGCACTGAATACAGGGAGGGAAACTGCACCCAACAAGTGTAAACGCCAACTAAAGTGATTGCCTTTTTTCAAGAGACACACATGCTGCTCACAGTAATGTTATCTAGTAAGAGACTGTCCTACAAGAACTAGCATCCACACCAAGTATTACTTTTCTTACTCCACATCAGTTAAACTATTTTACTGAACCTAATTATGTTATCTCGCAGTATGGTCTAGGAGCAGCACAAAACTTCACTTAGCATGGGCCAGCAGAAATTGTTTGGCAGAGGTGCTGCCTCCACCCCCTTTCTTTCAGGGTACTCTTTTCTATGTACAAGGAACCATACTTGCTTAGTGACAGAACTGCAGCAGTTGCCAGACACTCAAGTACAAAGCATGCGATATCCCTCTGCAAGAGTGCGCTTTAAACCTTATCATAGGGTATTAATCCAGGCTAAATTAATAAAGCCTAGCAGTATGCCTCGTGATTAACTACTTTCATAATCAGTGGGACATTTCACTCCAATTTTTTTACAGCATCGAACATTTTCAAGAGGTCAATCATTACAGAAGTTTTCTCACACCTGCATTAATTTATGTAGAGCCTCAATTATTTTGCTGGTAAAAGATACTGCACCTAACAAAGGAGGCAGACACCACATTCTCAGGGAACTTTTTTTTTCTGTCTTTGGTGTACACAGCATCTTGGGGACTAACAGCAGCAGCATTATGCCCAAGCAATTCAATGTTACAGCTTTTACATCCTACCAACCTGAGGACCCTGAAATTTGGGAGACTCAGAATAAGGAGGGGGGCAATAGTTATAAATGTAAGGCATGCGATGCAGTGGCAACACTGGAACACATGCTATGGGAGTGCTCGAGGGAATATACGGCTCTGCTCGAGCACACAGAAACCTCGAGGAGGCAGTGTTGAACCGCAGGGCGCACTGGCAGGAGACTGCTCATCTCCGCATTAGAACTGTGGGCCATCCAGCGAGTCAAGAAAGCAGCCCGAGCCCAAAGGCTCGCGGCCGATGCCTAGGAAGGGGTCGAGGCCCACCCCATATCAACTTCACTGGACTTTGTAAAGTTGTTCAATTCATTCATTCGTCGAGTCGGTGCACGTGTTCCGTCATTTCCTCTTCTAGTGTATGTTATTTCCTTCATGCTGTGTGCTATTTTCGTTTGAGCACAGTTATAAAAAATACCATAACGTATGACAAAACCAGACAATAATTTTTGTCCACCCCAATTCTGAATGTCACTACATTCTGAAAACGTACTTTAAAAAATTAAAAGCCACCTCTCAAAAAAAAGAACACTATTTCAAAGGGATGCATGGAACTGATTAATGCATTTGAGTCATTAACTAGGTTTCGTTTTTTCCCCTCAAAATATTTACTGGTCACGTAACTAGCTTATGGGAGACATGATCTAGAACAGCTGTGATCTTTTTAACGAACTATAACCACTACGTCAAGTAATGCCAGGAGCATACAGATCTGAACAGATTACAGTAGACTTGATAATTCAAACTCTAGGGGACCTCAGGATCTCATTTGAATTATCAGAAGTTCTCATAAATATAACTCGAGGCAACATACCAAGTAGCGCTGTGATGTTTGTTTCTCAGTGCCGCAGCAACATCAAAGACAGCTCTGCATGATTGCCAGTAAAGTTTTTAGACGACAGCAATCATACCGGTACTCATAATAAAACATGTGCACGCGCTTGTAATTAAGAGACAAAATGTGTTGAGTCTCGTGACAGTTCGTAGCCCTTTCCCATTCTTAGGACGCTTCCTCGTATGACGCTAGTGTAGTGCAGCGAAAGTGACCAAGAGCCGTTCGACACACGGTGGACCAAGGCTAGACCATTCCGGCTTTTTTTTTTTTCCTCTTCCTCGGTCAACATGCAACTGTTGGTGCACTTGGTTTGGCTAGTTTGACCCTTCTGTAGGCAGGCAATCAGGTTTATTTGCGACTGCTAGTGGCATAAAAACGCGAATGTCCAGATAGAAGCAACAAAGGCAGCAGATATTTCTAGGCATGGAAAAGCAAAAAGTTTCAATTAACCGAATTTGTACAGTGGGGAAGTTTGAATAATGCGGCTTTCAATTACATTGAAAACATAGCGGGCCAACCAAAACCTAAAGATTTGCATGATCAACCGAAAGTTTGAATTATGAAGAGTTTGGATTATCGAGAGTACTGTACGAGAGCAACGATCCACACACTGCAGATTAAGAAAAAGTACAAATTGAATGCTAACCTGCACTGTTCTTGCAGACTACCCAAGAAACAAATTTAGAGCCAACGACCGTATTTACTTTGGCAAACGGCACCACAACGACCTCTAAGTTATGGTGAAAAGCTGCGCTTGTTTATCGTGGCCGCCCGTGACCAATAAGGACTGCGATACGCTCCGTGCGAAACATTTCGCACGTAGTACACCGCTGGGCACGTGTGCGCAAATCAAATCAAGCCTGCCCGCGCAACATGCAGCCGCGAGCAGACCGCTCCTGATCCGCGCGAGCGCAGCACCGCCTACGTGACTGCCTCCTGCGACACCCGCGTCAGCGTTTCTGCGCACATCTACAACAGAGAACTGCAATCGTCACACACGGCTAGAAAGCAGCAGCATACGCGATCTCATCACAAACAATTAAATATTAAATCGAACAGCTGCGCATCAAACACGCACTAAGATGCGCGCGCCCTGCTCCGCTAATTCTGCGGCAAGGCTACGGAAGAATTCCCCCTCCCCCCGGCCCGCAAAAAAAAAAAAAAGGGAAGAGCATATTGCATCGATGCGAGTTAGTTGCGTTCATGTGTGTTCGCGTGAGCCAGATTTGTCACCAACAGTGGTGCTTCGCCAGGCTAGCAAAAAGCACGAGCGCGCTCGGCTTCTTCACTGCCGAGATTTCACAGCAGATACATTTTCTCTACTGCCTTGAAATAATCTGTACAATAATCACCTACAATGGACAACAGTAGAAGCGTTTCGATATAGCTGCTTCTCTTTCCAATTGGTAAGTTGAGCGGCTTTTGTCCCGTTAACGCCATTGTAACGAAAATAACGTAACCAACTCGCCTATCCACTTGTCAATACGTACTGAACTTCACGGTAATTCATCCAGCACAATAAACTCCAAGAGCCATAAAAAAATCCTTAATGCACAAGAAAAAAAAATAGTTCTAGCAACACTCGTTGTCAACACACTTTGTAAAGAGTTCAGGGCAAGCCTGATTGGTAATATCATTAATAGGAGAGCATTTTCAAAGCTATGTTCTGAAAATGCTCCCGTCATAAGACTGGGCGGCAAAATCAATTTTTTTTTCCAACATTCTAAGAAGTGCGACCCAGAATGACGCGGGCATAAAAAAAAAATAAACATTAATCTGTGCGCCAATCGATGGTACAAAAATGATTTGATGCCACGATTTCGACCAAAAACACAGCCCGACACAAGATGGATGCAGGAAACCACAAACCCAGAGTACAAAAAGTGCTAGCTAACCACGCGGGCCTTATATCAACCACTTTTTCTTTTTTACATTGTAACCTTACAGCAGACGATTTCGCCAGGCACAAGCTTAGCCGCCACGTGTGCGCGGCTAGCAACAAAGAAAAGTGGCCACTGGAATATCGCATCGTTGCCGGTGAAGCGGCCACAACTCGTGAAATGGCATTTGCATTAGCCATCGGCTTCGCAGCGGCTACAAAACACGGCTGCCGCCTTTTCGACGCAATACAAAACACCAGCGCGTTTCTTTCACACGTGCTCCACCAGGTGCGTAGAGATTAAGTTTGAAATTTCGATATGCAGAGAAAAATGCATTCACGGATCTCTACGAGCCGTCTCCATTGTGCCTTGGAACCGAGATATCGTTAGCGTGAAGCGCGAAAGGCTTGCCTCAGTCTGGAATCGCACATGCACCGGGGTTACGTCACAAAGACCGCGATGCCAAGTCTCGTCTGATCGAGAAGTTTACGATCGACGAAACAATTAGTTACTGTAAAATAAGCGCAAACCCCGAAAATAAACCTGCAGAGACGAAAGAGACACAAACCCAGTCGGCGCTTTTGCTACCCCTAGGGCGCCATTTCGCGCCAGTGGGGATCGGCGAGTGTTAGGTTAAAAAATTTAACGAGCAAGCCATATTTCATAGGCGCATAAAAATTTCCAGCTCCTGAAGCGCTTGTACAGCAAATCGGACGTTAGGAACGGCCAAAACGGGCGAGAAACAGCGAGGTGCACTTTGCGGCAAAAGTAGTCCTAGAAGCCACGCCAAGAGCGTGGTGCCGCGACGGCAGCCGGCCGGCCGATCGCGCTATGCAACCGCCACGTTCGCTTACCGGCATCTGCGTCTTCTGCCTCTTCGTCGTCCTCCATCTTATCGTCCTCTTCTTCCACTTCCTCGACGGGTACCACCTTCTTCACGGCTTTCTTGCCCTGCGCGGATTGAACAGGTGCATGAGAAAAATTGTGCCGGCTATCCCGGCGCGCTTGGCCGACACACGTGTACCGACGCGAAGCTCTGGGAGAGAAAAAAAAAAAAGGAGGTATACGGCAAGCATATCAACTTACACTGGCCTTCGTCGGCGTAGGCTGTGCCTTGGCCGCCGTCTTCTTCGGAGGCATAGTTCACTCTTGACGAAAACCGTCCCGAAAGGATCAAAATCAGGACGTCAACCACAGCACCTACCGACAGGAACAGCACGTGGGAACAAAAAGAAATTGTTCGCCACTAGCAGCACGCGAGAGGGCGAGAGCTTCAGTCGTCGCCCCAAGGTTGCTAGAATGGCTCAAGAGCGTCGGTTTTACGGGTTTACGGTACTTGCCGTTGTTTTTTTGCCATAATATAACAATATTTATCAATTAATAATGTCTATTCTGGCAAACAAAAATATGTAATGAGCACATGTTAAATAAGAATTGGCTTGAGAGAATGCATCTAAAGCAAATGCGAGACAGTAGTGGCGCTGCGAGCCTCCCTCATGTTTGACTTTTGGCGGGAACACTCGAGACTGACGGACGGACGGCCGGAAAAAACTTTATTCAGAAAAGCACCTGCAAGGTTGCCTGCCCGGGCTCAGGCCACCTGGACATTATGTGCGGTGAGACATAGCCTTTCCACCGCGGCCGGGGCCCGCTGGCTTGCCAACAGTTGGTCGTGTAGACCTGAGCTAGTCAGAGCGCTTAGCCATCGCTCCTCGAGAAGGTCCGGTCTATATATGTTGTCCTCTCTGAATATTACTCTGACCTGTGTACATTTCCATAGGATATGTGCCCAGCCTCGTAGCCAGGAGGGGGGGAGGCTAGCCCCCCCCCCCCCTCGTAATTTTGATGAGGGGGGTGTTTTACCAAAATAAATATGGTTTTCTCAAATAGTCAAGGCCTCCAGCAAGTGTTGTTTCATTTCAGGCTAAGAAATTAGTGTTTGCTTATTTTCCGAATGCAGAATCTTGCAAAACAGGGACGGTCTAGCCACCGCGCTTTCGCAAGTACGTTACACTGATTACTGCAGTCGATCGTGATCGAGAAGTCGGTCGCCATAAAATGAACATCACACGACAATTAAAAAAAAAAAAATTTACATGTGCGAATTTCCTCGTCTTGGACTATATTTAAAGTGTGGTGCGGTACTACCACGCGAAAGCCATGCAAGACGCAAAACTGAGCCAACCGCTATGCCCGGCCATATTACAATACTTCGATCCCGCAGTCACTGGCAGATGCAAGCACTGTGGGGAGCCAGCCGATGTCTACCACATGGTATGGGCCTGCCAGCTGAACAGAGCCATTCCTTCCCTCCCCAACCCTACGCGAGAGGACTGGGAGGCGACGCTGCTTAGCTGCTCTGACCTAAGGGCCCAAAAAGCCCTCATTGCGCGAACAAAAGCAGCGGTGTCGTCCAATGACGTCTCGGACTGAGGATGTCACCTAGTCCGTAGGGCCCTTTCAGGGGCTCATACACTGTCTTTTATAATAAAGCTATGGTGGCTAATAAAGCTTTTCACCACCACCACCGCTCGCCATACACGTGGTGCACTTGAAATCGTGCGCGTCTGTGTGATAGGATATACATATCCCACCAAACGAAACCGATCGAGTGCCTGTTTTCTGTAGGGTTATGAACGGGCTCACCGAATACAATGAAACTAAAAATTGAAAGAAAAAAATAATAAAGTGAGAAAAGGCGCGCAAGGTCCCCACGTCATGGGACCACGTCAAGCACTACGAAACACCGTGTAAGTGGCGGCTCCACCGTACCCGCCGCATTGAAAGAAAGAAGTGAAGGACGATCTTGGGGCGAGAGAGGGGGTAGGCAGAGGAGAGGGACATTGCCCCCGTGCAATTGAACTTGTGAAAGCATGCACTCGCGTCTCCGCTTCCCCCCGTCACGTTTCCAGAGCCGTATAGATGTATATCTATACACGATGAAAAGTTGAAAGCAGCGAACGCGTAGGAGTGTCTGAGTAGGACCTCGGCTCCAGACCGGACTGCTCAGATAGAAAACCAGAAGGCTGCGCGCATCATTGCAATCGGCACACCTCGCAAGTTCTGGAATATGCATCATATATATATATATATATATATATATATATATATATATATATATATATATATATATATATATATATATATATATATATATATATATATATAATATCTGCGTGTATGTATAGTTCATGACACGGTTCATCGGGCACTTTCGGAGTTTATTTTTCTTGAAATTCAGAGCGTGTTTTTCGGAGTTTATTATTTTTTTTTTTGGGGGGGGGGGGGGGGGGCAGAAAGTCGAAAGTCGGCGTTTATCGGACATTATTATTCGTAAATCCCCAATTCGTTTAATTTTGCATGATTCAATACTGCAATATCTTATATGAAATGATATCTGAACACGAAAACGTCAGAACACACGAAGTGTATTTTAGTTATTTCTCTGGGAGGTTTGAACGCCCAAACACATATACACACAGCCGCAAATACTTGAATACGAAATATCTACGTTTGTGCTTATTAATAACTTAAAACTTGTCGTATTAGAGGCAAGCATAGTTTATGAGGTCTGTATATTCGACGTCCTCTGGCGCGCCGCAGTGCCGCCAGGAGATCGTATATCAAGATCAGGGGCGTAGCCAAAACCAAAAATTTCGGGGGGGAGGGGGGGTACGAAATTTTTCAGTTTTGCTTGCGTATATATACACGCGCACGTACAAACGCACGCACGAACATACATAAAGCATGATTGAACGCCCCCCCCCCCCCCCCGAAAAAAATTTCTGGCTACGCCTCTGGGATGTCGTCTCGCACTCCCGAGGATCGTATAGATGGCTTGCACGTGACGTCATGGACGCCGCTTCTGAATGTACTGGTACTCCACGATGGTGGTTTTGACGACAAACAAATTGCTACAATGTGAAAACGACGTGGCAGGAGCGTCTCTGTGCGTGCGTAATGAAATAACCTGCATGTGATGTTTTGATAGCATTAATGTGGCATCGCAAGCGTCGCGTCTCCACATGCTGGTGCTCCAACATGGTTGTTTCCGTGACGTCAATGCAAGCCATCTATACGTGTGTACGTTGACGTCTCGCTCTGTGCGCGACAAGCCCGTTGTTAAATGTGCGATGTGTGCGGTCTACGAGATACTGTTGACGTTAGGTAAAGTTTATATTGGCCAAACTGGCCGATGTGTCAATGGCATGCCTTTTTGATAAAGAACGGAACAGGGTCACATTGGCCGTTAAAATTGGTGTTTACCGGATAAATCCGAATTGCCAGAAATTAGGAGTGTGCGAATATTCGAATCGAATAATACCTAATCGAATAATTCGATTCGACTTTCGAATAGCTAGTATTCGAAGTTTCGAATAAATCGACATGACGAATATCTAAAACGCGACAAATGCCGTGCAATGGTGAAACTTGGTTAGGGTGGGGTGGATAAAACTAACGCTAACGCCTTTATAGTCGTTAAAACTTTCACCGATGAGCATAGGCGTGCGCACAGGGGGGGGGGGGGGGGGGGCGGGGGGGGCAGCCCCCCCCCTAATCACCTAAGAGGGGGGCGCAAAATCTGCCCCGTACATTGACCCTTCTAGTCATCTAAGAGGGGGGGGGCGCAAAATCTGCCCCATACATTGACTTAGTAGGGTGGGGGGGGGCGCTGCAATGAACCTTTGCCCCCCCCCCCCTAATGGGGAACCCTTAGTGCCGGGGACCCCAAGCCGCCTGCGTACGCACGCTAGCTCTTGCGTTCTTTTGTATTCTCCGTGGATGCGGCTGGGAGTACAAAGGAACGCAAGAGCATGCGTACGCAGGCGGCTTGGGGTCCCCGGCACTAAAACTCTCTATTTACGCACGTGAAAAAACCCACGAGAAAACTTTCAAGCCCTTCACAACTTCGCTTCCGAAACGAAGGCACGGACTTCTCGCGTAGTTGGGTCGCGTATGCCGCAAGCGCCGTAAAACGTACCGACTTTGGCCCGCAAAACCCTCTGTGATTGGCTTGACATGTGAAAATTTGTTCACGCTGTGCAGTCGCCACTGCCGCACCGCACGACTCGTTCAGAAAGTCCCATCGTTACGGCGCGCGCGTAGTTACAAGGCTGCTGTGAACGCGCGCCCGAAAATGTTTGGGCCAGGAGCAATCATGACGATGAAGCACAACATTACTGTTGTTCTTTCTTTCAATTTTCAATAAAATCCTTTGTATTCGATATTCGATTCCATATTCGACATTTTTGGCCACTAGCTATTCGATTCGAGATGACATTTCACTATTCGTACAGCCCTACCAAAAATTTTACCGGCGAGCGTTTATCGGATTTATCCGAAAACAAAAAGCCCTATTCATCGCCGAGGCGTTGGTTCAACTCCCCCTCCCCTCCACCGAAAAAAATTTCTGGCTGGAATGGTGTTATATATCTTCTGCAAAAGCCCTCAGAGGGGCAGGCAAGGTGCTTTGAGCGTCCTTTTGAGGTGAAGTGGAGTCAGCGCCCGCACGCTGCCCGCTTTTTGTTTTTAGTTGCGTTGGCGTTACGACACTAGTTCGCCGCCACCGTACTGCGCGCTGCAGGTGGCAACGTGTGTGGCGTCTTTCGCGCAAGTTTCACGGCTTGAAAGCTGTAGCTAAAGTTACACTAAACAGCACAAGTGCACGGTACCCCCCAAACCTGCGCACAATATGCATATGCCCGTTTTCCAGATATTTTTGTAAAGCCATAGTCAGTTAATCTGCTGTACCGTACTACCCGGAGAGTGTAATCCTGCAGTTCGCTCCATCCCCAACGCCACCCCGTGCCAATCTAAGGCTCTATCCAGGACGACCAGCGACAGCATTGGCGAACCGAGCTCACGCAATAGCGAAGGCCTACATAGGGCTCCTTCCGCTGGGACAAGATTGACCTCAATCACTCTCAATAAAGTCTATTGCTACTACTCTGGCGTGGTGGTGTGTTAAGTCAGAAGAATGAAACAATGAAAAAACGGGTTTGCCTTTACGTACTAAGAGTTCACCCCCCCCCCCCCCAAAAAAAAAAACACTTCTCCAGAAAAAAAAAAAAAACAAGGCGGAGCTTGGCTTGAGCCGCGCAAGGCTTGAAACAGCGAAGCTGAACGCTTCTGAAGTCTAATCTGGTTGCTTCTAGGTCGTTGCTAGGCTTTAGCTAGGTGATGCTAGGTTGTTTCGGGGTTGATGCTCAGCGCAGAGAGGTTCGAGTTAAACCACAGACTGTCACAGACACGACACGGATGTCCAAACCCCAGAGACAGAAACTCGCGTTGAAACAAAGCGTTCGCACCTCCCATAGATCTACGGGCACGTCGTCGTTGGCGTAGGGCTTCCATCGCTTCGGGGTCTTCTCGCAGCCGCCGTTGACATTCCTGTTCCCTATTCTCTCGTACTCGGGGACTTCGAATCGGCTCGCCGCCGTCGCTTCGCAGCTTGGTTGGTTGGTTGGTTCCTCAGTACCTTGGCTCAACCCACTGCGGGGGATAGGCCATGAAGCGGACGGTGCTTTGCTTAGGAAACTATTTCACGTAGTGAAGGAAAAAGT
This sequence comes from Rhipicephalus sanguineus, assembly GCF_013339695.2. Lineage (NCBI taxonomy): Eukaryota > Metazoa > Arthropoda > Arachnida > Ixodida > Ixodidae > Rhipicephalus > Rhipicephalus sanguineus. Next base: position 147,410,209 of record NC_051176.1, read on the forward strand.
TGAAATGAAATTTTAGCCTTTACATATAAACTCGCAAAATTTAAAGAGAAAAAAAAAGAAAAAAAAAACGCCTATATGGAAACAACAAGAACAATAAAAAAATATATATACAGTTGCATATAAGACAACTGAGGCTACACTCAACATTCAATTCTTTTGGAGTCTCGTAAAAAATTAGAGACAGCGTTGAAAACGCTCCTGTGGCTAAAACCAAATATGGTTGCCCCAAATGAAAGAATCACCGGAAGTGACAAATTCAAGCCCAACTTCCGCAGGGGTTCTTCTAGTAGTCTTTTTCTTTGTGTTTTAAATCTTCGGCACGTCAAAAAGAAGTGCTCCAGAGATTCCCTCTCATTACAGTGGAGGCATAACGGTGACTGAGCCAGACCCGACCTGTGAAGGTAAAAGTTCAGTGGTGGGACTCGACAGCGTAGCCTTGTAATTAGTATTTCTTCCTTCCTAGATGAACACCATCTGCTCTTCCAAGGAAACTTTAGCTGTGGGAAATCTGATGAAAACAAAGGAGATTTATCGAAGTTATTGGCCGTGGTACGCTTTTCAAATCTCGCTGCTGTGACATACGCTGACGTGGGCAATACAGACAAAATAGGGCCATCATGGGATGATATTGCCAGTGCATCCGCATATTCATTGAGTGCTAGCCCTCTATGGCCTGGTACCCACACTAATCGAACCAGCCGTACATGCCTGGGAATCATCGAATAGAACGTCTGTATGGTACTCGATAAATTAGGTGCACTTAACGCAGAACAGACAGAGAGGCAGTCTGTTAGTACAACCACTGCTGATAGACACTGGGGCAATTTACTCAATGCTAGGACTATTGCCAGCAATTCAGCCTGGTAAATAGGGGTGAAGTCCGGTAACCGAATCGAGAATGACCAGTCTAGAGCTATTGCTTGGGCTAACTGTTGCCTTCTTCTTTTTTGGTGGACCAGTATGGCACATACCCGTTTATGATGATGATAGTTTTCTCCGGTCATACGTTTTACCTCCAGCTTCAACAACTTCGCTGTTGAAACATTTCTGGCAACGACCTGTCAGGAAAATTCCAGCTCAGCGAAAATTTAATGCCAAACGCGCGTTTCGGTGGTCGCAGGACGCGCCTTTCGTTGGGCCTTTCCAGACGCTGACGAATTCACGCTAGAAAGAAGTTCAAGGACGTCGTGCCAACGCCGCTTGGCAACAACTTTCGAGGAAGGGTTCGCCACAGTATACAGTTTTCCACAACAAAACTACGCTTACGCGTCACTTAGACAACTTCCAAAGGAGATTCTGCGTACAATTTTTACATTGCGAAAGATTAATCTGCTCAATAACCAACGCGTTCCAAACAAAATAACTGACCGCTCCATAATAGATGCGAGAAGATCGAGAAGTACACTATCATACAAGTGTTTAACAATGCTCTAACTGGCCCAAAGAAAAGCTTTGATGCTCTTTTCACTGCGCGAAATAAAATGGCAATAATAATAAAAAGTTGCTATCCGCCCGCCAAAACTTCCCGCCATAACGAAAACGGCACCAAACAAGCAAAAAGTAACAATAATGCAAGGACGCTAGACGCGGGCGATTTTCAAGGTCGAAAATTCGTTGGATCTTCCAGCTTGACTGAATCCTTCTCGATGTTGCCTTCAATCTCGATTTCTGACGGTTAAGACGATGTATCCTTGAATAAGAACGATTATACCTTTTTTTGTGCTAACTGGCGTGTCTCATTAATCGGCGCCTGCATTTGGAAGGGGGGGGGGGGGGCTGGCTTGTTGAAATAAACGAATTGTAAAGCAATTAGCAGCGCTAACAAGTGCGCAAGAACTCGGGACGGGCTTCGTGTGGTCTTTACAGCAACGTTCCTCCTTGTCCGGCCAGGATCCTATTTCAGCGAGAATGGGGGTTAAGATTTCTATATGTATGTGTAAGCGTGTGTGTACATGCATATACAGCTAAAATTCGATATAATGAAGCCCGATTTTACAAATTTCCTGATCTAACGAATAAATTTCCATTCCCCGGCAGGTACCCTTAGGGTTCGCTATTGCCATCGACTCGAATTAACAAAGCTATCATGACACTAAACCAGATTTAACGAAGTTCATCTATAGCATTTAGTCACGACCCTATAAACTATAGTCTTATTTTCACGAGGCTGCACCAAATGGCTATATATAGGGGCGGCGGCGGTTCGTTGTCCCTGTAAATGCTGCCACATGAACACTGGTCGCTTTCGTTATTTAATGGTTTATGCGACAGATCGCACTGATCGTCTCCTCGCAACTTTCTTGCTCTGCCTGCTCACACAATCAGTGCATTCGTTCTCCCCGTCTTTGCACATCGGCAGCTTTCCGTAACTTCACGTAACCATCTCTCTCCCCTGTATCGCCCAGACATGGAACCATGTCCGGGTTGCCCTCGCGGACTTTTCAGACGTGCAGGCGTGTGTGAACGGCAAATAAAATGCTGCGGCAGCTTTAAATTGCCGCTACGATACAATTAGGTCTTGAAGGATCGCGAAAATCCCCTTCCCGATTTCACAAACTTCCCGATCGAACAAAATAAATCGAGCGTGGTTGTCGTTTCGTTAAATCGAGTTTCAACTGTACTGCAAAAATTGTGTGTATTTTCCTTGCATTATCGCCGCGCCCCCGGCACTTCGAGGTCACGAACGGCGTGCACCAGGGGCGTAGCCAAGGGGGGGTCCCCCCCCCGAAATTTTTTCAATTTTGCTTGCGTATATAGGCACGCACACATACAAACGCACGCACGAACATACATAAAGTATGGTTGAACCCCCCCCCCCCCAAAAAAAAAAAAAAAAAAAAAAAATTCTGGCTACGCCCCTGGCGTGCACGCTATCAGCGTCGCATATATCATCTTGACTATAACTTGGCCGAGCGTCGAATCTTCAGGAAAGGAAACGCAAGCAAGTCAGATGACGATTATTGTTGTGGGACAAACAGGCAGTTGTAGAGGTTACGTCGGGCCGGACGGCCCGACGTAACCATCAGGGGCGTAGCCAGAAATTTTTTTCGGGGGGGGGGGGGGGGGGGAGTTCAACCATGCTTTATGTATGTTCGTGCGTGCGTTGTATGTGTGCGTGCCTATATACGCAAGCAAAACTGAAAAATTTCGGGAGGGGGGTTTGAACCCCCCCCCCCCCCCCTTGGCTACGCCCCTGGTAACCATATATGCACCTTTTCAACGAGGGCTCCTTGGGAGCCGCCATATACTATATATTGCCCTCTGCGCTGTTGTAAATATGCGTGACCCTTAAAAAAGTGTTCTGCCGAGGCAGTGATGTCAGCCTTTGTACTCCCGCGCAACAGTTCTCAAGAAAGGAGGTGCTCTCTCCCTCTGATAGAAAGGTCTGTAGCTCGGGCTCGGGCCACGTGCGAGCTACGGCCCCGACTCGAGCCGGAAATATGGACGCTACATATAATGAAATACTCCTCCATACAGCACGTACAGCGTCTTCGTATTCGCCATCCCTCGGGCTAGTATTCCGGTTCCTTCTATACACCAGAGCACGCCTGTCTCGCACCCAGGCTGCTGGCGAGCCGAGCGGATACTCTCGCACCCAGACGCCGGGCTGACCGGGGCTGCCAAGGCGCGCGTGGGCTGCACCGAGTAAACAGGGCAAGCTGCAGTTCTGAGGCTTTAAAGTGCGTAAAAGTACCCGTTCACGCCGTTTCAGCGTATAAGAGCTCGTCTGGGCACCACTGCGTCGTCTTTGGATGCCAGAACAAGCTGCGCAAGAAGAGGACATTAGCGTGTTCTGCGACCATTACGACGCGCCACGGAAATATTGCCGGTGCGGTGTTTTCAGCTTCGCCGCGAGTGGATAACTGTAATTCAAGCAAAAAAACCAGGAGCCGAGTGAGAATGCGCGAGTAAGTACACTAACAGCGTGTATTCTGCAGTGTGATGCCCACCTATTTCATTTTGCGAACCTAATTTGCGTGACACGTAGCTGGGTTGAAGGCAGGCGCGAGCTTCGTGTGGGGGTGCACTTCATACCTTTGAGCGTTTCCTTTGACGAAAATCTAGTGCAAGGTAGTGCTTTCAAGCACAAGCAATCAGCATGCTTTGCCACTTTCAACGTAGTATTAAGCTTTAGTGCTTTTGATGGCAACCACGCCTTCGAGATTTCGTCTTCCAAAGGTAATAAATGGTACGGTGCTCCACAACAGCTGGCCAGAATTTCGTGCTTTCATTTCAGTGTTTGATGTCCCCAAATTTATTTGGACACGAGGCATCCAGCTGCACATAATACATACATTGGCACGTAAGTAAACAGTACTTGCGCCAGTGTCCTTTACGTCGCAGGCGTAGCTAACCGGCTTAACTAAGAGTAGCACAGTTTCGCTTGTAAAGCTCCATCGTTACAAGAATAAAATAGCGCAGGTAGCTTCCAAAAGGGATCGCTGAACGATACTTCAGGTTATACTCTCTTATAGCACGCTTTTGTGAGCAAGACGCATTATTGTAAGAGCGCCCGTGAAACAAAAATTACGTTCCGCGAAACTACCCGTAAAGCGTACTCTAATTATTACGCGATGCATGCTGAAATGATGAGCTTTCACAAAACTTTGTGCACAACTTATAATATAGGGCAACAAAACATCGTTTCACTCTTTCGCGAGCTGCACTGCAATTACGATTCACGCGTACTACAACGAGAACGTTTTTTTACAAATGTAACAGCGTACGTATCTGACGAGGTTGCTTCCGCAGCCCACTCAGCACGTACTGTATACATTGTGGACTTGCATGAGGAAGATGTTCTTGATGTTCCAGTAAAATCAGCGAAAATGTCCAGGCTAGAAAAGACGCGAAACACGCTCTCCGACGGGCTGAGTTTTCGGAAGTTTCACGTTTGCTCTGTGTAGCGTCTGCTGGCGTGGCAGCCCGCGCACGTTGTTTCGCCGCGTGTGCGATAGATGGCGCGACGCGCGATGCAAATATGGCGATGCGCATGGAATTCGCTGTGTTCTGGTCTATAGACCGTTGCATCGGGCGAGGAGGACCGGACAGGCAACCAGCGCTTTCCTCCTTTCTGGCTCGTGCGCGACGGCGCGGAGTGTTCGGGCTGGTGCTTGGATGAGTGGCGTTTCCGAACAATTTTTGCGTGTTTTAGGTCGGCCTGCGGATTTCGTTCTGTTTTATTGCGATGTCAGCCAGAGAAAGGTCAACAGGAAACCACTGTGCCGTTTTTGATTGTTCTAACAACTAGATAAAAAAAGGAAACTGCTGTCTGAATAAGTATGCGACGTGCATCACCAAACGCGGAGTGTGTGCGGTTGCAAACTCTTCAAGGTACATCGTTTGTGTTACGTTACAGGTTCTAAATCGGCAAGTGCAGCAATATATCCGCAATCTCTTGTATTCCACGCAGTCAAATGTCAATCGGACATGGCCAGATATGCGAACAAATATAAGCGGTCAAGTGCGGCCCTGTCCGGTAAAGTGCAAGACATCTGAGTACCACTCGAGTAGCCGCCTCAGTTGTTTTTGCTTCGTTTTATTATTACATTTTAATATGATGTGTTTGGTCTAACAATTAGCTTCGTAGCTCGGCTCAACACGGTGGTCGCTGCAGTTGATGTATACCGGTTAGAGCACCGCACGGGCCGGATTTTACGGCCCGGGTCGGCCCTGGCCCGTGGTTCCAAGCGCGGGCCCGGCTCGGGCCCGGGCATAGATGACCGAACCCAGCCCGAACTTGGCCCGGGCCCGGGCGTACTTGACCGTACCCAGCCCGAGCCCGGCCCGGGCCCGTCGTTTCAAGCCTGGGCCCGGGCCCGCTAGAGGATATTAGTTGTTGATGATGATTATTAATGATGCCGTGCGCTTTGTAGCGGGCGATCGGACGGAAAATCCGGTGTGTACATGCATCGAAATGTTGCTTTGCCCACGGTGGTAGCTCAGCGGTTAAGCTGTTTCGCTGTTAAGTCCTAGGACGAGGGTGCGATTCCCGCGGCCACGGCGGCCGCAATTTGGTGGGGGCGAAATGCAAGAACACCCGTGTATATACTTATCTTTAGGTGCACGTTAGAGAACTCGAGGTGGTCGAAATTGATCCTGTGCCACTACGGCGCGCCTCGTAATCATACCGTGGTTTTGGCACGTAATACCAAGGAATATAAATGAAATGTGTCGTATGTGTCAACCTCGAATAAAAGACCGAAATCTTTATGCCTCCCATGGGAACAACCGTGATCTGGCCCATTCTTAGTGCTGTTAATATATATATATGTGTGTGTGTGTGTGTGTGTGTGTGTGTGTGTGTGTGTGTGTGTGTGTGTGTGTGTGTGTGTCACTTCAGCTTGACACAGTATACCTTAGACCATGGAATGCATAACATTCGCGTGTGCTCGAAGGACCGACTTACGCCTTTTAATGAGCGGGTCCGAGTCCGGCCCGGCCCGCGGGCCGGGCCCGGCTTTCGGGCCGGCCCTGGCCCGTGCAGTGCTCTCATACCGGTATTAGCACGAACGAGAAGTCCCTCACTTCACAGCGAGGCAACCAGCACTATACATTTAATAATTGCTCCGTACCAGCCTTGTAAAACCCGAACATTCAGTGAACACTGCATCAAAAGGACGTGGCGAGATCTTTGTCGTGAGGTTGCAACTTCCGTAAGACAGCGAGGCGTATTGTATACGATGAGCGATATGAAAGCCGAATAGTAAAAAAAAAAGAATTCTGTCGCTCCGTGTGTAGAACTACCTCAGGAAGACAAATTTTTAAGTAGTCAAGAACCGTGTCCGACAAGTCGCGCAATAATATACAACGCAATAATATACAACATAATACCAAAATAAAGTTTATTCATCCATCCACAGTTAATTCGCTGTAAACGCGATACAAAAACCACGTTGTTACGCATGTCTAATGTTTCTTGAACTGCCAATTATGCTGTTTAGCTTTGCGAACGACAGCAACAAATTAGCAAGAACAGTACATCTGGTATATGAAATTATAAAAAAAATTAACGCGAATCACCTCCGATGCCTATCAAAGGCTGGAGCCCGGGCGCGCTTCGTGCCTCACCGGCAGAAGAAACACACTAACCATCTTCATCTTATCGCCGCCCAAATCCAATCAAATATCACGACTCTCAATTAAAAGAAAAAAGAAAAAGAAGCGCGCCAGCATGTCAACATCAGCATCGTTTTTATGTACCAGCACCTCCCTGTAAACAGCCAAAACTTCGTCCACACCGGTGGGCAATAAGCTAGCGAGTAATAAGCGGTCACTTAAAAGTTGAGAAACAAGATAGGCAACTGTTTGTGAGCAACGAACAGATGCCGTGCCACGAAATCGAGACTGCGTGTTCACGCACGACCGCATGTAGTACGAGCGGTAGTCGCTGCGACAGCATAAACACACCGTGAATGAAAAAAAACTAACTAAAAGGTTACAGTCCAAGAAAAAAATTCATTGTATACGCTAGCAGTGGCGGAACTTGCTTGCCCTGCTAGAACGAGTCGAAATATTTGCGTGGTTTTCCAACAGACAGTGCCGAAAATATATGACATCGACCAGTTGCGACACATTCGCGCCGCCGTATATTAACATCATTGACCCTCAACGGACCAAACCTTTTCAGGACGTCTCACAGACTCATTTCTTAAGTAGACCGCATCTCTTGATACGAAATTCAGCGCACCAGAACGAAAAAAACCGACTGCAAGTGCAGCCGCAAGCATACCTTCCATTCAAACGCGGTGCTTCGCACATGCCAGTGGGTTGCCAGACCAGGGACGGCGCCGCCCGCTAGGCAATATGGCGGCGCCCACGAAAAAAAGGTCTATAGCGTTTGAATGTTAAGCCTTCCCCTCAGTTCGAAACACGCACTGACGCATGTTTCCGATTATTCGCGTTCCATTGACCAGAGGCGAGTAAACAGCCGTATCTCTTTTTATATTCGACATGTCAGCGTTTACTATATCGCCTCGCCGTCGACAGAGGACTTGACCCACCGGGATTGCAAAGACCTTGGTGTCTAGCGAATATATCGTGGCAATCCCGGCTACTGCAGTGCGAGCAGCGAGAAACTTCAGTTCAGCGGGATTTGTAGTGCACGACCGCTGCACATCTTTGATGCCCGAATCAGTGGACAAGTAGCTATTCGCAATGCCCATAGACTGTCGCGCCGCCAAGCGGAATTCAGGAGCGTCCTCTCGAGGAGGGTTAGTAGACGACAAAATGGCAGCACTACGTAGTCGCTCCCTTGTTCGGCTGTGCTAACCTCAGTGTTAACGCGTTGGCAAGGAAGGAACACTACGACTTGGCATGTTCCCTGCATCAGTGAACAAACCAGGCCCTCCATGACACGAGAAATCTGACTCGTTCTTGCGAGGCGCCATGTTTTCGTGAAAATACGTGGCGACTCGCGCTTTCAATGCTAGCCCACAGCGTACGCATACTATAAGCTTCGCGAGGCTTTCTGTAGCCACGTAGGTTAGTTAAATGTTATCGTCTGACATATTCAGTTGAAGCTCACCCTGTTTCACTTGTATAAGCATTGGTCAGTGTTTCTTGTGCATGAATCCCATAACACTGTACGCGGGAGGTCGCGCCGGCTCGCGATGTGCTCTTGTAAAACTGAGCGATCTCAAGTTGTCGATACATTAAAATATGCCTCTATCCTTTGTCAGCAAAGCGCTGTTACTAATCGTGCGAGCGACGTTTCAATAATTCGAGGACGCGTCCGCTCCACGCCTCTGGTGGAGCGAACGCTTTCCACGCCGTCCTTCGCCAGTGTGTTGGTTTCATAGCCAGCGCTGCGCCGTTTGTTTTTGTACGTTTGTTGATAGGTGGCAGCACACTGAAAGCGATTTGCTCGTTGACCGATCTGAGAGCGAGATGTTCTCACCGCCCAGACGTATCTATAATTGTAAACGTGGTGACGCGGAGTGGTCGAAGTTGTTCGGCGGAGGAAATTCTTCAGATTGCTTTCAGCAGCAGTGATGTTGAAAGAAACCATCTTGACGACGAGGATTTTTCACTGGACGTAGAAGACTGTGAAGGCACCGAGAGTGACAGCGACAGTGAACGATCAGCTGCTAACTCACGAGGAGCGAGTTGCACTTCACGTCCTCGTGCGTTAATGTTCTTTCATGCTCGTAAGTCACTTTGATTGTATTTAATGTATAATATCCTTGAGCGAGATCAAAGTAAAAGCATAGTTCCTCTTGTGCATTGCATGTATCAATTATTGTAGATATTAAGGAGCGCCGCATGCCGTCAACACGCTCGAGCGCGACCAGAGAAGCGAAATGGTTAGAGCGTTGGAACGTGCAGTCACAGCCACAATCCACGCCTCTCGGCTAACTTCTTCGACGTTGCGAAAAGGATACGTGTGCATTCTTTTCGATATTCGTGTTTCGATCGTGCTGATCGAGCCTGCAACATGCGAGTGAAGTGAATTGCACACGGCTACAGTCTCAGCAAGGCTGTGACACAAGCGCTACTGAATGGGAAGTTAAATGCTTGTGCTCCGTTGAAGACGTAACTCCGCGTTCCCGACTGCACGAGTAATGACGACGGCGTATTATGTTTGCAAACCATCACCACGTTAAACGTGCGGTCCCGTGCAGCAGCGATGGCGCTACTCGCTGGCGGCCTACTACTGCGGCAAATCCGTAAGGTAGGCTCGGTACAACGTATCCATAAACGTTGGCTCGGTACGTACTACCTCGGAGTGCCGTTCTGCTCATACGTCAATTTTAGTTCATGCAGTTTGTCACAAATTAGCGGGTTATAAAGCGCGCGCGCAGCCGCTTTCAAACTGCTACGAGACAGAACGGCGCGAACCGCTCGCCAAGAAGCGCGAAAAGACGAAAAAACAAGCATCAAAAGACGCCGGCGCGCCGCATCCTCCTCACCCAATCGAGCCAGGCGCAGACGACGCGATCAAACGCCCGGCAAATCCTAGATGTTTCTGGAAGGAAGGGGGGACGCATCCGTGCGCGATGCCGCCGCGATTCGAACATACGAGAAAGCTCTCGCCCTTTCCCCAGGCTTAGCTGTACCTGCACGCAGAAGAAACATCCCGACGCTTCTAGAACCCGGGGGAGAAGAGATAAAAGCGTGCAATCGGCGGTAGGGACGGGAGTGAGGGAGTCAGTCGAGAAGAAGTGAAGTCAGTGAAGGAGTGGCCCGGTGATGGTGAAGTTATGCTACGTGTGGCTTCGTTAGCCAAAGAAGACGTGTTTATGATGGTGTGCAGTCGGCCGATCGTCAATTTGGAAGAATTGGATGACGACGCCGTGTGAGCCGTGACAAGTCACGACGACGGTTGAGCTACGACGATCAACGCTGGAGCTGGCGTGAGTGTGTCCGTGAAGAGAAGCATTCGATTACCGTCCAAGTATTGTGGACTGGATACGCCATTGTATATTCAGGACTTTAACGGTCATTGAATAGTTGTAATGCATGCGATTGCATTTGTAGCGTGTGATCTGTTTGTTCAGCTCCCGTTGTGTAAACACCATCTGAGTATTATTGTGAAGCTGTAACTGGTACCAGCCGAGTGTGCATGTGTTTGTATTATTTGTATTGCCTTAACTGAGAATATATTTCGTTTTCGTTTGTGTTATCGACTCTCGGCTCTGACTCGGTCTTTGGACCACAACCGGCGTTCGCTGGCGCACCAAAGGACCAACTCTAAATTGTCCGCGCTTTCGTGGTGCGTTTTCGGAGGGCCTTGACGCCAGTCCTTAGAATCCGCCCGGCGATTGCCATCCCGATTAACGGGATCAGTGACAATTATTCTGGCGTCCGCGACACAGGACCTTTTTGGTGCAAAAGTGTGTCCAAAGTAGGGAGAAAGAGCCTTGAGACGTTGATAGTGCTTGCGAACGATTTTTGAGTGTTGCACCGCGTTCTCGCTAACCTGTGTGCCGAGAGTGTACTGGTATTCGAAGTTAGGCAGAGGTATTGTGCACGCGGCTAGGTTTCGTTTGACGGGCATCATGGATCTCGAGAAGTTAGTTGCCCTTGGTGAGAAGATGGGTCTTTCTGGGACCGAACGGCCGAACTACGAAAGTGGGTGAGCCAAAAGGAAAAGGAGGCGGTTGAGAGGGCTAACAAAGAGAGAGAAGCAGAACTAGAGAAAGAGAGGTTGGCAGCTGAGAGGGTCAAGGAAGAGAAAGCAGCAGAGCTCGAAAGAGAGAGGCTAGCAGCTGAGAGGGAGAGAGCAGAAAGAGAGGCGCAGATGGCTGAGAGAGAAAGGCAACGGCAGCACGAATTGGAACTCGAACGGCTCCGTTTGCAGCAGCGCATAGAGACGCCCGTGCAAGCTAGAGTGGAGAGCAGTGAAAGGGAAGATCATAGCTTCCGTTTGAACCCAAGCAAACTGCTTGTGGCGTTTGATGAAAGGAAAGATGACCTTGATGCATACCTGCACAGGTTTGAGACGATAGCTAGAAGCCAAAATTGGCCGGAGCAGCAATGGGCAACGGCCTTGAGCACTTGCTTGAGTGGCGAAGCACTCAGTGTGTACGGTAGGCTGACACCTACCGATGCAGCTAATTACACGAAAGTGAAAGCTGCTTTGCTGAAGCGATTTCGATTCACCGTGGAAGGCTTCCGAGATCGGTTCCGTACGGGAAAGCCAGCTGATCGCGAGACGGCAACGCAGTATGCCGCGCGGCTCAGCCATTATTTTGACAGGTGGATCGAACTTTCAGAGACGGCGCAGGAGTACGGTGAGCTTAGAGAGCTTTTAATCAGAGAGCAATTTCTCACCAGTTGCCACCCGAGCCTGTCGCTGTATCTGAAAGAGAGGAGAGCTAAATCGCTTGAGGACATGCTTGAGTTGGCCGATCAATTCTTAGAAGCGCAAGGCGGCACGAATTTGGCCAAAGTAAAAAAGGAAGTTCACGAGGAGTCGAAGAGATCGGCACCTGAAGAAACCAAGCGTGCACCAGAGAGTGTTCCGCGATGCTTTCTGTGTAACCGCGTGGGCCATCGCGCTAACAGCTGTCGGACCAACTTCTCACGCCCCAGTGTGATGAAGTGTTTTAAATGTGGTCAGACTGGGCACAAAGCAGACGCATGTCGAAGTGATGTGAGTAAAGTCCACCAAGCAGCTTGTGCGTATGCCCCGCCAAACGAGGAAACAGAAGCGATCAAAGATGAATTGGCCGATGTGAAAAGCAGGAAGATAGATTTCATTGGTGCTGCGGTGACAACAGACAGAAAGAAAGAAATGCCGACAGTTAAGGGGAAAGTTGGTGGAAAGGAAGCCACGGTATTAAGAGATAGTGGATGCACTGTGATCGTACGAAAGAAATTGGTCCGAGAGAGTGACTTCACAGGCAATTCCACCCCGGTTCGCTTGCTTGATAGTTCCATTCGAATGCTTCCCGAAGCCAAGATTGAGGTTGAGACCCCTTACTTCAGCGGGAGAGTTACTGCCCTGTGCATGGATAACCCCCTGTTTGACCTAATCGTGGGAAACATCGACGGAGCTCGAGGGCCATACGATCCTGAACGTTTGGGAGAAGCCCCGAAGATTGAGCCCTCGTCAGTTCGGGAACCGCGACAAAAAGGAAGCGCGGAAGGGAATCTCATGAAGGATGTCGCCCGAGCTCCAATTCATGCCGAGGCGTCAGAGAATGGCAACAATGGAACACCAACGGTCGCTGTACCGCCCGTGAAGACGCGCCGAGCAGGTGACATTGCAACTGAGCGGCCACCATCATCTGCGGCTCAAAAGATGACGAAGGTGGTCGTCCAAGCAAAACACCACGGCGCGCAGAAGTTGGCGAAGCACCGCGAACGTTCTAACGAACGCGACCACGCCTTGCTAGCGTCAAATGTGTCGACGGCAGCAGAGACGCCCCCTCCGGCACTGTCAAATGGAACGACTCGCAAGAAAAAGAAGAGAAACAAAAAGAGAGCGAGCGAGCACCGAAAGAAGGGGCGCAAGCGCGGCACGATTTAAACAGTATAGGGTGTTGGAATTGAATTTGTTTGAAGTGTTTTGAGTTTGAAAGTGTTTGAAGTGTTATTATTCCCTGTGTCAAGAGTGTATGGCTAGAGAGCCGCAGGGTCGTTTGCTTAACATTATGTGTACAATGCTATGGGTATAACTGTATAAGCGTTGAAAATGAAGAGCTTGTTTTGTGTGTTCGCATTGTTTTATATGAAATGTATGATGGCGTCTTATACTTATGTACTTGAGTTTATCTTTTGTATGTCGTGACATTGAAATGCCCTGTGAATTGTATTGAGAGTTTTATTGTGAATGGGACGCGCATTGTGTGTGGACTGAGTTATGGACTCTGTATGTAGGACATTTTTGGATGTGTATGTGCGCGCTAATTTGTGTTGTTTGAATATTATGTGATAATATTCTTAAAGTGGGGGCAGTGTCACCAATTAGCGGGTTATAAAGCGCGCGCGCAGCCGCTTTCAAACTGCTACGAGACAGAACGGCGCGAACCGCTCGCCAAGAAGCGCGAAAAGACGAAAAAACAAGCATCAAAAGACGCCGGCGCGCCGCATCCTCCTCACCCAATCGAGCCAGGCGCAGACGACGCGATCAAACGCCCGGCAAATCCTAGATGTTTCTGGAAGGAAGGGGGGACGCATCCGTGCGCGATGCCGCCGCGATTCGAACATACGAGAAAGCTCTCGCCCTTTCACCAGGCTTAGCTGTACTGCACGCAGAAGAAACATCCCGACGCTTCTAGAACCCGGGGGAGAAGAGATAAAAGCGTGCAATCGGCGGTAGGGACGGGAGTGAGGGAGCCAGTCGAGAAGAAGTGAAGTCAGTGAAGGAGTGGCCCGGTGATGGTGAAGTTATGCTACGTGTGGCTTCGTTAGCCAAAGAAGACGTGTTTATGATGGTGTGCGGTCGGCCGATCGTCAATTTGGAAGAATTGGATGACGACGCCGTGTGAGCCGTGACAAGTCACGACGACGGTTGAGCTACGACGATCAACGCTGGAGCTGGCGTGAGTGTTTCCGTGAAGAGAAGCATTCGATTACCGTCCAAGTATTGTGGACTGGATACGCCATTGTATATTCAGGACTTTAACGGTCATTGAATAGTTGTAATGCATGCGATTGCATTTGTAGCGTGTGATCTGTTTGTTCAGCTCCCGTTGTGTAAACACCATCTGAGTATTATTGTGAAGCTGTAACTGGTACCAGCCGAGTGTGCATGTGTTTGTATTATTTGTATTGCCTTAACTGAGAATATATTTCGTTTTCGTTTGTGTTATCGACTCTCGGCTCTGACTCGGTCTTTGGACCACAACCGGCGTTCGCTGGCGCACCAAAGGACCAACTCTAAATTGTCCGCGCTTTCGTGGTGCGTTTTCGGAGGGCCTTGACGCCAGTCCTTAGAATCCGCCCGGCGATTGCCATCCCGATTAACGGGATCAGTGACACAGTTTTATGTGGCACGCACAGAATTTCGCAAAGCATCGTTATGCACGGTAACGGAGCTGAAATATAACCTTTCACACCACAGCAAATAATTAGGTGGCGAGTACTTAGCACTTTCCATGGTTTGGGAAAGTAGCTTAGTCTCATATCCAATTCAGCACAGCTCATGACTTCATCCGGTGAAAGTGGCACGGCCGTACGTCCGCACGTACTATCTGTTCCTACGCTCTTAAAAAAAAGTTAGTAAAAAGGTTGTAACTGCAATCAAATAGGTAGTAACTGCAGCGGTTACTAACTGTCTTGGACCGTTACTAACCTTTTTCTGCCTGTTTACTACCTACCTCAGTAAACAGTTACTACCTGCAACCGTTGCAAACTTTTTCCTGACAGTTTACTACCTACGTTAGTTACCGCAAGCAAATGGGTAGTAACTGCAGCCGTTATACTAACTTTCATGAACCGTTACAACCTTTTTCTTACCCGGCCGTTAACTACTTAATCTAAAACTGTAGTTAATACCTACTGTGTTAATTTATAACTGGAATCGTCTCGACACATCATTTTTAATCGAAAACTGGTGAAAAAAAATGTCCATGGATCAAGAAAAAAATACAAGTTCTCTTTTTAAAATTACGCAACCGCGATTTCTAAGCATCGTTCTGCTATTCTGAAAACGGAGGAGCAAAAGTTAATTAACTGTAAGCAAGTGCTATACGCGTTTTAGAACACAATATCAATTCCAACAAACTAACATGACAGGTGGATGTGAAAGAAGCACAGGTGGTCAAAATTAATCGGGAGTCTATACGGTGCGTCTCATAATCATATTGTGGTTTTGGCACGTAAAATCCCAGAAATGATAATTATGAGCTTTTTACTGTCTATGTACTAGCACAGGAATTCATTGAAATGCCCTGAGGCTATGTTAGTGGATTTAGTACCTTGTCTCGGCCGCTGTACATAATGCTTTTTTTGCGGCAGTTCTATAGCAAATAGACAGGACATATTGTTTATTTTAATGCGGTTGATTAAAAGTCTTGTGCTACGTCCCCAAGCACACATAATCCGGTAGTAGGGTATGGTACTTCAGTGTCACATTTTTTGATAATTCATCGTGAAACACAGGTGCTCACAGGTACCAGTCGTGCATCCCGAATGTAGGGGCTATAAATACCCCGAGAGTCGCGTAGTAAGTACTGTCGCGTAGTGAACTTGTTGCATCTGTGTATTCTTCTAGTTCATGACACTCCACGGAAGATTACCCGAAGTTGTATCGTAGTGTGACATTATGAATTTGATCACCGATAATAATGTGGCAAAATGAACACGTTAGTATCGGTTACTACTTTCATTTCCCTTTATTTTACTACCTATTGTTAGTAACGGCCAGGGTAGTAACAGTTACTAATTGCTGTTAGTAACTGCAAAGGTAGTAATAGTTACCACCCTTGCCGTTACTAACTGCACTTACTAACAGGGCTGTAATATATGTGACAAGCCGTTACAACCCCAAAGTTAGCAAGTACTACTACCTTTTTTTTAAGAGTGTGCTAACAAACGGGTTGACCCTCCTCCTGGCGCCATCTTGTAAAGCACGGCGCGCCACCTATAGTTCGTGGGCATTGCGAATAGCTTGCTTTTACGTGCTAACTTAATTTTATTGTGTATTGAGACTGTCGTTAGCGTTGTATGCACATTGACACCTGCTCGAGGTGTATTACTTCAGTACCTTAAATAATGTGTCATAAAATGTCTGAGTATACTCTAAAAAGGTTTCCAAGGGAATATTTTCTCCACTCCTCGGTGCTGCAGACATATTATACTCGTTTACAACCAAGAAAAAATGGCAGCTCCGCCCAAGGCAGGAAAGGAGAGGGGGAAAAAAGAGAAGATAATATGAGCGTGGTATGTATACATGTCATAACGTAATGATGCTGATGTAAGTTAAGTTACAGTTTATCAATTCGGTTAATGTCCTCGAGGAATCTGAACAGAAATTTTATAATCTGACGTTGCTGAGAAGGAGAAGACGTATAGTCCAAGTATTTTCCCGAGATCTAGCGGTGCTTGGGAAGTTGAGCATATTCTACTTTGGAGACAAGTTCTTTCTTCTCTGTATGCTCAGAGAATTTGCATAAATACTCTATATCCAATAGCGCTTGCTGATTTTCGTGACGACACACACCTCTCGAGTGTTTCAGATTGTTTCCCATACAAACGCATGCTATAGCGTGTCGCTGGTCTGAGGTCGGAACCTTGAACGTCCTGGTAAATTTCGTCAGGAATTTTGACATCACTGCTCAGCCAAACGTACTTACGAGAGAAAGTAGTTACGGTTCGAGCGGAAACCATGCAGTTTGCACGACTGTCTCTTGCAGGTGAAGGGCATGTGGGTGGAGCTAACACCTTTTTCGTAGGTTGTAACCGAGTATAGAAAAGCTGGCCGGTCAATCACAAGGAACACTTACGAATGGATCGTGTCTCTGGCTTGCCTTCGACGCTATCAGCGTGTCCGGTTCCCGTGCTATAATTGCCATATTTCAGTGTGATTAGCATTTTTAACAGCGAAGCTGTTTAAGCTCGCCGCAATTTGTCTGTCGGAAACAGAAATGATCATCATCATGAACCGGCACGCGCTCTCTTCGTCATCTTCGTCCTCTTCTGTTTCGCTCCCAGCCGCGTCACGGTGGTATAGTGGGTATGGCGCTCGAGTGCTGACCCGAAGGTCGCGGGATCGAATCCCGGCCGCGGCGGCTGCATTTTCGATGGAGGCGAAAATGTTTGCGGCTCGTGTGCTTAGATTTAGGGGCACGTTAAAGAACCCCAGGTGGTCGAAATTTCCGGAGCCCTCCACTACGGCGTCCCCCATAATCACGCCGCGGTTTTGGGACGTGACCCCAGATATTATCATGTTTTGCTCCCACAACACGTGCGCCGACTTCTCCGGCGTGGCCTGTAATAACCTTGATAGTTGAGTACAGAGAGGAAGAAAGAGCGAGAAAGAAAGAAAGATATATAAAGAAAGAAACTTGGCGAAAAAAAATTCTTCACATGGCGAGATTCGAATCCGCGTACCCTCGA
This sequence comes from Rhipicephalus sanguineus, assembly GCF_013339695.2. Classification (NCBI taxonomy): domain Eukaryota; kingdom Metazoa; phylum Arthropoda; class Arachnida; order Ixodida; family Ixodidae; genus Rhipicephalus; species Rhipicephalus sanguineus. Next base: position 147,427,717 of record NC_051176.1, read on the forward strand.
TCCGAAGGCGAGTGTCCTAACCACCACTCGGCTATCCAGGCACGCGATGCCTGGATAGCCGAGTGGTGGTTAGGACGCTCCGAGTGGTGGTGGAAGCGCCGCCCTGGTGAGCTAGCTGAGAAACATTTATACAAAGCTGCCGCGAGGCGCACGACGGCACGTTTCAACGTGCCCTCACACACCTCGCGGCACGTTCAAACGCATGCTGAACGTCATTCGACAATACCACGGCTTTTGCTCGATGTGCGTCGTTTTGTATAGGTACTTTTGAACGCGCAAGACTAGCGAAGATCGGGACATTTCACTGCCCTGTGGCGCAGCGGGCGAGCAGCGATGCCACAGATTATTCTCCGCTGCGGTTTCAGTGATGTGATGTGTGCGGACGGGTACCTTCGCGAGAGTGTGCTGTCGAAAGGACGGAAGCTGTCCAATGCGAAGTATGTCCATGACGTGGAAGAAGCTGTTTTTGCAGAGACAGCGATTGTAAACTTTCGGCGAAGTGTCAAGCACAGTACGACGTAAACTTACAGGTAAGTGTGTACAAATTGCGCTAGCGAAGCTCGACGCTTGCTCGTTGTGCGCCCGCTTTGAAATAAAATTAGTGCCTCAGGCAGCACTGAGAACATTCGGACCAGTGAGTGACAGCTGGTTTTAGTGAGCATATCACATTTACGTAATCGGTAGTTACAGCTCTCGTACTATTGGCAATACCCGGAAACACTGCCGCTCCGGCGTCCCAAAGAATTACGTCATCGTTACGTCACCGACACCATCTTGAATAATTTGCTAGTTCGGCGGCCTTTTAAAAGGGGCCGTAACTGAAGGCGAAAATGGTGTTAGTGTTCATGAAGATTCAAAATTAAAGCAGCCAATGGCAGCCTGCCTGGCCTGCCGCCGTGCCGGCAAAGCTGTGCGCCCCGCGCCGGCCGCGCGCGCGCAGCGCAGGGTTGCCAGGTTTGGCTACTTTGCGCCAATTTGGCTACTTTTTTAGGCCGGTGGCGGCAGGAAAAGTGTGTTGGCTACTTGGCTACTTTTTGGCTAGTTTCTTGTTGCCTCAATTTGAACCAAATTATCAATAGCTTGTGACGTCGCAGCCGCTGGCGTTCGAGTATGCGGTGTCAAGACATGGTTATCAAGGCGTGTTACAAGCTCCCGAAATTGAATTTGGCGCTCGCATTATACAAAAGAAAAGTCTTATGCATAAGTGGCTGGGACTTGGGAGAAAACTGTTGCATGGCGTCTCATTTCGCAGACCACCTATTGCTGAACGCGACTTTAAAACTAATTGAAAGTGAACAGGACAACCGAAAGCGCTCCGCATCCAAGGTGCTATGCACTTGTCGACATTAGAAATCGGATATCTGACGAAATGCTTGTGTCGTTTCCAAGAATTAGGGGCGGACTGCGACTCGAGAATATTATTTACTCGAACTTCGTCATCACGCGAGAAACGATTGCCGAAGTGAGTACAATTTATGCTTCAATTACGGAAACTGACTTTGTGAACACTTATGCAGCACTAATTTTTATTGTCGGTGGTACTTGTAGCCCTTTCAAGAAAAGTCACGCAAGGCGCGCGAAGAGGATGTCATTTCTGCAACAGCGTAAGAAACTTCATCATCCGGCACGAAATGATTGCTAAAGTCAACAATTTATGCTTTAATCTCAGAAATTATGATTTTTAAGGTCTTCTGGTGTACTTCTTTACGTTTCCACCAAAAGGCTACTGAAATTAGTCATTTGAATAACAAGGTCGCAGTCGTTTTCACGCACGTGTTATCGTGTGGCTACTTTTGGCTACTTTTAGTGTCCTTGGCTCAAATTGGCTACTTTCTGGCTAGTTTTTCCGATTTATTGGCTATTTTTTGTTTTTTCGACTTGGCAACCCTGGCGCCGCGACGCTAGTTTTGAATTCCCCGAAAGTTCCGTTGTAGCACGAAGCGAGTGTTGAGAGCGGGCACCAGGGTGGCCGTGCAGGCAGGCTATGCTTGGCGGACACCTGCGAGTCTCCCGTTGTGGTTGGCTGGTCATTGTTCGCTCTTGATACTTATCGGAGTGGTCGTTACGTCAGCCGTGCTCCGTCGCCGCCATACAGGAGCCCGTCCTATAGTCGCTGGCCTTGACATGAAGTTTCGTGATGTTCCGTTACATGAAGCGAGCTTTGGCCGGCGTGTGGACTTTTTGTGGTGTTAGCGTGTTGTGCGCTCTTGCCGCCGTGGTGGTTAACGGCACGCACCATTCGTACATCATGCAACGGTGCACGGTTACTTCAACACCGGTCGAGTTCCGCAAGATTCTTTGAGGTTGCGAAAAACTAAAGGTGAGCATGCGGCTTGCGTTCGCAGCCACACATATATTGCAGTTGGACAACACAGTTACTGTTTTTTTAATATGGCTGAATCGTGAAGAGCACGATGTTGCAGTTAATATCGCTGTTCCTAGAAGCAATGAAATTAAAGCACTTGAGACTCATTTTAACTTTTGCGTCTATGACAGAACTGCATGATGGAAGTGCGTTTTGCTTTTTTTTTTGTCTGTTTATCACTCGCCATCGTTTAAAGACGCGTTTCTGAGACTCAATAGGCAGTTTTAGAATAGCGTACGAAAAGCTTTGCGTTGGCGTTTCGCGCAACTGTGCATGCGTCGTACGCTAACCGCTTGCGGGCTCCCGTAGTGACGGAAAGCTAGCCGCAAACGCTAACATAGCGTACGCTATTCTAAAACTGCCTAATGTATCGCAGCTTGCACTGAGCCGAGACGACGAAACTACGTTTGCCTCATGCGACTGCGTAACTTGTATCGTTGGAATTAATAGTTTTCAATTGCTTTATTTCAGGACGATGCGTTTGCCCAAGGAGCTAGGGTTAACAGCTGTAAAATCAGCTCTCTGCGAAGTCTCGATCCGCAACTCAAGTGGACCAGCTTTCTATCCTGCCCCCAGTGCTCCTTCTCGGTGCGTGAATATGCTATGTACTTACGGATGAAGAAGTAGTCTGCGTGTTTATATATTGTCTCTGTTATTACCTATGGAAAAACCGCTCTAAGGATTCATGTGTAGGCATGAGACATGTCCTATATGCAGAATTTTACTGTTTGTGTTTATCACAATGAAGTGCTGTTGTGCCAGAGCACCTGATCGAACGTGGAAGCGGGGATCAACCCCTGCATGCTTTGTCGGCAATCCGGGGAAAACGGCGTCTTCACCCAGCCGGTCCCGACAACTGACGCCAGTCGTTCTTCAAAGCTGCCCAGCTATGGAAAGGCTGCTCAACATACAAAAAGGAGCCAACACCTGGGGCCGGCGGGCGGTCAAGAGGTTAGAAGACCGTCAACACCTGCGGCCGGCAGACGGTCAGGAGACTAGAAGAACGTCAACACCTGTGGCCGGCGGGCGGTCAAGAGGTTAGAAGACCGTCAACACCTGCGGCCGGCGGACGGTCAGGAGACTAGAAGAACGTCAACACCTGTGGCCGGCGGGCGGTCAAGAGACTAGAAGACCGTCAACACCTGCGGGCGGTCAAGAGACTAGAAGACCGTCAACACCTGCGGCCGGCGGACGGTCAGGAGACTAGAAGAACGTCAACACCTGCGACTGGCGGACCGTCAGCTGGACAATGGACGGCTAGAGGATTTAAGGCCGTGCCGGTCCATCGATGAGGGGGGAGAGCGGAGAAGGAGAACGACTCGAACGGAGTCGAACCAGCCGACGTGGTTGGGCTGGCAGTCACGTTGCCTGGTAGCAAAAATATGTAAATAGTTTGTACATAAAATCTTTTCCTTCTTCACCTTGCCATTACTGACTACTCCGAGCACGATACACACCCGTGTTCGCACCGGCCACGCAACCCGAGTCCCAACAGCGGTTCCAGAGGAGGGATGCAACGACGCGTATTCCCAGCAGCGAGCCTGAGGGACGACATCGGAACCTAAAGGTGGCGGTAGCGATGGGCCACGCTACTCCATTCCTAACAGTGGTGGCAGCGGTGGGATGCCACGACCTCGTATCCTACGCCACGCACCCGAAGGGCCCTACCCCAGTCGTAACAGTGGATGGCAGCTCGGTGGGATCGGCCAGCGTCAGCTACCCTGGTGTGGTGAGTGCCTGAAGTTTACCTCTCTTATTGCCAGACCTAGCTAGCCTAAGTCATTGTTAGCAGGTTTTGTTGCAGACTTGTAACTTTGTTTGGTCAGCCAAGAATTGGGTGGTCTGACCGCTTAGTTTCAGTCGAGGGTAAACGAGGCGGAGTGAAGTATCAGTATGGACAAGTTCAGTGTACAGGACCTCCTTGAAATTTGCAAGGAGTTGGGCATTTCCGTTGGCTCGGCCAAGCGGAATCGACAGATCCTCCCGATTATGGAGGCAGAGAAGGTGTCTGTCGAGGAGGCCCAGGAAGCTCATGAGGAGATTCGAGCTAGAAAGGAGGAAAAGGATAAAGAGAAAGCTGCCGAGCAGGAACATGAGTTGAACCTAAGGGAGCTAGAACTTCGTATATCCGCCGCAAGACAGGTTCCCATAGTGAGGGAGGCGGTAAAAATGGAAGACCTTTTGCAGCCGTTCAAAATGGGCCAGGACATCGCACTCTTTCTTGTTAATTTTGAGCGAACGTGCGAGAAGGCAGGATTCTCCCTCGAAAGTTGGCCGCAAGAGTTGCTAACTCTTCTTCCGTGCGAGGCCGCCGATGTTATAGCTAGACTCAAGAGGAAGGACGCTGTATCGTATGACAAGGTCAAAGAGGCGCTGTTGCGCAAATGTCGCTTGTCAGCAAAAGCATTCAGACAGCGTTTGAGTCATGCGCGCAAAGCTAGGACATCGGACGAGGGCACGCATGAGGGAAGGGGAAAAATGGCCAACAGGCACGCAGAGTGCCTCGGACGTGGGAAAGACTCAGTGTTGGCCTTAGTGTCAGATGGCGTGCAGGAACTAACTGAGGTTAAGGATACGTTGTTCAGCCAGTGGGGTAATGTAGGTTCGGCCGAATGCAAGGGCCCAAGAGAGAGGTCTTTGCAGGGCAGTGATAAAGCCCCAGTAATGGAAGAGACTCCTCAGAGCAAGCTGACTAGCTTAGAGAGCGTCGCGGCTGTCGTTCAGTCACAGGACATAACTGACGAAGACCGCGAGGGTAGCTCAGTTCAGCCGTTTGGAGCTTTGACTCCACCGAGTTCCGTACATGCGAGTACGAGGGACGAGGCGTCTAGTATTGTGAGCCGCTCCGAGGCGCAAAAGTATGATGCGCACCACAGAGACCAAGAGGTCGAGAAGCGTCGCGAGGCACAGGAGGCTGAGGCCCGTCGCGAGGCGCTTCAGGACGCAGAGGCGCGTCACAAGGCCCTAGAGGAGGAGGCGCATCAGAGAGAACGAGAGGCTGAGGCGCTTCGATGGGCGAGAGCGGACGAGGCGCTTCGAAAAGCGAAAGAGGCGCGAGAACAAGAGGCACTTCACATAGCGCGAGAAGCTGAGGCGCGTGAGGACGAGGCGCGTCGTAAGGCGCAAGACGAGGCGCGCCGCGGAGACCAACAGGTCGAGATACGTCGCGAAGCGCAGGACGCAGAGGTTGCCTTCGAAGGCCTGAGAAAAGGGGCTATCCAGGATAGTGATAGATCACCCGAAGCTAAAGAGACATCTCAGGGCGAGCTAACTGAGTTAGAGAGTGTCGAGACTGTCGCTATGTCAGGAGTACAGACACCTAGCGACGACACCGAGGATAGGCTAGTTGAGCCGCCTGAGGTTTTGGCGATGAATATCGAAGGCAGCGTACTTGCGCGCGCGTGCGTCGAAGCTGCCAGCATTCCGAGCCGTTCAGTGAGGAAAAGGCGCCGGCGAAAGAAAAAGGGGAACGAAAGAGAGACCAGTAGCGGTAAGCGTGCTAAAGCGCTAGCAGAACGCGACGACCGCATCTCTCGAGACGCCAAGTTGAAGGCTTGGCCAGAATTCCCAAAAAGGCGTGCTAGGAAACGTCCCAAGTTGAGAGTCCCGCGGGGATCTAGATGGTGCGCTAAGCGCATCGCGAGGAAGCGAATGTCGATGAGATTCAGAAGCCGAGGTTTCCGTCTTTTCTCATCTTTTTCACTGCCGTGTAGAGGCAGGAGCGCAACGAGGTGTCGCGCACATAGGTATCGTGACGAAGGCCCCAAAGTATATTTTCTTCTTTTATTCTTAGGGAAGCGGAAATTAAACATGAAGAACCACCAGGTAAGTGTGTCAGAGCGAGCCGCGCGGTATAAATGATTTACGGATAGCCCAGAACTGTGTACGAAGGAGTAGCGAACGCCAAGGATGCAAGGGATATGCACAAAGAGTCGTGCAAAAAGAAAGCGTCCGCAAGACAGAAATGCGGCAAAGGTCGCGACGCGTTTGAGGAAGAAGTTCGGACGTCGGCGCGAAATTGCGAGAGGGGCGCGATTGTCATTATTGACCGGTTTCTACTGCATGCGTCTGAACCACCAAGAGAACAGGAGGAGAGTAGAGCATGGTTCGCGGAATCGGTCAGAGGATGAATTGATGCGCAATCATCAAGACAGTAAGCGCGAGACAGCTGAAGAGCATGTTGATGCTGATGAGCATCGGAGGCGGATGGAATGCTCCAAAGTCTGCACCAAGAAGCGTGCGAAAGGGAGAAAGCGTCCGAAAGATAGAAATGCGACAAAGGTCGCGACGCGGTTGAGAAAGAAGTTCAAAAGTCGGCGCGAAATTGCAAGACAAGTGCGATGCCGTCAGGGACAGGTTTCTACCGCATGCGCCCGTACCGCCGAAAGAAAAAGAAAAGAGAAGCGCATGATTCGCGGAAAGGGTCAGTGGGTAAAAGAACTCCCCGTTGTTCCTTTCGAGGAACGTTGAAACAGGTGCGACACCGCGAGGTCGGTGACCTTCGCGAGGTGGCAGGAGGCGACAAAGAAAAGTCCGCTACAGGGAAAGTAGTGAGGCTCGACGAGGGGGTGATTAACTTTCATGCGTATCGTACACCCCGCTTGACGAGAAAAGCCTTCTGGGCGCGACCACCGCGAGTGCGCCTGAAAAGTTGTTGAGGACAGCTGTTAGCTTTTCCTGGAATATCGACTCCAGATTTGTTGGAAGGAATTTTGAGTGTTGATTTTGGTTAGTAATTAGTATTCCTTGTTATTTCCGCGAGTGTTGATAGCTTAGTTAACTGTTATTTAACCTTGTTTTCTTTAGCGCTCTGTGGTTTTGTTTGTTAGCCGATATGCGTTGTGCAGCTAGCTATCGGAAGGTTAGTGACACGCATCAGAGCGAGGGCTTCAAGAGATGAGCGCCTCGAATAGGGTTACCACAGCTATGAAAAGAGATTGTGGCGTTTCCGTTGCGTGTCATGCGTGGACGCAAGGAAACATTGGGCAGTTTTCGGGTGGCGTGCGCTGAGTTAGCGTTGGCGTTTGAGGCCTGCTGTTTCCGTCACTTGGCGGGAGCCCGCAAGCGGTTGGCGTATGACACGTGCGCAGTTACACGAAAGGCCGGCGCAGGGCTTTGTGTGCGCCGTTCGGGAGCTCCCTAGTAAGTCAAGGTGTCCCACGAGTTGATAGCGGAACCTTAGGCGGTAAGCTGAGAGCTTGCGAGAAGGATAGGCAAGGCTAGGCTTTGTGCGAGTTTTGGTAGAGCCACGCAAAAATTTATTTTTGCTTGTTTTTTTGTTTTTTTCGCGTGCGTTCTATGTAGAAAGGAAAGGTTATAGCGAGTCGCTCGGTTGTTTGTAAAGATTGTGACCACAAGAGTAGAGCTAGGTTAGTCGTACATCCGCGGAGTAGAAGCTCGCAGTGGCACTAGTACGTGCAATTACGGATGTCGTTTGCGGATTCAGTTCCTGATGTGGGTGCAGCGTGACAGAGTGCTCACGGGAACATGTCTAGCTTTATTGGCGCAATAATAAGAATAACATGCGGAAGCAGTAACCCGCATGGGAGTGAGCTGACGGCGTAAAATAATACACGTTAGCCGTGAGTAAAGATTTTACGACGGCTAAGTGTGAAAGAGTGGTGTTTGTCGAGCGTAACCGAATTTTACTTGTTTGTGTTTACTGTAGAGGCAGTAATTTTGACCTATGTAGTGTCTATATTTTGGAGGTTAATCTTCTAGCGTTGTTGCTGAAAAATGTTTCAACAGAGCTAGCTGTAGGTTGAATTTTGTTTTGTTTTGTACTAGTTAGCATGAGCATTTAGGGCGAAGGGTAGTTCAACATTGTTTTATGTGAAGGGTGCAAGCTTTATTTTCAATTTCAGTTCATAGTTAGTAGAACCATGTTGTGTTCTTAGTGTGTTACGCTTACGCTGAGAGCGTTTAGTGAGAATTTAGCGAAGCCTTTGAGCTTCCGTTGGCTTCCTTGGTTGTTTACCTTCCATGCCTAAGCAGCTTTAGTACAATTACAATTCTTGTATTACCTCGGAGTTTTTTCTTTAACAACACCTGAAATTGAGGTCTGTGGTTGAACTTGTCGCCATGAGATACGCACTTCTCCTTGTTTTATTTAAAGCGGGAACGTTAGTTGTCAGTAGGATTTGTTTCATTCATGTCTGGCAATTGGAGGGAGTGCGGAGGGCACTTGCAGCGTTGGGTGTAGTTTGACAATGGTTGCCCTGTCGAGTTCGTCTTATCCACAGGAATCTCGAGTCCGTGCCAGCTGAGTGTTCGTGTGGAATGTCACAAGAGCAGTGATCCTGGGAGCTTCGCCTCGAGCCGTGGATGAGCCTGGTGTCCGGCCGCATCAATTCAGCCGAGCTACGTGGAGCAGCTCGTCCTCCTGATGCATTGTTTTGTGGCGGGGGTGCTGTTGTGCCAGAGCACCTGATCGAACGTGGAAGCGGGGATCAACCCCTGCATGCTTTGTCGGCAATCCGGGGAAAACGGCGTCTTCACCCAGCCGGTCCCGACAACTGACGCCAGTCGTTCTTCAAAGCTGCCCAGCTATGGAAAGGCTGCTCAACATACAAAAAGGAGCCAACACCTGGGGCCGGCGGGCGGTCAAGAGGTTAGAAGACCGTCAACACCTGCGGCCGGCAGACGGTCAGGAGACTAGAAGAACGTCAACACCTGTGGCCGGCGGGCGGTCAAGAGGTTAGAAGACCGTCAACACCTGCGGCCGGCGGACGGTCAGGAGACTAGAAGAACGTCAACACCTGTGGCCGGCGGGCGGTCAAGAGACTAGAAGACCGTCAACACCTGCGGGCGGTCAAGAGACTAGAAGACCGTCAACACCTGCGGCCGGCGGACGGTCAGGAGACTAGAAGAACGTCAACACCTGCGACTGGCGGACCGTCAGCTGGACAATGGACGGCTAGAGGATTTAAGGCCGTGCCGGTCCATCGATGAGGGGGGAGAGCGGAGAAGGAGAACGACTCGAACGGAGTCGAACCAGCCGACGTGGTCGGGCTGGCAGTCATGTTGCCTGGTAGCAAAAATATGTAAATAGTTTGTACATAAAATCTTTTCCTTCTTCACCTTGCCATTACTGACTACTCCGAGCACGATACACACCCGTGTTCGCACCGGCCACGCAACCCGAGTCCCAACAGCGGTTCCAGAGGAGGGATGCAACGACGCGTATTCCCAGCAGCGAGCCTGAGGGACGACATCGGAACCTAAAGGTGGCGGTAGCGATGGGCCACGATACCTCATTCCTAACAGTGCTCAGTGTACCCAACATGACGTCCTCCCTTCAATGGCGTTATATTCAGCTAGGCATTGAATTCGCGGTGAAAGAAAAGCTGCGTATAGGCTTACTTCACCTGGTCGTTGAGTAATACGCTTTTCTTCAATGTCATGTGCTGCTGCATAAACTGACCATGGCCTGCATCCCGTTGCCACCAACTAATTTTCAAGTAGTGTTCAAGTACCATATATTGTGCCTTGCTCTTTTTAGCGCAATGTACTACTTACTGTGCTAAATCTTATCTTTTTCATTTTGTTTATCTGGTGAAGGTGTCCAGCATTGCAATAATATTTCATATTTACATATTTTGCGCTTCGTTATGTTTTTGTCATGCAGTGACATTTCTTTAAACTACGTGATTACCTCTCATCAGAGGCTCCTCTGCACTTTGCTCGGTATTGCACCAAATGAAAATCGTGTTTCTTATATGTGTGTACGTCAAAGGGCCTACACTTTTCAGTGTGTTCGATTTTTTAATTTCTAAATTTTACAATGCACTTTTGTGTTTAGTCATGCACGCACTGTGAATTCTTCCCTTCTGTTCTTCTCCTGAACTGAAAAGCGCGATGCGCCGAAGGAGAAGAAACGTCCACACTCAACGAGTACTCTCCACAAACTCTCTTATTTACACGTCGCCTGGGTAAAAGAGGAATGCCAGAGCGGCGCCCCCTGTCATTCGTACAATGCAATACTGAACCGAAACCAAAACACAACGTGAGCATGTGCAGAGGGCACGGAGGAAGACAAGTTTCAGCGCAGTCGCCTTTTCAGCGCAGCTTAAGAAACTAGGGTCTTTAAAATTGCGTATCTATGTAGTTTCTATTAAAGGAACACACCACCTAATACTTACCTAATGATGTTGCGCCTCAGATATGCGTAATATTTACTTTTTGATCGACAACGTTCGCAAGTATGAACAGCCATATCAGTTCAAGATGGGTGGGCGGTAAGCAAGTGGTTCAACTTTGGCCGAGTGGCTGAATCGGGTGACGTGCCGACAAACAGAAAGACAGACCAAGATTTCTGCGTTTAAGTTCCCCAAGAAAGACTATCTGTCTTTAAAAAGAGGTAACAGAAATGTTGTAGGTGGATTCAACCTTTATGCTCTTACACATACTGGCTGCGGGCAAACGCGAATGCGCGGCCAAGCACATGGAGAAAAAGCAAGCGTACAAAATAAAAAAAACGGTGCGCGGCATGGAAGAGGAGGAAAAGCAAGCGCACAAAAAAAAAAAAGAGAAAGAAAACGGCGCGCGGAGAGGGAGGAAGTGAGGTGGAGGCTAGCGGCTGTTGTTACTGTTGCCCCGACGACGTAAGCAACGTAATCGATACGTCATCGCCCTTTGAGCTTGGCGGCCTTCTGCAAGGGGCGTAACTCAACAGCGCTCTCGGCGCTGTCGGCGCTTGCGTCGGCGGAGCGTTTGAATTTCGCGTCCTATGGGAGGTATTGGCCTCGAGGCCCACCACTGGAAACGCCGGCGCCACCGTCGGCGTGACGTGCTTGGCAGGATCACGTGGTCTCAGCGGCCGCGTCGGCTGCTTGTGGCGCACTGCCGCGTGCTTTGAAAACGAGTTTCAAGTCCCACATGCGCTGCGGTCTGCTCAAAATCGGAAGTTTTCTCTCATTTTCTACTCAATTGAAACCATTGTAATAGAGTGGCTGCCTCCGAAGGCGACGAACATGGGGCTCTACCGCTCGGTGCCGCAGTGCCGCGCTTACGCAAAGGAGCCCATTGTCAGCCTTCACCGGTAACCGCGGGACAAGAAACAGCGTGAAGCATGGGTTGTAAAGCTAAGAACCGGCAAATAGCAATCCGCTACGAGTCTTGTGTGCAACAAGCACTTCCGCGACGAAGACTTTTGTTACTGCGTCGGGCCTGCGATGTTCGGTGAGTAGCAGACAGCGCGCACTGAGACGATGGCTCGCGCGCGCTTCCGGCCGGCAAATGATGCTTATCTGCCACAGGATGGTAAAAGCGCTACCTTTTACCACGTGCGATGCCATCTCAGAACCCTTCAATGCGACCTCTTGATCGTCGGCCCCGTGCTCAGCGTCCACAAAATCGGCTGCAGATGCACAAGTCATTATTTAGATACGTTGAATTAAAAAACGCACAGGGTCCCCTATGCATTCGTTAAAGATGACTAGAAGGCGAAAGCCATCTTCTTCTTGTCAGTCGATGTACTGATTCACCCGCGCCCCCCCTCCAAAAGCGTTCTGCACCTAACACGGTTTGCACGGCCTCCGTGACCGATCACGGAGGCAATGCAAAGCGACCATGACGTGTGAATACGTCATCATGTGACGTCATAATGACGCTACATATTTTGGTGATCTGTGACGTCATGATGACGTCATATGGTGACACCATCACGTGACGATTATTTTTTGCATCACTCGTGTTAACGCCGCCGACGCAGACGTCGACGGGGAACCTTCCCATTTGATGAGGCATGCATTGCTTCATAAGCTACATAAATTTTGCATTGCCTTCGTGATCGGCCCACCAGCCAACCCTATGTATTTTCTTGGAGCCTCATTTATTTACGTGGGAAAGATGCCACCCTGTTGGCGTTAGACACGACACTGCTGCCAAAATTGCTGGGGTACTCGCCAAATAAATACTATCCTGTTTTGCGGCTGCTGGCTGCTGCAATACCCTCTATTTTATTCACCGCTATTTCAAGTTCATGTGGGTCCTAGTTCACGGCCGACGTTTGCAGAACAAGTCCGGTAAACGTTACTGTATTTTCTTTCTTTTCCTAGGCGTCGCATGCTACTACATGCTCGATCTCGTAGACTGGTTCTCCTTCCACCAGCAATCTCGAAGTGGTGAAGCTTGGGTCTATGAATTTGTTGATGATAGAGAGCGGCAAGTTCACTGGAATGCAAACGGAACGATAATTAAGGAGCATTAAAAAAGGCGTCGCATTTGCTCACGTTTTGTGTGAGCACCAAACGAAACGAATGCGCTGAATAAAGAAACAGAAGCAGCGGCATTTGGCCGCTGAAAAGACCGATCAATACGCAGTGCGAGACAACTTGTCAAATGACATTGAAACGTACCCGATTTTAGACCGAAAAAGAAAAAAAAAACACTGAATCGTCGGGACGGCCGATCACAAAGTTGCCGTGCGCACCGAAGCCGCAGTTGTAAGGAAATTGTTTTTGAACTGCTCTGATAGCGTCCGCGCAACAGTAGTTGTTTGTTTACTCACATATTCTCATATTTTGCGGCCTAAAGTTCACAGCGCGGTGCCAAAACGCGCTCGTAGCAAAAGCGAAACCATCAGTACGAACATACATGCAGACGCTCATACATGCAGAGGCACCGTCAGTCGTGGCGAACCCGTGCGATCGCTGGCTTGAGGCTTCTTTCTGTTATGCTCCGTTTGGTTATACAGGCAGTCTACTCTAACGAGATATTTCACATAGTTTGCACTCAGCGAGTGACTACCTTTCACGCAAGAAGCCGGTTCAGGGGTCTCCAACGCGGTGACAGCGTGAAGCGGGTGCTCGGTTTTCTGCAAAGAGACAGCGACTGTGGACTATCTTGTGCTTTCAGTTCGTCGAAAATGATTATTTTGACAGTAAAGAACACAGTTCATTTCGAAAGTACTTACAGAAATGCCCTGGAGGACTTCCGCGAGGTGTTTTTGTAGAGCGCCGACAGGATAACCTATGGGGAGCGCGCCGGCGGTATCCTGCCTAGCGCGCAATCGAGGCGCGTCCGATAGAGGGCGACTCCGTAACTCCTCGAGGCCAAGACGAAGAAACCGACCCTTGGTATTGGCGGCGAGATCGAGCAGAGTCGGCACCTAGCGGCGAGCGGAGGAAACCCCGCGGTGTGGATGGCTCCTTGTGTCATCTGCTAGCCACACCGTGTTCGCATGTGTGCGTACGTCATGCGCGTCCTCAGATTACAGCTTATTCCGTTGTGCTAGCACAGTGTCAAATGCTTGTACGTATGCCTACACGATATACATAAGCATTTCGCTTTACGGGACTTGTATGCACTCTAATAAATGAGCACACGCCCGTGTCGGTATGGCGCTAGGTCTAACTATCGTACCGTTTATTCGCCAAAATCATTTCAATGTTGGTACCACTTTCTCGTTCAAGCACGTTAGTTCATTCGGCGTCGTCTTAAACGCCACCTATAGCCCGATCTCGCGGCGAATATTACAGAAGCTGTTTCGCTACACGCTTTCCTTTGCGGTACTGTTTTCAACGGCTTGCATGTGCCCACTAATGCTCGTATCGCAGTCTTTTAAAAAAAGTTTTTGAAGCTGACAGTGAAGCGTGAAATAAATGTAAAAAGGCTGGTGTAAAGTGAAGATCAGTGGTGTTAGTGGAAATGCAAACATGTCGCAGGGGTCGTGCTTTAATCCATCGTCTGCATACCGTTTGCAAACTTGCGATCGGACGTCGTCTAAGCCTGATACTTAAAAAAAAAAGAAATGTTTTTGAGGAACCTAGTGGTAATTGACTTCGTGGTAGTTCCGCGTTTGACATGCAGTGTGTGATCAGTAATCAAACATGCGTAGACAACACGGTTTTTCTAGCGGTCGTGGTTTTGTATTAAAAAAAAAAGAAATGCCTTTGAGGAACCTAGTGGTAATAGTCTTCGTGGTAGTTCCGCGTTTGACATGCAGTGTGTGATCAGTAATGAAACATACGTAGACAACACGGTTTTTTCAACACGGTTGAAACATACGTAGACAACAGGGGTCGTGGTTTTGTAACCGGTCTAGAGCTGTGCAGGTGACAGTGACGTACAATACCGTTTTAATCGAATGTAACGCGAGTTCTTTTCTAGATCTTTGCAACCTAAAGTCGACCCTCACGTTATAATCGAATACCAAAATTCTATTTTTTCTTCTTGGACGCAATCAAAAGTCACCCCTGGCGTTACAATCGAGTAAATACGGTATGTGTAATGTACAGCGCGATGCTTACGCAACCTAAGCTGTCATCTGCTTTTTTTAAGTTTTTCAAGGCCAGTCTCAAATAAAAGATTTGTGATCTTTTCCAGAGCGCCAACCCATGTGCATCGGTGGAAATTTAAGCGAGACCGAAGGGACTCAACTATGCTGTGGACTATTTTTTTCAGTTATTACCCAGGCAGCACACAACGTCGGGCCGATATTGGTTTTACGGCGGCTGTGCGCGGCCCCACCTCGGGCCAGCATTGCCAGCCTGGCGCCGATATCGGCGGAGCCGATGACCTTTGCCGGCAAAATAGGGCCGATTTTGCCGCCTTTCAGCCGATGTTGGTCTTTCACCGGCAACATTGGGCCGAGTTATCCTGCCTTCTGCCGCCTTCCGGCCGATATCGGCTTAGCCGATTTCTTTCACCGGCAAGATTGGGCCGAGTTTGCCGGCGTTTTGCTGTTCTTCCGCCGATATCGGCTTAGCCGACGGCTTTCACCGGCAACATTGGGCCGAGTTAGCCACCGTTTTGCCGTACTTTCGCCGACATCGGCCGAGCCGATGGTTTTCACCGGCAACATTGGGCCGAGCATGCCGTCATTCTGCCGTGCTTCAGCTGACATCGGCGTAGCCGATGGCTTATCGACGATGTTGGAACTTTCTTGTCTCCCTTCAGACAGTTATACATGCCCTGTTGAGAACGTCCTCCTGCGTCGCGGCGCTCGAAAAGCCCTCGTCACCGACAGAGGTACGGCTTTTACGGCAGAGCTAACGCAAACCATCTTGAAATAGAGACACACAAGTCAGCGACGGACATCACCCGCAGGCGAATGGCCTCACCGAGCGGCTAAATGAAACCCTCGCCGACATGCGGGCAATGTACTGTACGTCGAACACATGACACGGGACGCCATAATATCTTCCGCACATAACCTGAGGTTAACACGGCAGTGTAAGAAACGGCGCACTATGACGCCGTTCAAACTAGTTCACGGAAGCCCCTCAACGACGCTGGACGCCGTGTTGCCGGCCGTCAGTGACGAGAATAACCTGGACGTTGCGCTCTACCTTTAGCCCGCCGAAGAAGCCCGGCAGCTTGCCCGCCTAGGATACAATCGTAATGCAATAGAGCATTAGGCGCTTGAATATTTGTAGCTTAAGCTGTAGAATACCGCCACATGGATTGCTGTACTAGCACAAATAACAAAGTTCAAATATTGTACCGTGCTAATGCCGCACGTACGACTCGGGGCGCGAAGTATCGCCGACTGAATAGCTTGCATTCTCTTATTCGTTTCTGCTATGACAATGACTAACAACTATCACTAGCACAGTCACTTTTCTACCAAAAAAAAGGTGGTCTTTAGAAGAATAACTTAGTGAAATTAGATGGCCACTTCGTTGACCAGTTGTTCAACGCTATCAAAAATGTTGAAACGCTATAACACATATCATTAACTTCATGGCCAAATTCGAAGTACTTCTGTTTCGTAAATGTTCTTGCCACTGGTCGGCCGACTTCGCTAATGTATCCAGCATCGAAATTCACCCAAACATTCCCGCACGAATGCTTTTAGCGGAAGAAGTTTTATGTGAATACTAATTCTGCGCATAAATCGAGCCTGTCATATTTATAGCGCTATATCTTTTCAGCCGCTGAATGTGTGGCGCCAGCGCTCATATACTACACGGACAGTTTCCGATCTCTGTGTTTACACATACGCGCGTGTTTGGGTGAAGCGTAACAAGCGCATTTGCTTCAGTGATGTCACATAATTTTACTTTATGAAAATAGCAAAAGCTCAGCAAGGCGTGTTGCTGAGCTAGTTGGTTCATTACTTGAGAAAAATAGGTATGGTGCAAAAGAGACCGAGCGAAGTGAAGACACGTTTTGTCGTTTGAATGTTTACAAATCAACTAGCCCGCTGACCATCTTTAACGAACTGACAAACACGTGTTTGCCACGTGTTTGTCAGTTCGCATTTGCACTTCGTTGCCGTCCATTTTGCGACATACATATCTTTTTCAAGTAAAAATCTCGCTCAACGATTGCTTCCCACGTGCTTTCAGAAACAGTCGCATAAAATTATTATTATGGCACGTGAAATACGATGAAAAATGCGGCTCCAACGTGGTGTACGCAAAGTTTTCATGCAGCGACATGTGGCAACAAGTGATGCATTGAAAATTCGACGAACGCCTTTCTCAAACAGCATGCCCATAGACATGCTGGGGGGATCGCGCACCATTGTGGTAGGCTGAGGCGTGCTTTCAAGAAGGGAGAATTCGCAATTTTTTTTCGTCTTCTTCAACCTCTAACCGCCCCCCCCCGTCCCTCGCTTCCCCTCGTTCAGCGTCATTGTCGTGAAACTCGCTTGACCAGGCAGGGTAGGGTAGCCGTCCAGACGGAGGAACAATCGTAGCTGCGGGAGCAGGTTTTTTTCACTCCGACCAGCAGAATTCTTCAAGAAGTGCGGTGTGTGGACATGTGTGGTGGAAAGTCAAAATTGTGCACGAGACGGATACGCGGCAGGATTCCGGCATTGTTTTCGGCAGAGATTACCGCAGCGAGAAACCAGTGGCCCCCTGCTTCCATGTTGAACTCGCTCACCTCATATAAGGCCGCGTGTTCACTGCTGTTACGTGTCATCAGATTTTTGTTTTCTTATCGCGTATTCTCTATTTACCATCGTGTTTTGTGTATTCTGATATGGTGCGCTTGCATTTTTTATTCGCTCGTGTTTTTAGCAGTCCAACGGGCACACGTGAGTGGTTTTTATGCACGATTCCTTTCTGTTATATTCTTACCTTTAGAATGGGAATGCGTGCGTGTCTATCTTGTTTAGATGTAGAGTTCATGGGATCTTGTGGTACCGCTCGCAATGTTTCTCGCGTCGCGTGCAGCAGTATATCCATCTTTTTGGCCTGAAAAAATTGCAATTCCCGCCTAAAGGATAACGCTAATTTAATTGCCAGTCATGTGTTGCGAATGCCTACCGTTCCTTGGTGAACTTAATAAACGGGGGGGGGGAGGGGGGAGTGCTCCTCTGCTCGTAATTAGCTCACGCGTATACACAATCTTCTAGTCTAGTTGCCATTCTTAATCTCGCTTTTTCGGCAAGCCGCCTAACATTATCTTTCTTTTCTTCGGGTCCGTCTTTAATCCTACTTTAATGCTGCCTTCGTTTACATCTCCAGAATTTTTTTCGTGATTCGGCACCATCGTTACTGAAAAGCGCGATATCGTCCACAAAACGCAAGTAGCTAAGATATTCTTCGTTAATCCTTATTCCTATTTTTGCCCGTTCTAGTTCTTTCAATATTTATAGTGAATGTGCCGCGCATAAAGTTGAAGAGATTGTAACTCTTCGCATAGGCGTGCGCACAATGGGGCAGGGGGGCGGCCTGCCCCCGTAGTCACTTAAGAAGAGGGGGGCGCAAGGTCTGCCAAACACATTGACTTAATAGGGAGGGGGGTGGGGCCGCCGCGATGAACGTTCGCCCCCCCCCACCCCCCTCTGAAGGAGAACCCTGCTCACGCCTATGATTTTGCGCCTGATCCCATTCTCGATTAGGATAGTCCTGCTTTTTTTTGAGGAATACGGTGGCTGTGGGGTTGTTTTAGATGTTGGCTACGGTATGTATAGATGTTTAGATATTCCTTGATGGCATAATTATTCCGGAAGTGCTGGCGTGTGCTCATATCTGTGAATAAATTTGTGTTTATCACCTTGCAAATGTGTTCCTCCTCAATTTCTCAGACGCATGCGTAGTTGGTGCAGCAGGCCTTTCATCAATTTAGTTTTGTTTGAGACAATATTGACTTTCGTTCTCGGCCTTGCACGGTTCGACAGAATTGTACACTAAGACATCAGTGGAGCAGTCGTTCTAATTAGGAAGCATTTTTCCAATATGGCACCAATGGCAGTCGATGAATGTCGTTGGGCTAGTCTATTTTAGCGCTGCTGACTTACAGTACAGTAACCACAGTAATACCGAACTGCTGTGGTCGGCACGCAGCCATTTTAATTCATAACACATGTATCAGCCTGCCTGATCAGGTTACTTTACGCATCGAGCAACTACCTCCGGTGTCTCCATATAAACTAGCTACGTGCCGACGACGACGGTACAGTACTACCGTGCTTAACGCACGGTAAGCCACCACTGCTAAAGCATAATAACGGGTGTAAACGGTCACGCCGGCGGCTACCCGACGTCGGCGGGGCCGACAGCGCGCCAGCATCGGCTAGCATACATAGGCCCAACGACGGCTTGCCATCATCGGCTGAATAACGGCAGGCCCGTCTCGGACCGACGCTGGCTAGCCCACGTCGGCCCGAAGCCGGCAAGCCCGCATCGGCCCAAAGGCGGCTAGCCGACGTCGGGCCGATGCGGGTGAAAGTAGCGCGAGCGTGATTTGCCGACGTGGGGCCAATATTGCTGCCGTCATTTGCCGACGTTGGGCCGAGATCGGTCCAATGGCGGCGTGCTGCCTGGGTAAGGACATTTGTGGTTGTGGCATTGGCTGAATACAACAATATATACCGCCGATCTCGACGCTTCTTTTTCCTCGTTGATGATCGCGCACGGCGGCATGGTTGACGTTAATAGTAGCCACTTGCGTTTGTTTGTATGCCCCAGTGTTTCCGGCCGTGCCCGACAGGGCGGCGCACCCTGTCCGCGGAAACTAAGGTCCCTGTATTTTTCAAAGGTAGCGCAAACCATTGTCCAAAAAGGAGAGGGAGAATTTCCTCCCCACTCTCTGCGTCTCTCCTCTCTTCTTCGCCCTTTTGTGCTCCCCTATTGGACTAGGCTCGACACGTGACCAGTTATCCCTGATGACCCCTCCGACTCTTGCTCTGGCGCCGGAAAACGACGCCATTATTGGGCGTAGAAACACCGCCGCATGTGCGCGCTGTACGTGAGCGCAGGCTTCTTATAGCTTTTTTACAGTTTGCAAGATGCCATCGGCTGCAGCCAGATGCCAACTTGTTGCGCTGTTGGCTGCTCGAACAGCAATGCCAAGGGAGTCAAGCTTTTTTTTTTTTGTTCCTCGCGGAAAGGAAAACCTCAAACGGCGTGCGATATGGTTCCATTTTATCGGGAGAAAGAATTTAGATTGACACGACGGGAGGCTTTGTGAGGTAAGTCGACCACTACTAAACCCTTTCGCGTATGTTTGCCATTCGAACTCTTTTAGATGGAGCTAAGGCTCGATACTGATGCCTAAGTTAGACAAAAAAAAAAGCGGCGTGACATTATCGGCCACGCTTTCTCGCACACAATATTTACAGCGAAAATAATTGTTCTGCGAAAATTTACTGCAACGTTTGAGAAAAATATTTTTGCAAGATCTGTTTTCTCGCTCAACCCTGGCGCGGGGTAGATTTTACAAAATTCATTTTCCAAAAGTCGTTAAAAAGCTTACTCTGAGAAAGTCGGAGCTGTTCCTTTAGCGCTCATAAATAGAGGGTGGTGATGAGATGTGTACGATAAAGAGACATGGCAAGTAAGTAGCATCGATTGATTAGCGTAATTTGCTGAGCGTAAAACAAATTTTACTTAGCAATATGCTGCAAAGCTGCCCGTATGCAAACTATAATTTTAAACGCATGTTTGTTCTCCAACCCTCTAATTTTCCCCCTGAACTATGTGTTTATTTGAAGCGGGTGTAAGTTTTTATTCTTTGTGTTGTCGGTTTTACTATTTTTTTTTTAATTTATCCGCATTTTCGGCTTGGTCTGACGGTCCCGACGTGGGAGTCGCCCGCTGCGCGCTGACGCGCGCCTTGCAGCACCCAAATAAAGTTTTTCAACCAACCAACCTCAGTGTTTCTGATTCAGTGTTACTGATACTCTGTGTTCAATAATAATTATTATAAGACAGTTGCTGCATGTTTCTCTTTGATGCGCTTTATTATTTGTTGTAGTTTTAAGCACTTCGGCCGTAGTTCGTTAGGCAAATTACAGAGGGCACATTGGAGGATATCTGTATAAAGCCCCTAGATGTTGGAAAGTAGCAGCGCTGTTTTATCCACGGCCGCACCCTCGTCGCGCCTTCAACGTCCTCTTTTTTCACCCTCTCTTTCGTGGAGCCGGCGCATCCGCAACGCTGAGTGGCTGCGACGCGCTATACCTCCAAGTCAGGTGACCCTGACGTCACGAAAAGCGCGCGCAAGGAAATTTCACGCGCTTTTAGTTGCTCGCGCACGCCATCAACCCTCCAGGCGTGTATGTGCGGGTGCATGCGTGTTTGTATGTGTGCATGTGTGCGCTTGCGTGTGTAGGTGCATGTGTGCACGTGTTTTTGCAGGTATGCGAGTGCATGTGCGCGCCTGCGTGTAGGTTTGTGTATGTGTGCGCCATGGTGTGCGTGCGCTTGTGTATGTGTCTTCGCGCCTGTGCGTGCGTGCGAGCACGTATGTGTGCGTGCATGTCTGGATTGGCGCGTGCGTATGTGCATGTGCGCGCGTATGTGTGTGTATGTGTGCGCCTGTGCGTGCGTGCGATTGTGTACATTCGCGCGTGTGTATGTGCGTGCGTGTATCGCGTGTGCATGTATGTACGGGCGTGCGTGCGTGCCTGTATCGCGAGCGTATGTATGTATGTATGTATGTATGTATGTATGTATGTATGTATGTATGTATGTATGTATGTATGTGCGTGCATATCTGTATCGCGTGTGCATGTATATGCGTGATTGTCTATCACTTGTATATGCGTGTGTGTATGTATGTGCGTGCCTGTAGCGCGTGTGTGTGTATGTGCATTCGTTCGTGTCTGTATCGCGAGTTAAGGCTCGTGTGTACGTACGTGCGTGTCTGTATCGCGTGTGTACGTGCGTGGGTATACATATGTGCGTGCGTGTTTGTATCGCGTGTGTGCGCGTGTGTATATGTGCATGTGTGTGTGTATCTTGTGTGTATGCGCGTGCGTGCGTGCCTGTATTGCGTGTGTACGCGCATGTGTATATATGTTCGTGCGTACGTGTCTGACAGCGGCATTGGCACAAAAAGGCTTCCGGCCCACTCATTTCGAGCAATTCAAGTAAACCACCACATTTCTTCTTGGCTACCTTCTTTGAGTTCAGGAAGACAACAATTAGGAACGAAATTCTCGACTATACTTTATGCTGCATACATTACATGCGCTTATACAACTCCGCGTTACGGACAGCCGAAGCGGCGACGGAGAAGTAAACCGCTCTGCCGCCTGTTGGTATACTCATTTTTTTTTTTCGAAGCGCATCCGCTTGTATTTATCGAAGCGTCTTAAAAAAATATCTTTTTGTCATTATGTCCTATCGGAAGCCCACTTTCGTCACGACGGGTTTTATGCGACAGATTCTCATTTAATGCTTCAAAGGGCCGAATAAACAAGCACGCGCAGCGATTCTTATGCGGCTGCGGCGAGCCAGTGGAGGGTTCAGCGTGCCGTGCGCACCGCGCCGGCCAGGGAAGGGGAGAAATCCGAGGAGAATTGAGGAGGAAAACGCGCGCGCGGAGGAGAGTGTCGCTACTTTCAAAATCAAGGGGCTTTATGTCTGTATATTTCAGAAACACTTCACGGACGATCAGTTCGAGCCAGTCATCCTTGCGACAAATGGCTGCAAGAAGCTAAAGCTTAATGCGGTTCCCTCCATATTTCTGCATCGGCCAGTCTAAAACAGTCTCCAATTAAAGAGCTAGCTCCAATTAATGAGCACGAGCAGCACGCGATGGAACCAAGTTGGGCAACAGAAGCGCGTCAACCCATACCCAGTTCGAAATTTAAACGAATGCGCGCTGGGGGTATTTAGCAAATAGATGCCTCCGCCGTGTTGTGTGTTCATAGTTTGATGTAGCGTCTGATTTTCCGAAATGCCTCTTGTGAACAAACACCACGGTATCCGAAAAGAAAAACGGCAGCTGCAAAGACTTTCTAGGATTGCGTTTAATATGTTCTGCCTCTTGTTCGCCTGGTGCGAGCGACGCATCCTACATTTATGAACTCAAATACAATGCACAAATGCTAGGTTTTCAAGTTGTCAAAAGAAGTCCCAGGTCCAGAAAGCTGTTCGCGCGTAAGGTGCCGCAGTGAGATTTCATATATATGCCGGGCACCAGTGTGCGATTTGTTGCTTATAAAACGCGAAATGATAGCTAATGTACCGACCAATCACAAACTATTTTTACTACACATCTTACGTACGAACAGCTGTGTGAATCTGCGCCCAGAATTGTCGCGTTTCTAAGCAAGTATACAAGCAAGCGCTTCGACGCGCCGCATGCAGGCCGGACGCGCCTTGCGAGTCTCGCCTAATAATGGCGGCCGGGCGAGGAGGAAACGGCGCTGAGAGGAGGAGTTTGCGCTACCTTTGAAAAATAGAGGCGGAAACTCCAGCGCTGGTTTCCCTATATATAGCAAGGGGGTGGGAAAGGGAAGTGAGCGTGAGGAGGAGAGATGTGATGACGAGGAGGAGGGAAATGAGAAGGGGAGAGAGTAACGCATAGCATAGAATAGTGAGAAAGAGAGAAATAGATAGTAAGGAGGAAGCAAGCGAGGGAGAGAGACAGAAAGGGATGAAAGAGGAAGAAAGAAATAAACAGAGAGAGAAATAAATAAACTGAAAAAAAAAGAGCATAGAAAGAACGGAGATGAGAGAGGAGAAAGAAAGAGAGAATTTGCAAAACCTAGCAAAACAGCAAAAGCCAGGACTATAGGTGCCCAGCTCCGCTGTCTCTTTGTGCCTCCAGTGCAAGCTACGCTAACCTTTTATTTATTTATTTATTTATTTATTTATTTATTTATTTATTTATTTATTGCTTATACAGCAGGCGATGAATATATTTATATTTAGGCTCTTTCGTATGATGCAATGATGCAGTCCCTTTCCCCCTGTGCAGAGTAGCAGGCTAGAGCGCACTAGCACAGGCCGACCTCTCTGCCTTCAAATAAAATTCTCTCTCTATCGGTGGTTGTTCATTCAACGGGATATCCACTACATGCATGTTATAATGACGATACGTTGCGCATTACCATAGACCAGGGGTCTCAAACTCACCTCAGCTAGCGGGCCGCAGTCACAAAATTTAGTCCCGTGAGGGCCGCGACATTGAAGAAGGCTGGAGCGGGGAGGGGCAGCTTGAACAAGATGTCAGATAACGTTGCCATTTGAAAGAAGGCCTTTCCCATCCATATATCGTCTCCTTCCCATATCTCTGAAGGGCATTTGCCGTCAGGATTCGAGAAACATGTGGGTACCGATTTCCAAGGTGACTGAATCTGTACGCCGATTCTGAAATATTTTGAAATATTCGATTCTGAAGGCATGTGCGGGCAGCGGGCCCGCACGTGACTATATATATATATATATATATATATATATATATATATATATATATATATATATATATATATATATATATATATATATATATATATATATATATATATATATATATATATATATATATATATATATATATATATATATATACACTCTAAGAAAAAAGGGACTAAAAGGGGTAGGGAGGTTAGTCCTTTTGGGGATCAACTGATTTGACACAACCAATAGTCCTTTTGGGGATGAACTGCAAGGGGATAAACAGTTAGTTTTTGAAGGGTTAACTGCAAAGGACTAACGGTTGCTCCTGTAAGGAGTAACAGTTGATTTTCGGAAATGGTCCCTGAAGGAGCAAATGTTACTCCTGTAAGAACTAACAGTTGGTTTTTGGAAATGGTCCCTGAAGGAGCAAATGTTACTCCTTTATGGAGTATTAATTGGTTGATCCTCAGAAATGATCCTTGGGAGAGCAAATCGCGCTTCGCAATTGTAAAAAATGGTGGCGAAGTTCCTGCGCTCTTAGGAACGGACATTTCACGGAAACATGCCACTTAAATAGTGCTTTAGAAGTGGTACCCAACTTACATGTATTAACTGCTATTAATGCATTCAGTGAGCGCTTGCAAGCAATAATGCTGATCATTCGAATTTACTTTGCCGAACTTGAGAGAAATTGTATATACCGGCTTCAAGACTTGCCCTAGCGATAATATTTAGTTGCGTGCCCTGATCTTTCAATCCTTTAAAACACTTGGCAAAGTGGCAAACCACGACAGGGGAACACAGGTCACATGAATGACACCAAACACACACACATGCACAGTGATTCAGGTTACCAACGGTTTTGATTTCTTGATTGTGTAAGTTGCAGATAACCTACGGTGTTCTATAAAGTATTCAAGGAAGAAAGAAAAACACGATTCTATTAACATCAATCTTTATTTTTACGAAAACACCAAAAGGAACGAATGCCATAATTTAGTTGGTGTAGGGCCTGTTCCCGAATTACTAGGGCGAATCCTACCTGGAAGAAATACAAAAAAGAAAATTTTGTTACAAAATAAAGTAGCTAGAAGAAAACGACTTAATCACGTAAGCCCCAATAATTGCGCAGTCGCATGCTCAAAAACATGCGACGCACAATGCTTTTTTAGTCTTCATATTATTTATAATACAATGCACCAAGGCAATGGAAATAATAAACTTACCTTCAAAATTAGCAGAGGGACGTTGTTTGCAGAGCAAGTAAATCCAGAAATTGTTGATCACACCTCGATATGACGGCGTCCATCTCTGAAGCTTTGCAGAAAGGAAGCCGCGATGGAGTCTTGCCTGTAAGTTGAGGTGTCCATTTTTCCGCAGGAAAGTTACGATGCTGGGTCCAATAAACAGCCGGTACGCAGAAACAAACGCGCATGCGCGTCCACAATTGCAGCACATGCAGCGAGGTATGTTCTTCACAGCTGCGTTCATAGTCTGCGTAAATAGCAGCACTCGCTGACCCCGAAACAAGAGCAAGATAGATCACAAGTGACGAACACGACCCGTACTCGACACTCCGGCGAGCGATACTGAAGAAGAAAGAGTGCGGCGCGGAAGGATACCCAACATAAGCGCTGAAACGTCCGTCAGATTTACACGATTGTCACCGCCAGTGAATATTGGGAAGCTTATTGGTGAACTAAGTTTCAAGTCCTCATAATTGATGACACAATATTAACACACTACAAATTAAATTAATCTTTTATCGCGTTATTTTCTTGATCGCAGCAGTAAGCGGGCCGATGCCTTCTTGTCATCTGTGCCGTGGACATTTGGAACATGCGTTCGCCGAATTCCTTACCCCTCAGGTCGTCGCCGCCTGCAACCCGCACCGCGACAGAGTAGAAAGGAGGGCTTCGGAACAATAGGGCGCGCCCCTGGCCGAGAGCTAAGCTCATGACCTTTGAAAGAGGCATTCGTGGGTCTACGATCACTGCTTCGCGTTCGTTCGATGCTGAGCCTTGCTGCAAACAAAGGCCACATAAAAAACGTCTTCCCTTCAACCTCTACCCACGGGAGTAAATGCAACCGTTCGTCCCCCCATTAGTCTTTTCCGAGGTATGTCTAGTCCTCCGAATTTGCACACGACACGCACTTCGCGACAGTTGGTCCTCTCGCGGACTAACGACACGATTTGAGGACTAAAGCTGACTTAACTCCCCCTTCAGCCGGTTTTTTTCTTAGGGTGTGTGTATGTATATATATATATATATATATATATATATATATATATATATATATATATATATATATATATATATATATATATATATATATATATATGTACGCCGCAGTGGCTGCCGCCTAGCTTTAAGCTGTACAGTGACATAAATAGTGAAAATTGCGGTTTTCTTGGGTACAGCGCGAAAGAAACAGATAAGCACTTTCTTGGTGCGTTCATCTTAAGAAATATAGTTTATTTATTTATTTATTTATTTATTTATTTATTTATTTATTTATTTATTTATTTATTTATTTATTTTCATACTCTCAGGGCCCGAGGGCATTACAGAGAGGAGTGGTCTGAAAACAATACATCAATAACTGCTATTTTGAAGGCGGGAGATTCTTCCATTGCAGCAATGGAGGCAGGAAGGTGGTTCCAGTCACTGCTTGTTTGCGGCAAAAAAGAAGCATGGCAAGTGTTAGTGCGGCATATGGGAATTTTAACTTTGAGACGATGGTCGGACCGTGGTGATACATAATCTGGGGGTAGGAAAGGATCATTTTTAAGTGTTGGATTCGTGTAAAAGATTTTGTGAAATAGTTTTAAGCGGAAGTACTTACGGCGGGACTTAAGTGTTGGAGACCTAGGGTAGCTTTCATTGAAGAGACACTGGCGTAGCGGTTGTAATTGGAAAGCACGAAACGAGCTGCACGGTTCTGAACGGACTCAAGGGCTGTAGTTAATACGGAGCTAAATGGATCCCAAATAGAACAAGCGTATTCTAATTTGGATCTAACGAGTGTTGTGTACAATGTAAGTTTTAAATCTGAAGGAACGGATGAAAAATTACGGCGGAGAAATTTAAGCATGCAATTTGCGTTGTTAATTACATGTTCAACGTGCGTATTCCAAGAGAGGTTGTGGGTTATATGCACGCCAAGATAACGGTAACTACTAACGGGGATTAAAGTGGAGTTTTTAAGGGTATAGGAGAAATTGTCATTAACTTTATTGTGATGCATTACTCTCATAACTTCACACTTACTAATGTTTAATTTCATGAGCCACTTGTCGCACCTGTTAGAAACAGCGTCAATGTCGGACTGCAAAGTAGAAACGTCATGTGGGTTATGAATGACACGATACAGCACGCAATCATCAGCGGAAAGCCTAATGGTAGAATTAATTCCGACAGGTAAATCATTAATATAAATAAGAAAAAGTAATGGACCTAAAACCGAACTCTGTGGTACGCCTGACGTAACAGCAACGGTAGGAGAGTTATAATTATTAGCGTGAACATACTGCAGATGGTTTGTTAGAAAACAGTGAATCCAGTCAAGGATGTTAAGATCTATACTTAGCTTGCTCATTTTAAGAAAAAGGAGAGTGTGCGAAACAGTGTCGAATGCTTTAGCGTAATCTAAAAATATGCAGTCTATAATGAAATTGTTGTCGAAAGCACGAAAAAGATGAGTTGAGTTCAGTTTATTTACCACGTACAGTTGTACAGTAAGTGGCAGGGACAGGGGAAAAAAGCTGTATAAAAACGGCTTGACAAAGCCCCACATCCCCATGTTCACTGTGACAACAAAACGGCAAAAGCAAAGTGAACCACAAGACAGTTTAAACCAGCAATGCACATGCTTTGCATCGGAACAAAGAAGTTATACAAACTTATACATCCCAGCAACGCACATGCTATACATCGGAAGAAAGAAGTATACAAAACAGCAAATAATACTACACACATAAACTAATAAAGCATATTTAAAATAGAAGTATTAGAGAGCTTACGAACATTTTCACAATTAATTCCTAATTTATTTAGTGTATTCGGCAAGCAATAATGCAATGTCTCAAAACCATAATTTGTGCGCGGTCTCGGCACATGCCAATGTTCGGAATGTCGGTTTAGGCGCGTCGAAGGATTTAATTGTAAGTTAGCTAGACTACGTATATAGCCGCGACCTTTTATGGTATCAGATCTAAAAGAGATTACTGGGTGTGTCCAGATAAGATCGAACACGAGGTACCGGTCACCATTCCCGATTGTGATGAAATTTACTGTAGGCCTAGGCATTACACCCAGAACAATGGTTTCGCGGTTAGTTTTGCGAAAAAAGAATTTTGTTTGCCTGAAAAAAAATATACAAATTTTGGCCGCAAAAAACGCTTTTTCGCCTAATTCGCGATTTCTGATTTTTGAGCGCACCTAGGGAAAAAACGGTGCACTCCTTCGTCACAATATTTATTCCCCTTAAAGGACAAGTGAAATACAATCTTATTAGTCTATTATTTCCCTTGCTTGTCGAAGCACTTTTGAAGAAAAAAATCAAAAACTTGGCAAATCGCACAAAATACCTGTATTTCAGGAATTTATTGCTGCAAGCAAGTTAAAGTGAGGATAATAAAAATCGCTCCATATTAACTTTGATACTTTCGCTCTCTTATAAAATAATTTGCATGGTTTTATCGCGGTTTGTTTTACTCGATAAGTGGGCTGAAACGTACGTGATTTACCAAAAACGCCGAACTTTGAAAATGATTTTCTCAAAAAGGCCATTTTTAATTTTTTTAAAAATCCCTCTGATTGAAGTCAAGGACGTTGTCTACCATTGTGCAGAAAAAACGTTGCATTATTTTGGTTGCTAACAAGTTATAGTGCGTCAAATGTGACCATGCCAACCTAGCGGCCGCGTCGTTTGTTATGGGCTGAAACTCGGATATGAGTTGCTAAAAATACTTGTACGTGTCATAATCACAAATCAGCAGCTCCACACCAACAAATGCGCAGCCCGGTGTCATGATTCAGCAAGCTTTGTCTTGCGATGAGCAGCTTGACAAACCCGCAGCAGCGGCCGCTCGATGCTGCGGGCACTCATATTACATGAGTGCCGCTTCGACTGCGGATGAGCTCCGCTTTTGCGTCAAAACTACGCTCAGAGGACGAACGAGAGAAGGAATGCATCACTGTGAAAGTTAAAGGCCGTTAAGTGCCAACAAATGTCATAGTATGCAACAAAAGCTCTGCCGGCAATTTACCAGTGAGCGCCTCCAGTAGTGCGCTCATGTGTTGGTTTATCTCTTCTGATGGCCTAAAGATAATTAGGTTCATTCTATGAGCAACATATGACACAAAAGAAAGCCATTGACATCTAAAGAAAGCTTTCATACGTGCTTCTGATGGTTGAGCAACTGGAACTGCAGTTGTTCATCTCGTGCCAGAACACTTGTGTCATCCGGCTGTGAAAAGAAGTGTGTCCAAGTCCTTTACTTCATTAAAGAACCGCTTTTACAATACTGTAATATTGTGCCTCCGCAGATAGAATATTCAACGCAAGTCGAGCGTTTATCACGATATTATGCGGCTTCGGGCATAACAACAAGGGAAAAAATACATCCGTGCTGTATTGAAGCTTGGCGCTCACTGGGAAATTGACGGCAGAGTTTTCGTTGCATATTATGTCATTTGTTGGCACTTAACGGCCTTTAACTTTCACAGTGATGCACTTCATTCTCTCGTTTGCCCTCTGAGCGTAGTTTGGCGCTCAAGCGGAGCTCATCCGCAGTCGAAGCGGCACTCATGTAATGTGAGTGCCCGCAGCATCGAGCGGCCGCTGCTGCGGGTTTGTCAAGCTGCTCATCGCAAGACAAAGCTTGCTGAATCATGACACCGGGCTGCGCATTTGTTGGTGTGGAGCTGCTGATTTGTGATTATGACACGTACAAGTATTTTTTTAGCAACTCATATCCGAGTTTCAGCCCATAACAAACGACGCGGCCGCTAGGCTGGCAGGGTCACATTTGACGCACTATAACTTGTTAGCAACCAAAATAATGCAACGTTTTTTTCTGCACAATGGTAGACGACGTCCTTGACTTCAATCAGAGGGATTTTTTAAAAAATTAAAAATGGCCTTTTTGAGAAAATCATTTTCAAAGTTCGGCGTTTTTGGTAAATCACGTACGTTTCAGCCCACTTATCGAGTAAAACAAACCGCGATAAAACCATGCAAATTATATTATAAGAGAGCGAAAGTATCAAAGTTAATACGGAGCGATTTTTATTATCCTCACTTTAACTTGCTTGCAGCAATAAATTCCTGAAATACAGGTATTTTGTGCGATTTGTCAAGTTTGTGATTTTTTTCTTCAAAAGTGCTTCGACAAGCAAGGGAAATAATAGACTAATAAGATTGTATTTCACTTGTCCTTTAAAGGGGTCATGAACCACTTTTCCAAGTAATGATCTAATGGCCTCAGTATCGGAGTGTACTGCCTCCCGAATCGATTGCCGCAAAAATTTCTCGAATCCGTCAAGAATCAGCGGAGTTACGGGGGTTTGGCGCACGCTCCCAGCGCTTTCTCTCTTTTCTCGTGCCGACGAGCGCACTGGAAGCTAGACAGGGAGGGATGGCATGGGGGAAAGAAGTTACGCCAGCGCGCGTCATGAAACGCGATCGCTCTCCCGCTGTGATTCGCTTGCGCGAGTGCGGCTACCGTGTACTGAGGAGTGCGGCGCTGGCAAGTGGCGGCACACCGCGGCAAGAAGCGCATCTGATCCGAACGCCGCTCTCTATTTACGTCGGCTATCGGCCAATAAGCATGCTATGTCTCTTGCGACGTACAGCGGACAGACGCCCCGCCCACCGACGAGAGTGAGAACCGGCCTCTGTTTGAAAAGAGGGTGCCTGGGAAACGGCAACTTCGCGCTCCGCTTGTGGCCATTACGCGGCGCGCACGACTGTAATATTTGGCAGAGCAGTTCATAGCCGTGTCAGCTTTCCGCAG
Organism: Rhipicephalus sanguineus; assembly: GCF_013339695.2. Classification (NCBI taxonomy): domain Eukaryota; kingdom Metazoa; phylum Arthropoda; class Arachnida; order Ixodida; family Ixodidae; genus Rhipicephalus; species Rhipicephalus sanguineus. The sequence goes on from NC_051176.1 coordinate 147,458,636, forward strand.
TATGTGTTTTTTCAAACAGCCCAAGGGGTGCTTCATGACCCCTTTAAGGGGAATAAATATTGTGACGAAGGAGTGCACCGTTTTTTTCCTAGGTGCGCTCAAAATTCAGAAATCGCAAAATTGTCGGAAAAGCGTTTTTTGCGGCCGAAATTTGTATATTTTTTTTCAGGCGAACAAAAATTTTTTTTCGCAAAACTAACTGCGAAACCATTGTTCTGGGTGTAATGCCTAGGCCTACAGTAAATTTCATCACAATCGGGAATGGTGACCGGGACCTCGTGTTCGATATTATCTGGACACACCCTACTAAGGAATATTCGTAGATAATTTGATTATATTATATTTAACGAATATTTGTGAGGTATGGGCATTAAAACGGAGGTTAGCAACAGAACGTAGCGCTTTTTTCTGTAAGATAATAAGATTACTAATAGATTGCTTTGTTCCATTACCCCAAATTAAGTTGCAGTAACTCAGATGTGATGTAAAGAGCGCATTAAATATCAGAAGCTTTTGAGGAACTGGCAATAGACCCTGACATTTTCTCAAGACACCTAAGACTTTGCAAAGCTTATTGTATAAAAATTCTGTATGATAATCCCATTTCATGTGCTCATGGAAAACAACGCCCAAAGACTTCGCGATGGAGGAGAATTCGATTATGCTGTTATTTAACATGAGATTGTAGGATTCAGTGACTTCATTGAGGGGGGATTTGGAGCGAAAAAGAACAGCTTTTGTTTTGGAACAATTTATAAGTAAAGAATTTTTAAGGATCCAGCTGTGTATCTTTTGTAATTTTGAGTTAGCTGTATGTACGAGATGACTAACATTCGTTCCTGAAAAAAATAAGCTTGTGTCGTCTGCGTAGATTATGTATTGGGCTGAAGGGTCAACATGTACAATATCGTTTATATATATGATGAACAAAAGGGGACCCAATATGCTGCCTTGGGGAACACCATCTTTAACAGTGTGCACAGACGAAATTTTCCTGTTTATAGATACACACTGGTGTCTGTCTGTTAGGTAGCTTTCGATCAGATTTAGGGCTACACCACGAATTCCAAAGCACTGCAGTTTTCCTAATAATGTCATGTGGTTTTTGTCAAATGCTTTCGACATATCTAAAAATATCCCCAGTGTGAACTTTTTGGCCTCGATATTTTTAAGAATCAATTCCTTTTGAAACAATAGAGCTCTTTCGGTTGAGAAGCCTGATCTAAAACCATATTGTGATTGAGTTATAACGGAATGTTTGTCGAAAAATTTCGATAGTCTTTTCAAGTCCTTTGGAAAAAAGCGGGAGAATTGAAATCGGCCTGTAATTAGTTAAAAGTGTTTTTATCTCCATTTTTGTGGATCACCGTCACCTTAGCATCCTTCATATTCTGTGGAAAAATGCCGCTTTTTAAGGAAACGTTGTAAATGTGTGTCAGACATGGACTAAGTAGATCAATAACATGTTTTATCACTTCCATTTTTAGACCGTTTAAATCCTCACTCTTAGACATCTTAAAACTTTTAAACACTCTTATTACCTCATCTTCATCCGTTGGACAAAAAAATATTGATTCTTTGAGCGGCGCTGGCAAGTACTCAAAAGCACTTGTTTGATGCGAGCTTTCAGTTATAGATGTGAAGTATTCATTAAATTTATCCGCTAACTCTTTGCCTTTAATAACCTCATTATCAATTACAAGTTCTAAACAATTTGTAGCTCTGCCTGGAGATATGATAGAGTTTAATTTATTCCACATTTGCTTGCTGGACGCCCTCAAACATAGAATGATAATTTCGTTTTGCTTGCCGTTGTACTTTAGTAACTGAATTTCTGTATCTCCTAAACGCCTTCAAATCATCTGGATTTCGGGTAACTAGAAATACGTGAAATAATTTGTCTTTTTCCTTTATCATTTTTAGTATCTCAGTAGTCATCCAAGGTTTGCGAGCACGCTTTGGCTTTTTCAAAGCCCTAAGAGGAAACCATTTATTGTAAAGTGAGATGAACGTTTGCATGAAATAGTCATAAGCTAAATCAGCCGAGGATAAGGAAAACAACTTATCCCACTTTGTTCGCTCAATTTCAACCCGAAAGTTCGAAAGAGATTTTAAATTCACCGGTCGATAAAATATACCAGAAGCGGACTGTCTGGGCTGATAACGGTATTGGGGGGCAATAAAATATACAGGAAGGTGGTCACTAATCGCGGTAGATATCGTGCCTGATAGTATGGAATCTGAGGAAAAGTTTGTTACGAACAGGTCTAATAATGTTGCACTCGATTGTGTAATACGAGTAGGAGGGACAATGACATTTGATAAAAAGTGGGAATCAAGAAGTGTGGAAAGATCCTTTTGCTTTTTTGTGTTTGCTAACATATCAACATTCAGGTCGCCTCCTAATACAATGCTATAATTATGGTCATTAACGAAAGAAAACATCTGATCCAAGAACTGCATAAAGTTGTTAATGTTGCCATCGGGAGGTCTGTACACTGCCACAAATACACAGTTGTCCACTTTAACAGATACAATTTCACAATCACCCGAGCATTGACACCATTCATTTAACCGTTCACATCTCATTTCATGTCTAAGGTACATACATACACCACCTCCTGCTCTTGTTTTTTTATTTAAGTACACTGGATTGTAACCTTCGATGGTGATAACATCCAAGTCATCACGATACCACGTTTCTGTAAGCATTACTACGGAAAAATTAAATTTAAACTGATCAAGAAGAGCAAAGAGGTCGTCGTCTTTACAACGTGCGGACTGCATATTATTATGAAGCACAGCTAGGGGTGACCCGCCCAGATTCTCAAAAAGTGTGTTTCCTTGACAGGGAGTAGAAGCCATCATATTAGTGTCCATTTGCAGGTAATGGCGATAAATACATACAAACAGGCAGTAAGTAAACAAAGTAGCAGCTCTTGAATAGAAGTATAACAAGTAGCAGCGAGTATAACAAAGTAGCAGCTCTTGAACAGGATGCATAAGTAAGGTAAATGAAAATACGTAATAATGATGGTTTGTCATTATTTACAGTACCACACTTTGGTTCCACAACGCTTGATAACCAATCATAGATAACAAACAAGCGAGGCATAATATTTAGAGAAATAGCATTATTCGAGCTTGCAGCAATATTACAAGTATAAAACAACTATCCAGTTGTGTAGTACCAATTAAAAATAGAGGCAGTGGCTACACCAGATGCCGTGTAGCATGCAAAAACTCTATGAAAAGGCATTAGGATTACATTTTCCTGTTTTGTAAAAAAAAAATGAAAGAGACAAAGAAAAAAACGCCAGGCCTGCGCGGAAAGCGCAGCACAGTCACAGCGAAAGCTGGAAGAGCGGCATTTCTAGAGCCCGTTATAAACTATCCTGTGGCTACTAATACAGGTACATTAGCAACGTACCCACTACGCCACAAAGCGTAATTTTTGGGAAGTTGGGAAGCACCCAGCACGACATTATTCGTTGTTCTGCGGAGAAGCGAGGTACCATATGTAAGCGATTATGTGCAGTTTGTTGATGCGGCGCTTGATGACGATGAATAATTATGGTTGCGCCCTTTGTAATGGGTTGGAAGCTTTAAACGACCCACTAATTACATAATGCATATTGTGTGATGCCCGGTCGTTATTTAACTGACCCACCACGCTTTATAACACACTTTAACCGGAGAAACGTAGAGCGAGAGAGAGAGAGAGAATTGACTTTATTGAGACCCTGAGGAAATGGATCATGGGAGCCTTATGGGCTTCCTTGGCAACCAACAGAAGTGCACTTGCGAGGAACCCACTACGCTATAAATCATTGTAATTTTTTAGAAGTAGGGCAGTAGGCACTGTGCCATTTTCGTCATTCTACAGACAGCCGTGGTACCTGCTAAACGCATGTAAGGCATTATGCGCACTTTGTTGATGCTGTGCGTGATGACGATGAAGAATTATGGCAGAGCTCTTTGTAATGGGTTGGAAGCATTCAACAACCTACTCGTTGCGCAATTCGCATTGTGTGACGCCTGGTTACAGAATTCGCGTTGTGCGACGCTTGGTGCTTATTTTACTCTTCTACCACGCTATATTGCATATGCTAATGTGGTTCCTTCCCGACATGAAGCCTGTATAGGACCTTTTTGCAAAACAGTTTCAAGCACCGGCATGGCTCAGAGGTTGAATACTGGGCTCCCACGCAGAGGGCCCAGGTTCGAACCTCGTTCCATCCTGGAATTTTTTTCTTATTTAGTTTTTTTTTTTTCTTATTTCGAGCGATACTGGTTACGGACACCGGCGGCGGCGGCAGCGGCAGCGGCGGCGGCGGCGGCGGCGGCGGACAACTACGGCACCAAAAACGGCCGGTGAAATGATCTCATAACAGCTTTCGCTGTAAAAATAGTATACAGAATCACAACTAAGAAGATCATCATAACGACTGTTACACTACCCGCACCAAGTCCTCCTCACAGGTTATGCACAGAACTGCTGTGTTCTCTAACTTACGCATCAGAATCTTTCCCTGTGACACCCAGATGAATTTTCCATTTCCTTTCTTTTCCTCGCTTGCCTCGCTTTAGCTAGCAGAATTTTATTTTCGCGGCAGAGGTGCTCATTGACGTAGATGAAGCCATCTATGTCGAACCCTAAATCTCTTGCATTCAGTTTTCTTTTCTTTGTCGCCGAAAGCATTCTGTCTCTGGCGGCTCTCAAACGAAACCTCACGATCACATGCGGCTTACTCTTATCTTTAGATGGCACACGATGTACAACGTCTATGTCTTTGTCAGTTATGTCAGCCTTTAGACATCCCGCAAGTTTTCCAACTTCTCTCAGAAGATTCTCCTCTGGCAAAACTGGAAGCCCCTGAATTTCCACATTCATATTTCTTGAGTATTGTTTAAGCTCAGTTATCTCACTCCTAGCCTGCTTCAGCTCTTTTTTTAGCAGTTCTTTCTCATCGTGGCACTGCTTGATTTCGACCCTAATCATAGCGAGCTCATCCCTGACAGCCTGAACATCAAGCTTGAATTTTTCAAAACCTTGACTCAAGAATTGTACAGATTTTTGAAGACCAGCGATTGCCGACCGAATTTCTCCATTAGAGGTACACTCTAAGCCAAAAATGGAAAAAATGGGAGTAACGGCGGGTTTTAGTCCTAAAGACCAACTGTTACTCCCCAAAAAGAGCAACTGAAACAAGATGACTGACATGTCTCAAGTTGGGGGAGTAAGCGTTTAGTGTTAGGTTGGAAGAGAGCAACAGAAGGACGAACGGCAACGGTTCGTCCTGCAGGAGAGCAACGGTTGCACTCGGCGCGCAACCGTTGCTCTCCTGCAGGACGCACCCTGTATCGGTCGATGCATGGGCCACATTTTCTTGCGGGCTGGCGTAAGGAAACTACTTTTTGTAAACTGAACAGAGAGATACGCCCGCTAATAGGGACATTTAGCTTGTACGCATACTTTTTAACGTTACCGTGTTACCGGAACCCATGTTTTAGAAAAGTTATAGCTCTCCGTACGTAAACGTTTACGCACGTACGTAAACGGATACCTTTACGTTTGAATAAATCATGAGGTGGTGATAACGGCATTTAAATTATACTTAATTTAGATAAGGTTGTATCACCGCTGCAGCAAAATCACGAGAGGTTTTTAGCGTGTACAGTATCCCGGCATGCGCAAAGGGGTGACGATAGTGTTGCCATCTTGTGACACTTCGTGCAACCATAATGTCATGGACACGTTTGTTTTCGCCTATATAGTGTTTTTCAGGAAAAAAATGATTGAAAAGGTAACTTATTTGTAATTATGCCGCGTGAAGGCTTCCACACCAGAAGTAGAGAAGTAGAACGCACGATGTTTCTGCAATAACAATTTTTTGCTTGCCTGGTTCATCTTATTCCCGCTAGATGGCATCACCTATCCAGCCTGTCGGGGTATTTATGTCAAGGCTTCTCACGTTCTTACGGCTTCGGTATTCTATTTCTAGTTCTGGGTCACTCAGTGACTTTAGCCGCTGAAACAAGTGCGATTGCAATTGGCGCTCAAACTGGCCTAGCGTGCCGGTCACTTGTGTTTGCGGAACCAACAGCCCGAGCCGGTCTGGGTGCATGCGACATCCGTTGCTACACCGCGGTGATGACGGTCGAGGTCTCCGCTGTTGCTTACCCGTTTGCATGCGCCCGGGTAATCCAGTCGCCTTGTTGGGCTCCACCCACGAGGTCCATGTCGGTCGTTTCCGTTCTGTGCTCGGTGACTCTGTTCGCCGCGACGGACGGCGGCCCCCTTGTCCGGGTAGGACACCGCTGGCCTTCGGCCACGCGGCACTTCCTGGGTACGTCTAGTTTGGGTGCGGCGACCAAGGTTGCCGCGCCAAACGGTAGCCCCAATGCGGTCGCAGTTCAGTGCCCGACGATTGGACTCGTCGAGCCGAACTGTGGCCTCCCCGTCCGGGTAGGACCCCGCCGGCTTCCAGCCGCGCGGTATTTCCTGGGTACGTCTGTTTTGTGTGCGGCGACTGAAATTGCCGCACCAAACTGTAGCCCCATGGCCGAGTCTCTCTGGCGTGGGGCCGTGAGACTGGCTACGTCTGTTTGGCGCTTTGCGCCGAGCGGTAGCCCCCTTGTCCGGGCAGGGACCGTCTTTCCGAAACAAATCTTCCCCTCCTCAACCCGGGGGGGAGGTCGTGCCGGGATAGACGTATGGATGATGATGGGGTTGATGAGTATTGTAGAACTCTGGGACAAAGTGCCTCCGGGCGCCGCGTCTCCTCCCATCTGACAACGGCACTTCGGCTTATTTTTACTCGGCGGCTGGAGCCTCGGCAAAGCGGGCATCGCGAGTAGCCGTGAACTACGGTGGATTTTGCGAGATAGGGCCGTAAACGTAAAGCCAATCCGGCGAGTAGTCCACGTTCCGTAAAGGCCCGCGCTTGCGCAGATTCTTTTCGGCAACTCGTAACACGGTAACGTAAAGCTAAAAGCCCCTAATACAAGCTAAAAGCTCCTAATAAAAGGCATGGTTGCATTGAACGCCAGCACCTGAAGCTGCTGTCGTCGCAAGTTAAATGACGTGTTTGCGTATAACATTTGGCATAAATATATAGCTTGAGAATGTGACAATAAAATGCGAAGCTTCGTGAGACTCCGTGTATACTTCACAACAAACAAGCGGTTGAGAGAAGTACACAGTTGATAGACTTTACGTTTGCGGTTTTATGCTGAATGGCAGTCTCCATTACAAAGCAGCAAAAGCACCGACCCCATGGTTGCAGCAGAGATCACGCAACACACACTTATATCGTGATGCGCAGAAAGACTGACAGCGAACTAACACCGCTGCCTCCCCCCCCCCCCCCCCCCCCCGTCATCTCTACCTTGTCACTGGCTGATTTTGGCGGGAGGGCAGCTATCGCAATCGGTCCCGGTAGTTTGACTTTGTGTTTAATCTCAGAGCAAATGGACGTTATCAGCTCGGGCGGTGTAGTCTTTTCAAAGGGGAGGCGACTCCGCAAAAAAAAAATATTATTATTATATTTATACTGATAATAATAAGAATAATGATAATAAAGAAGAAGAAAACACACCTCCGGGCAAGAAATAAAAAAAGAAATTACTGGCCTTTTAGCTAGCGCAAAGGGGAGCACTGGAAAAGCCTGTGTTTTCGCGAGAGACTCATTACCTTGACGTTTTCAGATGTTTACATTGTTACTTTCTATTCTCTTTCGAACATCACCACTGGTTCTGCATTCTGCACGCCTATGCTCATTTCACTAACGTAAGGCGCAACGACCCGTCGGTACCACCTTCCAATCATCTGGCGAAGTGGAAGACTGCAAAGACTGTGAAAAAAGTTCAGCGAGTATAATGGCATAATAAAGCTTTGTGTTTTTTAAGAACTTTGAATTGATGTCGTGATTACCTGCAGAGCTAGACAATTTCATTTTTGCTATTATACGGCACACTCCATATAAATCAACAGAAATGAAATCCATAGGAAAAAAGGAAGGATCTTCGACAGAAGGCATGGAAAAGGGTGTGGCGCCAGAAAAACAAGAAACAAATACATCGTTCATCACATTGCAGCAGTCACGACTAGAAACAGCATCACCATTGATATCGATTAAGTGAAAAGTTGTAGATCTGCTGCCACGAACTACATTCCAAAGTTCAATGATTTCACCACCCTTAACGTGATTGGTTTGATTTTTTAGGCTGAGTAATAAATGAAGATACTTTGTGCCTTGGAAACTAACCTAGTAATACGGTTGTCAATACGTTGTTCTGCATCGCTTACCGTCTCTTTGTTTTCGTCTGTTTGTGTTTGATTTGCAGCCCGTCGCGACGCCTCACGCGCACGCTCTTGCTCGGCTCGCACGAGCGTTTACAACGACGAAAGCCAAGCCAGACGCGCGGACTTGCACATATTGCTGACCGAACTTTTTGCATAGCTTCCACAGCGTTGCACCTGATCTATGAAACGGAGTGTACTACCACGGCCGCTCGATGAAAAACACACGGTTTTCATCGAGCGGCCGTGGTACTGCGTCCGTTCGTCAGCGCGCGTCGTGGTTTCTTTCGAACGCGCGGCTTACTTTAGGTGTGATAGCGAGCGAGCGCGCGGGCACGTCGCGGTAAATTTGCAGCTCACAATGCTCAGATTAGCCAATGGCCGTGGACTTTGTGTTTATAACGTGGTCATTTTGGGTATATGGCATCATTTGTCGAGAGAAGGCGAGCAATTCCAAGCTGACTTTGAGAATTAATTGTAAATTCCAGGCCGCGTGCTGCGCTATGATGTTTGGCTCACAAGCTCCCAGGAGCCTCGACTACCGATTGGCAGCGTTTCCTGACCATGCTCAAAAAGTGTTGCAGGGCCCCTTTAATACGACCGCTACAGGCACTGAAGCGGTTTTCGTGCTGTCAGTTCTCTAAACGCGAACTAAGCGTTGAGAGCACAGCTAGTTTACGAGCCGTCTCCTGATGTCTGTCTCCCCCTCCCCTGGCGTCCCTTCATGCTCCTTACGAAAGACGGGCGGGACGTTCCCTCTCTGCATGTATCTGCATGAGGAGCAATCGACGGCAGGCCTCGCACGTGGGGTGATGTTATCGCACGCGCCCTCCATGCGATGGAGATGGCCGGCTCATTTAATCTCTTCAACCGCGTTCGTCGCCAGCGCTAGCGAGCTTTTACTCGCGGGTAGAACATATGATGCGCGGAGTGATGTTATGAATCTGGACTTTATACGGAATATGACGGCGACGGCAAAAACCCGTCGAGAGTGTCCATATAACTGCTATCGCAATAAAAGCCAAGCAGCAGTTTGAAAAGTTGTAGCACGGAGGAGAGACCGGCGCTGCTGTCGCTGTGACGTAGCAAACGCGACATAACATGACTCGTTTATGCTACTGCCAGCGCTTGCTTTCCTCCTCAAGGCAAGGCAGTTCGTTTCTTCCTGTTACAGCACGGTCATTCCAACACGTCGTGGCAGCGAGATGCTTGACTAATAAAGTTGAAAATGGGGAAACACCCAAACGTTCATTATCGGGTGCAGCACACACTTCCGCGAACACAAGTACGGCGTCGGAGCTCAAAAGTTAGGTGAGTACGACGTGGAACTTCCAGGATCTGTGCGCACAGGAATTTACGACATTTATTTACGCCTGGCTGGAAAAGACGGTGCCGTGTACCCAAAGCAGTGACATATGTAGAATGTTTGTGTTCTGCCCTTGGATGATTTAAAGAAAACATTTAAAGAAAACACGATGCGCCATAGGCGAAGAGTACGGGGGGGCTGTGGGTCTTGGCGCCCCCCCCCCCCGACTGCCTCATGGGGGGCAGAGCCCCCCTGGCGCCGGCCCATGATATTTTTAAGAGCTTGGCTTAGGTCCCCGTCCATTGGCAAAATACTGTTGGCCGCCCTGCCTGGCAGCTATTTCACAGGGGGCTGTTTATACCCGCTTCTTTTTCACTTCAGTCTTTTTAAAGTTCGCCTTATGGGCCAGTGGGAAGTCAAACATTCAGTGCGAAATGCCCCTCAAACAGATTTGTACGTGCAGAATATGTTGTGTTGATGAACAACTGAAGCGACGACTTATGCTATGACAAGTTAAAAAATTCACCGACGACTACGATACCGCCTAATGCGAATTCTGAGCGCAGCTTCGTGTTCGGGCAGCGCCAGCTGTGTTTGAAGTTTTGACTATCCGCAGTTGTAGCGATATAACCACGGCCGCTGGATGAAAAAGCGCCGTGATATAACATTCGTTACATATTGCCACAGAAACTACCAGCGCTAGAGTGCTATCAGGCCCGTAGCCAGGCGGGGGGGCAGGGGGCCCTGCCCCCCCCCCCCCCCACCCGAAATTTAGTTCACACATGGTGTTTTATCGAAAATAAATCATGAAAATAGGCGTTTTTCTCAAATAGTCAAGGTTTCCAGCAAGTGGACCCCCCCCCCCCCCCCGAAAAAAATTCCTGGCTACGGGCCTGAGTGCTATACGCACAATACTCTGTGCATTGCAGGCGTCGCGAACCAAGCGAAACGCTGAAAGCCCCGTTACGACAAGCGAAGCCAGCCGCAGTGCACGTGCCAGCCCTGCACGCGCACGAGCTCCGACCGAGGGGCCAGCGCGCATGACGGGGGATGAAAGCGAGGTTAGAGGCCAGTGGCTCGTGATATCGACAGGCTCCGCGTTCGCTCTCTTTCGTCCTCATTCGCGCTATCGGTTACGCTGCCGACGCCAACCGTCGGCGGCGACGACGCTCAACGCAGGAACGGTCGCCTAAGGGCTGCGCTCTAAATGTCTTGAACCTCGTAGCGAATGGTTTTGAGAACACAAAAATGCTACTGTGAATACAAAGCAATTCCGACACATTCAGTCAGTGAATGCTTTCGCACAAACTCACTCGCCAATAAAAAATGGGTAATTTCTTGGTTGTCTACAAAATGACATCATTCGACATGCCTTCCAATGAAGTGCCAAGAAAAGATGGTACGCATTTTTGATTTATCAGTAAAGGGTTTTACTACAAGTTCGGCCACCAATGAGCAACTCAATTACTCGTCCAGAAAACAACGTTTGGCGGAAATATTCGTAACCGCAGCTTCGCACAAAGTATAGTGGTAGCAAATGGTATTTGCTACCATCTCAGAATTACTTTCGGCCACCTTGAATTGAATTCACTGGCATAATTAAAGCTTCCCGTGCCAGCGTTAGCCCGCTCTCTCCTGTCTGGTGCATGTTTTAACAAAGCAAAGCCTGTTAACAAAAAAAGAAAAAAAAATATCGGCAGATCCGACGCATTGTGGGAATCAATTTCATGCGATGAAGTCAACGAGTAGCAGCCTATGCGGCCTTTTTCGCTTTGAGCCATGAGTTACGAGGTGGATCGATGTCTTTATGTAAATTGAAACATAAATCTGGAGTCTCCCACTTACAGATCTTCATAATGATATCGCGGTGTCGGCACCTATAGGAGACTAAAGTTATATTAAATTCTTCAATTTGGAAGATGGACTCCCTCCCCCCCTCTCTCTCTCTTTATATATATATATATATATATATATATATATATATATATATATATATACCATCACAAATATGGCTGAAAAAATTTCCACATTTTTCTTGAAGTTCGAAACTCGTTCTGCTCGTTTATTTCTGTTGCGGAAAATTTTCCCGCCTATTTGTGAGAGTCTGTAGTTTTGCGCCGACTGAGCATCAAACAACAATTTTTTTCAAAGGACGTTTATGGTATGCACTAGATAAAATGGTATTTCCGGCAAGATGATGAAGTGATGTAACTGTAAAAATAATGACTTATTTATATATATCGATTCTTCGAGGGCTTTTCGCACGAGCAAAATTGAATAACGTTGCAAAGCTTGATATTTTTTTCCAGGAACAAGGCAAACTCAAAGGGTAGAAATGAATTATATACTGGTGGCCTGCTCGACATACTACAAAAGAAAAATAATTTAGTCGCTGAAGGTGTAGCAGATCGTCTGAAAAAAAAAATTGCGAATTACGCTTTTTTTTAGAAAAGCTCTGTATTCAGCGTCAAAAAACTTGCTTTGGTGGTCGGACTAAAAATATGCACGATACTTCATTTGAAAGCTGTATGTATTAGCTGAACATAGGGAAAGTTACAAAAGGATATTATTTTTTTAACTTAAGAAAAATTTTTTTGGCATTTTGTATCTCCACCAGCTTTTCGCTGATGTAACTCAAGCGGCATGAAGCATTCGCGACGGCTATCTTCAGCCCATGCCCACTACCTGGGATGCAGACGTCAAACATGGTGCTGTCTATAAAGCAATGGAAAAGGAGGTTGCTTTATAGACAGCCAGGTCGGAAAAACGCTGGATGACTTGGCATGACCCACATATATATATATATATATATATATATATATATATATATATATATATATATATATATATATATATATATATATACATATGGCGCCCCCCCGGAGAGAGAGAGAGAGAGAAATGTGGAAGAGCAAGTCGGGCCCCGCCCCCTCCAGATGAAAACTCTCCGCCTATGCACGATGCGGTCTACACTTCTTGACCCTTAATCACGACCTCAGCCTCATGGGGAACAAGGCTTATCCCAGCTGTTTGCTGCACGAGGGCAGCGAAAGTGGTTTTGTCTTCATGCTGTTGCTTTATGCTGCATATTCAAATGTGGTCAGCCTCGTACAGTGCCCCTCCTTTTGTTAGCAACCGTGGCGTGCTAAACTGCTGTTCAACGATTTGGTTGACGGTGGAGACCTGCAGAGTCGCCGAAAAAGAAACATCATGGTTATCTTAACTATAAAGAGCAGAGCAAGCGATGCGAACCGGTGGTAAATAAATAATCGTCCAGCGATAATTCTCGAGAAAATGGCAAGCCGCATTCTCCGCGACAAGTGCTGCGAACAGCACTGTTATTGCGACAATAGTGCATATGGCTGCTTTTATGAAAGGTCATGCGAATTAATAATCAGTATCAGAGTACATATGCATCGCTCGTTTAGTTACGCGCTCAAACGCATACGAAATACTGCCGGGAATCGCGGACGGCTGTCAACGCGCGAATCGATCGAAATATATCTCGCCCGCGTGAAAGCCAGAGATAGGTGCGTGCATTCGCGCTTGCCTCAGTGTCACGACTCGGGGCCGAAGCACAAGCTTCTCCCAAGATGTGGCATGAGGGTTGGGCCTCTGGTGTATGGCTTGCGCCAATCGCCGGTATGAAGGAGTCAAGGGCCTTCTCCTATCAAAGAACAAAAAAAAAACTTTAATAATGAGTTGAAACAAAGAAAAAGATATTCCCAATCGAACAGAGCAGTTATCTAGAAGACAAGGGTGAACTAATTGTACATTCCACAATTATTCAGATAAGTGCAGCATGCATGAAAATTGAAATATGTAGCAACAATGAGCAATATCGGATGGATGACCAACAGCAAGAGCCGAGCAAATAATTAGAGTCCGCAGTCCACTAAGTTCAAGCGAATGACATACGTAACCGGGCGCAGCAGAGTCCTTCAACACCGGCGCCGTTCATGAGCGACCGTCGAAGCTGGCGAGATGGGTCAGCGGCGGCTGCACGATGACCGGGGGTGCTGGGTGGCTGCGTTTTGTCCCGGGAGTTGCCCAGCGTGGATCTCTTCTCCGGGGCAGAGCAGACTGATGAAGCATAGGATGGGGCCGTTTTTTATATGTTTCTCCGGCCGCCGGTCCCAGCTTCTAGTGTAGTATCTATGCATCCTTGAAACGGTCACGTAGGCACTGGTTGCTACCGTGCATGGTTTACACTTCACTTTCGGTGTCCTTCACGGGCGAACCATTAGCTCACAGACAAAACACCAGTCACGCGGTCGCGTAGGCACACGGTCTAAGACGTAGCTCGGATACAACGTCCCGTGATTCAGACTCCGCCGTCGGTAACGTTTACGGCAAGCCGTTTAACAATAGGCAAAACAAAAGCACATGATCTGAAACGTGGCTCGGACACAACGTCCGGTGGTTCAGACACAACACAAACAAAAGCACATGATCTGACACGTAATTCGGATGCACGTCTTAAGGCTCTGGCTCTGCTGGCGTTGACCTTCACGGCAAGCAGTTCCATACTAGACAAAACAAAAACAAGGCACGCAGCTCGGGTGCTCGTCTTACGGCTCACGCTAACACACACTAAGCGGTGCACGTACGCTCACGGCACGCAGAGAAGAATTAGAGCGCTTTCACCTTGGGCGTAAGTGAAAAAAAAAAAAAAACCTTTCCATGGCGTACCTTAGGACATTATGCGGAGGCAATGTTAAGCATATGCTACTTTTGTGACACTCAGTAAACATAAATATACAGGAGGTGTGAGTACTTCCAGTTATAGTTTACAAGGTAAATCTTATGACAGCTCACTTTTCAAGCGAGTGGCATCTTCACAACTGTCGCACGCGCTCCGACGAGAGTGCACGACGCGGCGATGCCGCCCTTTTGCTCACTAACCCTGCTTACGTGCACATCAGGTTGTTTTGCAGCTAATACAGACAAATATAGAACGCTTGCAACACGAAATGAATTGTGGATGAACGGGCTGAACCACTGCAGGCGTCGAACACGCCGCAGCCGGTGTCACGTGTTGTCGCTTTTTACGTCACAGAGATAGCGCCACGGTATGTCCTCGAGGCCAATACATATATGGCATGAAGACACAGGCGTGCGCACAGGGGGGGGGGGGGGGGGGGGGGGCACCCCCCTAATCACCTGAAATGGGGGCGCGAAATCTGCCCCGTGCATTGACCTAAGCCCTAAGAGGGGGGGGGGGGTGCAAAATCTGCCCCATACATTGACTTAGTAGGGGGGGGGGGGCGCTGCGATTAACCTTTGCCCCCCATAATGGGGAACCCTGCGCACGCCTATGCATGAAGACAAACAGCACCTGAAAGGGCACATCAAAGGCACTGGAAGGTGTTCACATGTCAATGCTTCTATAGGATGGCGAGCCTGCAAACTGTGTCTACTCTTCAGGACACCTTCAGCACAGTACCAACACGAATGCCAAGATTATTTGTGTGTGTCTTTGCGCTCGTGCTTTGTTTAATCTTCAAGCGGTCATCGGCGTTTTCGGAAAAATAACATCAAGTTGAAGTGCAAGAAACACAGAAGAGCTTCTACTCATTCGTATCGTAAACTAGGTGGCTCACAAAAACTGCTTTTCTGTGCAGTTTTCCGTAAAGTTTGCATCCACATGCAGAAATGACAATGAATGACATCATGATGCTGAGAAAACTATAGTATGTGTGCAATGTTCTGTACGACATAATTTCATATAAGAGAACATCTCCCGACACAGTGAGTGCAACGTAACTCCATTTTTTCTGCTTTGGATAAACCACACGAAGGAACGATAATTTATATTATTAAGACATAATTATGCCCGGCGTCATCATTATTCAACTCTGCAATCAATGAAGATTTAATGTAATGCGTAGCTTTATCTATAGAGGGAAATACAGTTTGCAGTATTTAATTGTGTAGATAAGTTGATGTATATGGAATTACGTTGCTTTAATTCGTGGTGTTATATCTAGTCTCTATTGAAAGGTTGCATATGTTCTGGCTGGTGTTTTTTTTTCCTGCACCAAGCTGAAGGCAGTTGGTGATGTTCTTGGAACAATGCATATTTCTTCCCATGTTTTCGTATAATGCTCAATACGCACGAGCTTGCAATGCGCGCACGAGTGAACACTTGTCACGCGTAAATTATGATGAATACAGCATGCTTCTTCGATGCCTCTTCTTGTCATTGTGTTTACCTTAATACATAATAAAAATATTGTAGCTGTATGTTCGCCTCACCTGTACAGCGCAAGGACAAACCCGCAGGCTGCCGCCAGGATCGCAGGAAGAGAGTACAGAAATAGGTACGGGTAGCATAGAGGAACGAAAAAAAAAAAAAAAGCCAAGAATGCGGGTAGAAGGTACAGAAATGCTGGAGGGGGATGAGGAGGAAAGAGAAAAAAAAACATGGTTGATCCCTCCGTCCCATAGCTGATCGTCGAGGTGGGAGCTGCGCAGGGCGACGAGGAGGCAAGACCTCGACGTCCCCACGTGGGAGGCCTAGGCCAAGGCGCTTAAATTGCTGGTTGACAATAAAGTTTATTCCTCCTCCTCCTCCTCCTCCTCCCTCCGTTATCGGAATCGGTATATAAAACGAAAGTAAAACGTAAAAGTGAAACAAACCTTTGTGGTAGCGGCCGTACTAGAGGAAAACGCAACGCGCGTCGTGCCTCCTTTTTAGCCCGGCTACGATTTTTCTCGGGGCGAGCGTAAGCGGGGAACGCGGTGTTACAGCCAGGCGAGGCAGATTTTCAATTTTGCTTGCTTATATATACACGAACACATACAAATGCACGCACGAACATACGTAAAGTATGGTTGAGCCCCCCCCCCCCCCCCCCCCCCCCCCCCCCCCACCCGAAAATAATTTCTGGCTACGCCCCTGGCTGTGGTGGACCGAGAAGTCGTAGGTCCGACACCCACTGACGAAACAATTTTTCAGTTTTTCTTTGCCATCTGGTCGTCAGGGGCGTAGCCACGTTAGGGCACACCAGGCCCGTGCCCCCCCCCCCCCCCCGAAATCTTTTTTTTCCCATAGCATACAGAGCAGAAAATGACACTCGACCACATCTGCCTGCTCGTCCCCACTACAGATCAAGGAGGTGCCCCCCCCCCCGAAAAGAAAAAAATTGCTGCCTACGCCCCTGCTGGTCGTGTCCATTTTTTCGACGTCAATTCCGTGACGGAAATACGTCACTGAAGTCTTGGTGGGCCCTGGCATAAAACGCTTTCTTGTTAAAAGGAAATGGATATTACAATCCGCATTGTAGAATATTCGCTCCTCAGGTATTCCGGAACGTCTTTAGGAGTGGGAGGGCATCGTTGTTGTATGGTGTTTATTATTTATTTTTTGCTCAATATTTGTCAATTCTTATTCTTTATTCTAGGGACCCTACCTTCTGCTTTTGCGATGGCCTTGCTGAAAGCATCTAGGCTCAATCAGCCTTTATCACGATGGAACGGCGCATGCGCCCATTTCCTAACGGAAAAGGCGCGGAACGTTTTGGTATGGTTTCCGCACGCCTCTCGATATCGCAAGCTTTCGTTCTGGCGATCCTGGTTGTCCCGGATCACCACGCAAAGGCATCCCCTCCCCTTCCCCCAAACTCACGCCCCTACCAAAACCTACTAAAACGGCAGGGGGCAGCACAGGAGAATGAAAAGGGCACATTCCCTCAATAGTTTCAGTTCCGCATTCTTCGATTCGCTGAATTCCTTGGGCAAACTTTTTCTATTTAAGAGTTTGTGCACAACCCCCAGCGCCTTGCTCTGGAGCATTCCTTCTATAGGAAAACTACAAGGGGTGTTCAAATGAAAAGGTACGAAACGTCGTAACAACGTAACCGTTAACATAGATGCAGGCTATGCCACTATGGGAGAACGTAGCGAGACATCTAGGAATGCGATTAGAGTCTCTGCCGTGGAATGGAGCATGCGGGGGCGCCCGCATGCGCAAGAGGGAGCCGGCCAGGGACCAACGGCAGGCCATTATCAGAAGCGTGTCATCGCTTCATTTTTCTTTTTTCATCCATTGTGAAGAGGCTCTAATAAAGAACGCCGTCCAATGGACGAGGCAGTGCGTGTGAGGACAGGCTGACGTTCACATTGCAAAATGCGACAATTGAGGAGCGGCGAGGCGTTATCATATTTTTGACAGCAATAGGTGTTAATCCGGCCAGCATTGATTGCCGGATGGTGATCGCGTATACGGGGAAGACTGTGTATCCCAAGTCCGTGAGAAAATGGAGTGCCCGTTTTCGTGCAGGCCATGAGAGTTTCGTCGATGACCAGAGACCAGGCCAGGCAAACACATCATTGCGGTCAATCTAGTCAACACGGCCGCTGGACGGCCTAGTGAGAAGTGATCGGCGTTTCACATAGCGATCGGATGTTGGCAGTGAAGGTGGATGTCACCGTTGGAACAGTGTAGACAATTCTTCACGACAGGTTGCGTTGTCGGAAGCAGTGGCGCAGCAGTGGCGTAGCCAGGGGGTGGCACGCCGGGCCCGTGCCCCCCCCCCCTCCCCCCGAAAATTTTTCTCATAGGATACAGAGCACAAAATGACACTCGACCACACTTATCTGGGCCATACCCCATGTTGGATCAAGGAGGTGCCCCCCCCCCCCCCCCCCCGAACAAAATTTCTGCCTGCGCCACTGGTCGGAAGGTGTGCGCGTCGTGAGTTCTGAAGCAGCTCACCGACCAGCACAAGCAACTGCGTATGGGGCTAGCACTTCGACATCTGTTTCGATATCATGAAGACCTTTTCCTGGAGCGGATCGTCACAGGTGATGACAACTGGCGCCACCACTACAAGCCAGAGACAAAACGGGACAGCATGCGTCGTCATCTCCCCATAAAGATTGCAAAGCCGCAGCGTCAGCAGGTAAGGTGTTGCACACCGTCTTTAGAGAGGTCCAGTGGCGTAGGCAGAACTTTTTTTTTTCGGGAGGGGGGGGGGCACCTCCTTTACCCGACATTGGGTCCGGGCAGATAAGTGGGGTCAAGTGTCATTTTGTGCTCTGTGTCCCACGGGGTAAAAAACGTCGGGGGGGGGGGGGCATGGGCCCGTTGTGGTCCCCCCCCCCCCCCCCCACCGAGGTCGGTACAGACTGGAAGTAGGCAGGGAAGCCAAAAGTAGGGCTCACAAGCTGGACGCATAACAATACAGTAATAAAAAATAACGAATGAACAGAAAACAGACGAGCGTAAGCAAAGCGCTTAGTAGCACTTTTTTTTTTTTGCTACTCCTTGGCGCGCGCACTTGGGCACTTGGATCTGTTCAACAGATAGGGAACCTGACGAACGACCCGGACATAATATACTTATTCCGTAACAGCTCGCCCAGTAGTCATTATTGAAGTTATAGTCACTGAAATTTCAAAGTGGCTCGAATCTCCTTCTACACTGTAAACGAAAATGTACCCAGCTGGGAGGTCTTGGGGGATGATGCTCCCGCCTAACTCCGGTGACCTCTGTCCAACTCGAACACATCGGAATGTACCGCAGTATATACGTTCATTCACCGCCGTTTTCCTCACGCGGGCGATGAAGGGAGAAAAAGGGCGCCCATTCCCTGATTATACTCCGGTGCTCAGGCAGCCTCGCCGGGCGGCCGGCCCCCAGAAATCGAGATCTTCTCTTTCGCCCGAACCGTCGCGGGGTCTCTGAACGACACTTGCTTTCCCACGGTAGAGGTTGGGTTATCGGGACAACTGCGTATATGTTCTGAGAACGGGATAATGACCCCCTTTAAGCAAGGAGAGAGGGTGGCCGGCGCGGGGGTAGTCGGCGGCCGAAGAGCGATGAGAGGCGTTCAAGCAACGATAGATGAAGGATCCTTTTTAGAAAAATTACAGTAATATTATTGAGCTACAAACACCTTACACAAATGACTTTGCTTAATACGTAAGCCAAATTTGGTACTGAAAAAAAAAAACTATGCTTCCAGAATAAATTTTCTGACAAACAGCACTCAGGCGACATTATGCAAAATTCAGAAGGCTCCCACGTAATGCAATAAATCCGCACGCTTTTTTCGAATACATTTGAGATGGTCGCCGGCTGGGAAACACCGTGGGCTGGGACGTCTGGCGTGGAATGACCCATTGGCAAGTTGCAGCGCATCGAAATAGCACATGAAACTTTCTTTTAAGCACACATATTGTTTGCCTCGCCGAGTTTCCTTTGAAAACAGCAGCGCAACACAACCCGCTTGCGGACAGTCGATCGCCTCATACTACCATGATGTCTCTCGTGGCTGCCGCAGCAGCGTTTCTTTCGCTGCGTAGAGAAAGATTTTCCCGAGCTTGGTGGCGTCCATACCATATTTGGTTTTAGCCACAGGAGTGTTCATCTTTAAACCCTTTTATGTCCGAGTCATAGCCTATCCCTAGAAGTGGGTTGCGCCAAGAGTCTAAAGAACAACAGCCATCGCCTGGCTGGGCGGGGCAGCGCTGGAGGCCAGGGGTCCTTTTCTGGATTGCTGTTCTGGACAGCGTTGAAACTGCACAACTGGTACTGCACATTTTCGAATTCCGCCATGTCGTCGAATTCGCCGTCTTGTCAACTCTCATTGGCCCAGAGGGCTGCTACGACCTTTCTGATTGGCTTATGTCGCTATTATGAAATTTGTCAATATGGTGGAACCCCTGCCAGGGAAAATTAACAGAGTAGGAAATCTACGCAATCTGAGCAAACGAAGATTTTGTCTCCATAGTGAAAATTCATGCGTACACCCGGTGCACAAACATGCCTTCTGTCGCACGAACAGATAAATAACTTGCTTTTCTTGGAGGATGCCAGCATGGGTGATGTAGTTTTGACAGCTAGTCACTTCTTCGGCGATTTTCTTGTACTGACATACTGTTGAAAGTGGCGTCTGTGTGTGTCTACTTCACGCTTCTCTAGTCGCATATTCATAATTATCTGTCGAGCACAATGCTGTCCACTCTCACAAAAGGGCAGGGTTCTGTGTGGTGTCACAGAAGTGTGGCCACAAAAGCATAGAGGAGGTCGTGCACAAAAGTCCACTTTCGCCGGCTGGTATTCGTCTGCTCCGAGTGCGACTGCATCTGTTACAGTTGTTTATGCACAGAGCTAGTTTCGTAAATTAATATGCTAAGAGCAAAATATAATTTAGCACAACTCTTTGCGACCATTATCTTTGCATCCTAAATGCTCGACAAATATATAGCGCACATGATGCATGAGCGCATGCTCTCATATGTTTCGAAGTAGTTCGCGAATGCGGCGCGGCCCTTGATATACTTGTGGGGGTCGCTACTTGTGGTGTCCTTGTTATCCTTGTTTTGGTTGCTTCGGTGGCGTGTGTTGCGCTCGCGGATTATTTTGAGCTCCGAGTGTGCGTTTGAAAGCGTATACAGACCGGCCTTCACATTTTTCCGTCGCGCGCAGCAATCGTTCTGTACGGCAGAGTTCAGGACAGTTCCTGACAGCAGCGCGTATAACCGACGTTTTCTCTGCAACACCCTTTGCATGTCTCTGTCGCTTCTCAGGTCGAACCTGCCGCGGGTGTCCCGCTTAAATAGAGATGCCTTGAAACCGTTATTTTGGCTGCCCGTACGCGAGAAGCAGGTTCTTTCAGACCCAGAAAATATTGGGCAGCGT
Source organism: Rhipicephalus sanguineus (assembly GCF_013339695.2). Classification (NCBI taxonomy): domain Eukaryota; kingdom Metazoa; phylum Arthropoda; class Arachnida; order Ixodida; family Ixodidae; genus Rhipicephalus; species Rhipicephalus sanguineus. The sequence continues at coordinate 147,479,897 of NC_051176.1, forward strand.
CAGCAGCATATTAATTTCGACACACTAGGAACTTGGGACAACCGGATCGATTTGCCACTGCTGCTGCAGCAAAGTATCAAAGTTGGTAAGCCCGTACCCAAGATATCAGGTGAACATGCCGGCTGTGCGACGATTCTCGGCCGACGAACGTACAACGAAGACCGCTACAGGTGCAGTCGTATTTTATGTTCCTTTCTTTTTGTGTGTTGAAGCAAAATTAGTTGAAGGGAGCTTGCAGAACAATATAAGTGTGACAGCTCGCGTCATTATTCCGCATTCTCGCTGACAATATGTGCACTGAAATGTTACTAGTACATCCGGCATTTTTCGGCAACAGCTGCTTCATACCATCGCTTGTGGTGCAATTATTTTGCTTTGAATCGCCTGATCAGTGTTTTTCCAGCCGGCTTCCTACCCTTGCGTGGTATTGGCCGATTCATGTAGACTGTACGCAAGGGATATATGTAAAATATTACTGCACTCATCGTCGCTACAACAGATAAAGCATGTACGGGAGGTAGAGCCAATGTATCAAAAAAACTTAACAGAACTCAGGGGCAGCCTTGTCACAGCCTGTGTTAACCGTTGAGCTTTTTCGTTTTCTCTTTTTTTTTAAATATGTGACTGAAGTTATGTTATAAATGCAGGGTCAAGGAGCTTACACCTGACCTCCTTTACTTTGCGGTCTTCGATGGACATGGTGGCTCCGCATGCGCCGACTTCTGTGCAGAACACATGGAGGCACATATCATGTACTGGGTTCGTAGAGGCCAGACAGACCTACAGGCACTACTGCAGTCGGCCTTCATCGACACCAACAATTCCTTTGCCAAATATGTCGCCTTTAATTGGCCAGGTGACCATGGTTTGCACACATGTTTAGCGGTACTACAGAGAGTATTCACATGTTGGCAGGAAAGTAGGCTGTACATGACTGACACTTCTGACAAGTTGCCAGGTGTGGAATTTTCATTTACTCTAGTGTCACTGAACTGCCTAGCCATCTAAAACAATGGCATAAACTCCTACCAAAAGCTGTGACATGGCTCTTTCAAGGATTGGCTAGAAAAGTGCAATATTTATAGAGCATTTCTAAAGAGACACTGTCTAGGGCACATACATTTCGTGTCCTTCTGAGTGTCTGCAGTTTGCAAGACAAGTGTACTAAAAGGGGCCCTACGACACAAATTAAGCAGGCTCTTTTAATCACTTCTACTCACTTCTTCTGGTACTGTGGAATGCCGCAATATTGTTGTGCTGGTAGGAACACCGAAAACAAAGTAGTTATCATTTTATTTTAACGAAGAAACCACCTTCTGCTCCGAATGCAGCAACACACAACAGTGATTTTCAGCATAGGAGGGGATGTTTGGTACATGCGAAAGTGGGGCCAGTCATTGTGGGTTCTGATAGTCTTTGACACGCCACATCACACGTAAGTGGTACCACCTAAGCCAAACTATTGTGTGCTATAAAGATATAAAAACATTTTTGATGCTTTATTAGATCCAAAGGGCACATGCTTTTGAATATAATATTTTGAGAACAGTTGCAACACGACACTAGGCAGTGATGGGAATGCTGGTACAATTGCTTCAATGTGCTACATTTCACTAAAGCTGCTACACCCGTGCTACAAATGAGAGAAGCTGCTCCAAAGCGTGACCATCCAAACTGCTTGAAACAGCAAGAACCGTCTTGTGCAACATCAGAGGCTACGATTAAGAGAACTTGTGGTCAACATGCCAGATAGCTGTTGTCACCAACCTATGTGAAGAGAACTGTCACATCTCCTGTCTTTCTCAAAGCTCCCCGAGATAATCAAATCCAGTGTGCACTTACACATAATTTAGTATAGAGATCTGTCATTTCTTTCATGCACAGTTGTGTGTGCTTGGACAATTTCATATTTTCGTTGGGCCCCGCATTTGCAGATTTGCTACATATGGCTCCTAAAGTACAATAATTAGGCATTCTTACCACATGCATGGCCTTTGTGGAAGCGGAGCAACAACCATTATCGTGATAGCTTTGGAGTAGGTAGTGGAGTAACACGTCAGTGGTGAGGAGCTCCAAAATATCAGTCAGCTATTCAAATGAAAAATTGTCGCAGCACCAAGCAGTGCACTCAGTCAAAACGTTAGTGTAAAAATATCTCATCAGTGATTTCCTTCAGCAAGTCCAGGATAGCTTCTTTCTATTCTGTGGTATCTCAAAACTAGAGGTAACACCCCTTTTCTCTCTTCCGATTATCCCTTGCAAGGTACTAGCCTTGTTGGTGAGATGGCATTCTTTTTCCCTCAAGATTGATTCCGAGATAACTGAGAAAGCCTCTTATTTCGTACTACCACAATTGGCCGGTGACATACTGATTGCACCTCTGTCATGCAGCACATGATTTGAATGCTATCATGCTATCACATGATTTGAAAGGTGTATTAAAAAAACCTCGTGTCCGGTAGTGTAACCACTTCATCACGTGTGCCTGCAACAGTTTCAATTTTTTCTATTAGGCAGTATATTGAAAGATCCGTGATTGATTGAAATCGCGGATATTTCGACATATTATTCGTACTTTATTGCAATTTGGGATATTGAGGTTAAAATAGGTGGCAATCTATGAACGGAAGATTGTAACAAGTTATGTATTCCGTTGTATGTCTAGCTGTATTTTCTTTCTGACAGCAAAGTACTTCGTGCTATGAAGGCATCCAGCTCAGTGTCACACCAGCAGTATCTTAACTTACGCCGACAGAAAATAAGTTCTCTGCTGCTTACTGAAAGCCATATTACCAAGACTCGTTAGCACTGCAGTTTTTAAAATCGTTTTTTTTTTTTTGGTGTTGTTCTGGTGTCTTTCTGTTGGCTATTTTTCAAGAAACATTCTGGTGCATTCCTGTTGACACTATAGCGGGGCTCTAATGCCAAACTGACATTTTATTAAGTTTAGTCAATATTTAAATGTGTGCTTTATCTGTAATAAAAGCGATAAACAACTTTTATCCCATTTTTCTTGTCTTGTTAACTTGCTACAAAACTGACGGAAGCTGCTACAAATTGCCATTTTTAGTGCTTCAAAATGTGCTCCAAAATGCTCTTGGCCATTCCCATCACTGCACTAGGTGTTTTGTGAAACAGTCCGTACACCTGTTGGTCCTACATTTTAATCGTGGGGCATAGGCACTCATGATTTTGTGGTACAGTTTTAGCGTATTTTGTGTTGGTATTGGTGGTAATTGTGTGTTGTGCGTAATTTGTTGCTTGACCTTTCACTGCGTAGTGGTCTATGGCAGTTTCTTTGTAGACATCCACATGCATGGACGATGATGCGATCTTGATGCACAGTTGCTGGCTGTGCAAGAAGTGACAACACTCCAGGCATTTCTTTTCACCGGCTACCATAGGTCGGCAAACTCACTTATGAGTCGACTCGCTCAGACTCAGATCAATCCATGAGTCTGAGTCTGAGTGAGTCCAAGTGAGTAATATTTTGGTGAGTTTGAGTCTGAGTGAGCCCAGTTGAAAAAAATTTTAGTGAGTCCGGTTGAGGGAAATTTTGGTGCGTGTGAGTCTGAGTGAGCCCTAAGCACACAATATATTTCTTGAGTGATTAGAAAAGACAGCGCAAAACCACAGGACACACAGGAAGGGGACGCACACAGCGCTCAAGCCCAGCTCTCCGCACTTCTTGAGTGAGTCTGAGTGAGCTCCACATTTCGTTGCCGACCTATGGTGATAACTACCCAACCTCAGCATTACTATCAGCCTTATGTCGGCTCACGCTTATACTCAATATTTGTTGATCAGAGGCTCGAGTTACAAAGGGGAGTTGCCGTGACCTTATCCCGCAAACTCTTTCATGGGAAGTGCTTTATAAAAATATCTTGTGCGAGTCATATCTTTCACTAAAATTTTCCCTACTGGATTGCGACCACTGATAACTGTTATTTCAATGTACGAGATCAAAATGCATATCGTAGAGCACTGATTATGCGAGATATTGGCGTTAAAGTGCATTTACACCGTGATCGAAAAAGCTAATTATACACAAACGGACTCATGGAGTCGACTCACTCAGACTCACTCAGACTCGGATCGAGCCGGGAATCTGAGTGAGTCCGAGTGAGTAATATTTTGGCGAGTTTGAGTCCGGGTGAGAAAAATTTTAGTGAGTTTGAGTCTGAGTGAGTCCGGTTGGCAAATTTTGGTGAGTCTGAGTCCGAGTGAGCCCTCTGAGCAAAATGTATTTCATGAGTGCGTCTGAGTGAGCTTCACATTTTTTGCCAACCTATGTCGGCTACCAACGAGCGATGAACGACGGCTAATGTGGTTGAAGGCACTTGGTCCTGTGAGCATACAAAGTGCACTGACCAGCTGAATATGCTTGCTGAGTGTGCACAGGGCTCAGTGACACCGTTCCATCTTGCAACTGTGTGTCCACATATGACACAACATCCAGTACATCGCTCTATCACAAGAGCTCGTGCATAAGGTCTGTCAGACTTAATGCTACTCAACAAACCACGGGAGTGTCTGCTAACTGAAGCACATGGTTTGCTGTAACCATAGCAACAATTCTATCAAAAAGAGCGTTGGCAAAATATTGTCAAGGCCACCATAAGGCCAGTCTTCCAATTTATCTCTATTAAAGGCACGTGATGATTGGAAGCGACCAGCAGTGTCACTGGGAAAAGAATGTGAAAGGAAACATTTTCTTCACTACCCACACATCAATATTTATAATTCTGTTTGCATTCATTTCTGTTTTCGGTAATACATGTACTCCAGTGCTACAGAAGGCAGTCAAACAATTGTTGCAAAGCCCCTGAAGGGGGGATGCGGGGCTGAATAGGCAACTGCTGAACTGCTGCACTTATTTTGATGGAAATTTTAAGGTTTGCTTATCTTTTTGTTATTAGAGAACATACATTTTAAATTTCAGAACCCTAGCATAAATACAAAAAACCTTATAGCTCTTATAATGATCAATCGGGTATGCCAACTTAGGAAAACTATCATGTAAAAAGTAATGAAAATATACGAATTTTTAGTAATTACATGCCTTCTAGATGGTTTGTAGTGCAGGATAAGGCCACTCGTGTGTTTTTTATGTCATTTTTCTAAAATTGCCAGCACTCTAAAATCGAAGTTCATGTTTTTGCTTGTCACTGCATGTGAAACATCTCAAATTTTTTTTTTAGGTAATACTTAGAGATCAGAAAAGTACCTTACTTGTTCCTGACAAAATTTCAGTCTAGAAACTGCCTTGCAAGAAGCAATTGGAGAAGCATTTAGGAAATGATAATTTTCCTAACAGGTTTCTTATCCCAAAAAGTGCAAACTGAGAAAAATGAGTTCAAAGCTTTCGCAACACGCTATTTATTTGGATGGCAAAAAAATATACAATCAAAGTGGTGCGACGCAGAGGTAGGGCCTCCACCACCGCCTCGTGCACAGAATTCATTTTCTTCTTTTCTGCTGCTCAGATAACAACCAAACTTGGTGAGCCTGTTCTTGTTCTTTAATGAACCAGCAATCCAGAACAACTCACATTTGCAAATGCACATTTTTTTTTGAAAATCGATGTTTTATCCCTGCATCCCCCCTTGCAGTAGTGAACCACTCTAATTGTCGATGTAAAATCGCAGCCGAAGATATCAATAAAAAAGAAATAATGGTCCTTGTAGCTTAATTGTTTAAGGTGTAGCTTTCTTGAAAATAGATGAAGAGCAGAAAACAAAAGGAGGCTGAAAAAATGTGTGCTTATCACGCTTGACGCTGGTGCTTTGCACGAAGATGTAGAAGTGCATTCTGCGAGCAAGATAAGCCAAACTGCTTATTGCAATGCATGTCTTTCTAAGCTTGTTTTTAGAAGTGAAGTGAAATGTTTTTGAAGCATATGTGTGCCAGGGTGTACAAAAGTTTCAGTAGGCTTTTTGTCTAACAAGAAGCTGGGCAGTAATTTTGTCATAGGCACCAGACCATTCGGTTTATGTTGCTCTTTTACTTAACATTGTTTTTTTTTTTGTTAGAGTGCATGACATCATGATCCAATAAGTGCTGTAGTTGGAGATGGCGCAACAAGTTTAGAGTTGAAAAACATTGGAAGCACATTCCAAAATTGAAAGGTTGGAATGAAGAATAACAGCTTGAAATACGTTGCTTTGAATAGATACGAGACATGGGGGCTCTCCTCGTGTAGTCAGAGAATGCATTCTCTTCTAAAACTTCTTGAGTGAATTCATGTGCTTTCTCTTTTGACAAGCAGATGGCGAGGATTCTTCATCAGGGACGACTGCCACAGTGTGCCTCCTGAGCAGCAGCACAGAGCTGTATGTAGCCCATGTAGGTGACAGCCGTGCCTTGCTCTGCCGCAGTGGGGAGTCGCGTCGACTTACTACTGACCACACCGCTGGCCTCAAGCTGGAGGAGGTAACACATCTTACATACCCCAAATTTCATGAATGCTGTGTAAAGCTAGAAAATCTGTCTACTATGATTTTACAAATGTTGTCGAGTTTGACAAAAAAAAAAAAAAAAAAAGAAAGCCAAACCTCCCCGAAGGGGATTGTGAGGAAGTGCGAATGCATTTGGGTGCACCCGATGAGTGTGCGATTAATTAATGAAGAGAGACGAGAGTGTGCACGTAGAGGCGTAATGCTTGAGTTGCATTGTGTTCGAGTTGCATTGTGTTACACTTCGTCCTAGTGGTATCGTTGCCGCGAGAGATTGGACTTCACCGACTTCCATCGCTATCAACACACCAAAGCGCGCACTCCCTGCATGATATACATAGGTTCGAGCGCGGACGGGAGGAGCGCCCGAGCTCTCTCTGCGCTGAGCGAGCTCCGCGATGCGAGCGCCCTCACCGGGCACACTCCTCCTCTCCCTTACCCTCCGCTGCTCCGCGATGCGAGCGCCATCACACGCCCGCGCGCTCCTCGTCTCCCTTACCCACCGCCGCTCACCACCTGCTCCGGTTGCTAGGCGCGGCGCAGCTGTTGCTAGGGGCGAGGAGGAGCGCGCGCGGAGAGATAACACCTGTGCGCACGCCGGCCAGGGACGCAGGAAAACCCCCGCCTAAGAAACGCATTCGCATTTAAAAGGAAGGTTCTATTTTCTCAAAAGTTTTAAAAGTGGTAATGGATGGAGCTCCACATGTTTGCAAAATAATGTGTATGATCTGAAAGAACTTGCAGTGGTACTGATCCTTGTGGTTGTGCAAACCATCGTACACCAAAAGGCTAATTGCTTTGAGCAGGTGTATTCAGACAGGTTCCCGAAGTAGAGAAATTCGGCAGTAACAAAGTCGCATTCATGTAAAAGTAAATGTGACGCTTTCAGTTTGCTGTGTTTCTGGTTTGTTGTGCATGTGCTACATCTTGAGGTAAATCATTTGTAATAAAGGGTATATATATATCCCATGTCATTAGGGCAGTGCCAGGATTTTTTTTTTCTGGAGGAGGCGGCTACAATGAGTGAGGTCCTTCAGTTAAAGAGAGGGTTATGTGAGGGCACCCTTGAAAAAAGTAGCTATATAGGTTCAGCATTCTAGTGCTGGGGGGGAGGGCTCATGTTAAAATTTTAGAGCGGCAGCTGCCGTCACCGTCTTCCCCTTAAAGGCCAACTCCGGCGATTTTTCGAGGTCGATGGATCTCAATGAAATTCGCTGGGTACGTTCCTTTGCACGTTTCCGTCATTTATGCCAAATTACAGGCTTGAGACTTACGCAGATTGTTTGCAAATGAATTTTAAATATTGTCTGCAAACTCCCTCCTGGCTTCCCACAATTATTGGCAACATTGCGTCTGTGACGTCAGTATTAAGAAGGCGGCGGAAGTGACGCACCGCTAACTTCGGTGCTTTGGCCCCTACAGCGAGCGTCTGCTGTGCACAAGGCGACGGACAGCGTTGGTTTGGCCGGCGCTTCGCTGGTCGTCCTGGCTATCACAGTTTTCATACTCCCCGCCGGCGTGACCGGAATGCCTTGCACGACTTCCGGTTCGTTCGTAACAACCTCTACGTCATACGTGGACAGTACACTCAGTTGAGTTTGTTTCGGTGTTGCGCTTTTTTGCTTATTTAAGATTGTTCTCCAATTCGCAGAGTATTTCTGCTATCGGGCCCGTAACAGGAGCGTCTCAGGAACATAAAAGCACCATTACTTTGACATGGCCAAAAAATCGCCGGAGTTGGCCTTTAAAGGGGTCATGAACCACTTTTCCAAGTAATCATCGACGGACCTCAGTATCAGAGTTTATTGCCTCACGAATCGATTGTCACAAAAATTTCTCAAATTTCTCGAGGCAATAAACTCCAATAGTGTGGTCACTCGATTACTTATGAAAGTGTTTCAGGGCCCCTTTAGTGCCGCCCATGCACGGGATGTGTGTATTCAGGACAAACTTTTAAATGTATTTGGCGTCACCGCCCTGCCCCCCTTGTCATCTCTTTGAGATGTGAAGTTTGTAGGTTGGCAGGTATGCCTCATGGACTACTTGCAAGAAAACTTGGATTGTGCAAGCTTCTGTAATGTGAAGATGCAGTTGAAAGTTTCACTGCTATTAAGGGGAGACGTGGGTCTTAAAAAATGTTTTTTTTAATAGTTGGCTGAACGACATGAAATTTAATACACTTATGCAATTTTTTCTGCAGATTCAAAATCTCTAAGTAGATGTTTAATAGCTGCATTAGAACAAAAGATATGCAATTTCTAACACATATTTAAGCAAGTATTTCTTACAGTGATTTTTGGCAACTTTGCTTTGCCAAACACAAAAACAATGTGGCAAGGTTGCCAGAAAACTGGTCTAGCCGGTGATGCTATTTATTTTCTTATCATTGTTCACCATATTGTAATTCTAGATAATCATGAATTGTACGCAGCAAAAAATGTTTACTCACATTTGCATCCATTTATTTTGCAATCGAAGTTCGTTAAAAACAATCAGATTAGCATTATTGGCTAGACCAACTCACTGGCAGTCTTGTCACGTACTTTATTTTTCTGTTTGACAAAGTGAAGTTGCTGAAAAGCACCGTAAGAAATATTATTTTAGAAATTGCATATCTTTTGGTCTAATGCAGCTATTAAAAATCTACTTAGAGATTTCGAATCTGCAGAAAAAGCTGAACAAGTTTTCTTTTCGATTTCATTCAGTTCACCCAACTAATAAAAAAAATTTTTCATAGGGGCCCTGCAACACTTTTTCAGCATGGTCAGAAAACGCTGCCAATCGGTAGTCGAGGCTCCTGAGAACACGCGAGCCAAACGTTATAGCGCAACACACTGCTTGTAATTTACAATTAGTTCTCAAAGTCAGCTAAAAATCGCTCCCTCTTCTCTATATATATACTCAAATGACCGCGCCATATACCCAAGTTGACTGCCATTGGCTGATTTGAGCATCATGGGCTACATAGTTACTGCGCCCGCTGCGACAGGATGCCACGTGCCCGTGCATGCGCTCGCGATCTCACTGAAGGTTAGCCGCGTGTTCATAGAAAAAAAAAAGTGCTCAAGATCATGACACGTGCGTGACATAACTCCTTTCCCTCGTGCCATCCCTCCCTGCTTAGCTTCCAGCGCTTTCGTTGGGACGAGAGAAGAGAGAAAGCAATTACAGCATGCAGTGAATCCTCTAATTCCGCTCGTATTCGGATTCTAAAAATTTTTGTGGCGGTCGATTCGTGAGGCAATAAACTCGTTTGGTGAAGCCATTTGATGGTTACTTGGAAAAGTGTTGCGGGGCCCCTTTAAAACCCACGTCTCTCTGTTGACAGAATGCAACACGTGATCCGTTCCGATTCATTACGAGCATCAGCAGCTTGTGTTACCATGTGACCACACTTCTGGTGATGAAAGAAAAGAGAAAGCTCACATATCCTGCGACAACTTCGCCTATACTCAACTGTATTGAAAAATTTTTTTTGCTGCATCAGATTCATGCAGCAACAGAGTCCTGTAGTATGGCCATTCTGTGATAACATTGGAAAGGTGTTGCAGGGCCCCTTTAAACAACACTGAACAACTCTTGTCGCCTCTTCATGCTGGGAAAGGGCCAAAATCTATAAAAAAGATTAGAAAATAGAGATGCTGTAAATGTTCTCAGTGTTGTACTTATGGTTAAAAAGAAATTGAAAAGTTGAGCCTTCATTAGGAACCCTTTCTGCAAATATTTAGCATTGTTTTCCTTAAAACATATATAGAGATATTTTTATGTGTTCAAAATGGGTCACTGGACTATTGTAACCTCGAATGTTATCATTTTGTCATTAGGAAAGGATTAAAATGTCTGGTGGCAAGCTCATCTCGGACAGCCACGGGAGGCATCTTGTTAATGGACGCCTAGCCATGACCAGAAGCTTGGGTGACTTGGATCTCAAGCCATTTGGTGTCATTGCGCTTCCAGATGTCAGGTCCATGGAGGTGGGAAAAGGTTTTACTAAAACTTAATGAATTGAATTGGTGTATATTGAAGTGGGCCAATTACCTGAGAGAGCATACAGTAGTACTAGAATGATCACAACACTTCAGAAAGAGTGGTGAATTTAGTTATAAACTACAGCCATTCACAGTCATCAGTAGTATGTAGAGTCGCTTATCGATGATTCGAGGTCAGCCAGGAGCTGCAGCAAAGTCCAAGTAATCAGAGTAAAAAAATTAATGATATCTAACCTGACTTCACAAATGGCCAAAGAAACTTCTCATGGTGTATGCATGTGCACCGATGCTTGTGCACAACGAAGCGGCCTGTATTTCAGCCATTGAAACAAGAGAATATATGGTAAGTTTGTTTGCTGACACCACATTCAGTGGTTGCCAAAACCTGTATTTGAATTGGGACATCACAGAAATGAGCATTAAATACGCTTTAAGACTCCTTTTCTTCTTTTTTTTTATGTAGTGCAGATTGGGTTGTGTTATGACCAATGCAGATTTCAATGTGTCAGCCCCATGGAAATCCTCTGTGTTGTTAGATGCTCCAGTAAAAGATTGCAGACGATTTGCCCCATCCTTACTTTTAAAGATTTCTAAATGCAGTAGAATCTCGTTACAATGAACTTCGCGAGACCGCCGAATTTAATTCGTTATTCTAAAATATCGTAGTACTGAAAAATGATGTCGGTAATGTAACACAACTGCGAAAATAACGTACCTTTGCAGTAGGTGCACGTGTTGGGGCGTAAACAATGCGCGAAAACACTGGGCACCGAGTGGAAACAATTTACTGCTTAAAAAAGTCGGTTATCTTCTTCTGGCGAGTAGAAAGCAGGCGCTGGTGCATGTATGCCTCCGCGTCTGCAACCTTCCTAAGAATATCTTCGGGTACATCCGTGCAGCACCCGAGGTACGATCGGGTCTTCTCAAGGAACACCACAACATCCGAGCTGGAAATAGTCTCTTCCGTTGTCCCAGACTCTGCATCTCCAGCGTCGTCTTCGTCACTGCTACAACAATCTTGCTCACGCACTTGACTCACGATTTCTTCGCAGATGAGCTCTGTGGACGTAGCCGCTGCGCAGTCACTGTCGATGTAATCCTCTAAGGTTACCGCGGCATCTACCGGGAGCTTCTCGGTAAGCTCATTCCAAAGCTCTGGGTCGAGCTCCGCTTCGTCATCGCAGTCTTGTGGCGTAGGCTCGCAGTCTTGCGGCGTAAGCGAAGTCTCGAGAAGATCTGCCTTTTGCCAGCAGTTGCTAATGGTGTTTGCCTTGACGTTCCACCACGACCCTGTCAGCATTTCTGCGACTTGACGGATGTTGACCTCCGTGGGCAGCTTCAGTCGTATGTTAATGGGAAGGCGCTGCACAAGTTGCTTCCAAAATTCGGCCTTCACACATCTTATTATGCCCTGGTCTAAAGGTTGGAGCAAAGACGTACAATTCGGGGGCAGAAATTCAAGCTGCACATTGCTCAAACGTATGTTTACCATATGTGCCGAGCAGTTATCAACGATTAGAAGAACCTTCTTTTGTTTCTTCTTCATTGTGTTGTTGAACTGCAGCAGCCACTGCGTGAACAGTTCCCGCATCATCCACGCTTTCTTATTTGCCCGATAGTCGCAAGGCAACGAGACAACGTTTTTCAAGCAGCGAGGCTTGGCGGAGTTGCCATTAACAAGAGGCTTGAGTTTTTCCATGCCTGTGGCGTTGCAGTAGAAGAGCACTGACACACGAAGACGCGAGTTTTTTCCGCCCTTGCATTTTTCACCTTTAAAGTTCATTGTCTTATCAGGTAACAGCTGATAAAAGCACGCCGTTTCGTCGGTGTTGAAAACGTCATCTGGACTGAACGACTCGACGATTTCCTGAAAGCGCTCGTTCCGCCAGGCAATTGCACTTTCGGCATCGGCGGCCTTTTCTTCCCCGCACGCAACTTGCCACATGATGCCATTCCTTTGCCGGAACCGATAGAGCCATCCGGCACTTGCATCAAAGCCGGAGGTGCCCAAAGCGACCGCGGACTGTCGCGCCTTTTCTTGAATAATAGGGCCTGACAAGGGCACACCGTGTTGTCTGGCATCCTTAAACCATGTATGGACGGCGTCGTCGACGGTTTGGTAGTTGCCCAGCCGCAAGCGTTTTCTTGAGGGAGCCAGCTGTGATTCTTGATGTAATTTCACGATCTTCTCCCGATCCTTCAGTATCGTTGCCACTGTTGACGGCGCGATATCACGCTCCCTGCATATATCCACTTGCTTTTTTTCCAGCATTCAGCTCCGTCAGAATGTCCACTTTTTCCTTGAGCAAAAACTGGCGTCGCTTCTTTTTAACGCTGGGGCCAGGCGAACTCATTGCCAGAAAAGCGACCGCACAACACGATCTAAACTTCGCAGCTCCAAACGACAGCAGCTGGAAACGTGGTGAGAACAGCGGCAACAGCGGGACTAAGCCTGGGACGTTGTTTGATTTGGTTTGACCAGTTTGACCGGTTGGTGACGCTCGCGTTGATGTCGACGCTGATGGGGCTGCATCCGTGTAAGCGGGTTTCCCGGCGCATATCTTCTGCAGATGATGATAGGTGTAAGCTTCAGTGATTTCCGTACCGAAACATTCAAGGAACTTCGTAATAACGAAGCGTCTTGTTGATTTCGGGGTTAAGTTACGTACGTTAATCTGAAATATTCGGTATTCTGAAATTCGTAGTACTCAAAGTTTTTTACATTGGTAATAGAGGCATTTTGGTGGGGATTTCAAAAAAATTCGTTAATCTGAAAATTTCGTTGATCTGATGTTCGTAGTAACGAGATTTTACTGTACTGTATTTTCGGTCCAGTAGCACTGCTACAAGTTGCTTCCTAATGAATGCATAAAGTAGCAGTAACCAAAAAGACATTGCTCCCTTGCAGCAATACTGTACAGTGCTCAGCAAACACGATACAGTGAAACCTCGGTGATACGAATCTCACAGGACCACCAAAAATATTCCTATCATCCGAATTTCGTATCACCAGAAAGCATGGAAAATTACCATGCGACATAGGAAAGCTGGCGTACATTTTCATTCATTGTTTTTCAGGGCCGCAAGAACATCAGGAAGAACCCTGAATGATTTTCAGCTAAGTTTTTAGATGTCGGCAGTCCTACCAGCACTCGTAAATATAGGGCCCCTACGCGCGTATTTAATTAAGGAACCAGGTGCGTTGTGACCCGCGACAGCAATACCCCCTCCAAATTTTAGTATGCTTTCTTGCATGACACCCGAGTACTGCAGCGAAAGTAACAAAAGAAGTGCTTTGAAGCAATGGATCAAGGTCACAAAGTTACAGAACCACGGTCCTGTGTTATGATGTTGTTATGGCAGAGGTGTTGGGGATGTTTTTGGGAGATTAACGGCCGTGCCCACACAAGTGCGACCTCAATGGTCGTGCATGTTGACGTTGTGAGGCCTGACTCCTTCGCCAAGACCGTCCTCGCCTTCTTTCGGTCCTTGTCCACCTTTCGTAGGATGTCTGATGCACGAGGCAGGCACGTGTATACACAGTACGACAGCAGCCCGCGTCGATGCGTTGGAAAAAAAAAAGCATGACGGTGATGTCCTCTGTAATCTAAACGCGAAGGCACACGGAGACACATAAGAGCCTCAAAGATTCGCGCACACAATCTCGGAGGCCGTGACACGTCTCTGAAGGTTTCTTCTGACTGTAACAAAAAAGTTCTTCTTACACCGTGATTCTGACGATTTCGCGATGCGGCGCGCATGCCCACGCTTGCGTTCCCGCACTCGCACATGCTTGGCGCGTCTTCCGCGACAGCGCGGACAGCACCTCTTCGTACCACGGTGGTAGCATACATTCGTATCAAACGTCGCTGGGTGAAAATCAGTTCGCAACAACCGTACTCCATTACATTGCAGGCCAATAGGCCTTGGCCGGGACCAACGAAAAATTCGTATCATCCCGAAATTCGTATGAACTGTGATCGTATCACCGAGGTTTCACTGTAATTGGCCTGCATGGAAGTCTGCTGCGCTTTTTTGTGCCACAAGTGAGTGCTGGGAACTCCGAGCTGGCTCATTCTGGCAGGAAATTGAAATAAGTGTCTTGGTCCTGTAGTGTTAGACCCTCAGGCAATTGCGCAGTGTTGATGCAAAAAACTGTCAGCTGCTGTGAGGGCTGATTATTGCGTTTCAATAGTTGAGCATTGTACATGAGACGTAAGCACCTTTGCAACTTCCCAGCAGGTGCCGTTAGTGCTTTCAAGCTTTTTATTTGCATCATGTACAGTATAAGCTCGTTAATTTGGCACTCGTTAATTCGGAAAATTGGATAATTCGGCTGTGCTCTCTGGTCCCGACCAACACATGCATTGTTTAATGGCATCAAACGCTCTTAATTCGGTCATTTGGCCGCAACCCAGTTAATTTGGACAATCTTCGGAGCGCGCCGAGCGCGAAGCGCCCCAAATGTACGACGCAAAGGAACGAAAACAGTGTTCATGGACAGCCAAAATGGCCGCGGGGCTTTCAGAAAGGTGTGGTCACCGTCAACAATTGCGTTGTTGGTACATAATAAGGTTTAAGTTCAGACTGTTTTCGATTAAGACATGGGGGTCTTGAGCCACATTAACATTGCGAACGAAGTCGCAAATGACGAAGATTGCGGTTCTTGAACTGCTCGTATACAACGTAATTGCTGGACTTACGTATTCTTGAAGAAAATAAAAGTGCATTGGATGTAATAGACATTTGTCTATTGTTTTCTTGATACTTTCGATAATTCGGCATTCGGTTAATTCGGACATTTTTCCCGGTCCCGTGAAATCCAAATTAACGAGCTTTTACTGTGTATGCAACACAAGTGTACTATACACTATATTTAAAGAAGGATAAACTGTCTTCATTACTGTTTATTGTAAATTGTTTGGTTGATACAACATTTTCATTATTTTCACAAAGCAACAGTGATACTATAGAAAGGCTGCATTAGAAAGCTGTGGATCACACTACATCACCTGCTCTACCACTTGTTTACCTAGGTTACGTGCTGCTGCGTCTTTGTGTTTGTTTTCAAGAAAATGCGGCCACTGTGGGAGAAATTTAAACCCGTGACATTGTTTTCAGCAGGAGAATGCCGCATGCAGTGAGCTATTGCATTTGGAATGAGTCAAGCATTTTTGTTTTGTATATGAGGTGCCTTTGTTCCCTCTGTAAACTTGAGTGTTCATGGCACAAATAGAATCGCAATAAAGTTGATGCTTGAGCAGCGCAACACCGCAGTAGAAAGGGTGTGGAGTGCTGTACAGCACCGCATGTCACTTATGTCTTGTTTTCCTTATTGTTTTTGAGCCCTACATGTTACATAAACAAATTAGGCCAGTATTCACAAGCCAACCTTATAAACAAGAGATAAGTATATAAGGCTGATTTGTGAATACAGGCCTAAGACCTGTGTCCTCCTGGGGTTCTTCACATACTAGTACTGTGATGTTTTTGGTGATTGCCCGACATGTGTGTTTTATTAATGTGTTGTATTAATGTGTTAATGTATTGATGTGTTTTATTAATGTGTTGGTGGAGCTATACAAGCTCCTACTCATTGCTGGATGTTCATGTCAATAAATTGATTTTGTTGTTTGGAAGTGTTTTGTGGACAGCAGTGGGCATTGTCAACTGTCAGGCAACCGTACTGGCATGCTCATGAAATGCCAATAAATTGAGTGCTTGCAGGGTACAAGAGCATAGGGAGAAAAGGACATGATGCAGTTGACTAGACTGTGCATGTGTACTAGTCCATCTCACTACAGCATTGAGACAATGAAGGGTGCGCATCATAAGCTTGTACATGCCACCCAACATTCTTTAAAGAGCTGGACTGTTTCTTAATTATGTGGAGACTGCCCACCCATCTGCCAGCCACCCCTCCACTTGCCAATCCAAACAATGGTAGTTACTTAATTGATATTACCTTTCATAATCAATACACCATGGTTTTGCTGTACATAAATGTATGATGCTAGTTGCACTGTAGTAAAAATGATTTATCATTTTAAGCATTCAATGCCCAAACAATGATATTTGCGAATTGGACATCGGGATAATTGAGGAGTAGGATGTTTTTAAAGGAGCAAGCATTTTATTTTGTACAGGTTCACCCAATCTTGTGAGCTAAGGCACGCTTATTTCAAAGCGGAGTGGCAAAATTTCTGTTTATGCTAATCTAAGTGCAGCATAGGATGGGTCAAGTACAGTTGACACAACCATTCTGCTAGAAGCACGTTCATTTTTATCCTGCTCCTGCTGTTTAGCACTTCATTAATCAGATAGTATACCATGAAAGTGACTAAACCGGTCCTTGTAGTTGAAAGGGAATATGCATCTAATAAACGTTTGTTTGCATGAGCACTGGAGTAACGCAGTCGTTGCATAGCTCTACACGTTCATCTTGATGTATGTCTCACCCTCTTGTTCATTTCTTTTTCCCAGGTTAAGCATGGCAAGGACGCGTTTGTGATCCTCACGACAGATGGTGTGAATTGTGCCATGTCAGACCAGGAGATAGTGGATGCCATCAACAGCTGCAGTTCACCAGCTGAGGCAGCAGGCTTTGTCACGGACCAGGCCATGCACTTTGCTTCCCAGGACAATGCTACCGCAGTTGTCATGCCGTTTGGTGCCTGGGGAAAGTATCGCAACAGTGGTGGTGTGGCAAACAGTTTTGGTCGGCAGTTGCAGTTTAGTCGGAGGTTTTAGCCATTGGTGTCGACTGTGAAAGTTGCCTGTAGGCCGTTGGTGGTTGCTCAGGGTTTTGGCTAGATGCGCACAGAAATGTATTGAAGAAAGTGCATGCTGCCTGCATGTGAAGAATAGCCCATCGATTTGTGTGACGAGTGCAGTTTGAAGGGGGTTCTGAATGATGCTATTAGATTCTTGAGGGTTGTTAAGGGGGGACGTGGCAGTGAAAACTATTTTTGTTATTTATGGAGATAAAGCGATAAAATGTGGCATGCAGATGCTATTTATTGTCCTGATATCATAACTGAAATCTGTTTTGAGCTATCTGTTGTAGTTTTCGAGTTACAACACTTCATAGACTCCCATTGTCATCCCAAAATAAATAATGAAATAGACATAAGTTCCTCAAGACTTTCGCATAAGGATATTCACAAAGGCCCATTGCTGTAAAGCTGTTGGTTTATTTTTTAATATTCAAATAAGCCCACAAAAATTTTTTTAAACGTCCTGTACTAACATATACTAACATATATTGTCTTACTAACAGCTTTTACAAAAAGCCAATCATGAAAATTTGTATGATGTGCAGACAAATGTGGACAGCTTTAAGGCACTCACCAACATCTCGGGATCTAAGTGCAGAAAACAGAATAGTTATATCTTTATTTTTTGTGAAATGGCACAAGGATGACTGACAGCAACTGCTCAAAAAATGGATGCTGAGAAAATTGAGCTCAAAGAAAATGGAAATGGAAAGCTAGGAAAACGGAACTCAGAAGGGAGTTGGTTTTATTTTTCATTGGACAACTGCAGCTTTGTGGCTATCTGGAGCTCCAATCTGTCTTCTTTACGATGATGCCAAGATGGTGGCACTATGCCAAGGGAAAGCTACAAGATTTGCATTTTCTAAAACCCACTTTTCTCATAGTTTTGATGACAGCACACTAGTAAAATGCTTTTTTCTCAACTTCTTCTGTTTATTTTAGTCTAATATTTCATCATGACGTAAAAGATGGTCTCGGGATTGCACAAAAAATTGAATTGAAAAATTGAAAATTTTGACCAAATTTACCACTCTCATTGCCACATCCCCCCTTAAGTGCCACTTCTCTGTTTGATAAGCAGTTTATTTCTTTGGCTAACAAACGCGGGGACATGTAGGATGCCCTTAAAGCTATAAGCATGCCAAACATTTTGCATACTTCAATTTGCAGAAAAAGTAAGTTGGTCATGCCACAGCATTTACTGCTGCTGTATGGGGTGACTGATGCCCTAGATTTTGTTATGTAGTGAGAAAATTGCGATGCTCTTTTTACCTTCTGGCAGAAAGAAGCTAGCCTGACACGCTTTTGTAATTGCATAGTGGTTATCTGAGGATTAGGAATACCTTTGTTTTACTCTAGATAACTTCTGTTTAAAAGTGGATGGTACATTTTAATTGCTTTGGAACTTACTTGCTGCATAAAGGAGTGGGCTGTTCACCTTGCATGGTAGTCTCTATGAACAATTTTCTTTTGCTTGCCTACTCACCCTTCTTTCGGTTATCGATCTTGTTCACTGTTGTTTACAAAGCACCCAAACTTAAAGGGGTCATGAACCACTTTTCCAAGTAATGATCTAATGGCCTCAGTATCGGAGTGTACTGCCTCCCGAATCGATTGCCGCAAAAATTTCTCGAATCCGTGAAGAATCAGCGGAGTTACGGGGGTTTGGCGCACGCTCCCAGCGCTTTCTCTCTTTTCTCGTGCCGGCGAGCGCACTGGAAGCTAGACAGGGAGGGATGGCATGGGGGAAAGAAGTTACGCCAGCGCGCGTCATGAAACGCGATCGCTCTCCCGCTGTGATTCGCTTGCGCGAGTGCGGCTACCGTGTACTGAGGAGTGCGGCGCCGGCAAGTGGCGGCACCCCGCGGCAAGAAGCGCAGCTGATCCGAACGCCGCTCTCGATTTACGTCGGCTATCGGCCAATAAGCATGCTATGTCTCTTGCGACGTACAGCGGACAGACGCCCCGCCCACCGACGAGAGTGAGAACCGGCCTCTGTTTGAAAAGAGGGTGCCTGGGGAAACGGCAACTTCGCGCTCCGCTTGTGGCCATTACGCGGCGCGCACGACTGTAATATTTGGCAGAGCAGTTCATAGCCGTGTCAGCTTTCCGCAGGATGTGTTTTTTCAATCAGCCCAAGGGGTGCTTCATGACCCCTTTAAAGCATGGGCCTAGAAAAACCTACTGTGTCACCAAGATGCTTTGCTGAATTTGTGTGCAATTTCTGAATATGTATATATGTTGTATTGTATTAGTGGTGTCCTTATATTGAATTGTATCACAATATATACTTGTGGATAATTTTCTGTAGCAGTGAAGGAAGAGCCGTGACGCAAAGCATGCACAAGCATAAGTGCTTCTGAAAAAAGCCTGGCATTCTTATCTGCATCAATTTAAGCTGGGGAAGAAAGAATGAGTGTCTTAATGCAACAACAAACTAAGACAGAACACATCACTTAGTGTCAAGTTAGGTTTATATACGTCTGCTTTTCTCTTCTGCAAACATGGGAAAATGTGATACTGTCACACGTAAAAGCTACACTGACTTATTGTCTGCTCCAAAAACCAAAGGTACTCTTGAATGCTGTTGGAATGCTTGAAACACATAAGCAGGAGTTTTGTCCTATAGTTTTTGCCTTCATTGCCACAGTAAGCTGTCAGCATGTATATAGACAATCTAAAAAGCTTAATTGAAAAAATTTATAACTGCGCGAAGGACGAGACAGCAGAAACGAAGTGGACAGGACGATCGCAGACTAGCAACTGGTTTATTGAAACATACACCACCCTTATGAAACAAACTAAGCGCATGCGCAATGACATTCATGACCTCGTGACAGGTTTCACCACCCCCAAGACTCGCCCTATCACCTTGGTGCTACTGAAGATGGGCTTGCATGTGATAGGGCGAGCCAGAAGCCAATGAGCAAGAGAAATCTTGGAGGCATCTTGGATAGCTAGACACGGGCCTGATAAGTGCGTCAGCGACACATCCGTGTATCTTTCCAGAAAAGAGCGTGATTTCCTTTGTAGTAGATAAGAGTCTTGGGGGTGGTGAAACCTGTCACAAGGTCATGAATGTCATTGCGCACGCGCTTAGTTTGTTTCATAAGGGTGGTGTATGTGCCAATAAACCAGTTGTTAGTCTGCGATCGTCCTGTCCACTTCGTTTCTGGTGTCTCGTCCTTAGCGCAGTTATAAATTTTTTCAATTATGTCTTACCAACTAGCCTCCCAGCGTACGCTTCTGAAAAGCTTGGCTTGCAAAAACTGGAATAATCTTTGCTTATTGTCTGAATCTCTACAAATTGCTAGAACCATCTCTGAAGTAGAAATACCTTTGCAGGAGTTGTACTATATATTGTTTTACATACATTAGGCATGTCATTGCAGAGGTTTTGGAGTGCAGATACTTTGTCAGAGCTTTTGTTTACTTGGAGCTAATTGTAAAACTTGTGCTTTGGTCAGTGGTTGTTTTTCTTGGCTTATTACTTTATGAATACATGCACGTGCAAAATTTGTAGCACTTGTTTTAAGAGTACAATTGCTAAGTGCTTGCTAGAGTCCTACACAAACTAAGCAGCCCGTTAAACATTAATATGCAGCTGAGAAAAACCACCGTGATATTGCATTTACAGGATTTTCTTTGCATATGCAATGTCTCACTTTAGGCCCTAGACACTGGATCTTTTTGTGTTGCAAAGAGTGGTGTGGCAAACTATGCTTGCTCGTTTACATGCAATTGCATTGTTGCTGTAAGTCCCTGTCACATACGTCCCACATTGTGTACCTGAGTGCTCAAAGCTATTATATGTCCTTTTTTCAACCTATACTTTTGTGGGCTCCAAGAACTGCTAGTCAAGAAGCCACGGTGCCAACTGTTCTGTAGAAGCACTATAGGTGAAGCACTTGCAGAAAGCAAAGAGTGTACCTTGCCTTAGTGACACTGTTGAAAGCAGCACTGTTTGATATTGCCTTTAAGCATCGTAGAGCATCCTGTGCAATTTGTACACTGTGGCAGCTGTGCAACTGTGGCAGTGTTTCATTTTTCTGTTGTGCCTGCACTGTGATTTCACAGATGTTTTCTGGCCATGGAGGCTTGTTTTGAATGCCTTGAACAACTGATATTTCTCTGTATGTGATAGCACTGTGATAGTTGCCTGCTCCCACAGTTGCACTGAAGAGAGAGGACATCCCAGTGAGCATAAAGTGCAGCATTACAGGTGACATTGCTTTCTGATGTCAGTACCAACTGCCTGTAACATTGGGCTCTGGAAACTTGACTTCACTGCAAAATAAAAAGTTTAACTTGTCCACTTTTAAAGCTTGTGTTTTTGTTCTGCATTGCAAGGCTAAGCAAGTGTAAAAAAAGGAGCCTTGTTTTCAATTAAACTTGCTTCTCATTACTGTCAAGGCTTTATAACTTGAGCAACAGAGCTTGTCCACATGGTGATTTGTTTGGCATATATAGAAGAAGTATATGCATAGCATAGCAATGGTATAAATGATGTGCAATTTCAACATGTACTCTTTTGTAACAAGTACTCTGCAGTAAGTGGTTCCTAGTTCTTCTGAACTGCTGCACCTTCTGATATGTTGAGAGCCAATATATCGGGTGCAACAGTGATGTTCCAAGTAAGGCTTCCTCTAGTTCGCGTGCAACACAAGATCAGTCACCTTGTATTTCATTTAGAAGAGGAAGGGGATTGGTTCAGTTCAGATTGTTATAGGTAATTCATTTTCCCCTCAATTCACTCGCAAGGTATTTTTTTGTTACAGTGCTCCCCCCCCCCCTCTTTTTGTTTGCTTTGTCCTTGTTCATTTTTCTTTTTAAACTTGGTGATTTTGATCATTACTGGTTTTATTAGTCTTGTAGTTATTCATACCTACTGCTCTCATGAGAAAAGTGATGCAGTGCCTTCAGCGCAAAAGTATGGTGCTGACTTACTTCTTCTGCACTCCAATTGTATTATGAGCTCTAAAACATCAGTAGATGTTTCATTTACAAAATACGTGTCTTGCTTCAAGATCAAAGACATCAAGTGTCAGACACCACTTGGCTGAAATTAAACAATAGGCACACATGCTACTACAGTGTGTCATCTGTACTTGCTAATCAGCAGAAAATATGTTCATATTGTGGCACTTGTGTACTACAGTCAAATCTCGTTACAACGAACACCACATTAACGAACATTTCAAATTAACGAACTTTTAAGAAATCCCGTGCCGACTGCTTATAGTTTCAATGTAAAAATATTTCACTACTACGAACTTCAGAATAACGAACATTTCAGAATAACGATCGTTATTTAATTCCCGTGTAATCTTAACAACACCTCAGTACTACGAACTTATATCCCGAAATGCGAGGATTCTTAGATTTCAGTGTATCGGTCATGGCAGTCGGAGCTGTAAGGTAGCAGACGACGCAGCGCGAAGAGCGGACGCCCTCCCGCTAAAACCTGAGATGGCGCGGGAGGAGAAAGACGCGGGCGGAGAACTTTTTTTTTTCCCCCTTCGTTGCGGAGGCGACAACGCATCAGGTTTTGTAAAGGCCCAACCGCATGCATAGCACGCGACCAACGCGACTTTCGAGCGAAGGCGACTGCGACAAACGGGCTCCGTCGCGCTGCTCGATTGAAAACTATTGCGCGCATGCAGGCAAATTACGAAAAAGAATTACAGAGTAGATGAATGACAACATGCCAAATTTATTATTGTCTTGTTTGAGATTATGATGCCATAAAAGCGTTTTGTGACTTTCTTTTTTCGCAATCTTATGTTTAACCGCGGCAGTAGTATCTGCTGTGATCCCATGGGGCGCCCGGAAGCGTACGCTGCCTACGCTACGTCGCACTTTGCAAACTGCGTTGTGTTGGGGTTAGTCCACGAGGCGCATCTCGACAACGTTTCCTCTTGCTGTCATAGAACGTTTAAGAAAAGCCGCAGCGCCTCACATCGTTGCTTCGCAGGGAGAAGGGCTACCTCACACGACGACGATGTTGACATTGCAGCAAGCTACCACCAATGCAGCAAGCTACCACCGAAACATCAAAACGAACCGTCGATCATAAATAACGACAAAATACGGCCGCTGCCTCGCTCTCCGCGTGAGGTAGTAGTCTATAACTTGCATTCCTTGAAGTACGCGCCGATTGGAAGCATCACGAGCAAATTGCAAGCGAAGCAAGGGTCAGAGATTCTGCCATGTTGTTGGATATCGTCATGCTCACTTCCGGGCGACAAGCGATGTTTTCTGGCTTTAAAGAAACCTGCGATGCTATCGCGGAACGATTCTATTTCAGATTCCAATGCCTTTCGTGCTTTTCGCGCTTGGCCAGTGGTCAGAACGACGGTCCGTCCGCGTTATCAGCGCGATCAGCCAGCCGTGTGGAATCGGAAATAGCATCGTTTCGCGATTGCACCCCTGCGACAAGCGACGGCGATGGATGGCCCTCCGCGACAGCAAATCCTGTCGGCCGTCGCTCAAAACTCGCGTGCATGCAGTTGGGCTTTAAAGGATTGCAGCGATGACATGGACGACGATGTTACGGTAGCACCCGAAGATCGCGACGAGTCCGTGTCGGCCACAGATGCGTTGGACTACTTGAGGAAACTCCGCATATTCATAGAAAAAAGCGGAACAGTGACTGAAGCGGCGGATAAAAATGCGGACGGTCTAGAATCGTTCGTGACGCAGAGTTTGTGCTGCACCCGTCAAAAAACGATCACGGACTATTTCAAATAAACGTGCCTTGTCTGACGTTCACGTGTGCATTGTTGTGAGAAACGAGTTCAAGGACGTACCGTTGCAAAGGTAGGACGTTTGCGTTACTGAAATTCTATTGTTAAGATAAATTTTTGGGCTTTCACTATAACGACCTTTCAGAATAACGAACATTTTTTCGCGGTCCCCTGAAGTTCGTTATACCGAGATTTCACTGTATTTGTACTTGTTCAGCAGGAGTCAGGTGCCTGGTATCCGTTAATATGTTCCTTTTTTAGTTTTAATTTCCTGCTGCTTTGAAGTGTCAGTAGGTCCAAGTAGGCTGCCATTGTTCTGCAGGCATGTAACGTTCATCTGCAGTGGATGAAAGTTCGTTCAGGCTGTGGGTTCTACTTGTGCACAGTTGGTCGAACATCTAATTCTAATAAAATAAAGTGTTTATATTGTTAGAACACTGGCCACGTCGAATAATTGTTTGCTGTCGGTACACATGGGCAGATTAGCTCAAACTTCACATGCAGGTTGAGGACTGCTGCAGTGTAATCCCTGTACTTTTGCTAAGCATGAAGACACAGGTTTGATTTCTGGCTACGCCATTTCTATGTGGGTAAAATGCTAGAATGCATACTTGGACTTTGGCGCATGTTACCGCATGAACCGCAGGTGGCCAAAATTATTCTGGATTCCCCACTATTTGGCATGCCTCATAAGCGTATCTTGGTTTTGGTGCTTAAAATGCCCAGAATTTATATTATTACCCTCACACTCTAGAGGGACACTAGTTAGAAACACCAAGTAATCTGATCAAGTATTTTGAAACTCTATTATCATTAACATTGCAGTTAAGTCAGAGGTCTGTTTTAAAGGGAAAATTAGAGTGAAATTACTAGTATTTTTCAGATTCCATGGTAGAACCCCAGGGCCTCTATGTCAATGGCACATGTATGTGTAGTTGCAAACTAAAAGAAAAAATGGCATTAAGGTGGCTGTGGCTCGGTAAAAGTCTTTTTAACTCGCAAGGTGAAGTCTGGTTCCTTCAGAACGCAATGCAACCCTTATTTACTGGTAAATAGTCGGCTAGACTCGAAGAGACGCTATCAAAGCCTGTGATATCATGGTGAGTTGCTGTGGTAATTCAAGGCATTGTTATCACCCACCGGCCTTTTATTTTTGTATATTTGCTGGCTTGTCTAGCCCCCTTTCGTGGTATGAATGGCCCTCTTAGGATTGTAGTGACGCAGTATGTAGCTTACTGTGTATAAATTTTGCAGGAATTGTTATACAAATAGGTAGAAAATGAAGTGTGATATACAAAGCATTCTTTCTGTGACACATTGTATGCTGTGTGATGTGGTTCGCTGAAAAGCTCTTCACTTGAGGATAGATGGGTTTGTTAAAAAAAAAAAAAGGCCCGAGCCAGCATGTGCTGTACGAATGTTCTACAAACACCTGAGGCATGGTCCCCCACACGCTCTTGGTGTGCATGTTGGGGCATCGTAGTCAGTAAATGCAAATACCCCACTTGCAGCTTCTCATCCTCCAGGTGTGGTGGCAAGAGTCGTAAACTGTGTTGGCAGCATTTGTGGCCTTGCACCTACCATTCCAAAGCCTTTCCTTCCTAGTGTGCATCGTTCTGTAGAGCATGACAAATCTGCACATTCCAAGCTCCTTTTCCAGGTTATAATGGCGGTTAGTAGTTGAAGTAAAATTGAGAGTTGTGGTTGTAGTGTTTGTATTGGAAACTGTATAGTTGTAAATTTGAGTTTCTACACCACTGTGCATTTTTCTTCTAATTATTCAGAACAAAAATTTAAATCAGTATTAATTTAAATCGGGTAACCTAAATGGCAACATGTGTACGAGTTCGTTGTTAATAAGACTTCAGATTGCTGGGACACATATACTTAATTTCAGTATGTCGTGATGCTTATACTGTCGTAAGTAGTAGCAGTTTTGTGGAAATGTTTGGTCTTGTCATCCCTATTCGTTGTCGACATGCGAGACAGTTTTCTTAATTAAAACGGCAAGCTGGGCAAGTTGGTAATTGAACATCTTGTGATGTGGGCAGCGTGAGCCGAACGGACGACAGCGCTTGTGTTGTGTTAGTTTTCTCCCATCCGTCTGGGTCGTGCTGCCCACATCGCAAAACTTCTCATCCCTCTCTCCCTTTTTTTTTTTTTTTTTAGGAGCGAAGCTCCTTAGGCCCGCACCCCGCCGTCGAAGCCCCCTGCAACCTAGATGCAGCGCCGGCGCAAAAAGACAATGAAACGCCGCGCGCGGCGCGAAAAAAAAAAGGCGTGCGGCGCAATAAACAGTTTCAAAACGTATAGTCGCGCTCAGTATAACTTGCAACACGGGAGCGCGTGGCCTCATGAGTTCAAAGATTCCGTATGGCTTCAACTTGTATTCATTTCAACAACTAAATAAGATTTCCTTATTTGGGCTCATCCCCAAGTGAGAGAATAGCGTTTAGTTATGGAAATAAGGGCAATTAAGTGGAAACCATGCGCAGTCTTTGAACTCGTGAGACCACGCGCTCCCGTGTGGCAAGTCATATTGAGCGCGACTGTACATAGTCGTTTGCGTCCCATTTCTAAGGAGCTTCGCTTATCGGTTGTATTCGTACACGGAACAAGTGCCGATTTTAATGCAAATAACGGCTGTGCAGTGCATTGTAGTTGTGTGTCACGTTCCCTTCACTTCTCATATCTGCAGATTTAGGTGTACATAAGTTAGTACCCGTAATGCCCCCCCCCCCCCCCATCCTTTTTAAAGCACATACCCATCGTATTTGCGGTTTTGGCACATAACTACACCATAATTTCATTTTCAAAATCACTGGAACTACCAGTTTTTCTGAAATAAAGGCCACTTGAGTCACTGAAAGAACAAAACCAATACAATTTCTCTAGCGCTGCATCGTTTTTTTAGGGGTGGCGGGAGTGGCGTCATGGCACGTGGTCGCAGTAGGCGTGCGCGCACTCCTGTTTAGTCTAAAGCCCCTCGATGCGTTTTCCGCCGAGTTTAGTCCATCTATGGCCGACAAAGCCATTTCCGAGCGTTTCGTAATCATCGCTAAACGCAGAGAGCGGAACCCATTGAAGCGATAATACCACAGGTTATATCATCAGACTGTGAACTACGCGAAAACACACAGCGGGCCAAGTGCTGACACAGCCTTCCTGGTTGCAGACGACAAAAGTGTCATTCGTGCGCCGACGTCACACAACTGGTGCTCGTGGTGCTCGCAGCACCGCCATCAATCGCGCTAGCTGCGTCGGTTCCTCTTTTAACGAAAACCATATTATAGCTCATTACGCCAAAAAAAAAAAAAACCTATACAATGCTTCTACTAATCTGCTAAAGTAACTACACGAGCTAGAAAGACGCCAAAATAAATATGAGCGGACAACCTGGATTCTCGTCTGGCAACAGCAACACAGCAAATACTCTCGCGCGCGCCGTGCACGCTTCTTTT
The DNA here is from genome assembly GCF_013339695.2 of Rhipicephalus sanguineus. Lineage (NCBI taxonomy): Eukaryota > Metazoa > Arthropoda > Arachnida > Ixodida > Ixodidae > Rhipicephalus > Rhipicephalus sanguineus. Next base: position 147,507,324 of record NC_051176.1, read on the forward strand.
GCGAGGTAGGCTTGAGCTACATGAGCTGCGTGAGACGACGTGCTGCATAACTGTTTAGGAAGTTTGGCCTTCTCGTTCTCTTAAAATATTTTTTTTTTTACATACAGTAGTTGATATGGCTTTCAAGAAAGGTCCCGCACAAGCTCAGAAGTCTGGCTCGAAAAGTGTCGGTCAGGTAATGGCAAGCGCAGGTCCTTGTGACGACCACGTGTTTACGCAGTTTTGTGCGTTGTCAGTACACATCGCCACCGGCTAAGTCCAATTTTCTCGTGCAGGCTGGAAAGAAGGCGCCTCCCACAAAGAAACCGCTGGCAGCGAGTCTGGATGATGACGACGACGATTTGGATGAGGAAGACGACGATTTTTCAATGGACGAAGACTCTGATCTCAGCGGAGGTAAGCGTGAGAAATCAATTCAGAGCTCTATTCATTGGGTAAAGTAGTATAATGGTATTTGTGATGCGGCTACTAGCGGCGCAGAACGCGTTGACTGTTCAGATGTTGGCAGCTGCTACTGACCACGTTGTTGCTGGTACGTGAAATTTCGCATGAACTTGCATTACAAGTATACCGCATCTGCGAATAAATTTTTTTCTTACATTGGATTAAGCGCCTGAGCCGTTCTATGACGTCTTGACGCTAAAAATTTAGCTGATGCACGTTTAACGGAGTCGATTATCCGTCTATTACGCAGTCGGTGCTCGCTGGCACCGTGCGTGATCGTGCTATCAGCTGCTATGCCATTTCGATGCGATGTTTACTAGACGAGCTGCAGCTTGTATACCACGTTGTGGAGTAATATGCTGGAATTATGGCGAACTACATGCGTAGTTCACTTACCGACTAACCTCCACAACTAGTGGACCACGTGGTGCACCGGTCTACACAGGCTACGGCAGCGCAGGCATATAAATCGATTGTGGGCTTTTCGTGCGAAAACAAACCCGCGCTAATCTAGCGTGGCTATTCTGCCGCTGTATTTCGCAAAAAAAATATATATATATATACATATATATATATACATACGAAAGCCGACGCCGCAACATCATGGGAGTGGATATTCGCCCGGCATCCGGCTGAATTGCGCGAGCGGAACTCGGCCGGCAGTGTCTCCTCATTGGCCGGCTGTAGTCACGTGGTTAATGCCGGAATCCTGAGGCAAAAAGCGCTTTGCCGGCACGGGTGTATTTGCCGAGTGTCATTTCGCGAGTGGCCGTCAAGCGAAGATGCCGGCATTTAGTGAGAGAACAATTATATGCCGGTAGTTTGACTTACCCACGCCGTCGCCACATCCGAAAACGCACGCCGTGACGGCAACAGTTGTCCGGTTCTGGTTTGGCCGGCAGTTTGCTTTTGCGGCCGGCCGTCAAGCGACGAGCGCCGGCACTTAGCGCACCGGTATTTGCGAGTTTCATTTCGCGAGCGGCCGTCAAGCAAAGAGTGCCAGCATTTAGACCCACGCCGTCGCCACGTCTGAAAACGCACGCCGTGACGGCAACAGAGTTGTCTGGTTGTGGTTTGACCGGCAGTTTGCTTTCGCGAGCGGCCGGCCGTCAAGCGACGAGCGTCGGCACTTGGCGCGGAGACAATTATTTGCCGGTAGTTTTACTTATCCATCGTATAGCCTCCCCTGAAAACAGGCAGCTGTGACTACTACGACGGCACAAGTCGGCCGGTTGTGGTTTGACCGGCATGCAGTTTGCTTTCGCGAGCGGCAGGCCGTCAAGCGACGAGCGCCGGCACTCAGCGCGGAGACAATTATTTGCCGGTAGTTTTACTTATCCATGGTATAGCGTCCCCTGAAAACATGCTGTGACTACTACGACGGCACAAGTCGTCCGGTTGTGGTTTGACCGGCATTTGCGCTGTTACTTCGTTTAACTCAGTACCTGACGGTATATCCTCCACTTAGAATGCCCTGCGAACTTCGCAAGTGTACCGTTGCCTTTCATAGTGCACATTGGAGGGAAAAAAAAGAGGAAAAAAAAACTACCGGCATATAATTGTTCTCTCACTAAATGCCGGCACTCTTCGCTTGACGGCCGCTCGCGAAATGAGATGACACTCGGCAAATACCCGTGCCGGCAAAGCGCTTTTTGCCACAGGATGCCGGCATTAACCACGTAACTACAGCCGACCAATGAGGAGACACTGCCGGCCAAGTTCCGCTCGCGCAATTCAGCCGGATGCCGGGCGAATATCCACTCCCCAACATCATGCATTGTCATGTCGCATGCTAGATCCATGTGCTACAATACAATCATAACGTAATTGTGTCCGCCACTGGCCACACTAAACGAAATGTGGTTCATAGCGTACTAAAAAACGTTGTGTAGGTTCGCAGTATATTCATTTGACTAGAGCGCTGTGACATACTGCCGCTAGTAAAAAACACACAAAGAGAGAGACGAACAGGACGACAAATGGACGGCTCTCTTGTGTGTGTGTTTTTTACTAGCGGCAGTATGTCATACAGCAAGCAATACCAACTAGGCCAAGAAGTTCTCAAGTGACTAGAGCGCTTGGCATAATTTTGTGCAATGGTGTGGTAAACGCCCAGCAACTGCAACAATAACGGTTTAACATTGAAGGGTCCATTCACATTTTGTGCTCTTCTCAAGCTACTTCTCCAATTGCAGTGGTTCTGTTATCGTTTCACTAGAGCACCAGTGAAACGATAAGTGTGTTCACTGTGTGACACATGTGCTCTCTTGCCGCAAAACATTTTGGATCATCGAATATTATGGAAAAAAGAAATCTGAGCTGTTGTCATATGTCTTGGATCTGATCAGTGCAGGAACTACCGCCCACCAGAAAGTTTTAAGGAAATGTTACTATGCCTTTTTTTCCCCTGATGAGCTTTAAAGGGACACTAAAGAAAAGAACGGTTTCTGCTGTATTAAAAAATTCGCCACTTGATGTTCTCGGCCAACCCCGGAATGACATAGTTTTGACAGTCTGTTCAGGCCTCGCTGACAATTTAACTGTTCATATGGGCCACATTCTGTTGTAGACAAATTGAAATCCTTGTCAACTTTCAAGAACGCTTACTGAGTGGGACCACAATTGTGAGGGGACATATCTGCCAAGGCTTGTTTTGTTTTTGGCGGCAAATTCAAGAAGTGTAACTTTTGATTTTGTATACATAACTTGCAAGTGACGTCAGTTCCTGTCTTCAGTCTGCCATCACCGAGCACATACGTCTCAGTGACCGCGCTGTGTTTACGTTCGTGCGCGGATAGTTCGGCGTAGTGAGCGTGTTTTGATCGTTTGCCTGACGAACGAGAATCGATCAGGACATTATGCAGCCTGCAGTGTCGTCAGTGGTGTCGCACGTAATGGTCGAAACAACTTCGCACGAGCCACCTGCAGCGGCGCACTTCGCCTCCTGCATTTTGCGACGCTCAAACTGCATGGATTTCGTCACTGATTGTGGCATAAAACCATGGCCCAATAACATGTTTGGCGCCCAGTCGGGGTTCGTTTCACCGAAGAGCTAAGAGGGCCTCCCGAAAACCAAGGCGCTATCGCTGTGTTCAGTTCGGTGCTTCACGTTTCAACAAAAATTGACCTCGCGCATAACTCCGTGGTGATACACTCGGTGAAAAGGTGAGGAGATTCGGAAGCATAACTTGCCTGTTGTGAAGTGACACCCGCACACACAAACGTTGCGCAACGTCTGAGGTCCTTTCTGTATAAGTGCGCATAAACCATCTGGTATACTTCTCGGACATCTCTTTCGTGCGGTCGCACGGCTTTGTGATAACGTTTGGCAAACAGTACGTACCCGCGCCTGTTTTTTTTTATTGATTTCCACTTCTCCTGCAGCAGTCAGATATTGCACAAATCACCGTTGCAATTTGCAGCGTTGACGGGAAATGCCAGAGCCGCAAAGCTTGAGTCGGTGTCGTCTGCTGCCATGGGCTCGGTAATGGCGGCGCATGCCGCGAAAGCTGCGAAATCGTATCCCAGAGTTCCGCGGTGTGACGTAGTTGCAAGTTATGTATTGTGAGTTGAGGTTTATCTGGTTAAATGAATGTGTTTTTAGTTATGCCTTGCCCGGGCTATATGTCTGTCTTTGAAACTTACTGAGCTCACAATGTGTTTTTCTTGTGTTTTTGAAAAGAAGTGTACTTGGCCACTCGTGCTCAGATTCGCTTGTCGCTTTTGTTTCTCTTTAACTGCATAAAAAAAAAATAGAACAGTTAAGTGCCTTGGATGGCTTGTACATCACATCAGGATTTAAAGTCTGTTCAATTCGCCTGTACCTATCTTAACTGGTTCTAGTCAGTGCACAAGAAGTTCAGAAATTGTGCAGCTCTACTTCATTGGTGTTACTCTGAAGCGATTGCAGAGCATATTTACCCCTGGATGTGATGTCAAATGCATGTAGCATGCCTAAATATGTAAACGTGCTCAACTCACATGGCTGTCAGCTTTCTGGAAAGCTAGCAGTTCGACAAAGATCATTTATTTGGAGACTGCAAAAAGCACCCAACCCATTGAATTGTGAATACCGCGAGTTGTCGCAACCATTTATAATGAAACGATAACATGGCAGCTCACCTCTCACCTTGTGATGTTGCATCTTCATATGTGTTTACACAGAAACTTTTTTTTTACTTACCACTCTTGAGGCAGTTTCTCCACGTTACCTGGAGATGCTCCTGGCATATACTTACTATACTTATATTACTTTTCTTATACCAGTCGTGATGAGAGCAAACTCCAAAAGCAATAAACACTACGATAAAAGCGTTGAAAAGGTAAACAGGGGGGCATGTGTGTTGATTCTCCTGTTCTTTGTCCAAAAATGCTTGAGGCCCGTGTACTTAGATTTAGGTGCACATTAAGTACCCCAGATGGTCGAAATTTTCGGCCTTCACTACGGCGTTCCTCATAATCATATCTTTGTCGTGTTCAATATGCTGCTTCCCACGTTCTAAGGCGAATGATGTTTAATCTGCAACGTGTGCAGTTACGCAGATGCATAAAATAATTTCCAGAAAGCTTACGACAGCAGGAATCGAGCTGTGTCCAGCCTGGTATGTCGAAATTCGGGGGTGAGATATTGCGAACATCCTGCTTTCCGAACGTTTACTTGCCTTCCCATAATTCGCCACGCCTTCGTCAGCGGAGCGGGACATGTGGCCCGGTGAATCATGAGAACGCTAGCGAAGAACGTTCGGAAAGCGAGGTGTTTACGCGATCTTGCATGACATGTGCCCCGGGAACTGCGAACAAAACGACCTGCGTGAAAACGTTTGTGATGTTGATCGCAATGTCTGGCCAGCCTCTTCTGTGACGTTTCCATTATACCCTAAGGGGGTTGCTGCCTTGTGGTACAGTAGATATCGCTTTCAGTGGCAGCCTACCGTTTTGTGCCGGTGACAGGTCAGATCAATGCATCAGCTCGTCGTGCGCCGCGTCTGCGTCGCGACGAGGTTTTTGGATCTCAGCCTCTGTTGCCAACTGCATGAAAACGCAGGGCTGTAGCCGGAAAAAATACTAAACGAAAGCGTACTGCAAGCCGCTTGCTAGCAGGGCCCCGCCGGGTAAAAATGAAACACTGAAAAGTGGATAATAACGTCCTAAAACACAATATGATTCTGAGGCACGCTGTAGTGGAGGGCTCCGGAAATTTGGACCACCTGGAGTTCTTTAACGTGCACCTGAATCGCCTCCATCTAAAATGCAGCCGGGATTCGATCCCGCGACCTTTGGGTCAGCAGTCGAGCACCATAATTACTACACCACCGCGGCGGAGAAGTGGACAAGGAGGATGACGTTGTAGGTGTTTTTGTCTCCAGTCGTGTTCGAGTAAGCATAAGGAGAAATAGACTTTGGGATAAGTCATTTTCTCTAAACGTCAACGCCTGGCTGCAAGTTATCGCTGAGAATAGCTTTTTCTTATCAGTCACGAAAAACTTTTCACATGATGAAAGGACTCTTCTTATAGACATGCTTTGCAGCGAAATGTGTTTAAATTCGTTCAGTGGAAACAAAATTATCAGCAAAGATCTCTCAATCAAAGATCCTAGAAATCCGCGCTTCTTCCGCTCCCCCTCGGACGGCTTGCCCTCTAGAGGCTCCTTCAGAACGATGCCCAGAATGTTTCGTCCACTTAACGTCACGGTTTTTGTACTTCAAGTGGACGGAACTTTGTTGCGTCGCCGGTGACACCGCTCAGGTTGTCCTGCAATGACAGCGCTGAGGCTGTAACAGCACTATCGCCCACGCTCTATAGCTTTAAAGATACACTAAGGCGAATGTTCAGTCGACGGGCATTGTTAAATTACCGTTCCAGAAATCTCAAAGCTCTGGTTTTGTACACACACTAAAAGAAAAAGCTTGATTTAGGAGGAAATTGCCATTCAAGGGTTCGCGTATATCTGTAAATCCAGATCGCTAGCCCCCATAGCGACTTCTTGCTGAAGGTTTCCTTTATTTTTCTTTGGCGGCCCCCTTTTAAAAAAGGGGGGGGGGGGGTAGGCATATTTGTCTTTCTTTTCCACAAGAATAACCTTTTTTTTGCATTTCCTTTCGTCAAAACTCTGTACATGCCACTTTTCTATCAAGAATTCTATGTCAGGCTCATCATGCTGTTCATGATCGGGAAGTACCAGGCGCGCGATGGTAACACAACGAAAGCATGCGGGACGATTTTTGTTGTGTGGCAGCGAAACGCTCCAAATACGCTCCTTTCTTTTTTCTTTTAGAATGCTGTTAAATTGGATCACAGGCGACCAAACTTTTCTTCTACACTACACTCTAAAAAGAAAGGGAGTATTTGGGGCGTCTTTTTGCCACACAACAATAGCTTAAGAATAAGGTTCGTAGCGTTGCTGGGGGTTGGGTTCGTATAGTCGGCCAGATCTTTAACTGGGATCTTTAGCGTGCGTGAGGAGGCGACTTTTCTGTGCCTCAGCGCCATATGACGGAGCCAAGTTGCAGAAAGGGTGAGGGTAAGCGCATGCCCACAAAGCGTGCTCAGCTGAGCTCATCATCCGCTAGGCTGTTCCTTCTTAAGACGTCTTGGACGTTGAATAGTTGGGCAACTACGCTATTCTCGAAACACACTGAGTTCTTTTTTTTTTATATAGTACAATGATGATTTTAAAATAAAAATGCTATGACAGTCGGGCACCTGTCGTCTTTGCACATGAACTCTACGTTGAGGCGGAAATACTTAGCCGCACTTAAAGTTGAAATGAGCAATGAAAAGAAAACTTTTGAATTCACTTAAATATTAACTTTAGGGCAGAGTATATGTAAAAGTTGTAGCAGGTGACAATTTATGGCCTACCCATTTCTCAGAAGTCTGTTTTGAAAACACGTAATTTCAGATATTAATAATCGAAATTGAGGGCCCCGATCGAGGCGATATCGAAACTGAGCGCGCAGGGCGCCCATGAAATGCTGCCGGTGTGTTACGTCAGTCTGTTTGACCGGTACTCCACGTGACAAATTTTGAAAAAGGCGCGTCGCGGCAGAGTCTGGTCAAGGCTAACGCAAGTTGTCGGAATTACACAAGTGCACCACTTACTCATTGCATGTGATGTTTCGTGCTTATCTGATTCTTTCGCGCTTTAGCGAAGAAAACTGCAATTTTCATTCTCTTTTTTTTTTTCACTGTACAGCGTAAGACTAGGGGGCAACTTCCTGCAGACAAGCGAAATAGTTCTCTGCGCTCATTCAGAGATTAAAGGGACACTAAAGGCGAATATTAAGTCAACGTTGATTGTTGAATTAGCGGTCCAGAAACCTCGTAGTGCTACTTTTGTGCCAAGGAAGTGCTTATATATTGAAATAAAATCACGTTTTAGTGGTCCGCATCGCAATAGGAGAAGTTCAAATCACCCGCCTGAAAGCGGTCTTTCTCATGTCACTTTTGCCGTGCCCAGCGTTGCCCGCCTTTACTGCGCGGCGGTGTGCACCATTTGGGCATTCGGCAACATCACATGCATGCGGCATTTTGTCGAACTTTTTGTCACAGCGACTTTCATGAGCGCGCAAAACATGCGGCAGTGCGCGATACCGAAACTACCACTGAGACGCGACCGCGTGAGCGAAGCAGGGCACCGGCCGAAGCGCTGGTCGGCGAAAACCTCGAGCTGCTGCACCTCGCCCGCCACCTTATGGCCGCCGCGTGCTCATAAAATCCGCTTTTCTCGTTTTCCTGTGCTGCCCTCTCTGCTGGTTTGCTAGGAGGGCGAAGCTTTGCGGGGTGATTCGGGACAACCGGACCACGTTGCCTCCGGGACGGCTTGCATGCTGAACTGTATTCACACGTTTCCTTTGAGAATGTTCATCGTTCCCGCTCCGTTCATAATCGCACACGGGCGCGACGATGGCGAACTGCTTTTGTTCCTGCAAGCAAAGCATTAATAGATAACGGCGTCGCGTTTTAGTGTTTGCCCATTAAAAGCGTGCAGCACGCTTAAAACTGCGCCATGCACTACCGAGCAGTTAGCTGAAGTTACTTATCATAATAGAGTTGTCAGCTACTAAGCCGTACTGGTGCGCTTGCCGCCTGTCGCGATCGCACCTCCGTGCATTTCCAGTGCTTATATGAAAGGCATCGCCGCACTGGCGCCGTGACAGTAGCCCCCTTTGGATTCTCGATACGCTTCACCGCATAACACCATGGCATTGCGGCAAAGCTGACTTTAAGAATCCACTACGACTGCAAACGGATTGACTGGCGAAAGCGCGAGTTCAAGCCCTCGTTATGATCAATGCGGCAGCGGCGGTGGCTTCAATTAATGCAGTTTCATACCTGCAATTTAACCAATAATTCAGAAAATCTGACTGCGAGGCGTTTCAGCATCCGAAATTTCTGACGTTCTTATACATTGATCTTATGGGGCTTGTGGAGATGCTGCAAAAGCATCCTAATTTTTGAGCATGTCCGAAAAATTGGCATTTGACGATATTCTCTGTTGTGCTTATTAGTACTGATGTGCATTGGCATACCCCATTCGATATGATGGCTTTTGCAACAGCCTGCCAGTCCCCCTATTCAGATTTTTTTTTCATGCATCCCATTAATAATTTTCGGTTATAACAGTGGAATTTTTGTGGCACTTGAATATTGTTATAAGTGGATTCGACTACATATGTATATAAAGGCACAAAGAAAATTGATCCTTAAAGGGCCCCAAACCACGCAGAGGTCAAAACTGAGTTGTGGTGTTTCAGCTGTGTATGAGTCTATAAACGAAACGCGTAGCAGTGAAATTTTTGAAACGGCACTATAATAGTGGAGTTACATGCATTTGATGATTGGAACGTGGCCCTCGCTTGTTTTGCTCTTTCTTTCGCTATGCTCTGTTTGTTGGCTGGTGTCTCCTCCTTGCTGGGCGCCAAGCAACATGACGAAGAGCAGGGAGTGTGACTGCGAGCCAACAAACAGGTTCTTGTTCAACAAATTGATACCATCTGCTCCACTTGACATCACCTCATTACTGAGGTGACATGACACACACTAAATACCGGAAAGGCCCGGAGAGAAGCACTGAATTGTTTTTTGACTTTGTGGTGTGTCCATAGCATTTAATGCTGCTGCATTTGGCATTGTTGATCTTGATGGCATTATGAACTTGATACGTGTGATTACTTGAAACATTAAAAAAATATTGGAGGTGGTTTTGGGGCCCTTCAAGAAAACTTGTCCGAGGCACCAAATTAAACCACTGACCCTTCGTTCCAGGATGAGACGCTTCAGAAAATTCAGCCCCGAGCACATACATGCTCCTCTGCAAACGGCGAGCTCTTCACAGACATCTTTTAGAGTTGGCGATGCACACCTTCTGAGCTGCTCCAGCTGCTTCAGTGTTGCAGAGGCTTGTTATGTAACTGCCTGTGAGATGGCGCAAAAGGCCTATGGTGCGTCCTTGTGGGCCCTATCTAGAAAGCAATCTTTGAAGTGATGTACGATGTGTTCGTGCCGCTCAGTTAGCATTTGAGCGAGTGCTAGCCTGAATGTTGGCAGTCGCTTGTTGGAGGACCAGCAATGTCAGAAAGTTGCATCTGTTGTGGTCAGCAGCATTCCGATTGTCTCTCCATAACATTGAACCGCAGGGCGGCTCAACTGTGAGTTCTCGTGCACTTGCCGCAACGTTCCGTGGCATTGAATATGATACACTGACATTATTCCATAGCCATGGACCATGTTGGAGCACCGGTTCTGTGGAACGACACATGTCGCATCATGTGCAAGCCATCTTATGCTTTACGACCTACAAGCACCACCATGCTCTGTGCGGCTTGTCGGGGTTACACTCAAACCTCGATATAACGAATTATCGGTTATAACGAAGTAAATGAAGAATAGTCTTGTCATAGCTAGTGTTACAAATAAACGTTTATAACGAATTTTCGGATATAATGAAGTTATTTTCGTGGCAGATGTGACTGTTATAATGAGGTTTGAGTGTATCAGTTTCTCTCTTCATATAGGTGTGGTGACATCGCTTTAAAAAATGTTGAGCAGGTTGTATGTTACAGGATTCAACCTCTTTAAAAAGCAAAATTATTGAAAAGGCGGATGAATAATTTTCTCTCCCTTTGTATGGGGTATTACTTATATTGTCCTCTTTCTGTACAGCTGATGAAGACTTAGACGATGAAGAGGTTGATGATGAGGAGCTCGATGACGAAGAGCTAGATGATGAAGAACTTGACGAGGAGTCTGAAGATGAGGACGGTAAGTGGCCTTTTGTATTGCACTCATTGGTGAACATAGATCGTCAGAAGAATTAGAGCTCATTCAGACTCAAACTCACAAAACATCTCCTCAACCGGACTTGCTAAACTTTTTCTCAACTGGACTCACTCGCATTCAAACTCAGACATATTACTCAGCTGGACTCACTCAGACTTACGGCTTGACCTGAGCTTGAGTGAGTCGACTCACAAGTCTGTTAGTGTAAAATGAGATTTTTTGATCTTGGTGTCACTGCTCTCAAATGCCAATATATCTCACATAATCGGTGATCTACAATACGCCTTTTGATCTTGTACCTTCAAGTACAAATTATCGGTGGTTTCAATTCCGTAAGCACATTTTTATAAAATACACGACTCGCACAAGATGTTTTATCAATAACACCCCATGAAAGAATGTGGGGGGAGGTCATGGCACCCCTTCTCATAACTCATGCCTCTGATTAATAGATATTGAGGTCACACATGAATGCTAGTGTGTTGAGATATGTGTAAATGGACTTAAGTATAAACATAAGCTGATATAAGGCTGATAGTAATGCTCAAGATGAGTAGATAGGACCATACGTCAGCAACAAAAGGTGGAGCTCACTCAGACTCACTCAAAACATATATTTTGCGCTTAGGGCTCACTCGGACTCACTCTCCAATATTTTTCTCAACCGGACTCACTCGGACTCAAACTCGCCAAAATATTACTCACTCGGACTCACTCAGGCTCAGACTTGCGGCGCAATCTGTGTCTGAGTGAGTCATTCATGAATTAGTTTGCCGACCTATGATGATGAATGTATCAAAATTTGTTGTAATGGTGCCGTGCTTCAGTTTAATTATTGAGAAAAGGGCGGATTTGAGAGATTCTTTTATTTGCCTAGCTGCGATGAATGGCGGCTATCTCCTTTGCCAAGGCTAGGAGATTGAGCATTACCTCTTTCATGCATCAGTGCCGGTTGGTGCTCTCCACCACGTGTAGCTTTGTATAAGCTTATTGTCGAACTGACTGCTGGATAATATAGCTCCATATGAACTCAACCAGAGGTTGTGTGAGGTTGAATCGCAATAAGCGCAAGTAACTGATGGCGAATTTGCACTCCTAGAACAACAAACAGATAACCTCCACCATTAACAGGTTTGGCACAATGGAGTGAAGAGATTAAAATGTGGATGCACTACCGTAAAATCCTGAGCAAGCGCCCCTACCCGGGCAAGCACCCCCCTCCCTTTTTCGGGAGATTTGAAATATGCGCCGCCTTCTCTCCTCCCGCCATTTTCACTATTTCATTCAGGGTTCTTATTCGATTGATGAAAACGGATAAAAACAGTGAATGCATGCACATTCAATAGAGCATTTCATTAGAAGCAGGCTGTGCATTCTTTATTCTTAGCAGCTGTTCCAGCGCTACCTTGAATTTTGATCTGGGACTGAGCAAGCGCCCCCCCCCCCCTCCAAATCTTATTGGGTTATCCATCACCATAGGGGGGAGCGCAGTGATGCTACCGCTGCGCCAATTGCGCCAGACTGCGCCAAAGTGCCCTGGCTGCTACAACCTGCTACATTTCCTCAAAATTTGGCGATTCTGCGCCAAGCCTGCGCCAAAGCGGTGTACTCTGACTTTCAGAAATGAAACTAACTACATGAAGTTTCCCTATTGAGAGCGACATCGCGCTGTACGCGGACGTTCTCCGTGCGAGTGATGAAAATGGAGACAAAATACAGTGTAACCTCGTTACAACGGATCTGTTCACAACAGACATTCGGATATTACATACCAATTTACGGCGTTATGCTGACCTCCGTATTAGTTCCATTGATTGAGCTTCGTTTACAACGGATTCTGGTACAATGGACATTCGGATATAATTGACTAAAATTTCAGGCCAGCAAGGTGGTCAGGACTCCTTTAGAGCGGACTTTTCTACCACGGTCATTAACGTTCGACTTCAAACATCGCTTAGCATACTTTCGGGACGGGAGCAGCGCACCGCGGATATCGACGTACCGATTTAAGAACGAAGGTCGCCGATCCCCAGTCTGTCAATGATCAGCTATGCCTAGCTGTAGCGACAAAAAAAAAAAAAAAACGGCGCGCAGCGTGTTTGGTGTTGCGTTTGGGACGCTGACACGCGAAATTGCGAGCCGCTGCCACCGCTTCTCCGCGCGGTCGCTGCGCGGCGAGCTTGGCCGGGGGGTCCGCTGCCGATGCGCAAAATGCCCATCCGCGGTTCTGAGGAGCCAGCGGGCGATGCGATTTGTTGCTTGAGACGAAGGGCGTTACGGCTTCTTCGCTTTCGCATGTCCGCTAGCGCGATGTTCTTGCCTGCAAAGTTCGGATTTGGCTCGTACATCGGCACCGTGAACGGAGTTAGGCCTAACCAGGACATCTAGTAGAAAGCTCGGTTGCGATGTGCGTGGCCGCGGTGCCCGATGTTTCAAAGTACGTCATGCTCGATTGCGAGTACAAGGAGTTGTCCCGCGGTGGTCTTCGTCATAAGCTTCGAAGTGCTGATAAGAAGAACCTCGAACAGCGGGTCCAACGAGTCAACGCTATTAGTCGCACGTCTGCGATGTTCGCGACGAGTGCGGCGCGCTATCGTAATCTGATGATTGAGCTTCCGCTTGCAGCTGCCCAACTAAAGCGTTCCAAATTATCGTCGACCCGTAAACACAGAACGAGTGCGAACGCGTCACTAAGTAGCGCAATTTTCTACAGCCACGACCTCGCGACGCACAAGCAGCAGACGACGATCCCGAAGCGAGCATTAACACGTTTTGGCTGCTTCTGCGGTAATACCGCAGAAGCAGCCAAAACGTGTTTTTCGTACGCTTGTTGCTGAATGGAGGAGCGAGCTGAAACGGAGAACTTGAACGCGGAGAAATGCTCTTTACGACGAGCCCAAAATGGTGGCGCCCAGTTGCGCCGTTGCCGAGCTATAATTTTGAAAAACGCTTTTTTTTATATTTCCGCAATTTTTGCCAAGTCGGCAGACTCAAAACAAATTTTTTATAGCACTTCTACGTAGTTTTCATTGAAGATATTTTGGAATCTGATAGAAATAGGCTACAGAAACTGAAAATGCGATTTTTCAAAAATCGCATTTTTTGGTCCCCCGTTAAAAATAAGACCATGTTTGTGACTCTTAATTCTCTCCGGTTATAACAGACCCATTCAGTGTTTACATGAAAGTCTGTTGTAACAGTACCTGGATTTTACATACTCCCTTTGCAACAGACCAAAATCCTCTTCACTATGAAGGCCTGTTGTAATGAGGTTATACTGTATCAATATGGTGTTGTCAAGCGGACGAAGGAACTGCGTTTTGTGTTTTTTTTTTTTTTTTTGTAATCAAAGCATCAACTGTAGGCAACACGGCGTAGCAGCAGTCAAGCGACATGCAGCCATGAAACGGCACATTGATGCTGCCAGTCGTCATTGAGACGCTTCAGGTGGGCTGCAGCGGCCGAAAACGATCCAGCCGACTTTGGAATTCGGCAGTCCATGGAACGTTTTGCAGTGTGACCGCGTGACAAACGCAGAAACTCTGTTTGTGCTTGGCATGACGCTCAAGGGCATCCCATACTCGTGGGCTGACACAGCAACTGCCTTGTTTCCCAAGTTATTTGGAGATTCCGAAACAGCGAAGCAGTTTAGTTGTAAGAGGTTCAAGGCATCCTACATAGTTAGTGATGGCCTCGGGCCGTATTTCAAGAAACTTGTGCTTGACGAGCTGAACAAGCCGGATGTGGTTTTATCTGTTAGCATTGACGAGACCCCTCTTCCTGAACAGAGGTGCCAACATCTTGATGTTGTAGTTAGGCATTTCTCCAACAAAATGCAGCGAGTTGTGGAACACCTGCAGTCTTTCCGGCTGGGCTCTGCGACTTCGGAAATTTTGGCTAGTGAAGTGCGGATAGCAATGATGGACCTGCCGCAGAAAAATGTCATTTGCTTTTCTACGGATGGCCCTAATGCAATGAAAAGCTTCAGAAAAAAGATGCAAGAAGCATACCCTGACATCATAGATGTAGGAGAGGCTGCTTGCACAAAGTGCACAACTCATTTGCCCGCGGCTTGAGTGTTGTTGGCTTGGATGTCGACGCTGCTGTGGTCGATGTTTATTACTTTTTTAAAGAATTCTTCGGCTCAGAATGAATTGTTGAAGGCAGAACACCTGCTCCAAAAGCTAGTTTTGCTGCTCCAAAACGCAATTTTGCCTGCTCCAAAAGCTGCTCCAAAGTGGCCTAAGCCAGTAGCATCACTGGGAGCGCTTGCTTGGGATTTTACGGTAGCTACAGTCGAAATCTGATATATCGAACCCACATATATCGAATTTTCGGCTATGTCGAACTCGTAAATTATTCCCTTGAAGATCCTTTGTAAAAGTATAGAAGTTCGCATGTCTATATCGAACGGTATTTTTACCCGCCATCGGATATATCAAATGCTGCGCGAGCTGGAAAGCGTCCTTCGGCACTTGCTGAGCCCCGCGACCTTCGCGACACCGCGCCTCAGCTGACGCTCGAAAAACGTCAGGGCGAGAGGGCTCGGACTGTACTCTTGCTGGGCGCGTTCTCCAACTTGTGGAATGGCTTTTTTTTTTTCTCTTTTTTTCTCTTTCTCCTACGCTCTCCGCGATACCGTCGGCTCGGAGAGCAGGAACAAAGGAGCCGACGGCTTCCTCCTTTCGCCTTTTCTTTCTTTTTTTGTTGCTGTTTTGCGAGTTTTGATCAGCCAACCATTGCTGCTGCCCTCGGAGGTAGCCCGGGCGCCCGGTTAGCCATCGCCGCCATCGCGACTGTTCGCGAGCACTTTGTTTGCGGATTTCACTTCCGCGAGTTATCGCATACCACCGCATTCCTCTTTTGCGCGCTCCCCTGTGAGCTCAAAAACATTGAGCTGAAGTTTCTGCTGGCCAACACGACAGCGAAGCTGCAACTGCTCGACCAGGGCATCATCAAGTCCTTCAAGGTGAGCTGAATGTTGACCTGCTTGGTGCCATTCAAATCGTGACGAGCGCCTGGCGAGACGTGAAGACGTTCACACTTGGCCTCGAAGAAGGTGAAAGCAGCAAAACTCTCCAGAAATTCACTCGCTTCGCCACCAAAGCGGCCGGAAAACCACACGGCGAGCCGGACGCGGAAAAAACGATCCGAGACCGATTTATCCGCCATGCGAAAGCGGATCTCCTGGCCGCTTCACGGGAAGCCGTACCTTGGCTGCACTAGCTCAAACCACGTGATGTAAACACCGGCCGGCCACAAGTTCAACATGGCGGCCAGGGCGTCGGCGGTGGCTCGCATCGACGCAATTGCAAACTACCCGTGCAGCAAGACAAAGCTCACAGCCTCGACATGGATGCGTTCCTCTAGAGCCTGCTTTGGATTAAGATTGCCGAGAAGACTGGAATTCGCAGAAGGTGAAGCAGTGGCGAGTCGGCGTTCCCCGACCTGTCTCGCTTTTGCACAGCCGGGTGAATCCGTCACCGCTGCTGGCATGTCTGCTTATGTAGTTTCTGCTGTTTTATGTACCTCCCGAAACAGTGGTTTGAAAAGAGGAAAGCTATTTCTTTTCCGTGTTTTGCATGCATAACTTGAATTCGGTGTGAAATTAAATGCTCAGGAAACAGGAAAAAGCGAATGAATTCTCGAAGTGGCGAAGGCTGCGCAGGCGACGGCATGCTGGAGAGGCAGAACAAATGTGAACATTTTCGACGCGCGCGAACACGTTTTTTCGGCCGCTCTGGTGCTTTCGCTTTCTCTTGGCTTCTCAAGTGTGAATGCACCAGGTGACGGCGGAACTTGCGGAAACCAGTGAAGACTGCGATGGCAAGCGCATAGACGACGCATTTCACGAGTTGTCGTCTCTCTTCCCGGCTGCTGTTCCACCCGACGTGTCTGCGGACGATATTGAGAAGCGGACTGCAATGTTCAGGCTGTTGCAAGCCTCGCTGACGAGGACATTGTAGCTGCGGTCGCAGGGACCCAGGTCACCCAGGCCGACAGCTCAAGTGGCGACGAAGATCGTCTGGACGTTGCGGCGGCTACACGCGCGTACTCCGCCGCTGAAATGGCGGCAGCGTTTGGCTTGATTCATCGTTTTTGCGGCGACATGGAGTGAACCGAACGGTCGCATCTGGACAGCCTCGATAAGATCGAGGCCAGCTTCTTCAACTTCACTTCGAAGACGAAGAAGCAGGCCAAGATAAGCCATTCTTTTGCGCAAATTAAACATTCTGTTGCATCGTGTATGTGGAATTAGTTGTCATTCTTGAATGCGCCTATTGTAAGTGATCGTACGCCACTGGTAAGGTCTCGGGGCCTGTATTTTTTTATATCGAATTTTTCATATATCGAACTAATTCGCAATCCCCTTTGAGTTCGATATATAGTATAACCTCATTACAACAGACCTTCATAGTGAAGAGAATTTTGGTCTGTTGTAAAGGGAGTATGTAAAATCCAAGTACTGTTACAACAGACTTTTATGTAAACGCTGAATGGGTCTGTTATAACCGGAGAGAATTACGAGTCACAAACATGGTTTTATTTTTGAGAGGGGACCGAAAAAAATGCGATTTTTCGAAAATTGCATTTTCAGTCTGTAGCCCATTTTCTATTTGATTCCAAAATATCTTCGCTGAAAACTACGTAGAAGTGCTATAAAAAATATTTTTTTTTGCATCTGCCGATTTGGCGTACATAGCGGAAATAGCAAAAAAAGAAAAGCGTTTCTCTAAGTTATAGCTCGGCAACCGGGCGCCAACATTTTGGGCTAGTCGTAAAGAGCATTTCTCCGTGTTTAGGTTCTCCGTTTCAGCTAGGTTCTCCATTCAGTAACAAGCGTACAAAAAGCACATGTTTGAAGTTCAATTCAAGCCTCCGATTGGCTGCTTCTGCTTCAGGATCTTAGTCTGCTGCTAGTGTGTCGCGGGGTCATGGCTGTCGAAAATTGCGCTACTCATTGAAGCGTTCGCACTCGTTCTGTGTTCGCGGGTCGACGATAATTTAGAATGCCTTAGTTTGGCAGCTGCAAGCGGAAGCTCAATCACCAGATTACGATAGTGCGCTGCACTCGTCGCGAACTGCAGACGAGCGTAGAACATCGCAGACATGTGGCTGTTATAGCGTTGACTCGTGGGACCCGCTGTTAGAGGTTCTACTTATCAGCACTTCAGAGCTTATGACAAAGACCACCGTGGGACAACTCTTTGTACTCGCAATCGAGCATGACGTACTACTTTGAAACATCGGGCACTGCGGCCACGCACATCGCAACCAAGCTTTCTACTTGATGTCGTGGCTAGGCCTAACTCCGCTCACGGTGCCGATCTACGAGACAAATCTGAACTTTGCGGGCAAGAACATCGCGCTAGCGGACATTGCGAAAACGAAGCAGCCGCAATAGGCAGTTTTGGAATAGCGTACGCTAAGTTAGCGTTAGCGGCCCGCTATTTCTGTCACTTAACGGGAGCCCGCAAGCGGTTAGCGTATGACGCATGCGCAGTTGCGCGAAAAGCCACCGCAAAGCTTTGCGTACGGTATTCGAAAGCTCTCTTCGCCGCAAGCAACGAATTGCATCGCCCGCTGGCTCCTTAGAACCGTGGATGGGCATTTTG
The DNA here is from genome assembly GCF_013339695.2 of Rhipicephalus sanguineus. Taxonomy (NCBI): domain Eukaryota; kingdom Metazoa; phylum Arthropoda; class Arachnida; order Ixodida; family Ixodidae; genus Rhipicephalus; species Rhipicephalus sanguineus. The sequence goes on from NC_051176.1 coordinate 147,525,666, forward strand.
CGCATCGGCAGCGGACCCCCCGGCCAAGCTCACTGCGCAGCGATCGCTCGGTGAAGCGGTGTCAGCGGCTAGCAATTTCGCACGTCAGCCCGTCAGCGTCCCAAAACGCAACACCAAGCACACTGCGTGCCGATTTTTTGTCGCTACAGCTAGGCATAGCTGATCATTGACAGACCGGAGATCGGCGGCATTCATTCTTAAATCGGTACATCGATATTCGCGGCGCGCTCTTCCCGTCCCGAAAGTATGCTAACTGCCGTATTCACTAACCGACCTTAACTTATCGCGGTAAGGCTACTTACGAAAGGAAGAGAAAAGTATAAGTATAAGAAAAGGATAAGGTGAGTTTCAAAAACCTGCCTTATCTTGCCATAAGTGCGCCTTATGAAAGGCGTCCTTAACTCGTCAAGTATGTGCCCTGGGAGCCAGGGTAGGTAAAGTTTTGTTACAAAATGATTACTTCGAGCAACAATAAATTAGTTTCATTGCAAGAAACCAATAATGGTATGCACAAAAGCACCCATGCGTAAACACCAAAAATGTTTGCTAAGGCACCGCCCGCTTTTGGTGAAATCCGCATTCTTTGTCTGGTCACATTTGTTGAACCCCCGTCGACACAGTCTGGTCGCAAGAGCACGATTGCTATTTCGACGTCTTCTCATGTACGTTTTTGCTTTGTTCGTTGACGGTATTTTCGTGTTTGCTTCAGCGTTTATCGTTATCTCTCACTTTTGTTTACTTCACTTGATTTATGCAATTGGTTGAGCAGTTTAGAGTCTTTTGCCTTCTTAAATTGCGTTCATTATGAAACGACGCACCAGGCGAACTTCAACGACGAAGAGTGCGGCATCGCGGCCATGTCGTGGCGTCTTGGCGGATCTCGTCAACAAGTACCATGAGGTACTGCGTTGTTGACTTTTTTTCGGGCCATGAACGTGAACGAACTTCGTAAACAGTGTACTCTGTGCGTGTGTGTGTTATCTTGTGAGTTTCTTGAATACAATGTTTACCACCACCACCACCACCATCGGTATTTTCCTGCAGAGGCAGCACTGCGAGCAACTTCTTCACGGCACTTTTTCTAAAGCGGAAGCGACACAGAAATTCGTGCCCATCGTAGGTCTCCATCGGGTTCCACTGATGACTCGTCGCGGCGGGTACGCGTATGCATACGCTGTGCCGTTCAATATTTTTTATTACGGTCCACATATAATCAACGAACTGCGCATAGTTGTCCCCCGCCATGTTGTGCGTCTACAATGAAGCCTTAAGGTAGGTCATAGGCTACCTTAACCGAGCCTTACTTATGACGGCGATAAGTACGAGGAAAGTTCTGCGATAAGTACAAGGTTCGTTCTTGAAACGCGTTAAGGGCGGACTTATGGTTAAGGGCGACTTAAGTCATAAGGATAAGGTTAAGTTAGGTTCGTGAATACGGGGGTAAGCGATGTTTGAAGTCTGAAGTTATTAATTTGGTATGTCCGTGGTAGAAAAGCCCGCTCTAAAGGGGTCCTGACCACTTTGCTGGCCTGACATTTTAGTCAATTATATCCGAATGTCCGTTGTACCAGAATCTGTTGTAAACGAAGCTCAATCAACGGAAAAAAATGCGGAGGGCGGCATAACGCCACAAATTGGTATGTAATATCCGAATGTCTGTTGTAAACAGATCCGTTGTAACGAGGTTAAACTGTATCCGTGTTCGACTGTATAACATTGTATTGCCAATGTGGCTGACTGATGCGAGTTGTTTGAGAGAATTGCAATGCATTTGAAAATTAGACTTCAATTAAATTTTTGGTGTTGGAAATTGGATCACCATAATGTCATCTGATCTATGTTGCCCGAAAATATTGGCGAAATAAACAAGGAGCCCGCTATTTGTTATCCTCATCCGTGCTAGAAAAAAATAAAGTAAAGTGAAACGATTGAAAGCACACATTAAATTACAGTACTCTCTCAGTATAAAACGGAAATCTCTTAATTAAACAGATTTGCTGCTTAAATGGGACAACTGCCTCTGATAGGATTGGTTTCGTTTTTGCACCCCTGTTCATCTCTCGGTAAATGGAAATCCTGTTAAATGGAACATATTTTTTTGGTCCTTTCAGGTGTCATTTAATGAGTCTACTGTGTTTTAAAGTTGGTGTGTAGAAATAGTGAAATAAGAATGTGCGATATTAAAGGCCATTACAGGGGTTTAACTATTCAGTGATGGGAATGATTTCAGCAACACTGGTTTCATTGTGAAATTCCTAAAGTAGAATGACCTTTTTTTTTTTCTTGCGCTACTAAGCTTATGGAGTGATGTAGCCTGTGGAAATGCAAACAATTGTGTGCCGACTAGAATGAGGTAGAAGAGGTGTTCACCTTTAGCGACAATTTAGTCTTGCATACTTTAAACCTTCCAACACAGTCTGTCATTGGGATGATGGTATCTATGGGAGGTTTTCTGGGTGCCTACTAAGTGGGATTACATTTTGAATCACTGACTCTTGATAGCGGCTGTGGTTGTAAAATGTGGCTTTAGCCAAGAAATAGGTACATGCCTTGTTACACAGTTTCCTCGAGTTATTGATATTGTGATCATATTGTAGTGCCAGCTCCGAAGGCCACAAAACAAGAATCTGCTGCAACAAAGGCACAAGGTCAGCAGCAGAAAAGTCCTGTGAAGCAGTCACCACAGACGCCAAAGGAGAAAGTTCCTGTGGTGGCAGCTGTCAATGGCAAGCGTAAGGCAGAGTTTGATGCAGGATCCTCTCCGGCAAAGAAAATTCGATTAGAAGGTGAGTCTAGTAGTATTGTGAAGCAGCCGTCATGCACCAGCTCTGTCATTTTTAAGGTGTGCGATGGTATTCGATGCGGTGTGTTCATTGGACTAAGTGGAGAGCGAGTGGTTTGGTTTAGTAAACATAACCTTGGCATTGCACCTGTCTGGGCGTCATTTAAGGTATTGATGACAAGTCACTGCAGCAGACCGGACGCCGTAGCATATTACCAAAGCGCGTTGGACCTGCCTTTTTTCTTTCTTTTTTTGTTTTTTGTTTTCGACATCAAGTCATGGCTGCCTGATGTTCAGTTCAGAAAAATTTTAAAATAAAACCACGCGACTGCGCTGGTGCGCCACCGTATTGCAGTGCTCTCAACTATGCTTTGAGCAAAGCAGCCGTGTGTGTGGAGCGTGGTGAAACAAGCGGCTGCGACAAAGTGCACTATACCTTACAGACTTGTAGTGGGTGCTTCGCCAATTCACAAAAGGAACAATAATGGCGTAGTGGGCCCTTCGCAACTGTACTCACAGTAGGCATTCTAGGATAGCTCGAAATGGCCAATGTTATGAGCACAGACATTCCTTTCCTTGTGGCACGTTGTCCACAAAGACGCGAAGCCAGGCGAGCGATTGAGAAGGCGATGCGAATGGGGCCCAATTACGCTATCGCGTTTTGCTCTTGAAGGCGAAGCTCAAGTTTTGAATGTGCAATAGTTTCCTCCAACCTGCTTCGTAGGAATTAAGGAGTGCACTTTATTTCATGAAATTGAGGGCACTTTAATAATTTTTTGTTTTCAAATATATTCGAGAGCTTTCAATAATTTAGAGAGTGTGCATAGAACTTGTGTATAATTCTTTGCCTGTTTTACACTTCAGGGAAAATTTTCAAATTAGTAAAGATAGGACTACAGTAGAAGCTCGTTATAACGAAGCGGGATATAACGAACTAATGGATATAACGAAGCAATCGTAATTCCCCTTGAAATTCCCATAGACGCCCCTGTATTTAAACCTCGAAGCTAAAATTTCCTCGCAATGGATATAACGAACCTTTTTTTTTCCCCACCGAGCATTTACTGACCATTTTGGTAGCCAGCAAGTCAATGTCTTATAGCGCGCGACGGTTTACGTGCCATCATGGATGCGGTAATTCAAAACTCGCGCTCCCGAGGAGCCGTCTGCCAACACGCGCGAGGGTGCTCGTCTGCCTGCCTCCCCTTCCACTGAAACTCGTGGACCCACCCGCGCACGTCACCCGGCCTCCCCTCTCCCGCGGAACTCGTGGACCCGCCCGCTCTCCTGTTGCGCGCGTGGACGGCTACGCGGCGACCGCGCGGCTTGGGCGTGCGCCTTTTTGCTTGTTGTTCGCTGCGTGTGCATCAGAACAGCATCTCTCTCGGTTCCCGCCGCTAGACAGGAGATGGACGACGGCAACGGCAAACGAAAGCGCAAAACGATTACAATCGAGCAGAAGGCGGCTATGTTGAAAGCTGTTGAGTCCGGCGTCAAGAAGAAAAAAGTTGCCGAAGATTTCGGCGTAGCGTTGAGCACGGTACTGACGGTACCGCAAGCGTGTAATCGACCGAATTCTACTCAATATGAGCATGAAGCGCGAGACTACAATCGACCTCTACATGGCGATTGAGATGCTACAGGCTGCTTGGATGTCTGTAACAGCAAGCACGATCGCCAACTGCTTCCGGCATGCTTCATTTGGCGTCAACAGCGGCGGTGACAGCGAAGATATCGGTGCTGCCGCCAATGAGGGTGCCGCGGGTGACCAAGACCTGGCGTCGTGGGACGCTCTCCTAGACGCCGGAGTTGTGCCCGACTGCGACACCTTCTGCACGTACGTCAGTGCCGATGCTGACGCGGTGACAACCGAAAAGCTGATTAGAGGCTGAAATAGTGCGCGCGGTGACAGGGGTGGTGAATGACAACAGTGACGAATGTGTCGACGACAGCCCGGAGTTGGTGAACCCGATGTTCCGACGTCCGCGCAAGCGCTGGATGCGGCAGACCTGCTGCGCCGCTTCTTCGGCGCTCACGATCACGGCGAGCACGGACTCAACATAGCGGCAGCGGCCGAAAAAGCCATCATCCGTCTGAGGAAGACACGGCAGGAGTCTATTAAGTACTATTTTTCTGCTAAGTGAGCCGCCAGCTGGTGTGCCGAGTTTGGCGTGAATAAAGTAGCAGTTCCTTGCTGTTCTTTCTTTTTTTTTCTTTTGCTAGTTTTTCTCCGTGCGACGGCCGTTTTTCGTTTGCGTGGCGGGCTGCTGTGGGATTTGGTGGTCAGTACGTCCTCTCTTGCGTGCTAATTGTCGGTAGAAATGGATATTGGCTATAACGAACTAATGGTTATAACGAAGTAATTACGACTCCCCCTTCAACTTCGTTATAACGAGGTTTTACTGTAGTATTCTCCCATTAACTACTGTCAGTACAGGTAACCTAAAATATGACAAAGTATGTAAAATTGGCAATTTACTTCACTATATAGAAACATCATTCAGTGCATTTTTCTAGCAATGTACTTTCACTGAGAGTCCTAAGTTGGTAAAATTTTTGGAGTGCACTGCATTGTGAGCAATATATCAAATATGGGTGTCATTAACATTAATGTACGTCTCCAATTTTTTTTCAGATCACATTCCAGCATTTTTTGTCGTTGACTATGGTGAGTTGTTACTGGGGTCTTGCTCTGCTGTATGGGAAAACTGTCTCTTGTTGCACCAAAAGCATGCAAAATGTATGAATTGATGCAGCGCACACTCTTATGTATCGGGCATATTATGCTTGGGTTACCCTCACTACTGCAGTCTTATGTTAGTGGGAGGTGACATTGATGGCAATATTTTGTAGACTCCTTTATGTCACTGCAGGAGAGGCTGGGTGCAAAATATTGCTTTCTGTATATACAGTAAAATCTCGTTAATTCGACCCCCGTTAATTCGGAATTTCGGTTAATTCGGACGCGGCGTCTGGTCCCGGCCAAAATGTGCATTGTTCTATGGCTGAGAACTCTCATTAATTCGGACAGATTCGACCGCGCTTCGGTTAATTCGAACTCCCGACCGAGGTCGGGTCGAGACGGGGAAGGAGCAGCGGATACCGCCACGGCTGCGGTTCGGATATAATTCGGATTCGCAGCCGAAATCGACGGCGCATCTGAACAATTTCGAGATCGGATCATGGCCTCCGAGATTTAAAACGAGGTAACGAGATCGGATTATGGCCTCCGAGATTTAAAACGAGCTTTGCATCTCGGAGGCACATACACAATGAAAGGCAGTGCATCGCTACTGTCATCAGCAACAGGCAACATGGCGACGGTCCGTCCGCGTTATCAACGCTACAGTTACGGTCCCTAGAATATCGGACCGTACTAGCCACTGTATCAACGCGATCAGCCAGCCATGAGTGGTGGATGATAAGAATAGCATAGAATATGGCATAAGGCATCGTTCCGCGATAGCACCCCTGGTGTTCCGCAACGTGCGCGGTGAAGCGTTGTGCAGGCCTGGCGTTCCGGACTTTCCGCACTCCTTTCTACGTACGAGCCGTGCAACATTTTCAACACTGACGAGACAGCGCCTGACAAGACGATCGTGTTTAAGGGGGACCCCTTGCGTCGGCGGGAAACGGAGAACAGAGCGGGTGACGGTTCTTCTGGCTACGAGCATGACCGGCACAGAGTAGTTGCCGCTGCTGGTGATAGGAAAGGCTGCGAAGCCAAGATGTTTGAAGAACATTAAGCAGCTGCCTGTCGACTACCGCTTTAATAGAAAGGCTTGGATGACCTGGCTGCGTCAGCTAGACCGCCGCTTTGCGGCACAGTGTGCGCGGATCTGCAGGAACTTAGCAAAATTGTGATTTCCTTGCACGTTGCCTCCGCGAAGCAAACCGCGATCACCGACTTCTTTAAGAAATAAAAGTCTGGTGGTGGCGGAAACATTTTTCTAGTGTTTTGATCGTACTCGCGATAATTCGAACCCTCGGTTAATTCGGACATTCTCTCTGGTCCCGTGAAGTCCGAATTAACGGGGTTTTACTGTACAAGCGGATTGGTCAGAAATAATAGCTCAATAATGTGCCAGCTTTTTATTTATGAGGGGGTATTGAAGGGTTTAATTATCACCATAAAATAGAGAACGTATAGTAGTCACTTGCAGTGGTCAAAGTTAGTTCTCGACGTAGTCTCCCTGCTGACAATTTTGCCAGCTTTTCTTCCCCTATTTTAAGGGGAGACACTGGTCTCGATACGAAAAGTTTTATTATTGGAGATATTCTAATGAAATTTGGTGTGTATATGTATTTCTTCCTCCTGTTTTCAAAAATATAATTAGTTTTCATGTACTTCAATTATCAAATTGTGAGAGCATAAGTGAAATCTAGGTAATTTCTTACGGGTCATTAAGACACGTTCCCTCAGTATTTTTAGGTTCTGTTTAAGATGCTGCTGTAGTCAAAGACCTGCCATGTGGAGCTATGCTATTTATATTGTCACTGAGATATATCATCATATAAGAACTTTCAATTGTATTGACATTGTGTAATCTTGAAATGCAATTAGCTCACATTATTGTTCACAAAATTTCATATGTTCATCTTAGCCACAAAAAAATAGCATAGCTCCACAGTCCTATTTCTTACGAATTCAACGGTATAAAATTTATCAAAATTACCTTACAAAAACATAATGAAAAGATCCGTAAGGCTGGTCATGTTGGCAAAAAATGTGAAGCTGAGAAAATCGCGTTTGAAGTTTGACACGCACTGTATAAATTTCTAAAAGGAACCTTTAACCATAAATTTTATTCACATGTTCCCCATCTGTTTCCCTTCAAAACAAAACAGAAAGTGTCTTGTTCCACCCAAGGAATCATATCTAAAAAAAATTTTCCAATGTGTAAAGCATGATCAAAACCCCACCGTGACAAGCGGCTGGGGGGTTCTGGAAAAGCCATGGAGTATGAGGCTCAAGCGACTGGCTGCTCATGTCTTTTCAGTCTTTAGGAAGAACCTTCTAGATGTTAGGCAGCATGTTACCCTGGGTAATAGGTTGCTATGCTCGAGAGAATACCTTCAAAGTAGTCCAGGACTGTACTCTTCTGTGTTGGTCTGTGTTGGTGCTCTTCAGATGAGTTGCATTTGCCTTGCGTAAACGCAGAGAGTCTTTTTCTAGGCTTCGTCGAACAAGGCAATCCCCAACAACATAGCCCAAACTTGCAGCAATGGACTCGTTGGTTGCCCTTCCAACGCAACGACACCCCAGCTTTTTCTCGTGCAGAGCGACAAAGCCTGGCAAACAATGTGTGGCTGTTGTTCTTAGGTTGCACTGCGGTACTCGCCGTTCACCACTGCCGCCATTTGCGATTTCTCACATTCTTACAATGCATGATCGACTCAGCTACACAAATTTCGCGTTTAGCTTGGTTGCTTTTATATAAGCGCATTTACTCAAAAATTATCCAAAGGGATGAAAATGTCCGTGCTAAGTGGTGTCGCAAATGCATTTAATTGGAACGATCTTTTTTTCTTTACAAAACGGTTCCCAATTTCCGACCATAGATCATTACTGTTGTTTAGCGAAGCTCAGAGAAGAAAAGAGACGTGTTACTGTATTTTCTTGTTACTAGAGATGTCCTTTACGCAGTAGCCACCACGCTCTGGAAACACAATGTTTGACATTTTCTGCTTTTGTTCTAATAAAAATTATGCAACATGTTTTTTCATAATATCATTCTGCAGTCCTTTGAGAACATTTTGGGGGACTTTGAACAAAATTGAGATTGGGTTTTTTTTATTATAGATTTTCGAATTGAGGAGCACTTTTCTCTTTTTGGTGTTTCGAGCATGAAAATTTACTACTTTGAAAATTATTAGAGAAATACAAATACAGAGGTTCATTATTCACATAAAGGCCTATTCATACTGCAAATACAAGCTAAGATGTTCAGAGAATTAGCCATAGCGTCCCAAATTTGACTGATTTTCAAAAACGAAGCGTTTTTCATGAATTTTTAAAAATACATAATTTGCTCAGAATTCCATGAAATGATAAGAGCTATTTCCTCTTTACTTCTACGTCTGCCAAAAAGAAAGATATTTGTAATATATAGCTTCAGTGGCTGCCAGCATGATTGCGAATTTACGAAAACGCACTCTTCGTAAAATGGTCGTCGTCAACCGGCGACACTTGTTGAATTTTCCTGTGTTGAAAAAATTTTTTATTTGAAAACGAACTGCCATTTCGTGCTGTGCAGTCATATGTGCACAACATATAAAATTACAGTGGTGGGAAACCTGCTCCAATTGCGCCAATCTGCGCCAACTGGCAATTGCTGCTCCACACTGCTCCAAAATGGTCTTTTTTGCCTAATTTGCGCCATTGCTGCGCCACAACGTGGTTTTAGGAACCGAAACTAATGTTTCGTGGACAGCGCGCTTCGTGAGTGGATGTACGTCGTGGTCGCCATCTTGAGCTGCTGCATTTGTTAATGGCGCCACTAGCGTCCCAGCCGTCGTGACAGCCGACGCAATCCAGTTCAGTACCAGTGGCAACCATGGTGGCAACGGTACAGCAGCACTACACACTGTAGCAGCACTAGCACCCCTAGCTACCCTAGCAGCGCTGCAACCGCGCTGCAACCTTCGCTTTCTGCAAGCGACACGCACTCCTCGATGCTGATGCTCTATAGCGCTCATGGCAGCGAACGGAGGTGCGTTTGTGTTGTCGCCTAATAAAAGCGTGCAGTATGGTTAGGACAGAGCTACGCTTGCTGTGCCGTACGCGTGCGTTTATCGTAATGGCGTGAGTGTAGCGTGGTTTCTGTGTGCACGATCCGCAACGATAAACTCCGCAACAGCGAACTGCTTTCGTTTCTACAAAGCGGTGTGCGTGGAAACTCGGTCCGGCACAACGAGCAGCAACTATCGGCGGCTAAATGCGTGCAGTAGGCCTAAAGCAGCGTGACGCGACAGGCATGCCCGAGAAGTTCGCTAGGTGCATCTATAAACGTTGGTTAGGTGAATATACTTATTGCGACAGGGTTGTCAGCGATACGTCATACTGGCGCGGTCGTCGGTGGCCGCCACCTCACATTCGTTCTTTCCCTATGCTTGCATCGTTGCAATCGCGCGGAAGTAGGAATCATTCATCGACCGATTTCCGTACTTCTCGAAAAGGCGGAAGACACTGTGGCGTCAGCAAGTTCAGTGGCGCAGTAAACTTTTATGGCGTAAAACGTTATCGCGGCACGCGACAGCGGTAGGCCGATAAGTTGGCGGTCGTTTCTTGGCCCGTGTCAGCCAGTTGGGGCGTGTGACGATGCAAGTTTTAGTGAGCGCGGGCCAAGCAACAACCGCCAACTTATCGGCCTACCGCTGCAACAGAGCCGGCGAGTCGCGGCCGCAGCTGATTTCGTTCGGTCAAACCACGGCTGTGCTGGCTACAGTGGCTGAGAGCAGCACGATCACAGCGCGCGAGTGCGCTAGTCACGTGGAAATTTTTTTTTTTCGCAGGCTTTCTTTGCAGCTTGGCTAAATTTTTAGGCAGCTTGGCGAAATTCTAGGCTAAATTTTCTTCCTCTGTGTGTTTCATGAAAAGTCCGTGCCTGCTCCAAACACAGGGGTAGCTGCTCCAAAAGCAGATTTTGCCTGCTCCAATGGCTGCTCCAAAATGCTGGAAGGCATTCCCACCACTGAAATTATCAGGAAAATCGGAAACATCAAATATACACCCTTTTTTGATCTTTCGTGGAATCGACCTGTAGTAACGTGAGTGACCTCCGGACCTCCGCCACTTCCGCAACGTACGTACCGGCTGGAATGAACTAGAACACATTCTAGTTCACTGTAGTACCGGCAAAGCATCGGTTGCTACATCACTCCCAGAGTTTTGATCGCTTCCTGGCTATGTGCGTCACAGCCTTGTGTGGTCACGTGACCACGCCTCCTACACTTCTACGTCACTGCCCAACCTCGGCGCCCAGAAACCGAAACCGAAAGTTGTCCAAATCAAAAGGCGATATTAAGTTATTTAGCGAGAATACATGAATCTTCGTGCGTGCATCATGCTTCCTGGAGCTATAGGAAACGCTTACAGCAAAGAATGCGCAAGCCACAAATTTGGTGGCACCACCCCTTTAACCAAATCTTAGTTTTCTCCATATTCACGACCGCTCCAGACGCGTGGCAAAACTGCTTAGTCTTCTTGAATACTACTTTTGTCAGCATAAAAATATGATATGTCTTCATTTTAGCATTAACACATTTAAGCACAAACAATATTAAAGCACCAACATTCGTTCAAACATGCTGACGATGCAAATACTTTAGGAAGCGGGAGAACTGCCCCTATGGGAATTAGTAGGGTGGTTGTACTGCGTGAGATATGTCTCCAAGCTACTATCCATCGATCTTGTTAACGTGTTTTGCGTACTTTTGCAGCAGTGTCGTAGGCAGAATTTTTTTTTTCGAGGGTGGGCACGCCCTTTTTCTGAAGGGGGGTCCGGGGAGGTAAGTGTGGTCGAATGTCATTTTGTGCTCTGTAGCATATGGCAGAAAAAAATTTCGCGGGGGGCATGGGCCAGGTGTGCCCCCCCCCCCTTGCTACGCCACTGTTTTGAAGTTCTTAATGCATCTGATGACATCAGCTTTATGGGGCGTTCATTCTTAATTCGATAAAACTATAAAGATGCCTTTCCTACATCGAGGAATCACAGGATTGGAGTTGAACTGCCCGGTCATTCCCAGAGTGCGAATGGGCTAAGTTTTTTCATTCCGAGGAATTGAAAGGAATGGAATGAAGGCGCCCATTCCTCAACACTGCTTCCCACCCACTGCAAAGTGCTCAGCCATAATTCTTTATCCTCATCAGTCACAGCACAAAGTGCACATAATGCCTTACAGATGCGTGTACCACGAGACTCCGAAGAATGACGAAGAATGGCATAGTGGGAATTTCTCTACTGCAGAAAAATTTGGATGATTTATGCGGTAGTAGGTATCTTGCATGTGTACTTGTATTATTGCCCCAAGAGACTCTCCAACGGGCTCTACAAAGTCCGCTCTTCCAGCTTTCGTTGTGACTGTGGTGCGTGTTCCCCGCAGGCCTGGCTATCTTTTTATCAGAACAGCGGTCTCGCACATCAGGGAGTACACTCAATGACGTGCTGCTTCTGAGATCGTGCTCACTCTTTTGACACAAAGCATTGAGCCCATTAGAAAATTCGTATTTGTCTTTTGAGAAAATAAATACTATGACTTCAAAATTAATACTGGTTTTTGCTAGTTGGTAGGAATTTGTGGTACAGTTACTTCCTCTCCTCTTAAGAACGTTTTTTACCCTTGTCCCACTTTCCTAAAAGGAAGGCAAGTAACTACATCACAAATCTAATGTTCTTTATGACTACCTTAACTTGAAAATTTTGCATAAAAAATACCGTTACGAACTGTTACGGAACATTTTTTTTTTTTCATTCCGGAACAGAACTTTTTGCGGTGGAACGAAACTAAAACCGAAACGAAAAACATTTCGTTCCGACACCCTGCTCCCAAGGCCATCTACGCAAGCGTGTACACAATATGTGAGTGAGGAGCGAGGGGCCTATTGATGTAATCGGGGTTCTGCCCAGAGGACCGGAGCCAGCCAGAGTCCCGGGGAGATGTCGAGGAGAGGAGCCCGGAGCTGTTAACAGTAACGTTTATTACATATTTACAGGTAGCGTGTTGCTACATGATGGGGTTAGCATCATGGAAGCTCTCGAGGGGAGCTTCTCGTAGCTTGTGAGAGCTTGAGAGAACTTGTCGGGAGCGCATCGGCGCTCGCATTTTATGTCCTGGCCTTCCCAGGGTTCCCTGTAGGAAAAAACAATGGAGGCCAGGACAGTCCAATGAAAATTTCCATCTTCACCTCCGCCCCCAAAAGGGGAAGGTGAAACGCCGCCTCCTTCCCAACCCACGAAAGGAGAAAGAGGCACATCCAGTTCGTCCCATGGCGAGGGAAAAACACTGCCCACCGCGCACTACATGGCACAGCACAAAGACGTTGAGTCTTACGTGGAAGTCAATTTCGTAGTCTGTTGCAGGGATGGGTATGCGCTGCCAGGCAGACCACGAATTGTGGAAACAGCGGCAACAAGGCGCCATGGAGAATGTGGGAAATGCATCCGCAGACGGTTCCCAGACGCTGGGCCCTTTGTCTGGGGCACCTTGACGACAAAGCAAGCCGCCTCGACGGCCAACAACTCTTCCTAATCTGTCAGTCGGTCAGGCGTGCCCAAAGGGTTTTACGAGGGGCGCAGACAACCTGAGAATATTAGACGAACGACCTTCGCCGCTCTTGGGGCATCTCTGGAACCGCTGACCCGGAAGAAATCAGGGTAGTCTTAGCCGCAACGTCTCGTGCGTCAAAGCGGCGCCAAGCCAGGCAGGCCGATCATAACACTATGCATGCAGCAGAGGTCATCTGCTCAGGGGCCACAACTAGCAGTTCGTTTCAAGCGTTGTATGGCCGATAATTCTAAAATATCTGTCACATCCATCAATTGATGTCACAGACAGAAATCGAAGAAATTTTACAATGTACGAGGCGGTATTATGATTTTTATATGTCTCGTTCATAGAAGAGCATATAAACGGTAGCAGCACGCCGGAAGTGTCATCTGTCGTGCTACTGCAAAAACCACATTTCTCCGTGACGCTATTGCGTCACCCTCGCGCACTGCAGCGGCCAAGCAGTTTCAGGAAAGTGGAAGCGCCCACACCAATGTGGGAGAACTGAATGCGACACCTTTTGGCAAGAGACAGATCTCGAAAAACTTACTTTTGCTAACAATTTCTAAAACATGTAGGTGCCATCTTCTAATTTCAAATACAGATCTTGGAGGCCATGCTTTTGGTTGTGGGAACCTGAAAAATGTCATGGGTGTTGTTTGCTAAGTACTGGGCAAGATAATTTTATGGAAATAAAAAAAAAATTAAATTCTGATGACAAAATTCAGTGATGTGATTAATATGACATGAAATATGGCATTTTGAAATGCGGAACATTTTTTTCTGCATAGGCCACACCCACTTAAAATTCCTCAATTTTTTTTATTGTGGCCCTTATGCAAGTTTATATGGTAGTTTCTTCTTGCAACCATTTGAAGAAAATTTCCGTAAGAATAGGGAATGTTTATAACGAAATTTTTGCTGAACTGTCTCCATGCAGACTTTGTCTTGCTTGTTTTTGGAATGAGAAAGTATACAGTACGATAATTATTTGTTGTTTTTGAATGTTTGTTTTATAACATTTATTTTTTAACGTTCCTACCTTTTGTGTGCTTTACTCAACAATTTGCTTGTTTCACATGCATGCTTCCTTTTGTGTTGTGCCACGTTTTTTCCTTTAATGTGCTGGTGGCCAGTGTTGAGTTTTTTTTATTTTTTTCGGTCTTTAATTTGCAGAGGAACGAGACTTGCGTGATGTCAAGCTGACTTCATTTCCTGATGGGGTCACGAAGGATGATCTCGAGAAGCTCTGCAAGGGTGGCCATGTAGTTCGACAAATACACCAAAACAAGAAACTTGTGTAAGTAGCACAGTTTACTGACATAGGGTGAAGTTTTTCTTGACTGAAAAGAGTTTGAATATTTCATTTGAATGATCATAGGGCATTAACTTGTGTTCTTGGTGGGAGTCCGAACTTTTGATATTTTCTTGTCATTCTAGGAGAAATACAGCGCACGCACACATTGCTTGCGTGTCGTATGCAAACTACATCAAGCTCTCATATGTTGTTGTTAAACCGTACAGCTTTTGTCACAAGCATGCAGCCAAGGCAAACCAATGGTCGCTTTTATGTGGCCATCTGGGCTTTGATTGTAAGGTTAAGAAAGTGAAACTGTTCTTCCTGTTTGAAGCTTAAAAATGCCGCACTCTTGAGCACCAGCTTGCTGCACATCTCTTATTTCACCTTTTTCTATCCTTATAATTTGCCCCTTGTTATGACAAAACTGGATACAGTGGAAACCTGATTATACGGCTTTGAGGGGACCACGCAAAACCGTGGTATAATCCGGGCGTCGTATAATCGAAAAACTAAAAATATTGGCAGTAGCAGTCAGCTCTGCCCAAAAAGGGGGAACAGACCGTCTTAATAGCCCATGACAAGACCCTGAGGTTCTCCATGGATGGTAGATTAAATTATTTTTGAAAATGGCAGCTAATGGCAGCATTACTTAGTTAAGGGGGGACGCGGCTTTCGTATCGCGAAAAATGGCATAAAATCGATTTTTTTGAAAATCGCATTTTCAGTTTCTGTAGACCCTTTTCTATCAGATTCCAAAATATCTTCACCAAAAACCACGTAGAAGTGCTTTAAAAAATTTGTTACGCCTGCCACGGTGGCGAAAGTTATTGCGGAAATCGCAAAAAAAAACACTGATTTTCAAAAAATAATAGCTCCGCAACGGCGCCACCGTTCGCCGATATTTTGGTCTCGTCGGAACGAGCATTTCTCAGTCTTCGAATTCCCCGCCTCAGCTGGCTCAAAACAAGCGCACAAAAAGCAAACGTCCGAAGATCGTTTCGAGGCCTCCGATTGGCCGCGTCTGCCATGTTGCCCCAGCGCGCCTCGCCATTGGTCCGATGCTCGCTTCGGGGGATCGTTGGCTGCTGCTTGCGCTTCGCGAGGTCACGGCTGTCGAAAGTCGCGGTCTTTATGACGCGTTCGCACTCGTTATGTGTTCACACCTCGAAGTCGACGATCACGTAGAACTTAACTACATTTTAGTTAGGAGCTGCAAGCGGAAGCCCGATCAGATTACGATGGCACGCCGCGCTCGTAGTGAACATTGTAAGCGCGCGTCTTGGTCCGACCCTTTAGTTGACTCGTCGGATCAGCGGTTGGAGGTTCTGCTATCAACACTTCGTACACAGTGACGAAGATAATCGCGGGACGACTCCTTGAACTCGCGACCACGCATTATGTACTTTGAAACAAACATCGGGCACCGCGGCCGGTGCGTCTACTGCTCGGAGTCGTCGCTAGGCCTAACTCCGCTCACGGCGCCGGCGTGCGAGACGAACCTCGAACTTTGCGGGCAAGAACAACGCGTTAAAGGAACCGCGGCAGTGTGCTTCTTCGTAAGCAACGCAGCGCATCGCCCGCCGGCTCCTCGGAACCGCGGATGGTAATTTTACGCATCGGCAGCGGACCCCACAGCCAAGCTCGTCGCGCAGCGGCCGCGCGTCGGCGTCGCGAAATGCGAGACCAAACATGTTGTGCGCCGATTTTTCGTCGCCGCACCTAGGGATATTGTGCATCGTCACTGAATGCCGCGACCCAGAACATCGCGTGCAGATTTCCCGGACTCCGCGGCCGAGCACTTCGAGGTGAAATAAAGCACTGTTGATGCAATTTAGGCGCGCTTGGAGCCGTGCGTGGTATCGCCACAAGCTCTCATGAATCATCTGAAAAAAATAAAAGCCTTGCAGATAACCGTGTTCGCCGCAACCGGGTGAATTGTGAAGCGCATCACAGTCGAGGTTTACAAGTGAGCTTGAGTGAAGCAGGGAGATGAATTTACATCTGCCCAATTCGCGTCTTGAATAAACAACTAAGGAATTTCTATTCCCCCAATGTCTTAGCCGTAATTGCCTGTTATTTAGGAGGAAGGGATAGGCTGTCATGATGAGAGCCACTCTTAGTATCCTATAAAAATTATTCAGTGATCAGTTGCAATGAAGAAAGACTTAGTGATAGCATGAATACAAGAAAGCTGGCAAAGCACCACAGCATATGGCCTAATCACATTACAATATAACGGGCAGCCGAGAAAGATTCTCTGCGCTTGAAAAGGGCTAAGAATCGATCACTAGAGAACATGGAAAGGCAGCAAAGAAAGAAAGTGCCAAAGGACACCTCCAGTTATGCTGCAGGATCATTTTAGAACTACATATGTGCTCAAAACTTTCAAACGTCGTTTTCTCAAAATGACTTTTTTGGCTAGTGAGGCTGCTTATCCCAGCCATATCTCTGGAACCACTCATCGAATTTCCATAAGTCTTTTTTTATTATGTGCTTGAATAAATTTCTGAGGGGTTGACAGCCCATTTTTTCAATATATTGTGTCTGTTATTTATTGTGGTTAATCAAAGTTTGATTGATAATATCCTAATCACCAACACTAAATTCGATGGTCTGCTAAAACTTTTCAGCAAGGAAATTCAAAAAAAGGGCTTTGTTACCCCCTGAAGTATCAATCTGGGAATCATCATAGTTAATTTCACAGTTCCAGCACCTTTTGAAAGTTCTCCAGGCCTGGGAGAAGAGAACCATGTGCACTACTGACATACTGCCGTAACTTGAGAACCAGTGAACATAACTTCATGAAATTTTGTAATCAGGGTGTCTACCGACCGGGAAAAGCAGGAATTCTCAGGGATTTTGGGTAGTCTGGAAATTCTCAGGGAAAACTCAGGGAAATTGTGCTCCCATCAGGGAAAATCCACAGTATCTTTATTGAAAGGCGACGAAAGTCGCAGTAGCGCTTGCTCGATATTTTGTGAACGCATTTTTCAAATCAAACGGCCGCTGCGGCTGCGGGGAAGTGGCGCACCTTGATGCTGTCATCGCCTTCGGAGCGGTGAAGTGGGAGAGAATCCTGCTAATGCGTGGCATGCGGGAAACCACGACACATCGTATCGTGCAATGTTGTCAGGATGTTCTGGGAGTACGCGGTGTAGTTCTGTAATCTTTCTCGCGCGTGCTGTGCGTTCGCGCCCGATATGGTGTTTTCGTTATCGCCGCGTGTCAAGTAACAACCATGATTAGTTGTAGAAGCGGTAGCAGTAGATGTAACGAGCTTGAGTTATCTTGCAAGCGATCGCGATCGCGCAGGAAGCGGATGCCTTCGACAAGGCTCGTATCTGGCAAGCCATCCCGATTGGCGAGAAAAAAGACGCTTGTTGGCTGTTATCGGAGAGCTCACTCGCTCTGATCCCGAGCTTCAAAGATGCTATTTAGGACTCCGTGAAGAATGTAATAAATTTCCAGGCGAGAGCTAGCGTAACTAACGGGCCCATTCACAGCAAGTGAAAGCTTTTTTATTTTTTTTTCCCGAGGAGGGCACTGCTGAAACAAGTTTTAGGCAGTCGACTGAAATTTTTTGGGGCTGCAACTAGCAATTACCAGCCACACCACGTGGGTGTTTGCTACAAAGCCGAATTACAAAACTTTTTAGAGCCATGGCATAGCGGCGACCGAAATTCGCGACACCGGCACGGGTCCCACATGCTCTATTCGGCGCGCGATGTCGGAAAACGGTAAAGTTTCCACCATAATCGGATGTGCCGTAATTCAGGCTGTTGCCGTGCTTTCATGCGATCTTAGCCCGCAGCTATATTGCTTTTTTTTTTTGCGATAGCAATTATATAGACACTCCGACGCGAATTTTTTGCCTTCGCCATGATCTTCCCTATCAAGACCAAATCGCGATTACATCACCCCGCGCGTCGCATGCTCCATGTGCGAGTGAAAGTGCGCGAGCGCTGCCGACGAACGGGGCTTAAGCAGAGATGAAACGAGCCGACCGTCTCATTCGCGCGATGGGCACATGGATAGGAGCCGGCGCGTTGGGAAGGGGGGGGGGGGGGGGGCTGAGTCCGACAGGAACTGCGTACTTTATACCAGCGGGCGTGGTCGCGTGCGCCGCGGTATCTTTAGTGGGGATCAGCATACGGCTCATACCTTTGTAGGTGTTGTGCTCTAAATGCAAAACTTCCGTTGAAGCCATAGCAGTGGCAGATCCCGGGGGGGGGGGGGGGGGGCGGTAGCGGCGATCGCCCCCCCCCCCCCTCCCCCAAGCCAGCCCCCGCCCCCTCCCTTCAGTGCCTGTCGTCCACCTCCTTTGTCAGGCTTGCTTGTCGAGTTTGCCCCCTTTGTCAGGTTGCTTTGCCTGCCACTGTCCAAAAGGGGTAAAGAGAATCTGGTCCCTGCTCTCTACCTCTCATTGCTCTACCCTTTCCTGCTTCGCTATGCACATTTCCAACGAAGGCTTCTTAGGCACCGCCATAATCCCCTCTGGGCTGTTGTAAATATGCGTGACCCACCAAAATGCACTGCTGAGTGTTGGCTTCAGCCTTTGTACCCCCCCCCCCCATTATGTACCTGAATCCGCCCCTGAGCCATAGATCATAGATAGGGCACTTCTCTTAGTGCAGCGGCTGCGTTTCCTGAAGGAGCGAGCTGCTAACCTATATTCATATAAAATTCCTCTTTGTTGCTATCGGATTTACTATTTTGCTCTCGCGGTGAAACTGACTCTTTTTTTCTAACGTGGGATGGTTTTCGATGTGCGTTCGTGGAGAGCAAATAGTTTGGTTGGGCAACATGATAGCAAAGGCGTTGCATTGCTCTGGGTAACGCGCGAGGATTTGACAACCCGCAGCAGCAGAACAAGCGCAATTCCACAGTGCATTAAACCCGCATTTGTTTCGTCTTTACATGTGACACTCTGGCAAGGCATCTAACTGTGATTGCTGCATCTCAGGCTCAACAAAATTGATTTTGTTTCACGCACAAAAATTAAAAAAAAGTTTTTTCATGTTGCCATATTAGTCGAGCATTCTTGTGGCCTTTTCAGTTTAAGATTAATCCTTCAGTAACTATGCCTTGCATGAAAGGTCGAATTTCAGTTTAACGAAGTTTTGCTATAACGAACTGAGTTGCCACTTTTACCAACTTTGCTATATTGAGGTTTATCTGTTCCATGTACTATTCAAATGGGATTAAGTCATTTTCATTTTCTAAAATGCGTATTAGAGAGTGACATCACCGAGCGATATGGTCTCTACCCATCTTGACATAAAACAAAGTTCTGTTTCACTCAGGGAATTTCAGCAAAAACACTCAGGGAAAACCTGGAAAACTCAGGGAATTTAGAAATGTCAACTCGGTAGACACCCTGGTAATTCTTCTAATGCTTTTGCTATGAGTCTATCCTGAAAATTTCATTGAGATATCTCAATAAACAAAAAAGTTGGTATCCGAAGGTAGCCTCCCCCCTTAAATGAGGTGTGAGCGAGTCATTATCCTTAACTTTAATATATCGAATCCAACGCGCATTTTTCTCCCGACAAATCGAGCCTGAAAAGTGTCTGCATGTTTCCACGGACTGAAAACATGAAAATATCCGGATCTCAAAGATGAGCTTTACGGCCAGTTGGAGCTTCTCCGTGTACTAGAGAGAGCTTGTCTAGGTAACGACCCTGGACACGCATGCGATCGAGGCGTATCCTGAAGCGATCTTAAGCCAGGGAAACTGGATCACAGAAGTGCATGAACTGCCTGGAGAATAAATTTTACATTCTAAGAAGGCATACTGTCTTACACTCTACTTTTCTAACCGACAACCTAGGGGAACTTAATTTCTTATTTTGCACTCGGGAATATTTTTGTCGGCATCCAATTCGAATAAAGAAGGTGGTGTTTTCTCTCGGACGGAATCGAAAAGTCATCGTAAGATGCGTGATCAGCGTAAAATTGCGTCGTATAACCAAGGTTTTAAATACATTATTTCTATGGGGGTTTCGCCGGGACCAAACCGATTCGTCGTAAAATGCGGGTCGTCGCAAAACCAGGGGACGGATAATCGAGGTTCCACTGTATACAGTTAAACCTGGATATAACGAAATCAACAAATTCTCAAGGCACTTCATTATAAAGAGGATTTCGTTAAGTCAATGTCCGATTTTTCGGACTCCCTAGGGACCGCAAAATCGTCCGAAAAATCGGGGAGTCCGAAAAAACGAATATGCTTTCTTATTCCGCTCAAGCGGTCAAATCGCCACAGCCACCTCCAAAGTAGCTTTAATGCCTCCCAGTACAATTATCAGGCATTTTGGTGCTCGCCCAGGCTCTCGCAAATACATTCGGTACTTGCCGCGAACCGCGCTTAACTGCGTGCCAACCGCCACTTGCAAGATTGCATCTCATGATGAGCGCCGCTGATACCAGCAAAGCGCGGGATAGATTACGGCTCTCCCGCACGGAGCGTTTGAAAACGATGACGCGGAACACAAATACTGTGGCAGGAGAGCGGACGACGCGTCCGGCTTTCGCCTATGCGTGCGAGCACGTAAACCATGCATACACAAATCGCCGAATCTCAGACGATATGCAGCATTTGCTGCCATGCGAAGCCGATCGTTTCTAGTTGTGTGCAGCACATCGCCAACTAAGCTGACGCCGTCACTGTACTGTTGCTGTATCGTACGCATGCATTTATCATGAAAGTGTTCGTGATGCGCACTTTGTTCCTGACCGCACATGGGCACGGCAATGGCGAGCTGGCTTTGTCTGTGAAGGCAACACGTCCGTGTGGCGCACTTAGCGGTCTTACACAAAGAGACAGCATGAATGGCGGCGTGGCATGTTTGGGTTCTCACCTATTAAATGCGTGCAGTATGCGTACAACTGCGCTAGGCCACATGCACTACCAGGCAGTTAACTGAAGATGCTTATCGTAAGCGTTGTCAGCGATTAAGCCGTACTGGCGCGTTTGCCAGCTGCTGCCATCACGCCTCCGTGCATTTCCGCTGCTTATCCGTAGACATCGCCGCATGGCACCGTGATAGCGGCCCCTTTGAATTTTTGGTCTGCTTCACCCCATAACGCTTTGGCATTGCGGCAAAGCTGACTTTCGGACTCTGCTACTGTCTCAAACAGATCGACTCGCGAAAGCGCTGGTTCGAACCTACGAGATGATAGACGCGGCAGTGGTGGGGGCTTCAAATAATGTCTTTCGGACCTGCAATTTGGGCAGAAAGTCAGAAAAATCGGATGCGGAAGAGTTTCAGCATCCGAAATTTCGGACGTTCTAATACATTGACGTCTATGGGGCTGGTGACGGTGCCGCGAAAGCGTCCGAATTTTCGAGCATGTCCGGAAAATCGGGCGTCCGAAAAATCGGCAGTGCACTTTATGGAGGTTTGGCATGAAAATTCGTAAAGGAAACACTTACGTAAGAAAAAAAAGTAACAGGCGGCAGAACTCACCCAAAACATTTATTTCGCGGTAAAAAACTGCGCGATTTTGCTTTGTTGTTTGTTAATGATGGACGGCAGCACTGACCGTTCGTACGACATCAATGAACGCAATGCTGCTCCGTCATTGTCCAGCGAGCCCGCAGCGCAAAAGGTCGATGGCGTCCAGCACCTCCTTTGCGGAGGGCAAAGCGCGTGCCGAGTCGTCCTCCGAAGGTCTGTTGTCACTGCAGTCTCGGGCAGTTTCTGCCAGAGCCTCATCCGTCATCTCAGTTGTTACAGCGCAGTTGTCCGCATATAAAAAATCATAAATGTGCACATCGTGTCCGGTGCTCCTCCATTAGTGCGCAGCGAAATCCATTCGTGCGCAGCTTCGGCGAGATCAGGCGGGCATGAAGGCTCCTCCTCTCTGGCGTTGATTTCCTCAGCCTGAACCACCCAAACCTCTGTTGAGATACGGGCCTTGCGGAAGCAGTTCGCAACAGTTTCAGCACTTGTTTCTCGCCAGGACGCTTCAAGCATCTCAATTGCTTGCACAGTGTCTACCTTCGTGCGGATGGTATGAGCAGTTGACACTGTTAATAATTCCTTTATCAAGGGGCTGAATGTGCGATGTGCAGTTCGCGGGTAAAAACTGCAGTTCAGTGTTGGAGAGCTCGAGCCCCTCTACATGGTGTGCAGTGCAATTGTCTGTGAACAGACAAATCTTGCATCCTTGCCTCTTGATGTCATTGTGGAAATCTGTCAGCCACTCACTAAATATCTTGCGCGTCATCCAGGCTTTCGTGTTCGCCACATATTTCACAGGCATCCTGTGGGCTCCTTTGAAGCACCTAGGTCGGGTGCTTTTGCCGATGACAAGCGGAACAAACTCTTGTCGCTTCTATCTGAATTTGTGCACAGTAGAACAGTCAAACGAAGTTTTCTCTGTTTACCGTCGTGGCAGACTTCCCCTTTAAGCGTAAGGGTACGGTTCGGAAGCAACTCGTAGAAAAGCGCCGTTTCGTCAGCGTTGTACACATCCGACGCTTCATAGCGCTCCAAAATACCCGGTAGTTGGTGTTGGATCCACAAGTCGGCGCCATCTCTATCCGCAGAGGAGGACTCTCCACTGATCACTTTGCTGACGATCCCGTACCTGCATTTAAAACCTTCGAGCCACCTGTTACTGCCTTTTAAATCATTGCAGCCCAGGATGCAAGCATAGTCCCTTGCCTTTTGCTACAGAACAGTGCCGTTGATGGGTACGTTTCGTGCCTGCATGTCCATAAATCATGTGAACACAGGTTTGTCGACGTCTGCGTATGTTGACGACTTCAACTTCTTTTTGCTGTCCGTGCCACGCTCCACAGCACTCCCAATTGCATCTTCCGCGTTTAAAATTGTCGACAAAAAACTAGGTGGGATGCCAAATATGGCAGCGACATCCTTTTTTTTTTTTTGGCCTCTAGAAACTGCGACTGCGTCCAAGATGGCCATTTTGTCCTCAAGAGTCAGTATCTTGCGTTTCTTCGTCGAAGCACTCATCCTTGGATTGCCACAACAGCGACTGGGTGCGTGGTTGCGTGTCGATTCACACAAGCACAAGGCGTCGGAAGCAAAGAGCAAGCGACACGATGGCGTCGTACCGAAGAAAACCAGCAAAGAAAGACACGGAGAATGTGGAAAGCCACAGTGCTGCTGCGACTCCCTCTTTTTCTTTTTTTTTTCTTTTTAAGTAGTGTCACCTAGTGTCAGGTTAGCGAAGTGAAGTGCAGAGACTTGCACTGTAACCAAAGGGTGGCGCTGCTGGCGTGTTGAAAAAAGAAACTTTTTTTCCTCTCTCTTCAGCAAAAAAAGAGCGGGCTAGGCCAGCTGCAGCATGCAGCGGGATCAGGTTTTAGGGGAGGGTTCGGAAAGGTCGCGGCGGCGGCAGCAAGATCTCCGGGTCGAGGAATGCAGGCCCGCCTCTCGCACGCATGCACATGTGCGCTCACTCTCGCCTCGCAGTCGCCGTGCCTTAAGGGCGACGCCGCCGCTTCTGTTTCCGTCGCGGCGGAGAAGGTGCTTCGGGTTGCTGCTCGCTCAAGAATGACAAAATTTGGGTCAACACCTTTAGGTCGTCGGCGGGGAAAATTCGTTATTTCGAGGGGGTCTCCCGCTGCCACTTTGTTACGTAGAGGTCTCAAATACATGTGCTTCTATGGAGTAACGGCGGGGAATAGAAAAACTTCGTTGTATCCAGGAATTCGATACATGGAGGTTCGTTATAAGCAGGTTTAACTGTTAACAAGTGATGAATATAGCAAATTCCTCTTGAAATCTACATAAAGAGATATATATTTGAAACTTCACTTGAATGAAGTAAAACTGACTTGCCAACGAATATTACGAACTAAAGGTATCTCAAATAAAAATATCCTCATGCTTTTATGCTGACTACATAACACTTGGTGGCGAGTTGGGCGTGTTGGTGCATAATTTCAAAATATGGCAGTGTAGTGAACAAACAAGACTGAAATGAGACACCGAGGACATGTCTCATATCGTCCTTGTCTGTTTATTGCACTGCCGTATTTTGCTATCACTTAGTATTTGGCAGGCATTTCAAAACTCCTGTGTCTTATCTACTGCCTTGCACTGAGCCGCGTGAAGCCACGTAAGTGTGCGTGGAGGTCCTTGAAACCATTGAAAGCCCTTGAGATTGAAAAGTACATTTTCAAGGCCCTTGAAAGTCCTGAAATTTTCTTTCCTTGAAAAGCCTTGAATTTCTTGGCATATGGTGTCAAATATTGACTATGGGAGCTTCTGTGGTAGGTAAATGCTCATCAGGCAAACTGTGAGAGGCACATGCTGCGCTCTGTGATGGCTTCCCTCCTGTGTTTAACCTGCCTTCAACCTGCCTTCATAAGACCTCGTCCAACCATTCATTTCATTTCCCGAACTGTCGGCATACGTTCTCCCACTTTCTCTCAACTTACTTTTTGGTGACTCGACTCCACCTCCAACACTCCTGCTGTTTTTTTCCTGCTCCATATCTGTCATGCGAGTTGCGCATAAAATGAAGCTACATAGCTTCTAGTTCAATGAATATCCACTGTTCTTATGAAGTCAAAGCTGAAACAAAATGTGGTGTGTGAGCCAGATACGAAAAAGTAAGAAGTTCTAATTAAAGATGCTGACCATTCTGTTGACGCTCAGTGATTGGTTCCATGCAGTGTTTTTTATTGCTCTTTTGTGCGTACAAAAACATTGATGATATGTGTAGTGGATATTTGCTAAATTGCTTGGCGTATTAGCATGAGTATAAAAGGTGAAAGACAGCAGGAGCCTGATGCCTAGGCAGTCAAACATGTATTTTTCGATCAAATTATGGACATGAAGACAAAAAATCTAAAGCAGTCACTGCCATTTTGTTACTTCAACAGAGAAGTTCTAAAATAAAGTGCATCACCTTCATAGTAAAACTGAACGGTATCCTAAAGACTGAAAAACGTTAAATGGGAGAAGTGAAAAAAAAAATTACCTCAATGCAAAGGATGTCCTAGCAGCTGCATTAATGCTGTGAAGTTTTCTGCATGTTAGGAACCTAATGGGATCAAGACTGGATATTGCTGCATTTCTGAGGTATAATGCTTTTTATATTATTTTGGGAACATTGCTACAGCAAAAATTTCTACTTGGGATGCTGCTTTGCATTCTTGAAAGCCCTTAAATTTGGGCTATCGAAACCTGTACGAACCCTGTGCATTCAAACAGTGGCTCAGCCTTCTTCTTCTTCCATGCTCGTTGCCATTGCACTCGCTCTCTTTCTCTTGCTGTGGACTGCCACACAGGCCAGCACATCTAGGCACAATAGTAATAATATTACTGTCAGGGTGTGACGTCTGAGATACTAATGCACAACAGTCTTTGAGCTCGTGCCTAATTGTGCAATGGGACGCTTAGAAGTAGAGAGATAAGCGTAGTCGTGAGCTGTTATTTCTCTCATTATGGCCTGTGAATGCTGCAGAATGCTCGTGACTGGCATGGCCTTGAACATGGCAATGGTGTCTAGGTTACCTTGAAGGCTGTTTACTGAACAGAAGACCGCGGCTGACAGTCCAGTTGTGATGCCTCGGCGGACCTGACTGCCCGAAAGCATTCTACATGGGCCGCTCGTGACCTTGAGTCTCGCATACCCACCTCATTTCCGAGGCCGGCTGCCATTCTTCTTCATTGTAGGTAATGCTGCAGCTGCACGCCAGCTAAGCCATGCTGGCATAGTGAGCTTCATTGGCCTACGTCTCGTCTGAGTAATTCACACAGTGGAGTGAGCTAGATCAGTGATAAAATTGACACGCTGGTCTTTGTTTGATTGGGTTGCTGTTTCGCTGGTTCTGCGGCCACGTGGACGAGCCCATCTCGTGTGTCTGCATAGCATCACCATTACCGTTGCCTTATTTTGCATGTTTAGTCCTGCAGCTCATTAGGCATATATTGTAGCAAAGGGCATTACTGGATATAATAAAGCAGTTTTGGCTGGCTCTTTCTTTTTCAGCTTCGTTATGAGGTATGAGTGTATTTGTATGTTTTGACAAATGTCGGTTTTCATATGGGCTTTCAGTGGCAATGCTGAGTTAGTTGGCTAGTTGCAGAATGCACAGTCTGCAGTCAGTAGCTTGATTACAGTCGAACCTCGTTAATGTGTACCTGCCGGGAACGCCGCATAACTACGCAAAACGGTAGTACACATTAACCACCAAGTAAAAATTTGCATCTCCTTGCGTACGCCATCGCCGCCAGCAAAGAAATAAATACAGTGCCACAGCAAATATTGCCTAAAGTACCCATTGCAAAGCCTTTTCTTTCTCTTTTGCCAAAGTGGAGAAAAGATTCTGGTACTCTCACACAACCGCCCGATAGCGCGCGGTGGCGACGGCAAGGAGCATTTCGGAACTATTACAGTGTCTGGTAAACGCAGTGACCGGCATAGCGACAGAACGGACAGTGTCGGCTTTCCGCGATATATGTGTGTGCGTCTGTACCGCGATCTGCTCCTAAACGAAAACTGACACAGTTCCAATGAAACGTGGTACGGCTGCGTGGAGCCGATCTTCTCCTGGCTAGTTGCGTGCAGCCTTCTCGGCTCACGCCGTCACTGCCGGGTCGCTTGCTGTAGCGCACGCGCGCATTTGTCGTGGGAGTGTTCTTCGCACCCACTTTGCTCCAGACTGTGCACAGATGCGGCGAGGACGAACTTCCTGCAAGCGATGCGCACTTCGCGACACTAGCGGTCCTGGCAGTGGACGGAAGCGCATTTGGGCATTCGCCCAATAAAAGCGTGCAGTATGGCTACGACAGCGCTACCCTTGCTGTGCCGTACGCTTGCGTTTAGCGTGATAGCGTCAATGCAAAGAGGTTTCACGTCGCCCGCGACCAGCAACGCTCAACTCCGCAACAGCGAGCTGCTTTCGTTTTTTCAAAGCGGCAGGTTGTCGCCTATTAAGGTGCAGGTTGTCGCCTATTAAAGGCGTGCAGTAGGCTTAAAGTAGTGCTGCGCCGCACGTGTGCCCGACCAGATATCTGAAGATACCTATTGTGATATGGTTGCCGGCGATAAGACATGCTGGCGCGTTCGTCGGTGGCCGCCGCCTCACCTTCGTTCTTTCCCGATGCTCACCCGCAAAGGCGTCGCCACAATCACGCAGAGGTCGGAATCAGTGATTGACCAATCTACACACTTCTCAAAAAGACTGAAAACCTTTGGCGGCACATTATGGCGTCCGGAAGTTCAGCGGCGCAGCAAAATTTTATGCCACAAAAAGTTATCGCGGTACGCAGGGTACGCACTAACCGGTAGGCGTAGGACGAAGCACTACGGTTTAAGCGGTCAGCGAATGCATTAGGCTCTATGAGACTCTGTCGGGGATTCGTTGCAACTACGTTTTAACCGTCAGTACGCTTAAAGCAGGTACGTATTAACGAGGTTCGACTGTAGTTTTGTTGAAACAAAGTTCTCTAGATTCAGGCTTCTGGTTTGCTGTGTTTGTGTATCCAGGTGTGCTTTTGTGAACTATGCCAACAAGGAAGAAGCTGTGGCAGCTGTGCACTCACTGCGAGGGGCTAACCTAAAGGGAGCTGCCATCAAGGCTTCCTATTGTGGTGGACGATGGAACAGCCCAGCGCGCCCTCAGCTTCAGCCCGACACATTGGATATACGCAGAGTGCCTAAAGCGTACCAAAACAAGAATAAGCTGGCTGCCCTATTCCCCACAGGCGAAGTGCTCAAGGTGCAGAAGGATGGGTAAGTCCCTGCTTGGTACAGCTTCTTCTCGTAAAAGATGCAATGGGGCTTAGCTCTTACTTTGATGACAGCAGCAGTGTGCTGGTAGGGCAGTGGATGCCTCTGAAGAGCTAGGTGGGCTTAGTGGTGGCTAACAAATTTTTTCACTGGGCAGAATTCCCCTGCCCTGTTAATGATCTAATACCAACTAATTTTCAGCGAACTACTGGACCTGCTTGACGCTTTTGGCATACTTCGTAACGTTGATCATCCCATGTTGTATTGGATACATCCAACCACGCCCCCGTGCATTGCACTTCCATTCTGAAAACTGTCACCCTGCACAACGTTCACAAAAGAAAAATGATAGCACACATGACAAATGTAATGTGCATGTATGGAAGCTTACATAGTTACTGATAATCACTCTGATCTCATGTTAAGGTTAAAAAAAAAAGAAACAGAAAACTGTACTTCAGTACCTTCTACATCAGGAACATTGTGCTTGGGTGATGTAGTCTGCAGCACTGTAATATGGACCACTCGAGCGTGTGCCGAAATTGCCATTTCTGTCGTTCAGTGCCAAGTCGTTTCCTGTCTGAAGCATTGCTCTGGCTACGCATTCACCAGAGCAGTGCTCTCAACAGCAGACGTCTCATCACAAGACTGCAATTTTGGCACGCCGTTATGTGGTCCATGTGAGCTGCGGCAACCTGCCATGGCCGAAGGGGCTTTTAAGCTGCTCTTTACCACCAACAAATTACTGATAATATTAAAACGAATTTTGTGCATTAGCACTGCCTATGAACAATTTACAGTATAATAGCAAGCATTTTAATTGAGGTATGTTGTCTAAATCTGCATTACAATTGTAGATTAAGCAAGTTGGTACACGTTCATCTTTCAGTTCATGCAGCACTCGCAAAGACGAGTAGCAAATAAGTGCATAAGTCAACAGTGCATGTCCCATTCATTTTTTTAACTTGGTCCTCATCTTTGTGAGTGCCGCACAAACCAGGTGGTCCAAATGCAGTCGAATCCGTTTATAACGAACTCAAAAGTGCTGCGAAAAATGGTCGTTATATCAGTAGTTCGTTGTAAATGGCAACCAAGCCGCCTTTTTTTTTTTTTCCATGCATTTTTATTGAAAAGTGCTAACAACCCCTCCGGTAACAAGTTAAGCCTTTTCGCTTCGTGAAGCGACGCCCGCTGCGTGCACGAGTGAATTAAACCGCCTTTGCAGTGAACTGACACCGTTTTACTGAACCGCGGTACCGCCACGTGGAGCCGATCATCCCTGGCTAGTTGCGTGCAGTGAGTCTCCTTCAATGCTCAACACCATCACTGCCGGACGCTTGCTGTACTATGCGCGTTTCTGCGTTCTTCGTGCCCGCTTCACTTCAGACCGTGCACGGGTGCGGCGAGTAGCCTCTTCGTTCAACATGGTGAAGACGAGCATTTTGCAAGTAACGCGCACTCTACGTCTCCGTGATGTTCTGACAATCCTGCACAACGAGGTGCGGCGTGCTTGGGTTGCCGCTTAATAAAACACGCAGTATACGCTCGCTGTAAGTGCATCGACGTTTCTCGGTGCCCGTGCCGCTCAACACCAGCGAGCTACTTTCGTTTCCACGATATGACGCGCACTTTACCTTGCACAGCGGAGTTGAATTTGCGAACAGCAGCATCGCGTGCTTGTACTGTTTGTACCACCGTCAATCCGAACGGTTTACATCACACGTGCAGCCGCGCAGATAGCTGCAGATGACTGTGATAAGGTTGTCGGCGATAAGTCATAGTGGCACGTTCATCGCCGGCCGCCACATCGCTTTCGCTTTTTCTGATGCTTATCCACGAAGAAATCGCCGCAGTCACGCGGAAGTCATAATCATTGATAGGCCGGTCTCTACCATTACTGAAAAGACTAGACATTTTGTGGCACATTGTGGCGTCGACGCAGTGAACTTTTATGCACCAAAAAGTTATTGCGGTCAGTGCTTATTGCATTTTACAGTCGAGTCCCGCTGCAACGAAATTCACGGGACGCGCGAATAATTTTGTTGTGGTGGAACTTTGTTGACGCGAAATTACCATGTATATACATACGCCAAACGACTAAGCTGCGAACGAAACCGGTATCATTGTCCGGCAAATATCCGCGATGGCGTCGGGGCAAAGGTAGAGATGCGCCGGGGGTGGTCAACAAAGTGTCAACTTTTCACCGGAGAATGAATTTTGCGCCGCTGTTACACACTTTTCATACATTGCGACCGACGCCTAACCCAACGCGTGTGCCCGGCCGATCGCAATTCGCTCATTTTACGGCACATGCGCCGCCGCAATGAAGTGGTTTGAATTATCACAATTTCGCTGCACATTTATGACAAAGTCAGCAAGCGTGGCAAGCTTACACTTACCGGAAGTTTTATTTCCAGAAGTCAGTCAGCTTGGATTGCTTATGCCTCGTGGCAAGCGAAGGCTTTACGCGAGTCTCGCAGTCCGTCAAAAGGGCCATTGCAGTGTCATCGTCGAGTGTTCCGATGACTTTTCTGATGAAATCAAAAGAATCCATTACTTTCAAAACAGTCGAAGGAGTCGTGTTTTGCGGATCGTCATCTTCATCAGACGATGAGACGTCATGTTTCTGCGCGCTCTCGATGATCTGTGAATCGGTCAGCTCCTCGTAGACTTCCACGTTGGTGTCGACGTTTACGAAGTCGTCTAGCTGTACATCGGCAGGAACAAAGCTTTTCCTCGAGGGTCGTCCACTGTGAATCAATTAAAAGTTCATCTTCGGCTTCGATTGAACCGGTCGCCGCTTCAGTGTTCCCAAACCCAGAGTGCCTGAAGCAGTTTGAAATGATGTCTCGCCTCAATGTGCTCCACGCACAGGCCATCATTTGAAGTGCCACATATAGGTCGACCCTTGTCACCCAGCCAGTTTCGATGTTGAGCAGAATGCGCTGCATTAATCTGCTGGGGTATGCACGTTTCAGGCTTACAATCACACCTTGGTCTAACGGCTGGATTAGCGATGTGCAATTTGGAGGGAAGTAGTTCACCTCTGTGTTGGTTAGGACGTCGTCGTCGATGCGATAGGCCGAGCAGTTGTCTAACAGCAAACACACCTTGCCGCCTTGCCTCTTCATGTCACGGTCAAAGGTGACAACCCAGTTGGTGAAAATTGCATGTGTTATCTATGCTTTTTTGTTGGCGACATACTTAACTGGAAGACCTCGGTTTCCTTTGAAACATTGCGGCTTGGCACTTTTGCCAATTACAAGGGGTGGGCGCTTATCGGAGCCTTCCATGTTGGCGCACAGGAGCATGGTAACCCTCATTTTGCTGTGTTTGCCTCTGTGGCAACGTTATCCTTTTAAATCAAGCGTCTTTGAAGGCAGCATCTCATAAAATAAACCAGTCTCGTCAGCATTATAAATGTCCGATAGACCATACTGGTCAAGGATGCTCGCAGCATTATCGGACATCCAGGCCGATGCAGCTTCGCCATCTGCATCTGTCGACTCGCCAGACAGCACCTTGCCAACAATGCCGTGTCTGGCTTTAAAGTGGCTAAGCCACCCCGTGCTGGCTTTAATATCGTCGACACCAAACAAGCACGCGTAATTCAGGGCCTTCTGCTGTACAATCGCTCCGCTCAGGGGGACATTCTTCGCCCGCGCGCCCACAAATGAAGTGTAGACGCCCTTGTCAAGTTCCTCATGTTTGGGTTAGGCAGCATCACTTTCTTGTGTTGTGCAGACGTACCCGAAGCGAATGCCTTCTGGATGGAGTCTTTGTTCTTCAGCACCGTGGACAATGAGCTCGGTGAAATGCCGAAATCATGGGCAATGTTCGAATTTTTTTTTCCTGCTTTCTGCCTCGGCGATCACCCGTGCCTTATTCTTGAGAGAGAGAAATTTACACTTCCTCAACGGCGTAGCCATTTCCACGGAACACGCACCACAGAGAAAACCAGAGTAGAGCGTGCTAGTACTTGGTCACTCGAACCACAGAAAACTGCAGCGATTGAGGTGATCCCGTGCGACCTCGTGCAGTCTCGCGCAGCCGCGTGATGACCTCGCGTGGCTATGGATTGCAGTGGCTCAAATCTGTACTTTGGATTTGTCTTCCAATATGGCAACCAGGCAGCTTTAGTGCGGTTCCAGTTTCGTTCGCGGAGACTTGGTTGAACCGCTAAAAATGACTGTCACAGCTTTGGAAGGGCCTTCTAATTTGAGTACTCGGTTGTTCACTTTCAGTTCAGTCTAAGTGTCGTTCTCCAAAAGTTCGCTGAAGCGGAAATACCGAATCAAACGCGTTCGTTATGAAGAGAATTTTTTTGCATTACTTTCTATGGGCAGCTGACGAGGAATCGGAAAATGTTCGTTGTAGTGGGGTTCGACTGTATGACTTCTTGCGTTCCAAGGCATAGGTTCATCATAAGCGATCGTAGCTGCAGAGAACAGCACCAGAAATGGTTGCCATGCGAAAGCTGACCACAAGGCTTCATGCTGCCTCCTACAGTCGAACCCCGCTACAACAAACGCCGCTTCAACGAAATTTCCGGTACAACGAATAATTCTCTGTTCCCCGTCAACAGTCCATAGGAGTCAATACATAAATACGCTCGCCACAACGAACACTTTTTCTGCTGCCGTTCCGCTTCAACGAAATTTGACGATGCAATTCCGGGCTCAGAAATTTAATTTACCGTTCAATAAACAGAATCTCAAACATTTTGGTGCATTTTAAAACATCAAAATATGAATTCAAAGTCTAATACCCCGGTCACACTGGCAAATTTAGTGTCACTTTGAGCGAGTGCACTTACGCTCACTGAGTGTCACTTTGGCGGCGCGCTGCTACACGAGAAAGAGAAGTGTGCTTTGGAAATGATGGCAGTGGCAATTGGTGGTTCAGTAGCGCAACATATATTTATTTTTGGCAATGCTCACAGTTTAATTGCTTATTATAGGCATGAACATAATTTACAATGAACTTTGCGCGTAAATGAAGTAAATATTACAACTGCATAACGTCATTGGTCATCGCGAGCCGAGACAAGACAGTATCATATCCAAAACGAATCGAAAACAAAAATGGCGGACTCCGGTGCAGAACGCGTAGTGGTGACGGACGTTTGGAGCGTGTTTTGGCAGCAATCATTTGCTCCTCCCAAAGGCGTATGAATGCCCGCGTCTCTGCGTCGGACCACGTTGTCTTCGCGAAAGTGGTACCCGTGGCACACGCCATCGCAAATGATTAAAGAATGACTGACCTGCACATGTGCAAGGAAGTAAACAACGTGACGGACGCGGCCATTGCACGGCATGCATGCTGAGGCGCTGGCATGCATGTGCTCCCGCATACCCCTAACGGACGTGACCGCAAATTGCCCGAGGGCGAGAGTAGCGAGGTTTTTTATTGTAGTATCATTTGTTTGAATACACAGCAGTATTCCTAATAACGAGAACGATGGTTTAAAAATACCATGATCGTCGCGTTTTGCATTAGCGTATTTGCAATTTGCAAGCCACTGCTGCCGAGGATAGACACTCCGTCGCAGCGAAGTGAGTTTGGCAAACGCACTTGCCGGCAAGTGTACTTTGCAGCGAGTATCACGAAGCGTTCCTGTGTGACAGCGTGCAAATGACACTACCGGTGAAGTGCACTCGCTCAAAGTGCACTTAAGTTGCCCTGTGTGACAGCGGTATAAATCGCGTGTTGGCACCACCAGAAACCGCCGCTGTTGACTGAGCATGGGGGCCGCTGTTGCTTGATAGCGACGGCGATCAGGCTGCCCTGCTTTCGCAACGGGAGTTGCTTCTTAGTCGCAGACAATCTGAAGCTAAAGCTCAGTTGTCCATGCTGGTGTGCAATCGTGGAACTATTCCTTTTCTGATGCCTTTCCAATTCTTTTCATGCTTTTTGCGCTTTGCTAGTGGTCAGAGCGACGGTACATCCGCGTTATCAACGCGAGCAGCCCTGGGGTGCAATCGGGAAACGATGCCTTTTCCAATGCCAATGCCTTTCATGCTTTTCGCGCTTAGCCAGTGCAACCGGTGGTCGGGGCAAGAATTCGTCCTCGTTATCAACGGGATCAGCCAGCCACGAGTGGTGGATAAGAATAGCATAGAATAAGGCTTAAGGGGAGACGCGTGTCGAAAAGTCGCGGTTTTCTGGAAAATTTTCGCTTTTTTTTTTCCGGCTGTATTGGCATCCTTGGACTATAATCTATTACTTCTGAAAATATCAAGCTGAAATTCGCACGAGAAATTATCAAAAAATGCTTCCAAGTGGGCAGCGGTGACGCGAGAAATGCGCGAAAGTCTCGAAAAACAGCGTAGTTCGCGTCGTCCTGTCGCGAAAACGACGCGTTGGCCGCCATTTGCAATCGTGCACGCATGCTGCGAAGGCTGTATCCTTCACAATCCACTAGTAGCCAGTCTCGTGCCTTCACGCAGAATAAACAAAAAACGAGAAAAACAATGCGTACGTCACGCGTTTTGAATATCGCGGCACGTAGCGCGTGGCCGCCATTGGACGGCGGTGCGCTCCACGCTCCTCCCCCTCCTATCTCCGGCAAAAGAGCGAAGCCTCGGACGTCGCTATCAAGTTTTTCTGCGTTTCTCTGCATTTTTGTGTCATGGCAAGCCCTAAGAAGTGCAGTTCAGATAATCGAAAGTTCAGAACTCTCCACAAGTATCGAGGGAAACGGCGTCGGACGCTTCCCAAAGCGACAGCGAACGACGACGTCGCCCCGACGCTCCGACTTCGGATAGACCTAACACCGACACCGAACCCCGCAACAGTGGTTGTGAAATAGCCGCTACCGTGGAATTCGTCAGTGCATCCCAAAGGAAGATTGGATTCTTCGAGAGTGAACGTAGACCGGTAGATGCTGCTACTGCGAACACGCTGCTTTGCGAAATCGATGCGCTGACGGCACTTGCGGCGGGTGCGCAATGCCCAACCTGCCACGAACGGAAGCTCGGCGTGCGAGAGGCAGCTGGAAAGCGCAAAGGACTTTCGGCATTCATCGAACTGTGCTGTCAAAATTCTGATTGCCCTGAATCTGCACTTTCGGTCACGCACACGTCGAGACGTACTACT
This sequence comes from Rhipicephalus sanguineus, assembly GCF_013339695.2. Lineage (NCBI taxonomy): Eukaryota > Metazoa > Arthropoda > Arachnida > Ixodida > Ixodidae > Rhipicephalus > Rhipicephalus sanguineus. Next base: position 147,560,834 of record NC_051176.1, read on the forward strand.
TCGGCCGGGGACCAAGGGACGAGCGCTCGTTTTGACAGCGGCAGCTCGCGTGACAGCTTTGCTGTAAACGTGAAGGCAGTTATGGCAGCACGCGCTATAGGCGCAGGCCACGACCACCTTTCACGATTTTGTGCGATTCTCGGTCTTCCGAGCCCGATGCATCACAAGACATTCAACGGCATTTCCAAGAAGCTCCATGGTGCGGCGATGACGGCAGTGAGCAAAAACTTGCACCAGGCATGAAACATCACGAAGGACGCAGTCGGCGGCAGAGATGTGCCAGTCATGTTTGATGGCACCTGGCAGAAAAGGGGTCATAAAAGCCACAATGGAGTGGGCACAGTCGTGTCCCTGGACACGGGGCTCTGCCTCGATTTTGAAGTTCTTTCGAACTACTGCCATGCTTGCAGTATACACAGGGACCTTGGGGAGGATGAAGAGAAATGGCGAGCTTTTCATCTTCCAGTTTGCCAAAAAAATACTGACTGGTCATCCCACGCAATGGAACCTGCGGCAGCTGTCAATATATGGCAGAGGACCTTGTCTTATGAAACTCCACTGCGATTCACCAGCTTCCTAAGTGACGGTGACAGCAAGGCCTACACTGCAGTCTGCGAGGCAAATGTATACTGTCACCGTCTGTGACACCCCCATTGACAAAGAAGAGTGCACTAACCACGTTGCAAAGTGCTTGGGAACTGCCCTACGGAAATTGGCAATGCCACTGCCACGAGGCGAAAAACTGAAAGATGTGACAATAATAAAACTACAAACATATTACAAGATCGCCATCACGAGCAACAAGGACAGTGTCCGAAATATGTACACTGCCATATGGGCATCGTATTTTCATTGCTGCTCTAGTGATGGTGCCAGTAGCCACAACTTTTGCCCCGTGGGACCAAATTCGTGGTGCAAGCACAAGTGTGCAGAAGCACTGGGGGAGCCTGCACCACGCCACACCCCACTGTTGACTAGGCTCAAGGATTGGCAATTATGCCTATCTATAAGCGCCTTACAGAGGAGAAACTCCTTATTCGGTGCCTTCATGGCAAGACTTAGAATGCAGCCGAATCGCTGAACAGCAAGATATGGCTGCTATGTCCAAAAACAAAGTTCGCCTCCAGAACAACTGTGGAGACAGCCACCGCTCTTCGTGTACTCTGGTACAACAAAGGCCACAGGGGCTTTGAAAAAGTGCCCGAAGGCATTGGAATTCTCCCCTCACAAGATCTGGCCACACATGGTGACCACTGTGACGTCATGCGCATCAGGAAGATGAACCTGAAGCAAACTGCAGAAGCGAGGGCACACCGTCGCAACACAGCGAAGAGAGCTCGTGTTAAGGACACTGACCGCAAGAGCCGTGAAGGACCAAGCTATGGTGCAGGGGACTTCTAGACACTTGCAGTGCATTCAGTGCAAGGTACTTTTCATTGTGCCCCAATTTGATGCAAAAAGAATGATTTCCTAATAAATGCCAACTTTGCGAACTTTCGAACTTGTTTTTCTCATTTTCATTTTTTTTTGACAGTTTCACGTATTCCGGGCAGCCTTTTAGAAACTTATATTCATTGTATAGTAACGAAACTTGGCACACATATTCTTCAACACATGCAGAATGCAAATACCTACTCTAAATTGCAATGCCTACCAGCATTAGTTGTGAAAATATTAGCTTATTGTTTCAAGGGAGATTGAAAGTAATTAGTCATTCAATACAATTTTTTTTTCTTGGTTCCAATATTTCTGTGACGTATCTAGATAGATATTTGCACTTTTCAATCTACCAAGAGTCAAATAAGATCAGACACAATGCTTTTACTGAAAGTTTAGTACATAAAAGAGTGCTTGCAAAAAATGTAACTTTTTGCTATTGTGTATGGCATAACTCAATAACTATAGCAGCTACACAAAAAATGATTGCATATTTGAAATCTGCATGAAAAACTATACTAATAACAAACTTTTCAAGTCTCTATTAGTAGAAATAAAAAAAAAATTTTTTGAGGAGCGTCTCCCCTTAAGTCATCGCTCCGTGATAGCACGCATGCATCTCGCCGTTGTCGTTGAATAGCTAGTGTTAGCGTATTAGTGCAACTGTGCAGTTCGTGTTGCGCGCCTGTGCCTCTGTTTGGTTTGTTCGCGGAAGCCGTTGTTTCTGCGTGCTTTTCAACATGGCGTCTCTATGCATATATGAGAATCGCGTCATGACGCTGCAGAGGAAACAAAGGAAGCAGCAGACAATTTCCGAATTTTGGAAATAAAATTTTCTCTGTTCTACTAGCTCAGGTCAGCTATATTTTTTTTTTTCGATTTCACTACAACGCAATGTTCGCTTAATGAACTTTTTTTCCAAGCACCGTCAATTTTGTTGTAGTGGGGTTTGACTGCATTTCTTTTTTGTTTTATTCCTCTGCCATTCTGCCACTAAATAAACGCCCAGAAAGTGAGCGACCTCGCTCGTAGCGTCCGAAATCAGCGTGCGGTGCTCGCCGATCTAGGGTATCTTCGTTCCGAGTAAACTGGAGCGGGGCACGTGCAAGCGCGCGCCTCTGTCGTGCTTTAGAAGGCGTTTTAACTTTTTTGTAGCATTAGCTACACTTGCCTAGCCGGAGCCGATTTCGCGTGGATCCTCATGAGCAGTGCTGCGCATGCGCGAGGATCAGTGATGTCACACAGCTGGCTCACCGCTCTCCACCACCGCGAACTCATGCGCTCTCCGCCACCGCCGCGCGCGACTCGCTGCTGCTGGTCTGCGCATTCGAGAGGAGTGATGTCGTAGCCATGGTAGAAACACTGGTGCCAGCGCGCGCGCTGCTATTCGTCTTCGCTGTGCAGTCGCCGTCTGACACTGCGCTAGAGCCAATTGATAGCACCTCTGACTGGCGTTTGCAGGTGGGTAACGCCATGGAGAAGGAGAGCGCAAATGCTGCTCAACGGCGCAGAATAGCAGAGAAGCTTATCTCATCGGATGCTGAAGTAGTTACGTGGCAATTAGTGGTTCAGAGTACGAAGAATGAACAGTAGGCTAATAATCCTAGACAACCTGGAAAGCTAAGAATAATCAGCTGAACCTTTGCTAACGCTATGTATATCCTGGCATAGCCGAGCTAAGCAACTGCAATTTTTTTCGCTTCGTATGCGCTATATTTTTACCGCGACCATGTCTGAAGTGTTTGTTGTAAAAGTAGGAGGCTTTAAAGGGCCCCAAACCACCTAGAGGTCGTAATTTAGTTGTGGTGTGACAGTTGTGCACAAGTCCATGAGAATGTTTCAAAATGGTGCCGTAATAGTGGAGTTCCACGCGTTTGATGATCGAAACGCTGTGATCGCTCGTTTCACTCTTTCCTTCACTACCCTCCACTCATCTGCTGGTCTCCTCTCCCAAAGCCTCTTTGCCCTCCTCGCCGAGTGCCCCGCCCAATCTCACGTGACTAAGCGTCGTCGCTGACGCGCTGTTCGAAACAGCGGGCACTTCTGGTTGCCGCGACTCCGTGAACTCATGCTTCTCGGCTAACTGCTGTTGTTGCCGTGCCGGTATGGACCCGTACGGTGACACGTGTCGCGTCTTTTCGTTTTTCCAGTCGGTGCTTTTGCAGCCAAGCACTGATGCGTGATTAAGTTTAATAAGAGGTACAAGATGAAGGTGGTACAGGCCTACGCGCCTACATCCAGCCATGATGATCAAATGGTTGAACGCTTCTACGAAGACGTAGAATCAGCAATGAGTAAGGTAAAGACACAGTATACTGTACTGATGGGCGACTTTAATGCAAAGGTAGGCAAGAAGCAGGCTGGAGATCATGCAGTTGGGGAATATGGCATCGGCTCTAGAAACGCCAGAGGGGAGTTACTAGTAGAGTTTGCAGAACGCAATAATTTACGCATCTTGAATACCTTCTACAGAAAACGGGCTACTCGTAAGTGGACGTGGAGGAGTCCTAATGGCGAAACTAAAAATGAAATAGACTTCATAATGTGCGGCCACCCGGGCATTGTACAGGATGTGGAAGTAGTTAACAAGATCCGATGCAGTGACCATAGAATGGTAAGATCTAGAATTCAACTTGACGTGAGGAAGGAACGGCAGAAACTGATACGCAGGAAGCCGATTAATGAACTAGCTCTGAGAGGGAAAGTTGAGGAATTCAGAGTTTCACTTCAGAATAGGTACGCGGCTTTAACCGAGGAAACCGACCTTAGCGTTGACGCAATGAATGATAATCTGACTAGTATCATCAAGGAGTGTGCAGTGGAAGTCGGGGGTACAGTTGTTAGACAGGACACTGGTAAGCTATCCCAAGAGACGAAAAACCTTATTAAGAAACGTCAAGCTATGAAAGCCTCAAATGCAACAGACAAAATAGAGCTGGCGGAGCTTTCGAAGTTAATCAATAGGCGTAAAGTAGCCGACATAAGAAAGTATAATATGGAGAAAATTGAGCATGCTCTAAAGAACGGAAGAAGCCTCAAAGCTATGAGGACAAAACTGTGCATAGGCAAAAATCAGATGTATGCATTAAGGGATAAGGAAGGCAAGGTCACAAACAATATGGATAGAATAGTTGAGGTAGCGGTAGAGTTCTACAGAGATCTGTACAGCAGCCGAGCCATTCAGGATGATAACGTAAGAAGGAGTAATAGCACAGAGGAATCTGACATCCCACCAGTATTGACAGGAGAAGTAAAGAAAGCCCTAAAGGGAATGCAAAGAGGCAAAGCAGCTGGTGAGGATCAGGTAACATCAGACCTGTTGAAAGACGGTGGAGAGATTATGTTAGAGAAACTGGCCACCCTGTATACGAAGTGCCTCTCGACGGGGAGGATACCAGAATCTTGGAAGAATGCCAACATCATCTTGATCCATAAGAAAGGGGACGTGAAAGACCTGAAAAATTACAGGCCCATAAGCTTACTGTCGGTTGTCTACAAGCTATTTACAAAAGTAATTGCTAACAGAATTAATACGACATTGGAGTTCAATCAACCAAGGGACCAGGCAGGATTTCGTACAGGATTCTCAACAATAGACCATATTCATACTATCAATCAGGTGATAGAGAAATGCGCGGAATACAACCAACCCCTATACATAGCCTTCATAGATTACGAGAAGGCATTTGATTCGGTGGAGACATCAGCAGTCATGCAGGCACTGCGGAATCAAGGCATCGACGAAGCCTATATAAACATAATGGAAGAAATCTACAGCGGATCCACAGCCACTATAGTCCTCCATAAAGAAAGCGACAGAATCCCAATAAAGAAGGGCGTACGGCAGGGAGACACGATCTCTCCAATGTTATTCACCGCGTGTTTACAGGAGGTTTTCAGGGCCCTAGATTGGGAAGAGCTAGGGATAAGAGTTAATGGAGAGTATCTCAGTAACCTACGATTCGCTGATGACATTGCATTGATGAGTAACGCGGGAGACGAATTGCAGCTCATGATTACTGAACTGGATACGGAAAGTAGAAGAGTAGGTCTGAAAATTAATATGCATAAAACTAAAGTAATGTGGAACAATCTTGGTAGAGAACAGCGCTTTGCGATAGGTGGCGAGACACTGGAAGTTGTAAAGGAGTACGTCTACTTAGGACAGGTAGTAACCGCGGAGCCGAACCATGAGAGTGAAATAACTAGAAGAATAAGGATGGGTTGGGGCTCATTCGGCAAGCATTATCAAATCATGAATGGTAATCTACCACTATCCCTCAAGAGGAAGGTATATAACAGCTGCATCTTACCGGTACTTACCTACGGAGCAGAAACCTGGAGACTTACAAAGAGGGTTCAACTTAAATTGAGGACGACGCAGCGAGCGATGGAAAGGAAAATGATAGGTGTAACCTTAAGAGACAGGAAGAGAGCAGAGTGGGTCAGGGAACAAACGGGGGTTAATGACATCATAGTTGAAATCAAGAAGAAGAAATGGATATGGGCCGGGCACGTAGCACGTCGGCAGGATAACCGGTGGTCATTAAGGGTAACTGACTGGATTCCAAGAGATGGCAAACGCGTGAGGGGGAGACAGAAAATCAGGTGGGTAGATGAGATTAAGAAGTTTGCAGGTATTACGTGGCAGCAGAAAGTACAGGACCGGGTTGATTGGCGGAACATGGGAGAGGCCTTTGCCCTGCAGTGGGCGTAGACAGGCTGATGATGATGATGATGACTGATGCGTGAAAGCCATCGCAAAACACTGTCGGATTCAGTCCACGCAGCTGATCAGACCACTAGGCGTGACTGTGCTGGTACGCTAGCAATTTGGTAGTTGCGTTATGGGCCGCAGTTGCAGATTCGCAAGCGTGCGCACGTGGGCAACACGACTAACAGCAAGGAGCGCGGGCAGCTGCTTGCAGACTAACCGGAAGTCGTAGGTTCTTGTTCGACCTAACGCAGCATCCCCTGCATACTGCATCACAGATTCAACACTCTGACGTCACACACGTCACTAAGCAGACAGGAAGGGCCCGGAGAGGAGAAGAAATTGTTTCTTGGGAATTTGTGGCGCGCCCGCGGCTTGTAGCGTTGCCACGTTTGGCATCGTTGATCTTGACGGCATTCTGCACACGATGCGCGTGTTTACTTGAAATGTTTGAAAAAATATCGGAGGTGGTTTGGGGCCCATTAAAAAATGTTCGCTATATATGGACGCTATTTCAGTGGGTAGCATAGGAAAATTGTAAGTGCATCGAAATATGGTCGTTATAACCAATAGATTTTTATATGTGGGATCGTTATAAGTGGGTTCGACTGTATCATGTCTACTCTCTTGCATGTATCTGATCCGACCCATTGTGTTTTAAATGTGTAGACTAAGCACTGAGGCTCAGAAGAATGGCTTCCAAGGTACCCATTACCCTGGGACTTATGCCTTTACGTGCAACAGAAAGAAAAAATGGCAAGGCTATCTTCGCTTGTGGTCTATCTGCAAGGGAGGAACCACCCTGCTACATGTGCTATTATTCCTGTGCATCATTGATTAGCTTGTACACAGCAGAACATTTCTTAGTGTGTTCCACTTCATGTCCAGCTACCACAGATACAGGGCAGTGTTGTGCTTTAAAGGGCCCCTTCTACACTTTTTGAACATGCAGTAGGCTTGTGATAAAGTTAGTTCAAACAAATTTTAAATTTTGGGTTTTCTCACATTGCTTTCAATGTATTTTAACTGCCTAATTCAAACTTCTCCATTGCGTCAATTCGTTTCTCTTCTCTTGAGGAAGAACATGGATGCCAGTGGGGATAGTTCTTAGGAAGTCTTTCTTTTGTAAATGACAAAGGGTGGCAGCTTCCTGTCACCAGCTGTGATTTCTAACATCACGCATCACTGTTTTTCAGCACCCATTGCCCTCACTTGCACACTTTTCGCATCTTTCATTTCCAGCAGGCTGTTTCGCAGCTTGTCATAGTTCAGAGCCATCTATCTGATTGATGTTTCCTTTCAGGGATAGAAGGAGCTGCTTCTCCTGCTGGATGTGAATAACAAAGTGATGCAACTTCTGTGCTTCTGTGCACTTATGAGGCACAGTTCCTTTCGGCGCATGAATGTGGTCGTCCAACCGCTGCTTGCCTAGCTGCTTGTTACATATGGGGCAAATGCCGCAAGCAGGAATGTCATGATTTCTGGCTGTGCCCTGCGTGTGTGTGGTTTTAAATTAGTTCGTGAGGAACTGCACAGCCTTCACCTCGGAGCATCTTGACATAGTCCAGTACTTAGCTCTCGACTAGGGGAAATTGGCCTTGTTTCAGCTCTCAAAGTGCACGGTGATCTTTTGCCGTGCAAAGTCAGCGCTGATCCAGCCGCACAGTTGATATGCTTCAAGGCATGCTCAATGACCTTGAACTTAAAACTGCTGTATAGGTAGCATGCTGGCCCGTCTTAGCTTACTGGTCCCCAAGGAAATACCCTCTAAAACACTGAAGAAGCACAATGGAAAATGCGGACACTATGTAAGCATAGACGCGGGCATTACAAGTTGTTGGGGGCTTTGTTTGCAGGCAGCTGTACTTGTATGGCGTTGTATTTGAGGAGGTTTCTTTTGCATTCGCCAAATGGCGTTATACCACAAAAAGCCGCGATTTTGAAGTCCCGACCTGTGTTGTTCGCGCTTGCATTGGCCAGTGGATGGCATGGTTTAGGATGGTCCCTAAGGCTGTTTTGTTAATTTTTGTATACATTTTTTCATCGTTGTTTGAGGTATGACAGTGTGCTTTTCCATTATTGAGATCGATTACACTGGAACTTTTGAAGTGGGGTGTAATAAAAAAAAAAGTATTTTCCAAGGACAAAAGTGCGGTGTGAGTTCATTACACGAGTAAACACCGTACATGTTTCTCTAGAAACACAGAAAATGTAAATATCTTAGTACTTCCAGTCTCGGTCAATGGTCATCTGCTTATATTATTTTTCCCCAAGTTCTTGTGAGGTGGCACACAGTGCTTTCGAAACAGCACATTTGTGCTGTTTCAGACCCTACAATCCTGAGTTGGTCACTTTTCTGATATTGAGCTCGCTATGCTTTGTGTCTTTTATGCACCTTGCAAGCAAGACACCTTGCCAGACATCGCTCTGTGTTTAACTAATTGAATTCATGAAAATGCACTGTCTGGATTTGGCTATTATCCACCAGTCAAGATGACGCAGGACAAAGCAGGCGCACACCAGGTACTCTTAGCTCAGCCATACTTTTGCACAACAATAGCACTTGTGCTGCATAGGTACCGCAACTGTGACAGGGTGTCACACTGTGCCAGTGGCACGCCTGTCGTCATACCAAAAGTGTGAACACATTCAATGAAAAAATGGGAAAATACTCTAGGTAATGTCGTGGTTATGTAACTTCCAGCATGCTCGTCAGGCCGAAAGGAAATAGCGTTGCAAACTCTGACTAAACTTGATGGATTCGAAAAATATTTGGCGGCAAGTTATTAGTGAGGCAGTAGTTAAGGCCATTTGATCATTCCTTTGCTGCAGGGGCCCTAAAAATGGGCTCTGCGACAACTTTACAAGTTATCATAGAAAGTCCTTACTGTTGGACTCTCTTGCCTCGTGAATCTCTTGCTATAAATTTTTTCTATTCGTCAAATACAATACATGGAGTTAACGCACAAGCTTGCCTTTTTCCCTTTTCAGAAGGGTTGCAGATCAGGCTAGTTGGTGCTGCAATAACAGTGCAGAAACTGAACAAAGGACAAGAAAGTGGCCACTTGCCAGTTTTATGCAATTTCTGTAGAAGTTGCATCAAATAAAAAAATTCTGCGTTCTGCAGAATTGCTTGGCATTGCCCAAAAAATGAATCCATCTTGGAGCTTGGAGGTCTCCTGTAGAGTTTTGGCAGTAGGCATGGGTGAGGCCAGGCCCGTAGCCGGGATTTTTTTTCGGGGGGGGGGGGGGGACACTTACCTTGACTATTTGAAAAAAACACCTGTTTTCATTATTTATTTTTGGTAAAACACCTACTTCACCAAAATTTCGGGGGGGGGGGGGGGGGGGCCTTCGGGCTGCGGGCTTGGTGAGGCACACACTATGGTTCACTTGCCTGTGATAACGCAGGGTTGCATCGGCCCCTTGGTTTCAAGTGATTGTTTTCATGCTTGCTCAAAAAACATTTGCACACTGTTCATATCTTTCTTGTGTCTTAGCTATGCCCAGGTGAAGTTCCCATCCAGTGAAGCACTGATCAAAGCGGTCAAGAATCCAAAGTGCCGGACAATTGATAACAGAAATCTGACGTTCGCCATTGCACTTGTTCCCAAGTGGAGTAAGTATTTGATCAACTTATTCATGTCAGGCCTTCATTATAAGGTAGCAAATTCGTTAAGCTGCAGAGCTGGATCTTTCTCTAATAGTGTTTCTAACGAAGTAAATGAAAAATAGCCTTGGTAACAGATACAATGGTTAGAATATATGCTTATAACGAATTTTCAGATATAGCGAAGGCATTTTCGTGTCAAATGCGACTTTGTTATAATGAGGTTTAAGTGTAATTGCTGACGTATGTTGCCGAAGTGGGCGTAGTCACGACAGCGGGCTACGCCTACCCCTCTTGGCTGCCGAGAAGGGTGGCAAGGCCTCGTGAGAAACCGAAACCAGCCGAATAGCCCTTTTTTTCGTGGGTGCTGCCATATTGCCTGGTGAGCGGCGCCATCTCTGGGCTGGCAACCTACTGGCATGTGCGAAGCTCCGCGTTTGTATGGAAGGTATGCGTGCGGCTGCAGTTGCAGTTGGTTTTTTTTTTCGCTCCGGCACGCTGAATTTCGTATCAAGAGATGCAGTCTACGTAGGAAATGAGTCTGTGAGACATCCTGAAAAGGTTTGATCAATTGAGGATCAATGATGGTAATATACGGCGGCACGAACATATCGCAAGTGGTCTACGTCATATTTTCGGCACTGTCTGTTGGAAAACCACGCAAATATTTCGATTCGTTCTAGCAGGGCAAACAAGTTCAGCCATTCTTAAGGTATGCAACGAATTTTTTTCTTGGACTGTAACCTTTAGTTTTTCATGCATGGTGTGTTTATGCTGTCGCACAGACTACCGCTCATACATGCAGTAGTGCACGAACACGCAGTCTCGATTTCATGGCGCGGCATCTGTTTGTTGCTCACAAACAGTTGTCTATCTTGTTTTTCAGCTTTTAAGTGACCGCTTAATACTCGCTCGTTTATTGCTCACTGGTGTGGATGAAGTTAGAGCTGCTTATAGGGAGGTGCTGGTACATAAAAACGATGCTAATGTTGACATGCCAGCACACTTCTTTTTCTTTTCAAGACGATAGTCTTTCTTGGGAAATTTTCGTCTCTCTGTCACCCGATTCAGCCACCCGGCCAAAGTTTAACCACTTTCTGAACGCCCAGCCATCTTGCACCAGTATCGCCGTTTATACTTGTGAACATTGTCGATCAAAAAGCAAATGTTACGCATACCTGAGGTGCAACATCAATACGTAAGTATTAGGTGGTGTGTTCTTTTACTAGAAACTACACAGATATGTAATTCTAAAGACCCTAGTGTTTCTTGCGCTGCGCTGAAAATGCTAGTGTTTTTTGGGCTGCGCTGCAAATGCGACGCTAGGATCCAGATGCTGAGATTCAACATAGAGGAGGAGGACTCATGTAGTACGGCCGGCCGGCAGAAGACTATCGTCTTTTGACGACATTTGCAGCGAAGCAAGCAGATACACGGGCAATTTTTTCTAACGTGCGACGGTTTTTGATGTGGCGCGTTCGTGTGAAGGGTGGGAAATGGTTCGGCTGGACAATATGATAGCAAAGGCGTCGCACTGTTCTGGGCAATGCGCGAGGATTTGACAACAAGCCGCAGCAGCAGAATATGCACAATTCCATACTGTGTTAAACCTGCATTTGTTTAGTCTTTATACGTGACTCTCTGGCAACACATCTTATTGTGATTGCTGCACCTCAGGCTCAACCAAATTGTTTTCACGCAAAAAAAAAGGTATTTTTTTTTCTTTTAAGAGTCGTGATATTTGATTGGATTTCGGTAGCGATGAGATGAAGATGGTTAAAGAGTTTCTTCTGCTGGCGAATAACGGAAGCGCATCCGGGCTCGAGCCTTTGATCGGCATCGGAGGCGATTTGCGTTTTTTTTTATATATACAGGGTGTCCCAGCTATCACGCAGCACGATTCAAAAAAAGAGGAACGGCGTTACGCGAAGCGATCCTGCTGCATATTGTTCCTAGTACACTGGAGTAGGCACTGCTATTTTTTTCATTAATGAGGTTCAATTAATTAGTCATAACTATATTTGTAACTCAACAAGTACACACCTAATTGTCAAAATGTCAATGAGGTGTATGTAGGCATGTTTAAAGGACATCTAACTGCGCAATTTTTAACAACGTACTAATTACATGCTCATTTTTTCCGGTTGATAAAGAAAGCCCGCGAAATATGAAAAATAACACGTGACTACGCTCCCACCCGCAAAGGAAACCAGCGCCCTCAAATAAGCTTACTGCAAACAACCGCTTCGCCTGTTGTCCGTTGCGAGAGACAGCGTTCCGCATTTTGGCAAGGGTACAGGTCGGGCGCCAATAACGACACGTGTGCAATTTCGCTGGGATTCATTCCGTTCGATAGTACGCCGCAATCATCCATATCTCACGGCCGACTGTTCTCATTGATAACACGGCAGGTGTTCTTATTACGGCCTGACTCTGTAAAACCAAGCGGTGCGTTTCTTAGGCAGGGGAGTTTCTGCATGTTTTCCTTGATACTGTCTACCTCATATGGAGCCTGTTTGAGGGCGCTGGTTCCCGACGCGCAGAAAACTCTAGTCACGTGTCACTTTTCATATTTCGCGGGCTTTCTTTATCAAGCGGAAAAAATGAGTGCGCAATTAGCACGTTGTTGAAAGTAGTGCAGTTAGATGCCATTTGAACATGCCTACATACTCCTCATTGGCATTTTGACAATTAAATGAGTACTTATCGAGTTACAAATATAATTACGACTAATTAATTAAACCTCATTAACGTAAAAAATAGCAGTGGATATTCCAGTGTACTAGGAACAATATGCAGTAGGTTTGCTTCGCGTAACGCCGTACCTCTTTTTTTAAATCGTGCTGCGTGATAGCTGGGACACCCTGTATATAACTTCGTATACCAGATGTACTGTTCTTGCGAAATTCTTGCTGTCGCTCGCAACGCTAAACAGCAAAATTCGCAGTTCAAGAAACATTAGACAAGCGTAACATGGTTTTTGTATCGCACTTAGTAGAGATTTAACTATGTTGTATATCATTGCGCGACTTGTCGGACACTGTTCTCGGCTACTTAAACATTTGTCTTCCTGAGGTAGTTCTACACACTGAGCGACAGAATTGTTCTCTCTCTGTCTCTTTTTACTATTTGGCTTTCATATCGCTCATCGTATGCGATACGCTCCGCTGTCTTACGGAAGTTGCAACATCACGACAAAGATCTCTCCACGTCTTGATGTGTTCATTGAATGTTTGGGTTTTACAAGGCTGGTACGGAGCAATAATTAAATGTATACCGGTTGCCCTGCTGTGAAGTGAGGGATTTCTTGTCCGTGCTAATACCGGTATACATCAATTGCAGCGATCACCGTGTTGAGCCGAGCTGCGAAGCTAATTATTAGACGAAACACATCATATTAAAATGTAATAATAAAACGAAGCGAAAACAACTCGGGTGGCTACTCAAGTGGTACTTAGATGTTTTGCACTTTACCGGACAGGGCCGTACTTGACCACTTATGTTTGTTCGCAAATCTGGCCATATCAGATTGACATTTGACTGCGTAGAACACGGGGAATTGCGTGTTCGCGGGGAATCGCGAACTTGTAACTTAACACAAATGATGTACCTTTTAGGGTTTGCAACTGCACACACTCCGTGCTTGGTGATGCACGTCGCATACTTATGCAGACAGCAGTTTCCTTTTTTCTCTAGTTGTTAGAACAACCAAAAATGGCACAGTGGTTTCAGATTGACCTTTCACTGGCTGACGTCGCAATAAGACAGAAATCTGCAGGTCGACCTAAAACACGAAAAAAATTGTTCGAAAACGCCACTCATACAAGCACCAGCCCGCAACACTCCGCGCCGTCGCGCACGAGCCAGAAAGGAGGAAAGCACTGGTTGCCAGCCCAGTCCTCCTCACCCGATGCAACGGTCTATACCCTGTAATTTCCTTATTACAGCACTTACTTGCAAAATTCTTGCGGCACCATGTTCACATCGTACAAGTGCGCGGTTATCGCTTCATCACACATTTTGGACCGTGGGGTTGTTTACTGGCCCTTTAATATCCGACCAGCTGGATAACTTGATCAATTTCATTGGTCCCTTCAGGGTTGAATTAATGAAAGCAGATTACATCGGTATATCCATGCAGATTTGTACTGTAGGTACCTGTTAACCTGTAGAGAAAAGAGATATGCATTGTCGTGGTGTACTAAGCCCTGCCACGGTGGTCTAGTGGTTATGGCGCTCAACTGCTGACCTGAAGGTCGTGGGTTCGAATCCCGGCCGCGGCGGCTGCATTTTCGATGGAGGCGAAAATGTTTGAGGTCCCTGTACATAGATTTAGGTGCACATTAAAGAACCCCAGGTGGTCAAAATTTCCGGAGCCCTCCACTACAGCATCTCTCATAATCATATCGTGGTTTTGGGACGTTAAACCCCAGATATTATTATTTTATTGTGGTATACCCGTTTAAGTATTGTAAACAAGGTATGTTGTGTATTGTTACATTTACTGGTATTCAATAGCATAGCTCGAGGAAAAATCAAAAGCTTTCCAAGGAAGCCGTGACGTTTCATTTTCAGTAAAACATTTTTATGGTCTGCTTGGCCTAATGCTTTCTTTTTTCCATATTTATGAGCATTATTGCTACTAGTTAATTATGTAGTCTTCCAGAGGTGACTTGCAGAGATCGTGAGTGTTGATGTTAAGTGAGGACGTGATCAGAAACTGCACAGCTGTTCCTGAGTTACGGGGGTACTTTTAGTCAAGGCAATGTTTTGATGTTTTGTTTCTTGAGCTTTGCTGGTGGGCAGTAATGCCTGGTGACTCAGTATGAGTTTGGATATTGGGGCACTATAACAGTTTCTACATTATGGAGCTCCTGCATATGTCGACATGACTGCACAGCGCAGTGGGATGCAGAATTCTAATTGTGTACAGAAATTTCCTTAGAAAGCTGATGATAAATGTGATGCTAAATTAGCATTCACTTCAGAGTCACAAGTGCAGAAACTGAAGTCGTTCACTGCTTGTAAGTAAGCATATCGGTTCCTGTGAGGAGAGAGCATTTCTGGGTCTGACATTGCCTGCAATCTTGGGGATCAACAATGCTCTTAATGCTTCTTAATTTCACATTGCATTGCATCCTTGCTTGAAAACTTCTGATTATTCGTGTTTTGATGTGCAGAACATAACAAGCCTGCCGTCGAGACAAGTCAGAATGCTGCCGTTAGCCCAAAGAACAGGAAGGCAGGCAGTCTGGAAACAGAAGCAGGCAAGAGTACTGCAAAAGGCCAGACCTCCAGCAAGCAGCCTGGTGGCCCCATTCAAAAGGGCTCTCCCCAAACTCCTGCCCAGAAGAAGCAGCGACGGAAGAAGTCTAAGTCGCCTGGTCAGCAAGGGGGACCCATGACACCTGGGCAGCAAGGGGGACCCAAGACACCTGGTCAAAAGGGGGGACCCAAAACACCAGGGGGATCCAAGACACCTGGGCATCAGGGAGGACCCAAGACACCAGGGGGACCCAAGACGCCTGGGCAGCAGGGAGGACCCAAGTCACCTGGGCAGCAGGGTGGACCCAAGTCACCTGGGCAGCAGGGTGGACCCAAGACACCTGGGCAGCAGGCAGGACCCAAGACACCGGGGCAGCAGGCAGGACCCAAGACACCGGGGCAGCAGGCAGGACCCAAGACACCTGGTCAAAAGGGGGGACCTAAGACACCTGGACAGAAAGGGCCGAAGACACCAGGACAGGCAAAAGGAGGTGCCAAGACACCCAAGGGAACACCTTTCCAGAAGACACCAGGAATGAAAGGAACTCCAGTCATAGCTTGAGAGGGTTGGGGACCAGTGTTTTTAACAACTGTGAATAGAGAAGGGGCTAAAGGGAGGGCGGGGCAGGGTGGGGACAGGGGGCACATTTTTGCAGTGTAGAGTTCAGCGTGGTTCACTCTCAAAGGAAGCTCCATATAATTATTGCAGTTCTCATTTTAGCTATATTTTGGTATGAATGAATTTTTCATCAGTGCATGTTTACCACTGCATCATACCTAGCACTTTTTTCTTTGAAAGTGAAGAAAAATGTGATGTGGCCTAAGTACTGACTAGGTGTTGCCTTTTTGAGTGGACCATACTGAACATTGCCATAATCACTCGGCGTTATTAATATGATTGATACAGCCTGCCATATTCACATCATGTTGCCGCTAAATAAAGTATGACCATTCTATGTTCTGTTCGACTTTGTCAGTATGTTAGGTCGTTACTATATAGCTAATGTTCCTGCTACTCATAGATGTAACTTCATAGGAGATACAACGTACAGATATTACGGAGTAATCTTTGTCAATTATGTGTGTTAATTGACTTGCTCGTTGAAGAACACCAGATGGTCAGAATTTAAACCTAAACTACGGCGTCCCTTATAATCGTATTGTGGGGTTGTGGGGCATAAAACTCCAACAATTATTGACTTACCTGCTCATTTGGGGCAGATGTCAAGAAAAAGATGTGACGTGATAAGGAAGTCTTTTATTACAAGAAGTACCTCTAATATATCATAGTCATTGCCCTGGACTGATTTTCAGGAACTGCAGCAGATCATTGATGTTCCATTAACAAACTTTTGTTGGAATTCATATCATGAAGCTGGTGACTTACTGATCCAGAAGCATTTTATGAATTGCTATATATGCTTAAAGGAGCACTGACACAAAAATTTTGCACCTTGTTTTTTTTTTTTTGTTGCAGTAGATAGCTTATGATCCACTTATCACGGCTGCAAACGTCGTTTGCGTGAGTGCGCGACGGTTATTTATTTAGAGACCCCAGTCGCAGTTTCGGTTTCAAAGAGCACCGAGCTAGGAAGCTACTTCCGGGGGACGGGTAACCACAGCTGGCCACGTGAACACGCAAAATTGTGACGTAGGCGGCGCGCGAACGTGGGTGCGGTGGGCGCCGAACCAGGTCAAGTGGCGCCAGCTATGGAGGATTAGAAACAACGCGTAATCTATGTCCTCCGAGCATTCGGAAGCGCCCATCTCGACTCGCTAAACTTACAGCATCGATTATTTGACTATGGCTCTCAAAAACGGCGCCGAATCGGGACGAATACATTGCTGTCGAAGCTTAAGGACATGAATCTAAAGCAAATGGAAGCATCAGTTCGGAACTTACGCGTTACAGAGCGCACGGCGGCCACTTGATAGATTCGAAGAGGCGGACAACCGCTTTTGATAGTGCTGCCATGTTTTTCGGAGGTATCGGAGGCGCGAATGCGTCGCCGGCGAAGCTTGCCGTGCAAGCTGGACAGCTCTCGTGCGTGCGGCGACGGCCGACGTTTCTGCGGCACCGCGCCGTTGCGGCAGGCTTGCCGCTAGCGTGAGCGGGCCATAACATCTCCAACGGGCACGACGAGCGAACAGCGGAAGAGAACACAACTAGCACACGCAAAGCCGCAGGCACGGAGGAAGAAATGGCAGGTTGCACGGCACAAGCGCAAAGGCACAACCAGCCAACACAAACTCGTGACGTAGGTTTGTTTACACATCCGCCGCGTTGATGTCGGCGTCGCGAAGCGCTCGCATCTCGCTCAGTCGCGCGGCATGCACTTTAAAATTGATTTTAAATATGTTCTAGGCTATATTGGCCCTTGATATTTCGTAGACGTTGTGTACGGCTCCACAAACATCTATTTCACTCATTTTCTCGCCTTCGAAATTTTGTGTCAGTGCTCCTTTAAAGGGACCCTGAAACGGTTTTTCGAAGTTTTGTCAGCGTTTAGGCAAGAGTAGGCAAGAGCATCCCCAAATCATTACCGTGTACCAAGGCCGCTACGGACAATTATATTTATACCCTCCTCCTCACCACTGCCTTGCACCCTCAACTCACAGACTCGCTGGCATCGCCGACGATCTCCGCGCTCTCATGAGCGCACTCGATGGCTTGAGCTTTGCGCAGTCATGGCCTCCGATATTGCGCGCATTCTCGGAGGCCCAGTGCACTGGCCCAGTGTGCCCGGCAGCACGCCGTCTGGCAACAAAGACAAAGCTCGCGGAGTAGTTGATATCTGCTCCGACAGGTGCCGCCACACTACCAGCTGATCTTATTTTATTCTCCTGTACGGCGACGACCTGCAAAAGCATGCGGACAAACAAAAAATTCGAAAACGATCACCAATAAACGTAAACTCTGGCAATGTGGTTGTGTCTTCAGGGGCGTTGAACGGATAGCGAGAGCGCGACGATCATTGCAGCGACGAGCTGAAGGGATTCCGCTCGCCAGATGCCTCAAACATTTTACAAGTCGCCAATTGCTAGATATGAATACACAGCACCAGGGGCGTAGCCAAGGGGGGGGGGGGTTCAAACCCCCCCCCCCCCGAAATTTTTCAATTTTGCTTGCGTATATATACACGCACACATACAAACGCACACACGAACATACATAAAGTATGGTTGAACCCCCCCCCCCCCCCCGAAAAAATTTCTGGCTACGCCCCTGCACAGCACGGCTAGGGCAATTCATTGTTTCGAAGAAAAGAAACCTCGAGATAAACACTGTCGCTCAGCTCGCGTCAACACGGAGCACGTTGTAACACAGGCAGACGACGCTCGCTGCCCATAGGAGGCTCAGTGACGTGGACTGGTCATATCCAGTCAGATCAGCCGCCTGCGTGACGACGCGCACTGGAAGTGGGTGGTTTGAAAACGCGTTTCGCTGAGCCGCTGTGATCGGTGGCGATTCGCAGCTTTAAAGCCTTGTAATAAATTACACAGTTTACACACACAGCTTAAATCGGTCTGTAAATGGTCCTTAGGACTTGCTCTACCGGCCCAATGTGTTAGTACAAAATCGTCAAAACCGTTTCAGCGTCCCTTTAATGTAACTACAGTATTCTCCAGGCTACAGTTATCAAATTATACAAGTTTATAAGTTGAAAATTCCAGGGGGTGATTCCACGAGAGATCGAACATGCCTGTCCGGTCGCAATTTTTGTTTTGCCTGGGTTTTTTATATGTTATGTGGGCACATTCAAAGTGCACAGAACCGAAGATTTTATTTCCAAGAAACGTTCCCAGCGCGCCAAAAAATATTTGAAGGTGGCGGCGCGGGCCTCCTGTTTTTGCTCACTGCAATGTTTTTGGATTTCAGAGCCGAATTTAGCGCGAACTATAAATGATGTGTCGAAATTTTTTTTTGCTGGTTTTAATACGCATGACTGTGAATTACATCCATGCTTTTTTATGCCGTCCTCAAAAAGAAGAAAATGTAAAACAATGGCAAACACGGCCGAAATCATAAAAGGGTCCTAAGTTTGAGGCGCCTTGGCGCCTTTGCTATTACAAACAGAAACTTGAAAACAATGTCAAATATAGAAAAGAGCCTTTCCAACATTTATACAGAAGATCATTTTCCTACAGGCTGCGCAAGAAAAAAATAGTTAAAGAAGCGACTTTTTTTTTCAAAAAAGTACATTTTCAAAAAATAAAATAAAAAGAACTCCGGTCTCAATTTTGACGACAATTTTTTATCGAAGAGCGCTTATGTTAGTGAACACACGGTTTTAATATCATATGTCCTCATTTGCTTTGTTTCCGAGATAGAACTGGCCAAAATGACCCTTGCTGTGTGTGCTCACTTCAGTGTGACTGATGGTTGTTATCAGCTTGAATTATGCGTAAATCTCAGTTTTATTTATTCTGCTGCAGCAAAACCTTGCTCTGGTGGCTTTTTGTCAAGAAAAATGTGTTTTAAGATTTTATTTGTGTCTAGCGTGTGCGAAAGTGGGCTGCTGCCGCCCTCTAAAGGGTGATTCCACGAGAGATCTAAACTGCCTGTCCGGTCGATATTTTTGTTTTGCCTGGGTTTTTCATATGGTATGTGGGCACATTCAAAGTGCACGGAACCGAAAATTTATTTCCAAGAAACGCGCCCAGCGTGCCAAAAAAATATTTGAAGGTCGAGGCGCGGACTTCCTGTTTTTGTTCACTGCAGGAAGGTGTGTTATTCGAGGGGGGCGAATTCGTTCAGGCCAACTATGCAGCCACGTAGAGCGGCGCTCTTTGACATCAATTTTTTCCCACACGGCAAACGAGATTCCCAGAGTAGCTCACCAGTAACGTTCGATTGATGGTGAGCTACTCTCTTCTGGCATCTGCATGCAGTGGCGTAGCGAGGGGTTGGCACACCGGGCCCGTGCCCCCCCCCCCCCCCCCCCCCCCCCCGAAAAAAGTCTGCTTACGCCCCTGTCTGCATGACGCGTTAAAAAAAGCGACGAAGTACTTCTGGGGACCGTGGTACTGCTAAATGTCCGGCCACGCTCTGCATTGAACGCGCCTGCACCCAAAGCGCTTGGAAGGGATATGGCGGCGAGAGGTCACGTGATGCGAGTAAGCAAATCGCGTCGGCGGCGGCGCACGGAAAACAGATGCGATACTCTGAAATTTTTCCAGTGACTCTATGCGTAGCGCGTGGAGCTTGCGACTTCCGGTCGAATCCGCCGCTTTTCGCGGAGTAGCGAGAGCTGCTGAGTGTATCTTGCGCCGGAGCTGCTCCAGATATGCCAGTGAAACATACAGGGAGCACTCTCAATCCGCCAATGGAACATATACTTGCTCCGAATGGAGCAGAAAAACTGCTACCGGAAGTGCTCCGAATCTGCCAATGGAATTCAGCGTTAGTAAAGTATTTTCGTGCAAAAAAAAAAAAGAAAAACGTGGTCACGTGACCGCCCTTTGAATGTTCCGGCGAAAAGAAGTTAGGTGGGAATACATTATGCGTATTCAACCTTGAGACTGGTTACAACCAACTATGTTTTAAAGCATTCTATTGTCATTGTTCTTTCACGTGACGTCACAAGTAAAACCATATATTAACTTTCCGGCATGAATAGGCTTAGCAAAGAAGCAAGAAAACATGCAAATTCAGACAATTTTTGTAAAAACGGCGGCAATGTTTCAGCCGCAAAAATTTTGTAGCTCTTTTACCAGTCGACATAATATCTGCTAAAAATATTTTCAACCTATGTAAACGTTTATTGAGGAAAATGCTTGCAAAGTTGACAAAAAATGACTTTTTTGGGGAGATTCACTCGTAGATTATGCGTCAAGGCTCTCGCGATAAAAATATATGGGAGAGCTCATCATATGCTCCAACGTATTCTGTTGTGATGTGGAAATTTCTATTCGTGTAAATTTTGTTTAAAGCGAAAAAAATAAATTTTTATATCCTCAACTATTGCATTGGCGGATCCAGGGGGGGGGGGGCGATCGCCCCCCCCCCCCCCAAAGCAGCCATCCCCTCCCCTCGGCACCATTTTTCAGCACGCGGAATTTTTTAGGCCACTGTGGCGAGAAATGCACCCATCACTTCTACTCGCACCACATTCTGCACCTTCAGACAGAACTGGAATGTGTTTGAATGATCGCTTGCTTGAGCATGTTAACAACGGGTACTGTAGAGTCCTTTATGCGAGGAGGCATCTTCAGGAAAGTCTTAGTAGTATACGTTGCTGGGCTAGTTGGTTCATAATCTTCAAGATTGGCTAGCGCGAAATCGACAAGGACTACGAAGGAACACAGATGTCCTGTCCAGTAGCGCCTGTCCTGTACATCTGTGTTCCTTCGTAGTCCTCGTCGATTTCGCGCTAGCCAATTTTGAAGTTCAGGAAAGTCGTTCATGGGATCAGCTCCGTCCCAAGACAAGACGAAGTATCTCCCTCCGGCAATGTTCCTTTTCGGAAAAGCGGCTTCCGCATCCACATTTCGAACGTGAAGGGTATTATCTCGCATCTGTGTGCAGAACTCAAGAATGCAGCCTTTCAATGAAAGCTCACCAGGTCTCGACTAATCCTCTCTGTGACGTTGTAAATATGCGTGGCCCCCAAAAGAAGTACTGCTGTGGCAGTGATGTCTTCCTTCGTACGCCCGCACGAAGTCGCTAGCGCGACGATGTTGAATTCCGGCAGTGTCATTTGCACTGTCGATAGTGTGGTGCATTGCAGTCTGCACAATGGGTGCCAACCAACAGAGTGGTTTTAAAAATGTGTTCTCCACCGCCAATTTAAGGAGGAGTGCTTCTTTTTTTTCTTTTTTCTTGCGGCGCTCATCTGTGCAACCGACGCTAATCGCGGAGGCTACAAACCACCTATTGGCCGCGAGATCGACCTATAGGTGGCAGCACCGTCGCCGCGTTAGTGTGGAGAGGCGGTCGGCGGCGCGTATACAAATGCACACAGCGGAGCTTCGTTGTGAGAGGTTTGAGCCTATTGTCGTCGAATAAAATGCGTTTATTGCAGCTCACTGGTAATATTGTTGCGAATATATTTATAACTTATTTACAGTGTAGGATGGTCCAGCAGTCAAGATGGCGGTTGTTACTTCCAGCACACCGACACGTCGTCTGCCTCTTCTTCGCACACCTCACCATAGTCATAGCTGCAACCCCGGTACATCGACCTCCGGCGGCGAAAGCGCCGACTCGGCGCCTGTTAGCAGGTGGTGGGCGAAAGGTACGGCTTCAGGCGAGCCACGTGGACGACGTTTGAAGACCTAGAGGGCGCCGTAGGGTCCAGAGGGGCGATGTCATATGTAACCTCAGTCACCTGGCGTAGCACACGGTAGGGGCCGGAGTATTTGGGCAGAAGTTTTTCGGCCAGGCCAACATGCCGAGACGGAGACCACAGGAGAACGAGGTCACCCGGATTGAAGCGAACGTTCCTGTGGCAACTGTCGTATCTATGTTTCTGGCTGAGTTGCGAGTCCGAAAGGCGTCGATGGGCGATCTGACGGGCCTTTTCGGCTGTGCCGATAGCGTGGCGAGCATATTCGGTGGAGATGTGGTCAGGGATGGGTACGAGCGTGTCGAACGGCAAGGTCGGTTCTCTTCCATACAAAAGGTAAAAGGGAGAATATCCAGCAGTGTCGTGGCGCGAGCTGTTGTATGCGAAAGTGGCAAAGGGTAGAGCAATGTCCCAGTCGCGATGATCAGTCGAGACATACATGGCGAGCATGTCAGTGATCGTGCGATTCAAACGTTCTGTGAGTCCGTTCGTTTGGGGATGATAGGCCGTTGTAAGCTTGTGCTTGGTTGCACAAGAGCGAAGTAGGTCCTCGATTACCTTGGATAAAAAGTAGCGGCCTCGGTCTGTGATGAGTTGACGAGGAGCGCCGTGATGTAAGATGACGTCTTGTATCAAAAAGTCGGCGACGTCTGTAGCGCAGCTGCTCGGGAGAGGTCTCGTAATGGCAAAACGGGTAGAATAATCCGTAGCGACGGCGACCCATCTGTTACCGTTGTGAGAAAGTGGGAAAGGGTCCAGAAGGTCGAGGCCGACACGAAAAAAAGGCTCAGCAGGTATGTCTATGGGTTGAAGGAGCCCGGCGGGGTGTACAGCTGGCCTTTTCCGGCGTTGGCACGACTCGCAAGAAGCAACATAACGATGTACGGAACGGTAGAGGCCGGGCCAGAAAAAGCGTCGGCGGACACGGTCGTACGTTCTGGCAACACCAAGGTGGCCGGCCGTTGGTACATCATGTAGTTGCTGAAGTACGGTCGAGCGGAGATGAGTGGGTACTACAACTAGTAGTTCCTGTCCCACTGGGCGCATGTTCCGGCGGTATAAGATATATATATATATATATATATATATATATATATATATATATATATATATATATATATATATATATATATATATATATGATGACGAACATGCGAAGCGAACTGTCCGTCGAGTCAGTATTCAGGCGGGTGATTAGATCTCGTAGGGACGCGTCACGCTGTTGCTCGTCACCGATGTTGCCGAAAGCAGAGAGCGAGGAGATACAGATGGACGTGTCATCCGTTACGTGGTCTGGATCGTCAACGGGGTACCAAGAAAGGCAGTCGGCGTCTTGATGTAGACGGCCGGACTTGTAGACCACTGTGTACGTGAATTCCTGGAGGCGCAGAGCCCAACGAGCTAGGCGCCCTGTTGGATCTTTGAGTGCTGAAAGCCAGCATAGAGCGTGGTGGTCTGTGGTAACGGTGAAAGGTCGACCATATAAATAGGGGCGGAATTTACCAACTGCCCATACAAGCGCCAGGCACTCGCGCTCAGTAATAGAGTAATTGCGTTCGGCAGGGGAGAGGAGCCGGCTGGCATACGCAAGAACTCTATCATGACCGGATTGACGCTGGGCTAACACAGCGCCAATGCCGTAACCACTAGCGTCTGTGCGGACCTCGGTTTGAGCAGACGGGTCGAAGTGGGCGAGGATCGGCGGTGTGGTGAGCAGCGTAATGAGGCGGGAAAAAGCACTGGCTTGGTCAGGACCCCACCAAAATGGCACATCTTTCTTGAGAAGATCAGTGAGGGGGCGGGCAATATCTGCGAAATTTCTGACGAATCGTCGGAAATATGAGCATAGGCCCACAAAACTTCGAACGTCTTTGGCACAAGTTGGTACGGGAAAATCGAGGACAGCGCGAACTTTGTCGGGATCGGGTCGGATGCCAGATGAGTCAACGAGATGCCCGAGAATAGCAACTTGGCGATGGCCAAAGTGGCATTTCGATGAATTAAGTTGTAGCCCAGCCGCACGAAACACTGAAAGAATGGACGAAAGTCGGTCGAGGTGAGACTCAAAGGTGGGGGCAAATACAATGACGTCGTCCAGGTAACACAGGCAGATAGACCATTTAAAGCTGCGCAAAAGCGTGTCCATCATCCGCTCGAACGTGGCCGGCGTATTGCACAAGCCGAACGGCATGACTCTGAATTGGTAGAGACCGTCAGGCGTTACAAAGGCAGTCTTCTCACGGTCGAGGTCGTCTACGGCGATTTGCCAGTAACCAGAGCGTAGGTCTATCGAAGAAAAATAGGTAGCACCATGAAGGCAGTCCAGGGCATCATCGATACGAGGAAGCGGGTAGACATCCTTTTTGGTGATCTTGTTTAAATGCCGATAATCCACGCAGAAACGCCAGGTGTTGTCTTTCTTTTTAACTAAGACTACAGGGGAAGCCCACGGACTCGAAGAAGGCTCAATAATGCCTTTTGTGAGCATCTTGTCAACCTCCTGTTGAATAACTTGGCGCTCTGATGGTGAAACTCGGTAAGGACGCCTGTGAATTGGAGCTGCATCACCGGTATCTATGCGGTGCTTGACTTGCGAGGTTTGACCTAAGGGCCTACCGTCGAAGTCAAATATGTCAGAGTAGATCATAAGGAGATCACTGAGGTCTTTAACTTGAGAGGGCAAAAGTTCTGAGGCAATCATCTTGGTGATGTTGTTGTGCAGTGTAGAAGAGGTGACTGCGTCGACTCTATGCGGGTTCGGAGAGACGACAACGGGCAGTTCAGGTGACACCGATGAGATCTGGCACTCGTGCGACGGTGACAGAGTAGCAAGAGCAATGCCTTGTGGTAGGACTTGAGGGCTGAAGCCGAAGTTCAGAAGAGGAAGGCACGTCTTGTTCGCTGTAACAGTTACAACTGTGTACGGAGAGGAGACGCTGCGGGCCAGTAGAACACTGGGAGAAGGAGAAACCACGTAATCACCATCCGGTACATTGGGATAGGGTTCAACAGCGACGCAAGTTAGGGCTTGTGGTGGCAGACGAATAGCCTCAGCACACGAAAGTTTGGTCTGAACCTCCTCCGACACGTCGGCGGACGCAGGCAAGTCAAGTTGTACAACACCGGCCGAGCAGTCAATGACAGCAGAGTGGTCAGACAAGAAATCGAGTCCGAGGATGACATCATGTGGACAATGAGCGAGAACATGAAACAGAACGGACGTCTGGCGGTCGGAGAACCTCACACGTGCCGTGCACATTCCGAGTACAGCCGGAGTTCCTCCACTAGCGACATGTACAAATAGGGACTCGGGCGGCGTAAGGACCTTATTTAATCGTGCACGGAGATCAGAGCTCATAATAGAAATATGTGCGCCGGTATCAATGAGGGCAGTAACAGGTAGGCCATCCACTTCCACAGCAAGCAGGTTCTGGTCCGTAGTGAGGGTCAGCAGAGGGTTTTCAGGTCGGGGGTCGAATGCAGCGTTACCTCCGGGAGCTGCATTGCTCAGTTTTCCGAGTATGGGCGTCCAGTAGAGCGGGGCGACGAATGGCGACGGGGCTGAGGTGACCGGGAGCGACGATCGCTTGGGGACGGCGAACGGCTGGAGCGTCGGACCGATGTCGCAGGAGCCTCAGCGTATGGTCCACCGTCACGAGCGGGAAACTGCAGGGGCCGGTGGTTGTCGTCACGTCGATAGCCAGAAAACGAGCGAGATGGAAAGGTGCGAGAACGACAGTAGCGAGAAATATGTCCTACACCGTGGCAACGAAAGCAGATCGGCTTGTCGTCCTGCGTTCTCCACTGGGCAGGGTCACGATAGCGGCGAAACATTTCCGGTGCACGAGGAGGCGTTATGGAACTGACACGAGGTTCCGTCAACGAACACACCGGCTGCAGTCCGACATTTGCAAGCTCTTCCCTCACAACCTGCTGGATCAACGAGATCGTTGGTCGAGGATCATCAGATGGCCGCGTCAGGAAAGATGGTGGCGACGCCGCCTCGATTTCTCGGCGCACGATGCGAACTACACTCTCGTTGGTAGGCGGTTGACCGCATGGCGGCTGAAGGTCCTCGCAAGATGATGTAGCGGCCGTGTTCGGAAGTCGCACGAAATGCTGGGCAATGCGGCGACTCTTCAGTTCTTCGAACCGGCGGCACTCTTTGATGATGTCGTCCACGGTGGAGCAGTCTTTAGACACTAGTAAATTGAAAGCATCATCCGCAATTCCCTTGAGCAAGTGGCTTACTTTGTCACCCTCTGACATGTTGGTGTCGACACGTCGGCAAAGGGCCAGGACGTCAAGGATGTAGGAGACATACGATTCGGTCGAAGATTGTGCCCGACAGGAGAGTTCTTTAGAAGCGGCCCGCTGGCGTCCGACGGCTCTACCAAATAGGTCACGAAGCTTCTGTTTACAGGCATCCCAACTGGTTATGTCAGCTTCATGAGCCTGAAACCACGTACCTGCTGTTCCGCAACGTTGCTGTTTCAACGTTGGCAAGCATCATTGTAGGGTCCCACCGGTAGACCGCTGCAAACCGCTCATACTTCGCGATCCAGTCATCGACGTCAACGTGGTCGGTGCCGCAGAAGTTACCGGGATCGCGGGGTTGAGTCAATACGACCGGCTGTACCGGCTGTACCGGAGGCGCGGTCGAAGCGGCAGCAGCAGAGTTGCTTTCTGTTGACATATTGCGGCTGTCCAGGATACGTCCGCTGCGGAGTTCCGTCTTGCGTAGTACCCAGCACCACCACCAAAATGTTGCGAATATATTTATAACTTATTTACAGTGTAGGATGGTCCAGCAGTCAAGATGGCGGTTGTTACTTCCAGCACACCGACACGTCGTCTGCCTCTTCTTCGCACACCTCACCATAGTCATAGCTGCAACCCCGCTACAATATATACGCTCTTCTTTATTGAATCGATGCACGAAGATAATCCTATGTTACTAATACTAGTGAGAGACGCGCAATCTGCCGATGAAAGGGATGCACGCCTTGGATGGCAGTCTGCGCTTACGCACTATATGACGTTTTTAGATGCGAAGCAGCTTTTGTGCTGGGCTTTGTCCGTAGTTCCATTGGCGACCGTCCTCTTTCTAAAACCTACCATAGCCATCTGTAACATATTGAGCGCGCGCTCGCGCCAAGGAGAAGTCTTCTTCATCTTGTTCTTCGACCGCCTTGATGATGATACGTGCAGAGCGCGCGCTCGTGCCAAGGAGAAGTCTTCTTCGTCTTGTTCTTCGACCGTCTTGATGATGATACGTGCAGAGCACTTTAGGGGCCCGTGCTGCCGTATGCTGTCCTAGCTTGGTGTAACGCAGACAAAACCACGGGTGCTGGCACGCGCTAGCGCGTTCGGGCCTGCGTAAGGGGCTGGGTAAGACGCTGTGGCCTCTCCCCCTTACACTCTCTCAGCAATCACGTCATGGCGTCGGGGAACGAGATTCTGCAGACGCGCGATGAACCCGCGTGGCGTGCTCCAACAAAAGTTGCAATGAGTTCAATAGCACTGTTCACGCGAATATGCATACGCAGGTAAGAGCTTTCATCGATTGATTACGTGCACGACAGTGATGCAACAAAGGTCCGGTTATTTTATGGAATAAGTGTCTTTTTTTTTTCAGACTAGTAATGTCCGCTGCCTTCCATCATTTATAACAACCCCACACAAACGCTCGAGATAATGTAAAAAAAAGGATGAGGTTTTGCGTGAAATTATACGACATAAATGTAAGGCACGCCATCGGAATTTGGAACATCTGGGTTCTTCAAAGCGTACCCAAATCTAAGCACACGGGTGGTTCTACATAAATTTCGCCCCAAGTTAAAATTGCGCGCGGAAACTCCGTTTTATCACTGCCGTGTCATTCCACTATTTTTTTTTTAGGGGACAGTTTGAGTACCGAAGTGTCAGGCTTCACTTGATAGAAATATTTCGCTGTAGTGGGACCACGACCGTACAATAAAATGACATGTTAAGCACAACTAAAGCTCATCATGAACTACAGTGCCGCAGTGACACACCTAACAAAACGTGAAAGTGCATGAGCCTCGTTTTTGTTTACCACCGAGTCGCTAAAACGCTGCATTCACACACTATTTAATGCTCCTCATGTTCGGGACTATGCCAAGCGTACTTTAGGATGTGCTTGAACCAGAAAGCCGCACCAACACTGAAATGATTCTGGCGAACGAAGGGTACGACACCAATACACAGCCTTCTCGAAAGTCGCACATGCAAACACGACGTGACTAGCAGACGACGCAGGGAGCAATCCACACTATGCGCACTTCAGCCAGTAGCCGCCAGGCGGCGACTCCGCCCGATCTCGCGGCCAATAGTCCGATACAACTTGACTTAGACAGGAGAGGCCCCGCCCAGGCGACCGAAGCGCGGCAACCGATCGCCTCCGCGACTAAAGAAATAGTCCCGCTCATGCACACGCCGATCTTCTCCGAAGGCGGAGCCACCCGGCCGTCCCGCTCATGACGTCAGTCCCGAGTGCGCGCCCACTGGTGCAGGCTTGTGTTCATCGGCCTTTGAGGAGGAAATGCCGCTACTTTCCAAAAGGTCTCTTCGATTTGGCTGCACCGGCGGCACCAGTTCAACGGGTGCAGCACCGTCCTCCTCGTTTTGCTCAACGTTTATAGTTCTATAAACGTTGGTTTTGCTGGTGCCGCGCGCGCCCGCTGCACCGGTTCCCCCGTTTTGTCAAGGTGCAAGCGTAGTGCTGCACGAGTTCTCTGCCGGCCTGCACTCGCTGAAGAGGAGGTGCAAAGAAGTGCAGCATGGCGTGCGCCCCTTCCTCCTCCCAAGCTTAGAGCAGACGACGCTGCGTGTTGTTGTTCAGGGCGTGCAAAAGCAAGTTAAACTGCGGACTCTGACGGGTAATTTTAGCCACGTCTTTTCGGCAGCTATTAAGGCGGACCTTTTACATGTCTCGTGAGCAGAAAAATTCACCGTACATGACGGCAATATGAATGATCGATACAAAAAAAAAAAAGTAATAAAGATGTGGCGCGATTCGCGATGCTGCTCTCTCAGTTCGCATTTGCGAAATCGTGAAGCTGAGGCGATAGGAAGTCTTCTAGAAATACTTTTGAGTTTAAAAATGTATTCATCAGGTGAGCGTGCGTATACATGTCACATGTATACGCACGCTCACCTGATGAGGCAATTCTTGTAAACCATTAAGACACATGATGTGTCTTAATGGTTTACAAGAATTGCCTCATTCATTCCCTATAGCCTAGCGTGAAGTGGCGACGCCAGTAAAACCCTTTGAACACAAATTTGCGAGCATACACTTTCCAAGATAACTGAACATTCGCGTCAAGTCGTCTTAGCGTCGGTCAAAGGACCTCAGATACTTTCGTTTTTTATTGTTGTATGGCCTCGCAAGCACTTTCATAGAAGGCCGAAACCAGTGCAGTTTTCCGCTGAACCAGTGAAACGCCTCTAGATAGCCTGAACAGTCTCTTGAAATTACACTCATGAAACCTGCCGACGACGTTCTCGTACCCGGGAACAGGAGTTCCATGTTCACGTACCAACATGCAGGCGACAAAACACATACACCGTCAAACTACGGTCCCTAGTCAAACTCCTCCTCAGAGTCGCTGTGAGGGTCGCCATTGTCCGAATCGTCCTCGCTGCAGAGTCGAGCAGTTCCATACGGCAGCTACGAAGAGTGCCGCCGCGGCAGTGTTTTGGTAAACAACACCAGCGATACACGCCGCGTCGGCTGTTCGACCAATACGGCCTGCTCTTGCATCTTCGTTTTGGTGGTAGCCGCCGCGTGGTAGTGTCGCCAGTGTCGCGGCTGCACCGGCTGCACCTGCACTTGCTGAACCGGCGCTGCGCGCTACAGCACCGCTTCGCACCGCCACGGCACTTTCCAGAACTAGTGCAGGCAGTGCAAGCCAAATCGAAGAGACCTAAAGTTGTATTCGACTATAGAGAACTTAGTTCTGTGCCGTGTGACATCAGCGCAAACTCTCTCCAAAGCATAGAGTTTCATATAGATCCACTGGAGGGAACTCTGGCGCTAGTGTCTATGGGAGCTGCAACGCATGGCGCTTCAGCCAGCATGGGCATGATGGGCAGTACACAGATTCGTCTAGACTTCGTTCTTTCGGTCACGGTGTTAGAAGTACAGGTGGGACGACGCAGCACCGGCGCCATGCGCTCGCTGCGTCGAACTTCGGTTCCTCCGTGACGTCACGCCGCGAGATGGCAGGAGCAGTCAAGAGGCTCACAGCGGCGCGCGCCGGCCTCTCTTCCGACAACGCCACGGTGACGAAGCAGTTGTCGCCACATTGCTTCCTC
The DNA here is from genome assembly GCF_013339695.2 of Rhipicephalus sanguineus. NCBI lineage: Eukaryota > Metazoa > Arthropoda > Arachnida > Ixodida > Ixodidae > Rhipicephalus > Rhipicephalus sanguineus. The sequence goes on from NC_051176.1 coordinate 147,591,492, forward strand.
GTTTTATTCTTTTTGTGCGATGGCAGGTCATGCTATTCGAGTGAGAAAGCCGTGAAATGGGCCGAAAGTGTTTTGTGCCGCGGTGCAGCTCTGTGTACAAGACCTGCACTGAAAAGTCGATTTTTCTGCACCCCGAGATGCGGAACGCCTGAATGTTTGGCGCCATGCGATTCCGCGCAAGGACCGCGTGCTGCAGTCGACTGATTACGTGTGCGAGAAGCACTTCGAGCCGAGGTACATAACGAAGACGTGGGAAGCAGTGTACAAAGGGCACGTTCTTGTGAGCACATCACGAAAGGCGGCTCTGGCTAATGACGCCGTGCCGACGAAGTATTGAGTTCGTTTTGAGTTCATCGTCTTGAGTTCGTCCACGCCGTGAGTTGGCCCGTTTTTTTTAACACCTACGTGCGTGTGCAGTATTTCTCTCTCCGTGCGAAAGCTACGCTTGTTAACAATGAGAATATCTGGGGTTTTACGTGCTGAAACCACGTTATGATTATGAGGCACGCTGTAGCAGAGCTCCACAAATTTCGGCGATGTGGTGTTATTTAACATGCACTAACATCGTAGAGTACACGGGTCTCTAGCATGCCGCCTCCATCAAAATGCGACCGCCGCGGCTGGGATCGAACCAGGGAACTTCGGTCAGCAGCCGAGCACCGTAACCGGTGTACCATCGCCGTTGACTGGCTACGCTCGTAAAAACTCCGCACACCGCGATCGACGTGTTCCTTGAAAGACGAAGTAGTAACGCTGTCTTCGGGTGACTATGCGAGGCATAAACAGTGAAATATATTCCTCAGTTGGCAACAGAGAAGAATCGGAAACATATATCCACCATTCATAATGTCTCCCCTTCTCGCAGTGCCAAACCAGGATGCTTTTTCATATCCTTCGTCGGTGCCTCAAACTTAGCTGCTGGCATTCGCTAAAATTCAGTATTTTATGCGCGACCAGCTAAAAAGTCGTATTCTGACACATTTTTTATCCGCGATCAACGACCGCAAATTACTTCGAATGTTCGCGACAGCAAAGACAGTATTTTCTGTTGTAATACTACGGCTAATGCGGTACTATCTTAACTATACTTCTACAAATAGAACTAATTTTTGTCATATTTCAGCGTGACGTCACTGTCATATCTTTAATTGTCCGAATGAGGAAAGCATATGCTGAATTTGCACCGCCAACCTTCGCGGTGGCAAATTCAATATATTCAAGAGGTAGCGGCTGTATCGTCCAAATTTCGATTTATTCGAAGCTATTATTTATTTATTTATTTTTGCCCTCGTTATAGCGCGAACGCACAGTTTTTTATTCATTTCGAGGGGCGGTCGCGGCTCCGAAGCGACCACGCCTGATACCGCTCTTGAGCCACCAGTAGTGTAGCGCCATCTAGGGCCCTGTGAACCAGACGCCACAAACCGCGGACAAAAGTTCGCCGCTTCCGGAGGCGCCGTCGGTCCACCTATAATACTTCTAACACCGTGCTTTCGGTTCCGTTTGGCTATAGTGCCTAGAATATACTTACTAGTGTGCCGACCGCCGAGCGTTTCCAATGGGAGACGCTGGCACCGACGGTGATGCCTTCCGCCGGACGCCACCAGACGGCGACACTCTCAGGGACCATGCTAACCGAGCGGCACATCAAGCCAAGCGCGCGCGTTGCACGCGCGTCGCTCAATTGCGCTTCGGATGCCCGTTCGTAAGCGCAGTCGGTTGTGATCACGGAGTCATGAGGGAGTTAAGAAATATTGCGTTGCGGTAAACTTGTGGGGCGTTCACGCGGGGCGTTGTCGCTTTCGAGCCAGTAGCTTTATGGTGTCTCCGCATGTCATTGCTAGGTTTCTTTTCTGTGCGCACGCTTCGCACTTGTTTCTGTTCACAGAACCGCGATGTGGAAGCAGAAAACGAGGCATAAACGCAGCACCTGTTTTGTCCCATATTGTACGAGTGGCTACCGCTCAAAAACGAGCGGGTCTGATTATTCAGCGCTCCTGTGAGCACAGAAATTTAATTAAGTTTAGTAGAGTGGGAGAATATTATAAAGAGCACAAATCGAAGGCTAACACCGGCGGCTGTCGTTTGTGAGGAACACTTCAATAATTGCTACACTGAGCGTCGTTAGGTGATTACATAGATAATTAGTAAGCAGGGGCGTAGCCAAGGGGGGGGGGGGGGTTGGGGGGGTTCAAACCTCCCCCGAAATTTTTCAATTTTGCTTGCGTATATAGGCACGCACACATACAAACGCACGCACGAACATACATAAAGTATGGTTGAACCCCCCCCCCCCCGAAAAAAATTTCTGGCTACGCCCCTGTTAGTAAGATATGTGCCGTACAGCTGATTAAATAGATAATTAGCAAAATATGTGTCCTTAGGTAAATAGATCATTAGTAAATTTATGGTAATTAGCTATAAATTGCTGTGAATTTAGCATTTGTGGTCATGTGTCGCATATAATAGTATTTTTTGAAGAAACAGCCAGTATCGCGCAGCATATTAATGATACCTGTGCGTACGATCGTTAGTGCTGCGAAACCACATTCCTTCGATTACGCTTTGCACCCCAACCAACGTTCCGAAGCGCAGAACTGCATTGGGACAGCCCGTCGGCGTCTCTCACAGGCGCGCGCGTCGGCTGGAGACGCCGCTCGGCATAGCATGGTCCCTACGGCTATCGCCGTCCGGTGGCCGCCGGTGGAAGGCATCATTCTCCGTGCCACCGCGACGCCCGCGGTCGGCACACTAGTAAGTAAATTCTAGGCACTATAGTTTGGCTCCGCGTCGCCTGCATCCGCTTTGTCGCAAAACGAAGTTCACCAAAAGTCAGCTGTTCCACTTCACCACTTTAACTTTTTTAGCCTCACCAACTCAAATCTGGTCACGAAGTTCACAACGATCCATTCTTTTATCCGAAAGAAAACCAAAACACAGCAGTAAACAAAGCCACAAGTGCGTTCGAAGCCCGCAAGTACGAAGACTAGGCAAATTTGTGTACTACCCATCATTCCTACTATGGTGGCTAGAGGGGGAAGTGTGACGGGCGAGAGCGGAGGGCTGTACGAATTCCCAATGAAAGATGGCGGTCACACCAGGTGGCGCTACCTGCGCCGTAGGTGCTTGCGGCGGTATTTGCCTGCTTTGCGTATGGCCGCTAAACGTTAGTTTCACTTGTTTCTAATAATCGCTTATACCCCGCGCCCGTGCTGTTGAAGGCGCTACGTGTTTGTTTCGCTAAGAAGCATGTGTTGCAAGTTCTTAGCGGTGTTAAGCAAGAGGAAAAAAAAAGAAAACCAAGAATGCTTTTAAACCAGACGGAACTGGCGTGCCTCCAGGCTTTCATATTTAAATGTTTCTTAATATCGGTTTGCTTCGACATGTTTAATCTGCTACAGTGTGCAAAAACTTGTCTAGTTGGCTGATTTTCATGGTAAAAGCAGCGCAAAAAGACGACAACACGAGAAGAACGACACAGGACAGGCGCTGAACTGTTCAGCGCTGGTTCTGTGTCATTCTTATTATCATATTCCTTTTGCGCTGCTTTTACCATATTTATAGTCTGCTTCAGTTGAACTAAACCACTTGCTCGGCTGCATAGCTCAGCTGACTTTAAAGTGTTCTTTCCTCTTGGTCAAGTGTAAACTGTTTACAATGGTTCATAGCGAGTATATTGGCAGCAGTGCAGCGCGTTTTTTTTTTTTTTCTCTCTTAGTCCGCACCTACTTCCCCCCCTCCATTTCCCCTGTATTGTAGGGGGTTCTCTTGAGCGCGAAATGTTCAAAGCATTTACATTTTCCGGCTACTTTTCCTTGAGAAAATTGAAGTGCTCTTGAGCGCGAAATGTTCAAAGCATTTACAATTTCCGGCTCCTTTTCCTTGAGAAAATTGAAGTGGAGATCGGAATGCTGCAGCTGGAGGCTCTTTGATAGTGAGCATTTTATTTTATTATTTTAGCGATAGTTCTATCTATGCAAGGACCAATGATTTCTGTTAACTTACGGCTTTAGATGCATACTAAATACATGCAAGGACATGTTTATTTATCACACATTTGTCATCCCATAATTATGTCAGACATTTGTTATCACATACTCCCCTATCACGTTAAGAGGTCAAATTACTTGACCCTCCTCAACTTCAAGTTTTTGGCGCTTTGGTGCGTCCAGAAACACCGTAGGCACAGCGTCTTCTGACAAACGCGGTGTATCTCAACAACCTCACCGTTTATAATGTACATGAAACAGCGCGCTTAGACAGGACAGAAAGTTACAAGAAGCACACAGTCTGTCTGCTTCTTGTAACTTTCTGTCCTGTCTAAGCGCGCTGTTTCATGTTCAAGATGTACCAACTGGCCCGCGAACAATCATTGTTACAGTTTATAATGTGTTGGTATGTCCTTCCGATGAAACTCACGTCGAAGTGCCGCTCGCAAACAACGCTGTCCCTTGTCAGCTCTTTGTCAGTCCGCTTATTATTTTGAGCTCACTGCTCTCGCCTCGAGAGATCCTTCGGGGATTTAAAGACCGAAAGCTTCTCCGAGCATGATCTATACCCGCCTTTACAGCCAGGGACGAAGCATGTACTTGCGCGATTTGACAGCATGGTTCGCAGAACACGTGGGTACAGTGGCGGGTAAACAAACGACGACAGCGAAGGCAAGGCATCCGAACAAGGTGACGGCACAGCACAGAGAACGAACGAGTCCAGACGAGCCAAAGCAAGCGCGGCGAGCGCGAGCACCTACTACTACACCAGCGCCCCTTGCGGCGGCCAGAACTTTCATTGCGTTCCGCGCATCTCTCTCCCACGGCGGGGATACAGCGCCCGTCACACTTCCCCCTCTAGCCACCATATTCCTACGGTGGCTGAACAATCGCAGCGCCAGAGCCCCCTCTAGTTAACTTTAGGAAACTCTATGCTCCAAAGGGTCCTTTAGAGCTAGAAAACAGGTTTACTGCAAAGTATTTTTTTGCTCATGTGTCAGTCAGGGGTATTATACGCTTGTCCCATAAGGGAGTTAGCATTTCTGGAAGACGCCAACGCGGCCACACCGCAGTTTGAGGGGGGTCTTTTAGATGCGAAGCATCTCTTGCTCGGGGGCATAGAGTTTCCTACAATACTTACTAGAGGGAACTCTGGCGCTAGTGTCTATGGGAGCTGCAATGCATCGCGCTTCAGCCAGCATGGGAATCATGGGTAGTACACGGATTTGTCTAAACTTCGTTCTTTTGGCTCCGTTTGGCTCCGCGTCGCCTGCATCCGCTTTGTCGCAAAACGAAGTTGAGCAAAAATCAGCAGTTTCACTTCACCACTTTAACTTCTTTAGGCTCACCGATTCAAATCTGGTCACGAAGTTCACAACGATCCATTCTTTTATCCGAAAGAAAACCAAAACATAGCAATAAACAAAGCCACAAGTGCGTTCGAAGCCCACAAGCACGAAGACTAGGCAAATCCGTGTACTACCCATCATTCCCATGGTGGCTGAACGATCGCAGCGCCAGAGTTCCCTCTAGGGCCCGTATTCCCAAAAGGCGACAATCGCAAAAGTATCGCCTTTGATGTGCGCTGATTGGCTATTGAGCAAACCGGAAAAGTTAGGGCGCCATCTGGTAATTCCGCCGACGTCAATTTTGCGTCATGGTGCTCGACGGTGCTCTCGACATATTTGCAATAAGCGAAGGCACCGTTAACCGTCGGTTCGTGGTGAAGTCTAGCATTTCAGTGACGTAGGCGGTAGCTTCTAGTATTCAATCCTCAGTGGATATACGCAGCATTTTTTACGCTGAAGCTTTCATCGAGCATTACCTTGGGGTGTTATCAGCACTCGTTCTTTGCGAGCGCGTGTTTTTTCGTGGTTTGAACGTCCCAGGAGCATGAGCCGTGCGTTGCTCGCGTGGCTTATCGCGAGCCGGCAAACATGTTGAGATCTTGAGACGATGTCGCTGCGGCGGCACGCTACAGCTGAACTCTCCGAGTACGCCGTGTTAAACTCTCAACGAAAATACGTTTCACGCAAAGTTGCATTCTTTAAATATTATACTGTGCATTAAATAATCGAACAAAAAAACGTTGAAAGCACTTTCAACACGTCTTACACTTCAAGTAGCCACAGCCAAGCCGGCCAAGCCTGGCCACTGCGTAGAAGCAGCAGCACACGCTCGAAAACGCCGTACTCGGGTTGCTCTGCACTCGTACAGTGCGCTCACTCCCGTGTTGTGAGACATTCGTACTACCAGCGGCCAGTTGCAACAATGACGTCACAGGCAAGTCTTTTTTTTACTTATTGAACGCATCAAATTCTACGTCACCAAACGCGATACTATCGCCTTTTGCGATCGTTTGAGAATACGGGCCTAGGTCATTTTAGGAAACTCTATGCTCGGGGGTATGTCCCGCGGCGTCGGCCTGGGCGTCCGCACTCACACTACGCATGCGCAACTCTCCTCCTTCCCTCTCTCCAACAGCTGCGCGTTACTCTCTCCACTTCTCTCCCAGCGCCTGCTTGCGCTTCTGCGTTCTCGCTTCTGCTCTCGCGGCGCATGCGCTACTCTCCTCCTCTAGTCTCCTCTCCGTCAAGTGTGAATATAAAGCGGGTAGAGTTCTGCGCGCGTTGTCCAGCGATTGCTTCAGTTGACTCCTCTGAAATGCGGGCTCGGCATGCCGAAAGTCTCTCCTGCGCAACGCCGCGATGAGCGCCAGCGCATGCGCGTCCGCTCCCCCTCTCTCCTCTCCTACGCTGCCCCCTCTCGCGCGCCTGTCGACCGCGTTTCCTGCTCGCCCTGTGAGAATGGACCTTTTTCAGATCTGATCAGAGCCTCTGGTGGACATCGCTGAAATCGAAACTGGGGGCCCATGGCCTCCGAAGTTCAAATTAAAATTTTATTTACCAGACAAAACTGGAAGGTCGCCAACGCTAAAAGCCGTGAGAACGGCTTGACAAAGGCCCTGGTGACCTGTACCACGGCCGGTCTGGAGGCGCGCGCTCGCTCCTTCCTTTACGGCCTGCGCACGGGGGGCTGTTGCTACCTACGGCCGCAATTTTGTGGGGGCGCTCCGAGCCAACTGCTCCCTAACTCACTCGCGGCCGTTGCGGAGGCTAGCGCGCGCAGGGAGTGCTCGGCTTCCGACTTACCGTGGCGCTTTCTGAAGTTACTCTATATGGTATTCATGGTACCAATGCAATAGAAACATGGTAGCAAGTATATATGATGACTGGTAAATTCCGCTTTACAGAAGTGGTGGCGCAGGCCGCTCATAAGCCCGCTTCTGTTGCTCGGCAAAGCATCGACGCGGTTGTAACACAGCCTTGTTTTTTTTTTAGGTTTCTGTAACTTCGAGAATAAGTAAGAGGATGAACATTGCATTTGGTTGAGGAAACGGTTTAATCATGGTTTAGGAAATGTTTATTTCAAATGTATGTGCCGGCCGTCGCTGTACTTGAAAATAACAAAATTGCACATTTTTTGTTGGAGGCATCTTAATTTGTGCTTTAATATTGAAACAAATACTTCAAAAAAGTGAAAGTCACTGCATAATGGGGACGGCCACGCTGCAGACGAAGAGGAAACATAAAAAACTTTCAGAGAATCCTTTCAATGGGAAACAATGTTTTCCTTGGTACTACAACAATATCCGCATGGAGAACTGAAAAAAAATCACTGCTGGTAAAACACTGTAGTGACGATCACAGTTTAAAGAAGTCAAGTCTGTCACAGCCTGATATGCTTCCGCGAGGGCTTGTGAATAAAACCGGAAGGCCTGTCATTCTGATCTGTTAACTTTTTTGTGTAGGTTATAAGAAGAATCCGGAGAAACTTCTCAGAAATAATATGAGCCAGCACTCTCGCGTGACTCTTGTCAACACCTTCCGAACAGTCCAGAAGTGGCGAATCTTCAAGGTATGGCTCAACAGTCAATTGCAAAGTCTCGAGGATTTTCGTTCGAGGAAGATATTTGACTGCTTTCTCGAAGAACGTCACAATTGTGTCCAGCATTGATAGTAACTCCGGCTTTGGGTAGTGTAGATCATGGGCTTCTTGCTGACGGAGAAGATGATACAAAGGACTGCTCGTTTTGTTTGTCGTCACTAGCATGGCGCATGTTTCGCAACCGACATCAGTAATGAGTTTGGCAATGTAACCACCTACATACACCAAGCCTGAATAGGCAACAGAGTTCGGTGGTTTGCGAGGAGGTTCTCGCAGAGCTTCAAGTTCCTCAATAACATCTTCCGGAATAGACACCGCCGCTTCTTCAATGTTTTCGTCGCGAATGCCCATGTCTTTTGAAGGTAGCGCCTTTTCCTTAACAATGTGGGTCAAAGCAGCTGTGACGGCTCTTGCGTCTAGCGCGTCATTGCCCCCGCACATTGCCCTCAATTTTCCAAACAATGCCTCTATAGGATCACTGTTAAATTTCTTCGTGAGCACATAGTTTACTCCTTTTCTCAGAAGAAATCGGACTGTCTCCACTGTGGACTGTGTGGTGAAAAGCAGGGCAGTGTACATCTCGTCTGTAAAGTTTCCAACGCCAGAGGCGACAGAAGAATCCTGGATGCGCTTAATGTAGCCTGAAAATTCATTTTCCAGCCACAGCAATCTAAGCACACGGGCCTCAGGTATTTTCGCCTCCATCGAATATAAGATGGTCGGGTCTTAAAAAATATTGTTGTTGCTAGTAGCGCTGCGTGTGCGTCTTCTATTGCCGAGTGCCGAGAAAGGCAGACTGTCCCCACACGCACCTGTACTTCCTTCACCGCTTGCTACAACCAAAAGAAGTAATTAGCACGAGAAATTGGCCGGGCACAGCTGGTTTACAACACGAATCGCATGCGGCGAAACGCGCCTTGGGCGGTTGGCTCGCGACGCCCTCACGCGGAGCGCGCCGTCGTGACTGTATAGAAAAGGTTCCATTGTACTCCCGGCGGCTGCTCAGGCCGTAAGGGAAGGAGCGAGCGCGCGCCTCTAGACCGGCCGTGCCTGTACATACACATGGCAGTAGTGCAGAAATGATTAGAAGTACATAACATGCAAGTACAATATGAAACATGAACAATACATACTAATTCAAAAATGATTTCACAACTGAATATTTTTTTGAGATACATATTATAAATATGTAATAAGAAAGCTTTCCAAAAATCAATGTACATCGTGCATAGACCATCGTATACATTCTCTAAAAGCACACATATATACATTTCGTGAAACACACATACATACATATCGCTAATATAAAGCAAGATAACAAGATGTAATATGATACAATGTATTTATACACTAGACTAAACTATGAAAAACATGAAATAGACTATGAGAAAAGTTTGTTCCGCATGTTCCTATGACGCCAGAGAGCAGAAATGAGAGTGTAATTGTTTCTTGTTGCAGGTGATCGTACTTTCGTGCGTGTTAAGTGTTATGGGAACGTCGTAGGCCAAGGCTTGGTATTTATACGTAGTGCGGAAACGCGGTACGAACCAAATGTCTGTATTTCTTGTGGGAACTGTAATGACACGACGCTCTAGACATGACAGTGATCTAATGAAGAGTGAGAGCTCCCTATTCGAAAAATAAAGTGTGTGCAATAGGCGAAATATATAAAGGTTGTCAGCTCGTATGATATTGAATTCTTGGAAAGCTTCGCGCGTTGCTCCGAACGGGTCAATATTTCCAATTTGGCGGATTACCTTTTTTTGCAGTGATGACTTTATTTATATTTGCTTTGCTTGTCGTGGTCCATACAAGGGTGCAATAGATTAGATGTGAATTAAACAGCGCGTAATATATCTGAAGTTTGACCTTGAGCGGCAAAATGTTTATTATCACGACCGAGTATAGTATTAATTAGCTTCCACGTTGCACTTAGCGTTGCCGATTGGTATGTTCAAAATTACGCTGATAGTAGGCTTTCTTGGCACGTTGAAGTTCAGCATTTAGTCTATTTCGAAGTTTCTTAAATTCTTTCAAAGTTTCAGCAGAGCGCGTACGTAAAAAACTGTGATAACAGATGTTTTTACGCTTTATCATTGTCAAATGCTCGCGAGTGACCCAGGGTTTTCTTGCCTTTCTTGCAGATTTTAACGTTTTAAAAGGAAAATGTTTTGCGTAAATGCGTTGAAAAATTTGGATGAACGCATCATATGCGTTATCGGCATTTTTCTCTTTAAATACAGATGATCAGCATTGATTGGATATATCGAGAGTAAAAGCTTCAAGATTTCGAGATGTAATATGCTGTATGGTACGCAGCACCTGCCGCGTCCCTTTATCGAAAGGTTTGCAAAAATAGTTCATAAACACGGGACAGTGGTCACTAATATCAGATGTTATTGTGCCTGCGCTATAAATTACTGTGTCAATATTGGTAATGACAAGATCCAGTGCTGATGCAGTGGAGCATGTAATTCGTGTTGGCGTACTAATTAGATTTTTAAATCCACTAGAGAGTAAAAGGTTATTTAACTCGCGAGTGACACTGTTATCCTCCAGTACGTTAGTATTAAAATCTCCTGCAGAAATGAGGAGGAAGTTATTACAACAAGCATATTCCAAGAAGTTATCGTAAAACTGCATGAAACTTGCCATGCTTCCATTTGGCGGCCGGTAGATTACCGAGATCAGCTCATCTTTAAACTATTACCGAGATTACCGAGATCAGCTCATCTTTAAAAGTATTTCATAATCATCTGCTATCTTACTGAATTCAGGGACGACGTGGCAATTCTTTTTTGTCGTAACGAGCAAAGCAACCCCTCCTCCTCGCTTATGAGTCCGATTAAGGTAGAATGTATTGTAGCCATCCAGAGTAAAAGTTGGTTCATCATTCAATTGTAACCCATGTTTCAGTTCCGAAGCGTGCCGGTAGACATTCTCGGAGGCCTAGTATTTTTCGGGAAAATTTACAAATATTCTACGCCAGGTGGCGCTCAGTTCGCTCCTGCCGCCACGCTGTGACCCAACGTTACTGTGACCCTCAAAAAACATGGCGCGCGTGTCGTCACCGTCGCCGCGCATGCGCAGACTACCCTCTTGAAAAAGGCCCATTAACGGCCAGGCTAGAGGGAAGGCACGACGCGCGTAGTGTTCCTCTTCGCGTGCCACGACGCGAGGTCGGTAGCATGCCCAACGAACGCCAACGGAACGCGATCGTGCAAGTGCTCCGGCTTCGCATCGCCTCATGGTCCCCTTTAGCGGGAGATGGTGTAAGTTTTTTGTGCTGCATTTCGCATTCCTTGTTTTGTTCATTCTTCTTTCTGCTTTTCCTATGTGTGCAGGAAACACTAAATCTTCATTTGGAAGTAAGCGCTCGTCTTCGTTGTTGATGTGTTCCCCACAGTGCTTCGCGCTATGGCACTTTAGCAAAACTGGAAAATCAACAAGGCCAAACCGTTAGTCTACTAAGTAGAAGGTGGTTGAAATAAGCATGGCCATTACAGCGTCAGCAAGAAAGGAGCCTTCCCTTCTTTTTTTTTTTTTTTTTTTTTGTCAGCGACACATGGTCCAAGACGGCAACACAGGTCACCAGAAAGCTTTGTGACTGAGCTGAAGCGAGTCAGAGGAGGGGGCTCGCACTGATTACACGCTCAGCCCTTCCTTGGAATACGTCTCCAGGTGCAGGGATCCGTCACCATGTGTCTGAGATGACCTCGGCGATGTCGCATTGTCGTCCCCCACTTCGAACAAGATAATGATTGACGGTACGATTTTCCTTCCGATGCGACGTCCGACCCGGCGGTGCGGCAGCCAGAATGGTGGCTGTCCGATGCTATGAAAGGTCACCACTCCAGCTGCCTCACCGCCGCGTCGGCCGTCGCATCGCATATAAAATCGTACCGTCTGTCTCGCGCTTAATTCCCCTGGAACTTCTTGGTGCAGTTATGTGGTGGTTGTTTGGAGGATTTGACCAAATCTGACGGGCTCGCCTCGCGTTTTCCCGGGGGTAGAACGGAGGTGGTCCCACACGTTCTTCCCCTTCGGGGCGCCGTGTCGAGACTGTTATATTATTGGACAAATGAAGAGAACAATATTTTCCCTAGCAATCGTCCTAGACATTTAAGCCGGGCTTCGGCCCGCTGGAAGAGGCATCCGCTACCATTATGTAATCAAGTAAACATCTCTTTACTTTTGATCTCCCAACATCGCCGTATACGTCTTTGTCACAAATTAGCGGGTTATAAAGCGCGCGCGAGGCCGCTTTCAAACTGCTACGAGACAGAACGGCGCGAACCGCTCGCCAAGAAGCGCGAAAAGACGAAAAAACAAGCATCAAAAGACGCCGGCGCGCCGCATCCTCCTCACCCAATCGAGCCAGGCGCAGACGACGCGATCAAACGCCCGGCAAATCCTGGATGTTTCTAGAAGGAAGGGGGGACGCTTCCGCGAGCGATGCCGCCGCGATTCGAACCTACGAGAAAGCTCTCGCCCTTTCCCCAGGCTTAGCTGTACTGCACGCGGAAGAAACATCCCGACGCTTCTAGAACCCGGGGGAGAAGGGATAAAAGCGTGCAATCGACAGTAGTGAAGTCAGTGAAGTAGTGCAGTCGAGACAGGAGTGAGTGAGTCGGCCCGGTGATGGTGAAGTTATGCGAAGTGTGGCTCCGTTAGCCAAAGAAGACGTGTTTATGATGGTGTGCGGTCGGCCGATCGTCAATTTGGAAGAATTGGATGACGACGCCGTGTGAGCCGTGACAAGTCACGACGACGGTTGAGCTACGACGATCAACGCTGGAGCTGGCGTGAGTGTTTCCTTGAAGAGAAGAATTCAATTACCGCCCAAGTATTGCGGACTGGATACGCCATTATATATTCAGGACTTTAACAGTCATTGAATAGTTGTAATGCATGCGATTGCATTCGTAGCGTGTGATCTGTTTGTTTAGCTCCCGTTGTGTAAACACCATCTGAATTATATTGTGAAGTTGTAACTGGTACCAGCCGAGTGTGCATGTGTTTGTATTATTTGTATTGCCTTAACTGAGAATATATTTCGTTTTCGTTTGTGTTGTCGACTCTCGGCTCTGACTCGGTCTTTGGACCACAACCGGCGTTCGCTGGCGCACCAAAGAACCAACTCTAAATTGTCCGCGCTTTCGTGGTGCGTTTTCGGAGGGCCGTGACGCCAACCCTTAGAATCCGCCCGGCGATTGCCGTCCCCATTAGCGGGATTAGTGACAGTCTTCCTCACTGCTGCCTCTAAGGCTCCTGGCCGGAAGGCGACTCTTGACACTGCCCAATGAGGCCTTTCAGCAAAGCTTGGAACTCGATCATCCCACTCGGTACATCCAATGGCGCAGTTGGGGTTAAATGACTTTGGAAGGACGTTCTTGGAAGTGAGTATTGCCTTGTTGAGTGTGACAATAAAAACCCAAATTGATCGTCGTCACGCTTCCCAGAGTACAAGAGAGATTTTATTGTGACTCGAGGAGCGGGGGACATTCAGGAAAAGAATAAAATGTGTCATTACGAGGAAATAGTCTGTCTGTAGGAGGTCCGTCCTTTTGAATTTTCAATAGGTGGATAATTCCAATGCTTTGTTTGAGAAAGGGTTCTATGCCCTCACGAGCTGCGAAGTAAGGTCTGTATTTTTTTCTACGAAAGAGCCGACAATAATTGTGAAAAGGAGAATCTCCTCCCCGTGCTCTCTCTCTCTCCACATATCTTTTCCCTTTTCTGCTTCCCTATGCACATTTCCAAGGAAGGCTTCTTGAATTATCCAAGGTAATAGGCGCGAAGACCACCCTCCCCTCCGTCCGATGACCGCCGTGAATTTCATTGACCAAAAAACAACACTATGGGGGAGCGTGGAACCACAGGCAAACATATGCGCTACCAGTGTAGGCTCCTTACCTTGCAAGGTGGCATCAGCTGCAGCGCGATGCCGACTTGCGGTGCGGTTGGCTGCTCAAACGACGTTGAAAAGGGAGAGAAGTTTTTTTGTTGTTCCACGAGGAAAAGAAAAAAATGCAGTGGCTTAGCTCGGCTATGCCAGGATATACGTAGCGTTAGCAAAGGTTCAGCTGATTATTTTTAGCTTTCCAGATTGTCTAAGAATATTAGCCTTCTTCTGTTCATTCTTCGTACGCTGAACCGCTAATTGCCAGGGAACTACTTCGGGATCCGATGAGATAAGCTTCTCGGCTCTTCTGCGCCATTGAGCAGCATTTGCGCTCTCCTTCTCCATAGCGTTACCTACCTGCAAACGCCAGTCAGAGGCGCTATCAAGCGGCTGCAGCACAGTGTCAGACGGCGACTGCACAGCCAAGGCGAATAGCTGCGCGCGCACTGGCGCCAATACGTCTGCCGCGGCTACGACGCCACTCCTCCCGAACGCACAGACAAGCAGCGGCGAGCCGCGCGTGGTGGTGGCGGAGAGCGCGTGAGGTTCCGGCTCCGGTGAGCCAGCTGTGTGACATCACTGATCCTCGCGCATGCGCAGCATGGCTCATGACGATCCGCGCGAAATCGGCTCCGGCTAGGCAAGTGTAGCTAACGCTACAAAACATAGGCGCTGCGCCGTGCTCCCGACCGGGCTGCAGAAATTAGGCGCCTTTTCCTCTTCAAACCACTACCACCACCACCACCACAAAACATCAAACGGTGAGGGAGATGGCTGCGTCGTCGGGAGGAAGAAGTTTGCCACTGAGGGAAGCTTTGCAACGTAAGTCGGTCATTAGTGAATTGGTTTCGTGTGCACATGATTTCCGGAGTCTTTTAGATTAAGCTGAGGCTTGATACTACTTGATACAGATGTTTAAGTTGAACGAAACAAAAATCGACGTGACATTAGCTGCTCCGTTTTCTCGGACGGTTTTGATAACAATGAGAGCGCGATCGTTCTAGCTCGCTCGTATTGGGTCGGGTACTTGAAACCAGCGATCGCAACTACAGCAAAATCTTTAGTGTATTATTTTTCAATTTCCGAACATTTACTGCACGTGCAAATAATTTTCACCACAGTCCTTTTTAAAGAACACTAGTTCCTTTCTCTCGCGTTCCAAGCAAGCACTTCATCACGCCGAGAGAAGGAGGCTGCAATAACTTGAAAAATGCCGACTTAAAGGGATACTGAACAAAAATTTGAAAAAACTACGAAAACACTTGCATTCGACTAGGACGACACGACTGTTCCTATAAACAGCGTTTATTTCACGTAATTTCGAGCAGTTGGCCGTATCTTTAGTGGATTGTGAGAGCGCGGCGGCTGCACGCCAGTGCGCTTGTCGACGGCCGTGACGTCGAATGCTCCAGCAAGAGGGGGGCAACCGGCACGCTCTCTCCTGCCCTACCACTTCCCTTTCTCCACCTCTCCTCTCAAGAACACCTTCCCAACCGTGAAAACACTTTTTCAGAGAGACGCGCGGCAGCGTGTGGCGGCTTGCGATGTCGAATGGTAAGCGATTTTTAGCGAGCACGGTTGGCGAGTCAGTATCCGCCGAGTTTCGCGTCACTTCCTCTCTAGTTCGCGGCGTGGCCGCTAGACGCGCCAATTTGCGAAAAATGCTGCTAGTCTCTGGCTGAAATGAAGGTTGTTTCAACAAATTTCAGTACCCAATCTTTCAATTGGACCATTTATCTCGGCGTCGGAAATTTTGTTCAGTATCCCTTTAATGCGAAGAAATGTGTCTTCGCCTTCTGGCCCCTTTCCCTTCAGTTAAAGCTGCGCAATACCCCCCCCCCCCAACCGAAATATGGAACCCCCCCCCCCCAAAGAAGGTCCATGGATCTTCCCCTGAACCAATGTCACTGGCAGGCTCTGACAAACGGAAGGAAAACCAATGTTACTGGTAGGCACTGGCAAACGGAAGCGTTTTCCGCGGTTTTAGGTGAATTATTGCGATTGATTCTTGGTTAGTTCTGTAGTTTATGTAATTTTAGACCTTGTTAGTTTATTTGCGCTGGTTTTGAGCATTGTATAATGCTCAAAAACGGTAGCCTTGTTTTAGGCTTGTATTGACTGCTGCGTAACCATGCGACAGTGGATGGACGACAAGCCGGTCGCCTGAAGGGCTACGCACTTAAAACAAAAAGAATTTTTTGAACCTTTGCAACTGCGAGGAGTACCACAACCTGTCAGTCGTGTTGAACTTCTTCGCCACTTCACATGTACAAAGCGCGGGCTATATGGTGTCGGCGGCCCACTGAAACGTCTGGCAGCAAGAGCAAATCTACAGAGGCCTTATGGTGGTCAGATTCAGACACCACAGGATTTGTTTATCTGGACGAAGAGGATAATGTAAATTGAGTGGCAGTAAATTTAGTGCCACATTCCACACTTGAAGAAAATAGAACCCAGCTCGCTCAGATATCCATCACGGTGATCGCTGTCAAAGGGTCCCGACAACTGCAACCATTTCAAACCGTCTACTCTTTCAACACTTCATGTTGGGATTACATCATTCTCCCACACTCGTGAAATTTTAGTGAGAAAGCCGATGTGAAGAACAAGGTAGCCTACTTTGACATTAACAATTAAGGTGTCGAAAATGCGAACAGAGGACTACACATCAGAAAGCAAAAGACCTGGACGTCAAGAAATTTACGTTTTGGAAGCCTAAACCATGAAGCGCTGTTCTTGTGCTAATGTGAAACAACCGAGAGCAAACAACCTTGTGATCCACGCATCCGTGTGGCATAAAACGAAGCAGAGTCAGCTAAAAAATACCACTGCCAAACGCTTATATCCGCGTTGCGCTCGTCTGCCTGACTTCCCCTAGTGCCGTTATGAAGGGACAAAAGTAAGCTGGTTCCGATAAATACACACTGATGCGAAGTCACACTGCCAGAGTTTGCTTGAAAAACTGACGTAGTCCTCATGCAAGCCTGAAAAATCATCGAGGATGAGCACGGGTTCTACAGTGAAGATACATCGGTGCTGCCTACCGGAGGCATTGGTTGTGGACATCAAAAAAAATTTTTTCAGCTTTAAACAAAATTTACACGAATAAAAATTTCCACATCACAAGAGGAGACGTTGGAGCATATAATGAGCCCTCCCATATATTTTTATCGCGAGGGCCTTGACGCTTAATCTACGAGTGAATCTCCCCAAAAAAGTCATTTTTTGTCAACATTGCAAGCATTGTCCTCAATAAACGTTGACATAGGTTGAAAATATTTTTAGCAGATATTATGTCGACTGGTAAAAGAGCTACAAAATTTTTGCGGCTGAAACATTGCCGCCGTTTTTACAAAAATTGTCTGAATTTGCATGTTTTCTTGCTTCTTTGCTAAGCCTATTCATGCCGGAAAATTAATATATGGTTTTACTTGTGAGGTCACGTGAAAGAACAATGACAATAGAATGCTTTAAAACATAGTTGGTTGTAACCAGTCTCAAGGTTGAATACGCATAATGTATTCCCACCTAACTTTTCTTCTTCACCGGAACATTCAAAGGGTGGTCACGTGACCACGTTTTTTTTTTTGAACGAAAATACTTTGCTAAAATCACTCTCACGCAGTTATCTCCCAGCTCAATTTTTTTCAGTAAATATAATCGCTGGTGGTCGAATTTTGGGCTGGGGTGTTTCACTTATCACCCAAGTACGCCTATGTGAGCAGCCTATGTGAGTATTCATGCGCTTCTTGTACTCCCCTGAGATTTATGGCTGAGTTGCACAGCTCAAAGCGAGCGTTTAGCGCTATCTGAACAAGCACATGAACAAAATTAGCTATAAGCGGAACTTTCGGAGTATAAAAGATTTGGATAACGCCTTGTTCATGTGAGGTTTATGCCAGAAGAAACTCTCCGTCTTGGAAACTGCTTCAGCCTCTTCGAACAGATCGTGGTAAAATGTACAGATTCATCTTTGCCTGTCAAAAATTTTGTTCCTGCGCAAAATGCTACTTAGTCATTTACTTAACAAAAATTTCTCCTCTCAAGATGGCGGTGAAGGGAAACGTCATTGTCGGACTTCCTACGCCAGGCGCAAGAAGGTGGAGATCGTGGGTGCCGCCTCCAGGACACTTTCTGCGCGGACCCAGTCTTCCTTCAATGCCTGTCTCGCGTCCTGTGGCATTAGGGCTGAAGGAACTGTTGCATGCGAAAATTCGACTCGAGTCTGCATCAAGACGAACTTTTCCCCATAATTGCTTTCGCCAGGAACAATACTACGACGAGTACAGACACGCATATGTACAAATTTGCACTTTAAAGCACCTCTTCGTCCTTTTTCTGCCAATGTGATGTTTCGTGAACACGAGAGAGCATATTTAAGACATAAAAATCATGACAATGGCAACTATAGCTACATGTTTGCTCATTTAAGTGGCTGCGCGTGAACGTCAATTTGGGCACTTTGGCGGCTTTGTAACTCCGACGTCACAAAAATAATTCTACATGTTTTTGCAGATTAAGTTAGAGCACGCACTGGGCTTTAATTATGGGGATGTTAAAGAAAATCGAAGATGGCTTTTTTTTTAAATTGAATTTCAAAGTATTGCGTTTTTAGAGACATGCCTTAACTTATGCATTTTTGTTTTGCGTTTGACATTATTCTCAGCAATCATATTGAGACAGTTGTTAAACTAATCTGTGGCAACACTCTGGGAAATTTTGGAAATTCGGAGTATTATAGACGCGAAGCAAAAGATCTGAAACTAGAGCATTATTGAGCAATGTGCCGTATTGGCGATTTTTTTTTTCATAAAATACGAGCAACAAAACTGCAAAATAACAACATTATCTAAACATGCGTTACGCTTAGTTTGTCCAGAAAAGTTTGAAACTCATAGCTACAATAGTTATTTTGTAGGACCTCGTCAAAATCCCATTTTCGCGCAATTCGCCAAAAGCGGTCCTGCTGAGTGGAGATTTCAGAATTTTTTTTTACTAAGGCAATACGTTTTTTTTTTCGCAAAACAGAATGGTTTCGTGGTCCTGGGAACTCGGACAGCAAAATATACATTTTTTTTTCAGCGAAATTAAAGTGGGTCCGCGGACATGCCCCGACGTTCTTATCTGACCCTGCAGCTTCGCTGGTCGTCCACCTTCACGGAGTGGAACGGCAATCGTTAAAAAATATTTTGTCTAGTAAGACAGAATGTGAGAGGGCCTTGTAGGAGACCCGACCTGCACCACTAATGTATCGCTGGAAAAACAGTAAGACAGGGGAAAAAAGAAGAATAAAAAGATGACGAAGTTGTACGTACGACCCCAGACTCTCATTAAAAAAAATGGCGAATCTTACACTAAGCCGCGCAAGGCTTGAAACAGCAAAACTGACCTATTCTGAAGACTAATTTATGTGCTTCTAGGTTGTTTCTAGGCCTTAGCTAGGTGATGCAGGTTATTTCTAGCTTGCAGGTCGTCGCTAGGCATTAGCTAGGCGATGCTAGGATGTTTCTCCTTTGATTCGCAGCGCAGAGAGGTTCGAGTTAAACCACAGACATTCACAGACACGACTCGGATGTCCAAACTCCACAGACAGAACCTCGCGCTGAAACCAAGCGTTCGCACCACTCATAGATCTACGGGCACTTCGTCTGTGCGTAGGCCTTCCATCCAGGCCCGTAGCCAGGGGGATGCCCTAGCCCCCCCCCCCCCCCCCGAAATTTTGTCGAAGGGGGCTATTTTAACGAGAATAAGTAATGAAAATAGATGAAGGCCTTCAGCAAGTGGGCACCCCCCGAGAAAAAATTCCTGTCTACGGGCCTGCTTCCATCGCTTCGGGGTCTTCTCGCAGCCGCCGTCTCTTCGCAGCCATTTGTTGGACTAACTGTTGCCCTTTTCATTTTTAGTGGACCAATGGTAAGTATATATATATAGAGGGATAGATTTCAGGGCTGCAAAGAGCTCCTCCTCCACAAGTGGGGAGTCGCAGATATCGACCTGTTCATAGGACTTAACGAAAGGAAACGAGTACGGGGAGGGAGGTGGCTTGGCATAAAGGTTCCTGTAAATCTGCCGCGCCAGCTCCAATACTCCGTCCTGTGTTTCGACTAGATTGCCAGTACTTGGATCTGTGAGAAAGGTCATAACCGTGCTCTTTCGAGCTAGGTGCCTACGAAGAACATTCCTGCTACACCATGCCTCCATTTCCCACTGCTCAGCACGCACTGTGGCTCGCAAGCGGTCCCAGCGTCGCTGAAGCAGGACTCTAAGCTCCTTGCGAAGCGAAGTCAGAGCCGCGGTTACTCCGGGGCCACCGGACAGCGGCTTTGAGAGCAGGAGGATGGCGTCAGAGACGATTTTGATCTCAGTGCGCTCCTCGCGTGCCCGCCGCTTGCCCCACTCCCGAAAGCACTCCGCGACACTGGCCTTCACGGCATCCCATTCGCTGCCGCCTAAATCCTGTCCGTCAAGCAGCGAACGGCAAAGAAGCCCAGCAACATCTTTAGCGGCTTCCTTATCTTTTAAGAGCCGTGGGTTCAGCCGCCACGGTATCTTGCCCTGTGCTACGAGGTTGGAATCGGCGAATCTCAAAGCAAGGAGGCAATGGTCACTCAAAGCGGAAGAGCAGAACCAAGAGGAATGCATGGAGCGAGCGATGGCGAGACATAAAAGCGGTCGATCCTTGATCGGCAGCCCTTCCCTGTCCATGTCATTCCTGACTGTACAGGGCGAAGGGTGCGCCAGGCATCGACCAGTCCGAGCTCATCTACAAGCTCCCGCAGCTCTAAGTCGCCTTTCCTGTCTCTATACTTGGGAGTTCCCTCAAGGGAAACGCGATCCACTTGTTCGAGGACACAGTTAAAATCGCCGACTAAAATAATTCGAGAAGGGCCAACCAAATATTGATCTAACGAGGAAAAGAAATCCTTTTGTTCCTTCTCTCGAGTGGGAGCATAAATGTTCACAATCCGAATACCAGAGTCATGATCTACTGACAGAACACGGCCCTCCGAATCCCTGGCGTGATGCAGCACAGAGCCGGTGAATCGTGGCATCAAAATGATGTCGACCTTCCACGCCTCCGCATGGCGACCCCCCTGCAATGCGCCGCGCCATAAATCCAGTAGGATTTGGTGCCAAACTGTCTGTCAAAGTTGTAAATCTGACCAAGTCTAGACACAAAGGTTTCCTGTAAAACGAGGATGTCTATTTTTCGAGACCGAGCTAAGTGAATAACCTCAGCCTGTTTAGCTGCTCGAGAAATACCACGACAATTGAAAGTAGCTATAGTTAAAGAAGGAATAGCCATGATAAGAGAAAAGGTGGGGGGGGGGGGGGGGGAACAAGGCTAAGAACAAGAAGGGACTAGGGGAGCTAGGAAACAAGAAAAGGGGGGGAAATGGGGAGGGCTAGTACCTAAAAATACTAGCCCCACTGAAAGCTACCGTGGAAAGCTAATGAGAACCCTCCTCGTCAGAGGAGGAGTCCTCGTTTGTGGACGAGTACACTCGGTCTGACATAAGTAAACAATAAAAACTGCTTAGAGCACAGTAGGGGCAAGAAGAGAAGCTCGTCTCACCCGCGGTACTGCCCTTGACGGTGGACTGGGTTGACTCCTCGTCCGAATCCGTCGCTGCGGTGCGCTTCACGCCAGGCAAGCCCTCCTCCAAGTCACCGGGTCCGCCACACGCAGCCGCCGCCGGCCGCTCGTCAGAAGAGTCCCTGGACCGCGCCCGGCGCTTCCTCCCTCGAACCACCTTCCACGCCTCCGCATCCATGGCGTCCTCCTGGTCCCCCCGGCTGCAGGCGCGTCAGTAGAGGCTGCAGGCACGTCAGTAGGAGCGACCAGCGGCGGCAAGACGGCGGAAGGGGCGGAAGCCTCAGCTAACTCCGGCCTCCTACCCTGCTCGCCCCCTCCGGGAGCCTCTGCACAACACCCTCTTTGCTCTGCACCAACTGGCTCCCTCTCTGGCAGGGGGGAGCCCTCGGAACCCTTCGAAGGTGCCTCCTGGCTTTCAGCTGCACCGCTCGTCACCTGTGTAGAAGAAACACGAGCAGGAACACGCGCAGCAACAGACGAATACGTGCGCGCCTTGCAGGCAGACAAAGCATGGTCGTCGCCACAGCGCTTGCATGCTACTTCGCAACGGGCGTGCCCGAACTCAGCGCAACGCTCGCACTGTGGGACCTTGCAGTCAGCTGCGTGGTGCCCCGGGAAAAAGCACCTACGACACAGGCGAACGACGCCGTCGTACTCGCACTGGACCATGGACGATCCTGTTCCCCACCGGAAGAAGGTTGGGAATAGGTCGTGCCATCTCGACACGTACGCGTCGGTTGCCGGTCAGGACACTCTTAAAATCCGGAACGTGCTCGTAGTCTATACCAATCACCTTGCCGTACGCCGCGAACCCGTTAAGAAGCGGGGAGTCACTAGCATCGACTGGATAGCTCAACACGCGCACGGTCTTCACCCGAACACCGCGGTACTCGAACTTAACTTCCACATTACGAACCGTGTCGACAGAATTGGCGAGAAAACGCTCAACTGCCGCCATGTTCGCAAAGGTAACTTCAAATCTGCCGGCTCCAAATTCTTGGACACACTTGAGCTCATTTGGCGAGAACCGCTTCACGAACTCCTTACAGATGTCAACGTTGGTCGTGCCCTTAGGAACACGACCGTAGAACGTCAGCGGCCGAAGCTGCTGAGGGGCCGCCATCGCGGTAGAGACCACGAGGCGGCAGCGCAAGGGACAAGCTAGTCTACCCTAGAAAAAACTGAGGTTAAGGCTAGCCTATCCTGAAAAAGAAAAGAGCGTCAAAAAAGAGGGAAAACCTCACCGAAAACCTGCGAGAAACCGACGAAAATCCGTCGCGGAAGGTCGCCGGGTTACCGCATGAGATCGCGAAGTGCCTCCTTCCTGAAAGAAAGCCCGCCACTCAAAACACGCAGGAACAAACAGCGTTACACCCGCGGGAGCAAGGCCATGGCGCGTCCGATCACAACGAGCCCACGTTGGGCGATGGCGGCTCGTCTGGCTCGTCGTCCTCGCTGTCTCTTGACAAAGCAGTAGGGTCACACGCACATGGTTGTATTTGGCGCATCCGTTTTGAAGGCCTGTCGAACTCGGAGTCACAATCACCGCTCGTGGAACCACTGTCACTCGCACCTTGCATCTTTGCGCCCTCGCGACACGCTCGGTATTAGCGGTTTTTGAGGAAGAAGCGCTATTTTGTCTCCCATGGGGGGACAAGGGGACAAGGCTCAGCGCCACACTAGCCACCCTCGGTTCTTGAGAGGAGAGGTGGAGAAAGGGAAGTGGCAGGGCAAAAGAGAGCGTGCCGGTTGCCCCCCTCTTGCTGGAGCATTCGACGTCACGGCGGTCGACAAGCGCACTGGCGTGCAGCCGCCGCGCTTTCACAATCCACTAAAGATACGGCCAACTGCTCGAAATTACGTGAAATAAACGCTGTTTATAGGAACAGTCGTGTCGTCCGAGTCGAATGTAAGTTTTTTCGTAGCTTTTTCAAATTTTTGTTCAGTATCCCTTTAAAGGCCAACTCCGGCGATTTTTCGGCCATGTCAAAGTAATGGTGCTTTTATATTCCTGAGTCGCTCCTGTCACGGGTCCGATAGCAGAAACACTCGGCAAATTCGAGATTAATTTTAAATAAGCAAAAAAGCGCAACACCGAAACCGAAACCCAACCGAGCATACTGTCTTCGCGTGACGTATAAGTGGTTACAAAACCGGAAATCATGCAAGGCATGTCGGTCCCACCAGCGCGTAGTATGAAAGCTGCGAAAGCGGCGAAGAGCAGACGCTCATTTGAAAGGTGACTCCGTCGGAAATCTTGTGTGTGACTGACCGTGTCACGCGCACAAGCTGAGCTGTCGGAAAATGACAGCTGCGATTCCGACGCATTTGGAGGCCAACTGTAATGGCCATTCCTCTTCGATGAAGCGGAATTCACCTGTTTAGCTCTTTGCTTGCCTGGTTGCACATTCCACCGCCAGATGGCACCACATGTCCAGGGAGCTCAAGTTTGTGGGGCCGTGATCGGGTAAAATACTATCGCTGAGAAGTTCGCGGACTAACTAAAGCTTCTTAATATTGCTATGGGAAGAGTGCATAAGTTTGGCAATAGCGGCGTTCAACATCGCGTTGGTACAGCCGAAGGAATGTAATATAAGCCAAGTATGAGCCACCTTTCGCACCATTAGGTTACGTTGTTTCGCACGATGCGAGCTCACCGTATACCGATATAGGCCCGGTCACGGTGCACCCTGTATATGCTACGGGAAGTGTTTCCGTGGTGTTCACGCATGTGCAATCTTTAGCCGGTACGGTATTACCGTACTTTCCGTGCGCTAAACCGGCATTGCTAGCTAAAACACTAATATAGAGACGCAGGGTAATCGTTAGGTGCAAGTGTTTCGTGACTGCCAACGGGGAATCGTGTGCAGCCCACAACGCGACACCACTTGCCACCCATCGCACGCATTACCACAAGGAACTGAAATTCACACGCCCAGCCAACGAAGCGCTCGCCAAACACTCGCGATTGTTGCCTTGCGGATAGCAGACGCTCTAGGGGCCCCTTGGTTCTGTCACTTCCGCTTAACAAAAATGACGTCACGCACCCAATGTTGCCAATAATTTTGGGAAGCGAGGTGGGGAGAGTCGGGGCAATCAATAAAATTCATTTGCAATGAATCTGTGTATGTCTCCAGCTTGTAATTTGGCATATATAACGGGAACGTGAAAAGGAACGTACCCAGCGAATTTTATTGAGATCCATGGACCTCGAAAAATCGCCGGAGTTGGCCTTTAAGGAACTCCAGGTGGTAGAAATTTCCGGAGCCCTCCACTACGGCGTCCCTCATAATCATATCGTGGTTTTGGGACGTTAATCCCCAGATATTATTATTGAGCACGCGCCCATGCTTGTCCAAGGTGAACTAAACTGAAGCATACGAATGCGTTCTACCGACGATGCAAAAAAAAGGGGGGGGGGGGGGAGTGCAGTACACTTCGTAAGGGCTCTTCACTGAAATATTTCTTGTTGGCGGAATAAAAGCGAGCTGTTGGACAACGCGCGTAATGTCGATATCAGGAATTGCATATTTCAGGGACATTCTGACTTCGAGAAAAAAACATGACTTATCCCTCTATCATAGGAATCGGTATATAACACGAAAGTGAAACGTGCCTTCACAGACGCAGTTGAGCGTTTGTTGGGCATTCTTTCGCCCCAAGGGCAAAGGAATGAATGCTATAGCAACAAATTTTAATGTCACACGAAGAACGGCAAGCAGCTCGAAACTTGCAACGCGCTGCTCAAGCAGAAAGGACGCACGGAACAAACATACACATGCAAGATGCGGGCGAACTGTCATAGTTGTAACTTATTTTTGTGTGAGCAGCGCGCTCCTTTCACAAAAGCGGCCGCTGCAGTGAGAGAAGTGACCTTCGTGCTCTCAACGCAAACTTGCGGTGAGAGCACAAGACGTACAAACTACCGCCACCACGAGATAAGCGCGCGCACGAGCGACCACGCCCTGTAGAGGCGTGCGCTCATCGCGACGCATGGGGCGGCGTCCTTTAAAGCGCGCTCTTCGAGTCCTTCGCGCCATCTCGCTAGTGATAACGAAAACACGCTGATGTACTACCGATCTCTGAGTACCGCCACCGGCAAATGGTGTATATAAATAGCTCGCTGTTAGCATAGCGGTTAACGTGCCGTCTGTGGCCTAATCGTTTCGCGCCGCGCGCTGCGGAGCGAGGAGTCGAAGTTCGACTCCGGGTGACGAAACTTTTCCTTCTAGTTCTTTTTCTTTGCACTCTGTTAGTCTATATTTTACAACGTCATATACGTGACGGAAATACGTCAGTGGAGCCGTGGTGGACCCCGGCATAAAGCACTTTCGTGTTAAAATTGAATTCCTAACCCGCGTTTCCATGATCGCGTGATGGTCCTTTCGTTGGGCCGTTCTGCAGGCTGACGAACGCTGGAAAGAACATGAAAGACGCCACACCGATTCTGCCCGAAAACAGCGTTCCGAGGACTGCCGCTACCTATAATAAAACTGAACGCTCAGGTTAGGAGGAAGCACTGCGCTATGCAAATGAAAGAAACGAAAGAGAAATAAAAGCAGCCTACAGGCACGCGCATAGCTTCGCCTGTTCCCGGATAGGAGAAGGACTCCTGATTTTTTTTCTTCCCTCGATGACGTGATGTCCGGCTTAAATGAAAGCTATGTCTTTGTACTACTTGAATCTCCGGGTGATTTGCAGGTTTTCGTATAGTTTTTTCAGATGGCCTGTTTTTGTCTTGCAAAACGAGGCGTGATTTTGGTAGGTTTCGTATGTTCCCATTGTTTAAACTTTACACGTCATGGGAACATGTAGAATTACAAGCATGGCACCAGCCAATAACGTAGCACTGGGCAATCACACACTGTCGCCGATTGGTCGGTGAATTAGTTGCTGCAGCACAGTTCCTTCGGTCAATGACCTTTTGAAGTCAGGCCGGGAAGAGGGGAGATCGGTCGAGTTCTTCCGCCTCTCCCCAGAAGGGCAGGGAAGGGTTTACGGCGAATTAATGGCTCTTGTCAAAACATACGGGACAGGTCAGCACCGTAGCATACCAAACCATGCCAAAGCGGCCAATTTTGAAGACGGCGCCATCTTTGACGTCTCTCTGCTACCTATCGGAGCTCGCACGATGCTCTTCCCTTCGTGGGGCGCTTCCCGTCGCGGGGAGGCCGTTTCTGGGAAGGTTCAATATGTCTCGATCACTTGTGGGAAAGCATCGCCCGTCCATTCTCATAGACAACGCGTCGCCAACGACGGTCAGTCATAACACCACCTTGAAAGCCTTGTAGACGACGGTGGCCAGACCGTAAGGCCCTGGCGGCTTTCCGGCGCTCAGCGCATGATCGTCCATTCTATTTCTCCTGCCATAGTTTGTTCCTGAAGCTTTTCTGTTAAATCGCTTTCAAGGCATGGCAGCAGTAGCAGGAAATCAGCGTCGAAACTTTCATCCCGATGGCGCTGACCCGCCAGGGTAGTATATTGGTTGTGGTGCCCGACTGTGCTGACCCGAAGGTCGCGAAGCCGAATCCCAGCCGTTACAGTCTTGTGTTAGACGAGTGCAACGCCTGCCGTCTTTCCGCTTGCTGTCGATCTTCGTAAGCTGGTCGCAATGGCTCAAGTAATGTGACAGCGCCGTTGAGGGGTTGCTAACGCTTTTCTCAGATATTGTAAGTAGACTAGCCGTTATTTGACTATAATTTTTACAAAAGTTCTTATGTTCTTCAACTGTTCCTTTAGCTTGGAAGTTAACCAAAATTCTTACTATGCATAAATCAGGCAGCAAGCAGTCACCATTAAACTATCACCCAATTTCATTAACGTCTCAATCACGTGAACTTTTAGAGCACACAGTCTTTAAACATATCACCGGGTTTCTTGAAAATAATAATACCCTTAGTGATGCTCAGCATGGTTTTCGTCATGGTTTTAGTACAGCTCAGCTTGTAGAATTCTCGCATATGCATGTCACACGCTCTAGACTCTGGATACCAAATTGATTCGATTTTCATCGACTTTTCAAGGGCATATTCGACACTGTTACGCATTCGAAGCTCCTGCATAAACTTCGCGCTATTAATTTCTTCCTCAGTTGACTGTATCGCTAGCTTTTTAAACAACCGTTCCCAGTATGTTTCGTTAAATTCCCCAAACTCCTCTGTAGTGAATGTGTCGTCCGGAGTTCTCAAGGATCCAGTCCTGGGACCACTTTTGTTCTTATTGTGCACAAATGATTTGCCCAATTATGTGTCCTCCGAAATCCGCGTTTACGCCGACGACTGTGCACTGTATATTGTGTAATGAACGCGAATGATGGCCACATTTTACTTAACGATTCATTTACACAATTTTGCAGAGGGTGCGACAAATGGCAAATGGATATGAATTTTGTTAAAACAGTTCCTATTTCCTTTTGTAAGCGCACCTCTGTTTTTTTTTTGTTCAATTACTCCTTTAATGGCTCCTCTCTGAAGCGCGTGTCCGAGTACAACAGCCTAGGCCTCATCTTCACACCCAACATGTCGTGGTCCAAGCATACTGAATACACCTGCAGTAAAGCTCTAAAGAAATTGGGCTATCTGAATCGTGCATTGAAAGATGCTCCGCGCGAAACAGAATTACTAGCATATAAATCGCTCATCCGTCCCATTTTCGAATATTCCTGCCCCATATGGAACCCTTATAAAGTATCGGACATTAACGCACTAGAATCTGTTTAAAAGAAAGACATCCGTCGCAATTTCCGCCGTTACGACTGGAATCCCTTACCCTCCGCTCACCTTGCTACGCTATAGGTCTACAAGCCCTGTCCGAGCGACGCAATCTCGAATGCCTGAATTGCTGTATATTCTCGTTAACACTTGAATTCAACCTACTCATTAACTAACGACTATGTCTCCCGAAAAACTGAAACCCATAAGAAATAGCACAAACGTAACCTCACACCGCTTCAACCACGTACTAACCTATTCAAGTTCAGCTTCTTTCCGCACACTATTGAAAAATGGAATTTATTGTGTGTTACAACTAGATCGTTGACTTTAGAAGATTTCTTGCATAAATGTATTGGTTCGCGCTATGTTTCTTAAGAGTTGTTGTATTCTTTTTTTTTTCTTTCCCTTGCAGTGCTGCATTGCTTTACGTCCTGTTGTATACTTAATGTAAAAAAAAACCACTCCTGCGATAGCCCAATTGGGCTGCAGTATGTCAAAATAAAAACTCACAGGGTGCCTTATGCATTCACCTAATGCGATTCGAAGGTGAAGGTCATCTTCTTTTTCTTCTTAGTCGATGTACTGATGCTGCCCCGCGAACCTCCGAAAGCTCTCTGCACCTAAGGTGGTTTTGCACTGCCTCCAGGATCGGAGGCAGCTCACCTGGTTTTGCACTGCCTCCGTGATCCGCCCACTTTTGATCACGCTATGATGTCATGCGATCAGGTCATATGACGTCATGATGACATCATCACGTGATGATGATTTTTTGCATCACTCGTCCTCGACACCGCGGGACGCCGCCGACGCGGAACGCCGACGGTCAATTTTCACGTTTGGTGAGGCATTTAAGGCTTTCGCCTTAAAATAAATAAATAAATAAATGTGAATATACATAAACAAACAACATTGAGAGTGATAACAAAGTATCAGAATGCAATCACCGACCAAAAATAACAAATATGCACGCATAAGAAAACGATTATACCTGTCATCATTGGGGAACCTGCAGAAACCGATGCCTTCTCCGGCATCAGAGCTCCTGCGTTACCATACAGCAGCACAGCGACTGCCTACCATAATTACAATGCGCCTGCATGAACGAACACAAAAAAAATCCTTGCGAGAAAACGAAAGCAGTGGACCAGGCCAACCATCTGTCGATAACTAACCGCGCATCTGCGCGTTAGCTGCTCCCGCCGAAGAGAAGCGGCGCAGTTTTTCTGCGTCGTCACTAGCCGGGGAATTTAGGTAAATGTCACGTGGCAGGTCCATGACGTCGAACGCGCTAACCTCTGCTGAACATTAGTGTAACAATCGCTGAAAAACAAATTTAGTGCTCATAAGTACGACACACAACAAGGAATGCAAATGTTACCTTTCAGTTATGTGAGAAAGAGTAGTTCTTGTGAAAACGATAGTCCTTTTTTTTTCTCTCGAATATTGCGCTTATTACGGCGATTCTGGCGGGGAATTCTGCTTTCGCGAGGGCAGCCCTCTGGAGCGGAGTCACTTAACGCGATTGCGTTCAAGAGCTCGTTTCGCAGAAATGCCGATATACTTGATGTATACTTTCCGGGCACTGGAGGCGACCTTGCTGGAGGGGCCCATTCGTCGAGGTTTTTGGTGGCACGAGAAACGGGTTAAACTCCTGCTTCTAAAGGCAAATAAAAGTTTATGTCAGAGTGAAAGGTCAATGTGTGAGAACGTCTAAAACGTCGATAATATCAATACCAGTGCTCTAGTAAATGTAGGACACTATATGCGCCACCAGTGGGACGTTTTGGAACGAGCCCGATGACGTCAAGAGTCCCGAGTACAAATTATCGCTAGTATTCAAGCTACTTGTGACAAAAAAAGAACATTCCGAACATTGCAAGACGTAATAAAATGCTGCTTGTGTGTTTCTGATTGATTCATGGAACAAAGAACTTGACGTTACAGTGGAGAACGGCGCTGGTTGTAAAAGTTCCGTTTTCGCAGGGCAGCGCTCCGCTCGCGGGGTCGTGTCTCAGTGGTAGTTTCGTTATTGCTTACTGCTGCGTGTGCCTTGCACGCTCACGAAAGTCGCTCTAACGGAAAGTTCGACAAGAGACCGTGTCCGTGTGATGTGTAATGTGCCCTTCAGAGCAGAAACCACAGCGTCGGCTGTCGGGCAGTAAAGGCGGGCAACGTTGGGCAAGGCAAATGCTACGTCAGGAGGCCTTTTCAGGCGCGTGATTTGAAGTGCGCTATAACGCTGTGCGGAGCGCTAAAACGTGATTTTCATTCAAAATAAGCATTTCCTTGGCACGAAACAAGCACTACAAGGTTTCTGGAGCGCTATTTCAACAATCAAGGTCCACTTAGCATTTGCCTTTAGTGTCCCTTTAAGCAGCGACTTTCGGTCGACCACCGGACGTCCTGTTTGTGAGAAATAAAAAAAAAAAGGTTCCTAAATTAAAAGAAAAAACATTAAAGATAGAAACTGTGCGAAATCTATGGTTCTGGTTCAACTAGTGTTGAAAGTTGGGCGAGCTGGTACGGGATAATCTTCTAACCAACTGCGCAGCAGGAGGGGACACGAAGAAAGAAAGAAAGAAAGAAGGAAAGAAAGAAAGAAAGAAAGAAACAAGAAAGAAAGAAAAAGATAAGAAAGAATATATAGAATTAAGAAAGACGAAAGAAAGAAAGAAAGAAAGAAAGAAAGAAAGAAAGAAAGAAAGAAAGAAAGAAAGAAAAAGAAACTGTGCTGGTCTCTCTTCCCTCTTGCTTTGTGTCATGTCCTTCTGTGCAGTTTGTTGGAAGTTCTGGTTTAAGTTAAGAGTTTTATTGGATACATGCGATATCGGAGCATAAGTTTACTTGAGATAAGGGTCAATTAGCTGTGACGACAACGAATGAAAATTAATTCAATGAATTCACTGAAAAAGCAAACGGCTTTCTTGTGAGCATCGGGGATCGTTGCGCATCTGGCGGAGCAGATCTCAACCACACGCTTGGCCTCTGCAATCTGCTTCTGCAGTGCGACTGAGACTTCAGCCAAGGAATAGGCTACACCAATGCCAAGGTACGAGTGCCACTACCAAACACCTAATGGCGAATTCCACTGGGAGATCCGGAGCGGCCGCCGAAATCCTGGAGCGAGCACTCGGATTGTACCAAGCCAAATCTGCCAGTGGAACACGTGAATGCTCCGCGTGAGGTCACTCCGGAAGTTGTTTATGCATACATCACGTAAATTGGCTCCGAGAACTATTTCTGCTTCCGCTCTGTGCGTTTCCGTGGGTCGCCGCTGCAAAGCGTGCATTTCGACACCCGCAGTGGCGAAAGCAGGCGTGCCATTTTCCTTGTGTTGCACTGACAAAGATAGCCGAGCACATGGAAATATCTTCGATGTAGCCGAATGATCTTCGGGCGTGCGCACTAGCGGGTCAGGGAACGTTTCTCTGAACATAATTTCGTAGAGCACTTACGGTTCGTCGTCATCGCTGGTGCTACTACCGTCAGAACTCGTTCTCTCGCTGTCGCTCAGAGCTAGAAGCAAACCAGAAGCTCGCCCAGCAGAGTCAAACAACGCCGTTTTAGGAATGTAAACAAGTGCACAGGGTGATCAGACCCCGTTTTAAACACGACTGTACCGAAAATGACGTCACCGCGTTGCCGGAGTTCCGGCGAAATCCACCTCTGCAAGACGGAGCAACTCTGAACGCTCCGTCGCCGAGTGGGTTGCTCCGAATCTGCCAGTGGAAAACGCGAACTTGCTCCGAATCGACCAGTGGAACGCACATTCTCGAACGCGGAGCAAGAAAACTTGCTCCGGCTCGACCAGTGGAATTCGCCATAAGTCAAAGATAAGGGGCATCTCAGTTTTTTTTTTTTTTTCAGCTTTCCGTTAAGTCTAATGTGATACGCAGGCTATCCGAACCCAGATGGAACTTATTTTTTTATTTGGCACTCGCTATATTGAAAAAGCCCGTCACTTTAACATACTGCACTATAGTGACGGGTCAACAATTATCATACACGTGTGGCGGCTCAACCGTATGGAGACGCAGCATTTTTTAGGCTTGACTGCTCTGCCCGGCCGTGTTACCCCATGGGCGCAAGTACAATATATGGTGCGGCCGCCGAAACAGCATTCTTTTAGGTGTCAGTAGTCTGCCCGTGTGAATTGACAGATGTCACCCGTAATAATAAACGGTGCAGCGCGGAGCAACACAGGGGGACGAGGAAATTACGAGGACTGTCAACTGAAATTTTATTATTTGACGCAGAAGTTTATATAGAAATACAGAAAACTGTGCGACAGAAAAAATAAAAGATATACCACTATCGCCATCTCTTCGTACTGACGTGGTCCAGAAACGCCGAGCTCTTTTGAAATAAGGCAATCGATTGCTTACTTATACGTGAGCCTCCTTCACGTGCCATGCTGTCTGAACACGTTCGTGTGTTCGAAAGCGGCTACGTAGCTGCGCATGCGCTACAACTGAGCGCTAAAAAGCACTGCCTTGCGTTTCGAACGTAGTTGGCATGCTCTCGCAGAATATCCATTGAACACCCGCTGGTCTGGCCTACGTAGCGAGCACCGCTGTAGAGGATTCTACACGACGGTCACAACCCCCCGCGCGCATTCCGCGTATCGGTTGGGGAACTTAACGTCACAATGGACTTTTTTTGTTTCTTGGTAAAAATCATTGTCATTCGGGTCACCACTGTCACTCGTTTCTTTATATATTTTATTCTTTTATTGCGGTATCAATAATATGGATATTCTCGGCACTTTTTAACAGCGAAGCATGAAAACGTCCCTGCTCCGCGAAAAACTATCGTCATCATGGACGGGTATGTGCCACAGAATTTGGGCAAATCCCACTACTTGGGGCTCCGACGTCGCCTGTAATAACCCTGATGGGTGAGAGAACGAGTGCAGAGAGAGAGAGAGAAAGAAAGAAAGATATAAATAAAGATATAAAGAAAGAGAAAGAGATAAAGTATTGCGGAACAAAAAGATCACGAGGCGGGATTCGAACCCGTGTATCCTCGATCCGAAAGAGGGGGGGGGGGTTCCTAACCACTCGGCTATCCAGGCATGCTAGCAGAGCATCGCATAGCCTTGTATAGTATAGTGTAGCGAGAGGGTGGGAAAGGGAAGTGAGCGTGAGGAGGAGAGATGTGATGGTGAGCAGGACGGAAAGGAGGAGGGGAGAGAGCAAAGCGTCGCTCTAACAGCAACTCCAAACCGAGATCGTAAGAGCGCGGTCGCGAGCCCTGGCGCGCACGCTATCTCGACAGACATCAGTAGACGACTCGGATATCGTACGTGCACTGTTGTCACCGCTTACGCGTACGTCGCATTGAGACGACAGACAGTACGAAATCCGCTCGGCCCCCTGGCGCGGCCTTATTCCCTTACACCAGTGTTTTGTGGAGTTACGCGAGATCGATCTAAAAAAGCCGCTAGCCTTACTTCGCGTAACGTTACAATTTGTTGCTGTCGCATTCATTGCTTCGCCCTTGCGGCGAAACTGTGATTTTTTAGCAACGACTCCTTTCGCTATATAGGGGCCACCCAAGTTAGTGTGGGCCATATACACTGTAGAAGTGGCTCCTCACTGTTTAGAAGGCGAAGCCATGGCTTAAAAGAGGAGCATAAGTGGCCACATGAGCTAAAGTTCACACGTCTCGGCGTTCGTACTGTGAATGGAGCCGGCACGCCCATTATTCGGGAACGCATATTGGGCCCTACTACAACATCCAAGTTGAGCGAAGCATGGGCTTAAATCGCAACATAGCGTTTGGAAGTGCTCCGAAGGCCGCAGAGTACACCTAGCTACAAGACCTATGGGGGCTCGTACTGTGACCAAAGACGGCGTGTCCTTTCAACTCTTGGCATGTTTTACAGAACAACAAATATGCTTCACCACATTTTGTGCGTTTTTCCGCATAAAATTTCAATTATGTGGCTATACAAACTTTAAAAACTGTCAAGATGTACTTTTGGGCTAATTGGTTCATATTCCCAGTAAAACAGCGCCGGCGAAAAGTTTAAAAAACTGACTACAGTCAAACCCGACTATATCGAACTTGGCTAAATCGAATGATCATTTATACCGAAGTGTTTTCGAACATGACAATGCTTTAACGTAAAAGAAGAGGAAAAGTCACAGCTACATCGAACAAAAATAGCAGGAACACTTGATATATCGAACATCGGGAAGGGCAAGAACGCCCCAAGAAATTGGCTTTCCTTCACAAGAAGCTGGATTTTTCTCTCGGAAGGGGACTTTCCCGCATGCAATTAGGAGAGTTAGCAGTGTGATTGGGAGGGCCGTATAGACATAGGCGTGCACAGGGTTCCCCATCAGGGGGGGGGGGTGCTGAGGTTCATCGCAGCGCCCCCCACCTTACTAAGTCAATGTACGAGGCAGATTTTGCGCCCCCCCCCTCTTAGGTGACTGGGGGGGGGGTCAATGTACGGGGCAGATTTTGCGCCCCCTCCCCTCTTAGGTGACTAGGGGGGACAATCTATAGGGCAGATTTTGCGCCCCCCATCTTAGGTGACTAGGGGGGGGGCGGCCGCCCCTAGTCACCTACGCTACACCGATCCACAACCGGCACAGCATTGTAGCGTACCTGAAAGCAACTTCGTTGAGCGACCGCCTGTGAAACTCGGCACTGTATGTGTGATGTGAAATGTGTCTATCCTTCTCTCTCTGTCTTTTACTACCTTATTCCCCCTCCCAATGTGTAGGGTAGCAAACTGGACGCATAGTCTAGTTTAACCTCCCTGCCTTTCCTGCATTCCTTCTCTCTCTCTGTTTCTCTCTTGCGCTGACGACATGAAATTTTCAGACCAACGAGAGGTATACAGCTTCACTTTTAAAATTTTCTGGTTCCCGGCTCACTTGGGTCCGGACGTAATACCGGGCCAACCGAACCCCACTGAGATCGCTCATAATCGTGCGCAAGGATTCATATGCCGAGGCGATGTGGGACCCTGTAATGGTTCGAAACATCTCGAGTTCGGTGATCCGCTAGTTAGCTTTTACGAGATTACCTCGCACTACAGGGGGATTAGACGGGTGTTCCCACCCCGCCACCATAACTTAGTAGACCACAATCTCTCACGCTCAGAATGCTCCAAACGGATTCGTATCCCTCAAGGAGCTTCCCGAGTATGATACGTACGGCGATGGACCCAACATGGCCAGACTGCGGAGAGGTTAGCTCATTGAAACACATGCTCTGGCGATGTCCTGCGTTGCAGGAGTGCAGCCAAGAAGCCTGGTGGATCGCTGCTATCAACGACCCCAGCTACGACGTCCAGCCCCTGGCTGTTCGGAAGGCCCGCGAGAGGGCGGAGATGCTCGGCCTCCCCGTCCCGACATGGGAATAGCCGGGAGTTGGATGTATAAACACCTCATACTCTTCCCTCCGGACCAAATAAATGTCTTTTCTCTCGTTTCCGTGTGTTGTACCGCCTTCCTTGCATTATCGTAAAGCAGTTTCGTGAAGCCAACTTGCGCACCAAAATTCGCATTGAAGATATGGAAACATTTTAAAAGCTTTATATCGAATTATACGATATATCGAACTCGCAAAAAAAAAAAAAATAGCAATCACTTCGTTATATCGCGCAATTCGATATACAACTTTTACTGAATCAGCCGTTTATTCGATGCGAATTTCG
Organism: Rhipicephalus sanguineus; assembly: GCF_013339695.2. Lineage (NCBI taxonomy): Eukaryota > Metazoa > Arthropoda > Arachnida > Ixodida > Ixodidae > Rhipicephalus > Rhipicephalus sanguineus. The sequence goes on from NC_051176.1 coordinate 147,627,319, forward strand.
GTGCACATGTTGGCTTCACGGCACTACTTCTCGACAATGCCAAGAAGGCGGCCTCACGACGGTACACAGGGATTCTTCTTTTTTTAATTTTTCTTTTTCTGCGATTTCTGGTTAGAGGGAGACGGGTTGCTGGTTATAGCCAGGGCGAGTTACACGCGGGAAAATACGGTATGGATGTAAACAGCACCTCAACATCTTTATACGCGGCTGTGCGTACTCGTTGGGCGCTGGAAGCCACTGGTCCGCCTTGGTCCTAATGTCGGCCTAATATCGTACCCAGCGTGCTTCTTGGCATTCTGTACGCCGCCGCCGCGTCAGACTTCTTTTCTCCACGTTCGACTGCTTCGATTATCGCCAGTCTTTCCGTTTCACGCAGCTTCTTCGCTTTCACGGCGGTCATCACGTTAACAAAGGGAGCGAAGAATCACGGAGAAGCGATCGGCAACCACGCACGACGGGCAGACAGGCGCGACGACGAGGAATCATGGCAGAAACACGTGATGGCAAGCGGTAGTTTCTACTCAGTCCCTACCCTTGAGGAGAAGCCAATCACTTGTGAGGGAAAGCCAACTTTTTGGGACGTTTCACGCTGTCCGATGTTCGATGTTTAGTGTTCAGGCTATTTTAGTTCGATGTAGCCGTAGATCAGCCTACGCAGTGATATTAAAACATTGTCGTGTTCGAAACTAGTTCGACATAAGGGATAATCTGATTTACTCGAGTTGGATATAGTCGGGTTTGAGTGCACAACGCAGATGTCCCTAGGCACTTACGCGGTAAACATAATTAAGAACAATGTAACAGGCTGTAAACAAGCAGATGCCAAATTGTGCTTTTCGATCGAAAACATCGTAATAGTAGTAGTAATAGACTTTGACTCAATAAAAGTCTGTTACCACTAGTACTGCTATAATGTTTTCGATTGGACTGGACTGGAAAAAACTTTATGTCCTGCAGGACGCGCTTAGTGCGTAGCGGGCAGGCCCAATTTGGCGATCGAAGTTACACCATGAAGCCAGTAAGTATTTATTTGGTTAATTAATCACGACTGATTGGTAAATTAATCAAATTAATAATAACGAAAATAAATCCCATGCTTGCGGTAAACGACAACTGACGAAACACTGTCGGTCATGTGCTCGCATCTCTTCATCAGCTTCGCCCATGTTAGCTGGGCCATCCTGCATAAGGCGAGAAGTTGGCTATCGCCCCCCTAGTAGGTGCATCCCTCGAACGTCGACGGATGTGGCCTTGCCGTCGCATCAGAACGAATCCGCGGTCGTTTGTATTGGTCCACATGCCTCTCTTCGTCACGATGGCGAATGTTGCCTCGTCGACCCGCTAACCTGGCACGCATGCAGTACTCCAAGAATCTTTTAACAGCTCTTTTATAGCTCCTTAAAACAATCTGGTGCCGCCGCGCCGTAAAGTGCCGCAACAACCTTGAAAGCATGAAACATCGAAACCCGTCTGTGAAATTATTAAGATTTCCGGGAAATTTGCAGCGACTGGTTATTGTCCGCAGGACGTGCCTTTTCTTGTCTTCTTTCTTTTTAGTACGTGTGACATGGTTAACCGAGTAGCACTTACGTACGCAGCTTTTTAAGAGGCCCACGTGCTGCGAGAAAGGTCCACTATATAAAAAAGGTCTTTACCGGCACAGATGGTGTTAGGAACAAATGTTGAGGCCTTGTGAAAAGCAAATTTCGGGGGATGTAACACTGAACAGAAGCCAACCTATCAGAGACTGACAAGCAACTCAACAAGCAACTAAATAATGGACGTGTCTACGCTTTTACGGGAATGATCCAGGATATTTGGAAGCATCCCCGTTTATCGACGGGTATACACCCGGGACGATTTTGAAAATAATAAACGGAGAGAGGTCATAATATGGGGCGCGCTTACTCATCTGTCAGCTATTAATGGCGAATAATTAGTGCATTTGTGGCGTAAAGGCAAGGAAGACGGATAAGGAAAAAATATTTCCAGGGCGATAAACTTCTTTCAAGTTTGATGGTCCCTTAATATGAGTCGTGAATCCTAAAGGGAAATTGTAAACGCTGAATATTAGGTAATAATAATAATTGTTGGGGTTTAAGGTCCCAAAACCACGATATGGTTATTAGGGATGCCGTAGTGGAGGGCCCCGGGAATTTCGACGACCTGGCTTTCTTTAACGTGCGCCTAAATCTAAGTACAGAAAAGATTAGGTAAAAGTAGCGTGCTTGGTGGCATCAGTCACCACTTCATTTTGAAAAGGATGTCCATACCTATCCACCCACCCAGCAGCACCCATAGCGTCGGCTGCCCGAGGCAAAGAGTGTCTTGCAGTAAGACTCTATTGGTCGAGGCTGTCGATGTCGACGTAGATTCTTAGTGTTTGGTTGGTTGGTTGATCCTCAGTTACTTGGCTCAACCCACCGCGGGGGATCGGCCATGAAACAGGTGGTACCTTATTTTAGAAATTAAATTGTTTTACAATCCGAATATGTTTAGGAATGAATGGTTTAAAAATTAGATTCACTGGTACAATCCAGATGTTTTTTAAAAAAAGAAAACATTTGAATAGGTTGAAACAGTGAAATGGTGCATAAACTTAAGATTCTATTCTTTTTGTTTCCCGTAAAAACTCGCACACGGCTGCGCAAACGTTCCTGTGGCTAAAGCCCATTTCAGTTGCACCAAAGGAAAGAATCACCGGAAGGGATAAATTTAAGCCCATCCTTCGGAGAGATTGATCTAGCAATCGTTTTCTTTGATTTGTGAACAATCTGCATGTTAAAAAGAAATGATGCAGAGATTCACTCTCGTTGCAGTGGAGGCATAAGGGTGACTGTACCAGACCCGACCTGTGTAGGTAGAAGTTCAGTGGGGGAACTCGGCATCTTATCCTGGTAATTGATATTTCTTCCCTTCTAGTGCAGCACCAACAATTTTTCCATGGATACTTAAAGGCCAACTCCGGCGATTTTTCGAAGTCGATGGATCTCGGTGAAATTCGCTGGGTACGTTCCTTTGCACGTTTCCGTCATTTATGCCAAATTACAGGCTTGAGACATGCGCAGATTGTTTGCAAACGAATTTTAAAGATTGTCTGCAAACGCCCTCCTGGCTTCCCACAATTATTGGCAACATTGCGTCTGTGACGTCATTATTGGCAAGGCGGCGGAAGTGACGCAGCCGAGGGCACCGCTAACTTCGGCGCTTAGGCCGCTACAGCGAGCGTCTGCTGTGCACAAGGCGACAGACAGCGTTAGTTTGGCCGGCGCTTCGCTGGTCGTCCCGGCTGTCACAGTTTTCATACTCCGCGCCGGCGTGACCGGCATGCCTTGCACGACTTCCGGTTCGTTCGTAACAACGTCTACGTCATACGTAGACAGTACACTCGGTTGGGTTTCGGTTTCGGTGTTGCGCTTTTTTGCTTATTTAAAATTATTCTCCAATTTGACGAGTATTTCTGCTATCGGGCCCGTAACGGGAGCGTCTCAGGAACATAAAAGCACCATTACTTTGACATGGCCAAAAATCGCGGGAGTTGGCCTTTAAGGTGTGGAAACTCAGATGTTGCCAAAGCCCATTTGGTAAAGGTATCCGACGTTGCAAACTTTTCAAATCGTGCTGCTGAGACGAACGCCATCGTCGGCAATATAGAGATTATGGGACCATTATGTGATGCCACCGCAAGTGCATCTGCATATTCATTGAGGGTTAAACCCTTGTGCCCTGGTACCCACACTAAGCGAATAAGACGATAATGTCTTGGGACAAGGGAATAAAATACTTCTAAGGCATTCGAGAAATTAGGTGTAGTTAATGCAGAGCAGATAGATAAACAATCTGTCAGAATGACAGCTTCTGTTATTGATAGGGGTAATTTACGTAAGGCTAGGACAATGGCAAGCAATTCCGCTTGATAAATAGGCGTAAAGTCGGGTAATCGAATTGAAAAAGACCAATCCAAAGCTGAGGATGCAATTCCCACTCCTGTCTTTTCTTCACAAACTGAAGCGTCATTCGCTATAACGATGTTTGTTTCTAAATTTGACAAGTGTCTTGTTAACATAAGATTTCGTTGTCTTTCTTGCTAAATGTGTGCCTGTATCAACTGCGAAAAAAAAGAAAGAACGCCGCGTGCGTGCACGTTCGAAACAGCAGGCACAAAAAACGAAGAGGAGTGCCCGTGCACGCGCCAAGTCTCGTGAAGCGACGTGTCGAGCGCTGCCGTGCTGACGAAGCAAACCAGAGTTCTTTGTCGTTGGGCTTTATCAGCGTGTTCCTCGGGCACTTCCTCGGTGAGGGCAAGGATCGTCGATCAGCATCATCGGCTTCGTGATGGCTCAACGAAGGAATAAGCAGGTGAGGCATTTTGTTGAACGCGTTTTGAGAGAAGCCTCGAACCTTGTGCGTATAGAGGTACTCCAGGACAGTCTTAGAGTCAGACTGCGCTCCGTTTATTTTTGACGCCTTGTTTAGCTGTCAACATGGTGTGCTAACGAGGGTACATTATCTCGCTGTCATTCTCGTTGTTCACTCGGCGCATGTTGGTATAGGCGCCGTGTTTCGAGCGTTTTCCTCTGTTTCTGTTAGAACCGCCCGATTAAGAGCAGGCTGTGTTTACTGTTCGCTGCAACGTGGCTACTGACGGATAGATGCTAGTGACAGAGCCTTAGACCTTAGATGCCTACTAAGATTCATGATGGATTCCTCAAGCATGAATTTTAGAAAGGGCTCTATCTTCCCATAGGCTCATCGGTGTCTCGCCTGTCATAGTGCTTATCAGGTAATCTGGTAGCGCGTCATTGGGGCCGCGCATTCTCACATGTGGCCTATCTCAAACCACGCGTTACCTCTAGATGTCGGCCATGTAGTCTCGAGTGCGATGCTCCGGCGTTCTACACAAGCGTGTTGACATCTGTACTAGTTAGCGTCGCTGTAAGCCGGTGCTAAATGATATACGCAGTTTCTTACTTGCAGCGGAAACCAGTAGCTATCCCACAGCCTCATCTCTTTCTTGTGACCGCCAAGTAGAGAGAGTTGATTCGAGTTCTTTTCGAAAGAGCTGATATCGAGCGCGCTCAGGCGCGTGGGCGCGCTCATAGACCTTTTGTGTTGTGCGCTCAATTCGCGTCCCTGTTCACGTTTAGCGACCCAACTTTGAAACGAAGAAAAGATAGCTAAGATGACTGCAGGGAGCTTCGAGGCTGCGCAATTATGCAATTACTCAGCAACTTGGTTAATTTAATTCGAATAAGCAACAAATCAATCATAGCAAAAATTACGTGGTTAGCGCAGGGCGGCTGCTAGCAAACACCATTAACCCCACCTTCGTATTTCGTTCTTTAACTTATTCTAGAATAGCTGGGCCCACGTTAGCTGCGACACACGATGTAGAGAGGCGTATGGTGCACGTATTTAGCTGCTAATGCGCCAAAGGCGAGTTACACTAAAAGTCACCCTCATGTGCAAGGTACGATGAAACTGACCTGGCTGTTGTCATTCTGCATGCTGTGTCGCGCTGAGCGACCAGCTGTTCTATCCCACGCTCCACTAAATCTGCTCTACGCAGCCAGGGCGGCGCAGAGCAGGTCCACTGTGGTAGTTCGACCATTGCCGGTTGAGCACTGTGTTCGCGAACATTATCTTTTCTCCCGAACAGCCGAGCGCCTGCCATACCGTGGTTCATACATCTGTACGAGAGGAGGGACAGTAAACGCCAAGCTAATTACAGAGTTAGCTAACACTGGCAGTGCTCCATGTTTTCTGTCGCTCTCATCTCGTACACCATCGATGTGCGAAGTCGTAGACGACGTTCCATAAGATGCCAGCGTTGTAACACGCGCCTTTTAAGCACGGTGTTCCTGCTGCCGCAGTGACAATTGTCTGGCGTGGTGTGTCGTGCCATATCAACTACGCTCATGGTTATACTACTGACCCGAAGGTCGCGGGATCGAATACCGGCCGCGGCGGCCGCATTTTCGGGGGAAGCAAAAATGCTTCAGGCCCGTCTTGGATTTAGGTGCACGTTAAAGAACCCCATGTGGTAGAAATTTCCGGAGCCCTCCACAACGGCGCCCCTCATAATCATATCGTGGTTTTGGGACTTGGAGCCCCAACAATTATTATTAAACTGCCATGTTTTGCGTGTGTGCATATACGTCTATTGATTGGTGCTTACTATATCACGTGAGGACGAGAGCTTTGAATGAAATGCCGTGCCGGGAGATTATAGCCCAGGCTTTATGTCTTGTACCCGTGCTCTGTCGGAAAAGTTTTTTGCAGTGTGTTACTCTCATCGCAATGTTATTTCACAACAATGACATGTATATAAAGGCATGTCGATTCCGGGACCCTCTCGAGCTCCGCAGCTATTACAAAAAAAAAGACAAAAACAAATCTATACTTCGTACACATCGCTCTGATATTGTTTTTTTTCCTCACGGTTTTGTGTTGTCACGTGGCAAAAAGGTGATGCTGGTGCGGCCTGTAAAATTTGACCTTCAGGAAACTGGCAAAGAAGTAGTAGAATCGGAAATTTGATCTTTTTTTTCATTTTCTCAGCCTAAACATACATACTGCGCCTCATTTTGAGAGAGAGCTTTCACAGTTTTTGTAATCTCTCCTGACAGGTGAATTGGGTGCGTCGTGAACATTTTCTATCAACTGCGGCGGACAAATGACGAATTCGGAAAAAGAAGAGATTACAATAGTTTTACGTTACACGACTGTTGTGGCATTCCAGCTGACGGCTTGTCCACTTCGTGTAAGAAACTCTATATACTTGAGGCTTTCACGGTCAGGATATGGCATTAACGTGCCTCTTCACAACGAACTTGCACTATGTATACCACTAATAATAATTGTTGGGGTTTAGCGTCCCAAAACCACGATGTGATTATGAGGGACGCCGTAAGGGAGGGGCTCCTTGAGTTTCGACCATCTGGGGTTTTTTAACGTGCACCTAAATCTGAGTATACGGGCCTCAAGCATTTTCGCCTCCATCGAAAATGCGGCCGCCGCGGTCGTGATTCGTTCCCGCGACCTTCGGGTCAGCAGTCGAGCACCGTAACCACTATAGACCACCATGGCGGGTCACTATTTATACCACGGGTTCTTGATTTGTCCTTTGCTGTCTCTCTATTACGTAGATGTTGGGGACCCAAACGCGATAGGTTCAGACTACGTTCCATGGTGCGCAGGCGCACAATCGTCGAGCGGACGCACGCGGACGCGCCATGCGTCACATCGTCAAGATTCCCCTGCGAGAGTGCTTCCGGTGGCCCCGCTTGCGGCGTCCGTTCTTCAAGCACTGGCTGCTCCACGTGCTGCGTCTCGTGGAGCTCTTCTGTTGGGTCATGCTGTTCCGCCTGCTGATTGCGCTGTCCGCGGTCACTGTGGTCATCTTGGCGAGCCTTTTGATCGCGGCTTTAGTGGTGGGCGGCCCGACCCTGCTGCGCTCCCTCGCCGACTTCATGACCGACACGTTCCGCGAGGTCTTCATCCTGTGCTCACAGTTTCTCCAGGATCCTGCACAGGCACGCCTGTTCGACATCGCCAGGAGGGGAACAAACATGTGATTGGAGACGCCAGGTTTCCCTGACTTGGCTGCCAAGCTGGCGAGTGGGCAGGCGGCCGTCCGGCAACGCGGCAACTGTCGGCATCCACTCGGAGCTCAAGGCACGCCGGTCAAGGCGCGCATGATGTGTGAGGTGTAGGTTTCGTCTTGTTTCGTCTCTCGGGTGAGCAGATGCTGCAAGTCAATTGGCTACCGACCTGTCCCGGCTAGTTGGCGACTATATATGTCTTTAACGTAGTGGCTACACAACGCACTTGATGCCAAGACACGTGACAAGTGAGCAGATCAGTAATCGCGCGGTTCGCCCCTGTGGTCTCTGTTGTTGCATCGTCGGCATACCGGTTCACAGGCCCGCAAATAATCCGAAGCACAGGCATTACAGTGTTGCGCTGTATATGTGCGCCGATCGCGAGAGTCTGCACATTTTTGTGTCTAGCTGTTTTATACAGTCGGAGGCCCGCCGCAACCATTCTGTAGTCAGTTGTGCAAGTTTTAAGGACCACTTGAAGCGATAGAAGTGAACGTTCTGTAACTCGTGTCCAGCATCAAGTGCGTTTTAAGCTGCCTCGTTAACAGACGTTCGAACTCTCCCATAATTCCACATAGGCTGGGCAGTCCATCCCTTTCCTTGCTTTCGCCTTGCGAACAGTCACGTCCAGGGTTCCCTTGAATGCATCAGATCCGCTTGTCACAAGCTGCACTGACGAGGACGAGCAGGGCTATGTCTTCTCGGGTTGCGCAGGGGCAGCCCTTAAATCACGATGTCGAGGAGTGGACACTGGCGGACGACGATCAATAACATGCAATCGTAAATGAGGGCTCAGAAGCAATGAAGCAATCCTAAGACTGCCGTACTCACCCTGTCGAGTCGTCTTTTAAACGTGCTGATGATGAAGCATGAATGGCTTGTTAAGGCGACCAATGAAATCACTTTTTGCTGACAAGACACAGAAGCGCACTTATTGATGTTTGACTACAGAGCTTGCAGGCGTTCAGTTAGCAAAAGGAATGGTGGCCAGTGCGAACAACAGAAGAGCCGTTACATGATAAAGATGGAAAGGGTTTGCCAACCAGCAGTGGCAGCGAGTTGACAGCTTGCGGTGAACATATGACATATTCCAACTGCCTTCTCAAACCGTCTCAGGTGCATCCGAAGTGGCTACACACGCATCCACGTGAAAAACAAAAAACAAAAGCAAAGCCCAGCTAGACAAACCAGTGTAATTCCAAGTCTCCGCGTTTTCTTCCATGTGCTTATTTCCTGTACTCTGCAGTGTTCTCCTGAGACTTGCATTTCCCTCACCCGATGTGTTGAGTGTGTGTTTTCATAGGCTGTCGCCGTGGAACTGTTTTGAGTGCTTTTTTTTGTGTTGTGTGGTAGTTTTGTTCACTAGACGCAATTTGTTGCAGGCAACCTCCGAATACGTGTGTCGCTTGTGTGTGCCCTATCTGTTCGTTGTGCCATTAAACTTTGCTTTTCATGTTTCACATTGCCAAGCTGCTGTGTATTCTTGCATGTGCTGTGAGGGGCGTACGCTGCGCCCTATATAACATAAAACGATCCCCATCTTTTTTTTTTTTTTTGAAGCAGTGCAAAGGCACTGACGAGGAATGCAGTAGAAAATACAATTTGGTCTTCACATATGGATGCAAAAAGGAAGACAATGAGCTTGTGCGGTGTGTGAAGCGTGGAAAAGAAAATTCTGGAAGAGGCGATATTGTACATTATATGCATCACGCGACGATTTTAGAAGAATAGATGACAGTGGGTGTAAAGCGAATATTGAAGTGACAGGTAGATTACTTTTGGTGAATTATTTAAAGAGCGTAAGATACGTTGTGCTTTTACAGGGGAGCTCTTAAAGATTTTCGTTATGCCGTGCAGAGCCGACAGAAAAGCATAATGAACGAGCACACGCTCTGTTCTTCCTCTTCGTCCTCTTCTTCATCTTTTCCTTTGCTCCCAGAACACGTGCGTCGATTTGTCCGGCGTGGGATGCAATAACTCTGATGGGCGAGAGAACGAGCACACAGAGAGAGAGAGAGAGAGAATAGGCAAATGGAAGAAAATACAGAAAGGTATAAACAGAGATAGAAAAAAGAGAGAGCCCGACAGAGAAAAAAGATAAAGACAGAGAAAGAAATACATAGATATAGAAAGAAACAGACAAAAAAGAGAAAGAAAGAAGGAAATATATAGAAAGAAAAAGAGGAAGCGAGAGACCAAGACAGAAAGAACAGAGAGAAAGGGAAAGAAATAGAGGAATAAAGAAAAATAAAAATAAAGAGGAACAGCTCCGCATTACCTTCAGGCTTGTAACCACTAGTGCGAAGCTGCCTTGTTATTGTTTTTTTTTTAGGACAGTACAGATTTTTACTTTAAAAAAATGGCGAAGCTTGCACTAAGCCGCGCAAGGCTCGAAATGGCGAAATTGGGCGATTCTGAAGACTGATCTGGTTGCTTCTATTTTCTAGGCCTTTGCTAGGTGATGCAGGTTGTTTGGTTGCTTCTATATAGGTCGTTGCTAGGCTTTAGCTAGGTGATGCTAGCTTGTTTCTACGTTGATTCTCAGCGCGGAGAGTTCGAGTTGAAGCACAGACAGTCATTAACACGACACAGATGTCCAAACTGCAGAGACAGAACCTCGCGCTGAAACCGAGCGTTCGCACTTCTCATAGATCTACGGGCACGTCGTCGTTGGCGTAGGCCTTCCATCGCATCGGGGTCTTCTCGCAGCCGCCGTTGCCTTTCCCGTTCCCTAGTATTCTCTCGTACGTACTCGGGGGTCTTCGGCTCGCCGCCGTCGCTTCGCAGCCATTTGCTGGGCTAACTGTTGCATGCTTCATTTTTAGTGGACCAGTGGCGAGTAGTGGGATTTACCCCATTTCTGTGGCACATACCCGTTTATGATGATGATAGTTTTTTCGTTCGCCGGACATGGAACGATTTGCTTAACAGCTTCGCTGTCAAAAAAGTGGAAGGTCGCTTAATCTTGGCTTTTAAGAGTGCAACGCGATGGCGCTATCGTGCCGTGGTCGTATCGCCTTCTCATTCACTTGCCATGTTTCACTTCTCCGTGGACACCTCGACCGTGCTGTGAGGGGAAGAACGACTGCGCACGTGGCATTGGCTGTTGTAAACTCTCATATAGTGCGCTTACTGCAATTACAGTCGCGAAGTGCCCCATTACCGCAGCTACGTAGCGGCATACTTCGTCGATGCTGTGGCTGCTGCTGATGATGATGAATCATAGCTTAGCCTTTTGTTGGCAGCTTTCAAGCGCCTACTTGTTACGTAATTCGCATGGAGAGACGCCAGGCCTGCTATTCTGGACACTGTCGAATTCCGCCATTGGTCAATTGTGATTGGCCCGGAGGGCTGCTACGGCCTCTCCGATTGGCTTAGAATGCCACCATTACGAAATCTGACAAGATGGTGGAATTTGACAGTGTCCAGGATAGCACTCCTTGTCCGATTACGCGCTTCTGCCGCACAATATTACATCTGCTAGCGCGACTCCTTGCCCCGACATGACGACTGTACAGGGTCTTTCTTCGAATCAGTTTGAAGAACTGACGTGGTTCTGCGGTAGAATACTCGACTGCCATGCAGAATACCTGGGTTCGATTCCGGCTCGAACCCCGATTTCCATTCTTTGCATACATCGAGATTTTAGAGCGCAGCTCATGTAGGAGCCCGCTCCTGCGTTGAACGTCGTCCCTCGTTTGCCCTCGCGGAAGGCGCCGGTCTCGCGCGCCTCGAGCCACGCGACGCTCTCCATTTGCCCAGGCCGGCTAGTTTGCTCTGAAACCTTCGCCGCCGAAACAGAAAATAAAATAAAAAGTAAATAAAAGACGTTATAATAAACAATGACAAAAAGAAAAATGAAATAAAAGAGGACACAATAAAAATAAATATTAACAAGACAAAAATGAAAAATAAGGAGCAACCTGTAACTGTACGTGCATACCTACGCGTCTCTCTCAAATTCCTTGTCTCAGTATATCAAAAATGCAAAGTACACGCAGACCTTTGCTCACATTTCGCATTGGGAAGTGTCGCATAATCGTCGGTAATTTTTTTGGAAAGTACAAAAGTTGCGTGTAGTTTGAGATATTCATAATCGTATTTTAATGGCGATGTCGAAACCGAGCGCGCTCGTCAAACCACGGAACTTCCCGTGACGAGAAAGTGACGAAATTATAATGTGTCTTGTTGTGGAAAGCGGCAAGTCATGTCACTTGCACCAGCCTTACCTTGCGTGTGATGTTTTGTGCTCGCCTGTTTTGTTCGCGCTGTGCGCAAGAAAATCGCACCATCCACCTTTTCTTATGAAAGGGAAGTTGCAGCGAATTACCAATAACAACGAACGAATGAGAAAGAGCAGCGAATGACAAAGAACACTTACTAACGATAAGCATTGCGAATTCCAAATCTGGCTATCGGCATAGGCGACTGGAAATGACTGCGAACACAGAGCTGAGGCAGAATTCAAAGCATTGCAGGGGCTTAGCTCGGCTATGCCAGGATATATACGTAGCATTAGCAAAGGTTCAGCTGATTATTCTTAGCTTTCCAGATTGTAGGATTATTAGCCTTCTTCTGTTCATTCTTCGTACGCTGAACCGCTAATTGCCAGGCAACTACTTCGGGATCCGATGAGATAAGCTTCTCTCCTCTTCTGCGCCGTTGAGCAGCATTTGCTCTCTCCTTCTCCATGGCGTTACCCACCTGCAAACGCCAGTCAGAGGCGCTATCACGCGGCTCCAGCGCTGTGTCAGACGGCGACTGCACAGCGAAGGCGAATAGCTGCGCGCGCGCTGGCGCCAGTGTGTCTACCATGGCTACGACGTCACTCCTCTCGAATGCGCAGACTAGCGGCGGCGAGTCGCGCGCTGCGGTGGCGGAGAGCGCGTGAGATCGCGGTGGCAGAGAGCGCGTAGAGCGGTGAGCCGCATGGAGGAAGGAAAAATAAGGAGAGGCCCTGACGTCACATTCGTGAAGCCTCCACATCGCAAACACCCGCATCGCCTCCTAGCGAAGGAGCCTCGAAACATTTCGCGATTTCAGTCATGTAGTTTTCAAGCGCATGCGCGATTCGAGCCTTTCTTTTTTTTTCGTCGAGCAAGCGGCGCCGCGGCGCAATCGATTCACGCATGCTGCTCCTTGGGCGTGTTCTTTAGTAAGCTACGCATGCCCAGCTGTTGCGTATGGTTGCGTATACCCGGTGCAAACCGCGTGCACTGCGGAAAGTACCGGGTTTCACTTTTCGTGTGTACGTACACGTTCGCTTCATTGCTGGTCACTATTGCATGGTATTTGCATGCAGCTCTCGGATGTGCGCTCTGTTGCTTCTTACTCATTGCGTCAACTCAGAACACACGTGGACTTTTGTTTTTGGCGTCTGACGCCTACATAACATGGCATCGTACGTTTTTAGAGGCCATGTCGTTCAACGAAAGGGCAATAAACTTATGTTGTTTTTATCGGACTACGTGATGTATGTACTGTGCGGTGTGCGCTCGCTGCGTGCTTTTTGTTGTGTGCGTACTGGAATCTCAAACTTTACGTGAACGATCGCGTATACAATACAGCGGTGTCCTTTTCGACGTGAAGTTACGTCAACTATAGGTTGGCGTTGCGCCGAATAGCTACTACGCGCTCACTCCATATACACGAACAAAGAACCGCTAATCCGGCAACAGATCGGGAAATCGGGCTACGAGAAAGGGAAGGCCTAACGCCCAGCAGAACGCGTAAGTCACTGCTATAGGTGAGTTCGAATACGATGATGCAGGGGCTGAACGTTTTTGATCACGGCACGTACCGGTATTCTGTACTGTTGCACAAAAACGCTCCGCGAAGAATTTCAGCACGCAGCGCTCGGGCCTGCCACGCACGAACAGCCTGGGTAACGTCTGCTTCCAACATTTTACTGCGTGCGAACCGCACAATACGCGCTAAGTTTACGCCGGGACTACAAATCTGCGCAGAAGCGAACCACCGCGGAGAGCACGCCGCGGGGCGTCTGCTGTTTTGTGCATAGAGTTTCCTACAATACTTACTAGAGGGAACTCTGGCGCTAGTGTCTATGGGAGCTGCAATGCATCGCGCTTCAGCCAGCATGGGAATCATGGGTAGTACACGGATTTGTCTAAACTTCGTTCTTTCGGTTCCGTTTGGCTCCGCGTCGGCTGCATCCGCTTTGTCGCAAAACGAAGTTCAGCAAAAATCAGCAGTTTCACTTCACCACTTTAACTTCTTTAGGCTCACCGATTCAAATCTGGTCACGAAGTTCACAACGATCCATTCTTTTATCCGAAAGAAAACCAAAACATAGCAATAAACAAAGCCACAAGTGCGTTCGAAGCCCGCAAGCACGAAGACTAGGCAAATCCGTGTACTACCCATCATTCCCATGGTGGCTGAACGATCGCAGCGCCAGAGTTCCCTCTAGGTCATTTTAGGAAACTCTATGGTTTTGTGTGCCCCATACCGGTTTGTTTGCCCCATAAATCTGACGTCAGTTCCGCCACACTCTTCGCAATGCATTGAAATACGATAGGGCCTCTCCTTAGTATTCCTTCCTCCATGGTGAGCCAGCTGTGTGACATCACTGAGCCTGCGCATGCGCAGCACGGCTCATGAGGATCCACGCGAAATAGGCTCCGGCTAGGTAAGTGTAGCTAACGCTACAAAAAGCATTTAGTTCGTAAGCGTTCTTTGCTTTGGGCCTGCGGACTTTGCTAATGATATGTTTAGCATCACAATTGACTGAAGTTTTCTATTACGAGTTTTTCTAGCGTGGGGCGTTTTTGTGAATACGGCCACTTTTTTTTCTGTGCTGACTTTGGCGGGGGGTCGGATCAGTAGGACAGTCAATGTCAGCAGGAAATAAAAGTCTGTTTATGCTATCTCCCCGTCTACTTGCGGTGGCGGGCCGTATGAAGATGTCAGTTAGAAATGTACATCGATTTAGCAAGCTAAATACATGCGGTCCATTTGGATCGCACAAGGTGGCGACGTGCTGTGGCCACTACAATTCCAGTCCCCCGTACCGCGTGAGCGTCATCTGAAGGATAACACGTAAGGGCTGTGAAATTTATCTGTTACTTATGACAAAGTTACATGCGACAATAAGTGTCAATCGTGTCCTCTTCCCTCTAACTGCCTCTGGTCTCGTGACGTGAGCCTCAGTACGAAAGGCTGGGGAAACATCGTCAAAGTGTCGGAGTTGAGCTGAGGGTGCCATAAGCGGAATCGAGATTATGGTGCATGATTCTCTGCTATACCACCGATGCGTCTTTTCGCCTCTCAATGACTGCTTATGCAGCTATACCAATTATGTGAGTCGAGAATTTTCGCCTTGATTCACGTCGCCTTAAAGTCGCCTCAATTCGTGGACGTGCGGAGTCGCGTGCTTTGATGGCTCTCAATATTCTCCGCCGTATTGGCCTGGAATTTTCCAAGCGAAGACAGCGGTCTGAGACACCATTGTCATACCACGGTCATGTCATGAACGTAAGTTGCCAATTGACGATTCTCCGGATGCATGATAAACGTTCTACACCGATGTAGGCGTGTGGCGGAAGTACAATGTTTGGTGCTTGAATGCTTGGAAATAACTTGTAAACAACAGTTTCAACTTTTCGCCGGCGGTTTGGTCGATGTAGAGCGGGGAGTAAGTGAAGGAAAGTTTGTGATTCCGCGCGTTCTTTGTTGCGCGACCTGACTACGTCGTCTCATCAGCAGTTGTAGGGTACGTTGTCAGACAGCAAGTGTGCTCTGCACTTGTTGCAGCAAGGGGTTCTTTTGGATAAATGCACAGAAAAAGTTTGTTGCACCTTCTCAAAGAAATACCGCAGCCTCGGATTCAATAGAAGTTTCAATGGCTTCCGTCGCATATAGGCGTATGGCGGGTAATGATGGGGCTGAAAGACTTGCTCGCAATGCCTTAAAGGGGCTCTGCAACACTTTTTGTGCTTGGTCAGAAAACGCTGCCGATCGGTAGTCGAGGCTCCTGAGAACACGTGAGCCAAACATTATAGCTCAGCACGCGGTCTGGAATTCACAATTAATTATCAAATCACTACTTCTTTTCTCGACAAACGATGCCATAAACCCCAATGAACGCGCCATAAAGCCGAAGTCCACGGCCATTGGCTGCATTATATAAAAATACAACCTTTTCTAGCACAAGCTATGGCCAGTAATTTTCATTTTTTATCGTCGCTACCTCACCAGCCCTGTGTGACAAAAGGACTGAGTAGACAAGATACATCCTTGCTGCATCGCTTCCGCACGGAGTCAGTGCACGCCTTTAAGACGACTCGCCACATCACCGTTATGTGTGACTCGTAAGCCTAACTGTGATGTTCAACACTATTTGTCGGAGTGAACGCGGACTCGTTACAGAGTGCGAATGTTTGAACCACTCCAGCGTCTATATTCGCCACACGCCAGAGTGAACGTCGCAGGGTTTCCGCGTGGACGCAGGGCATTGCGGAGGGAAGTGTTCCGGCCGACTCCTCTTGAACTCTGAGTGATGTAGACTTACTTAGCCCATGATTGGTAACGATCGGCAGGCTCATTTCAGGGCTTTGTGTCAGGGTGTGTTCGGCCTTTTGCGGCAATGTGCGTGGAATGGCCCACAGGCCTGTGTTCCACCTCACTGCGCGGTCGCCTTGTTCGCCCGTCTCACGCTATACGCTTCTGAACGGCGGCGAACTGTCCTCAAACGTCCAGAAAGGAGGCGCCCGGGCGAGGCATTTGCTGGCACGTCTCGCAAGGCTAGATCAACGTTAGCCAACAACAACCTCCTTCTCTTCCTGAGCGAGGTATAAGACGACGCTTCGAAAACTGTCATAACTAGGTTTCGCTGTAAGGTAATTATATTTTCTGTATATAGCTGCAGTCGTTCATGCTAGCGCGCCATAATTTAGGATGGAACAACGCATTAACTGATATAGGAAATGCAGCGCAGTAGCATATGGCCGACAGTGCGCGACAACCGTGTGAGGGATTTACACGAATGCTTCTCGACAAACTCTTAAGTAGGTGTATACTAAGAGCCCTAAAGAGATGACAAACCTTTACCTATGTATTGCTAAAAAATTAGGAAGAATAACAGATTGGCTATCTTGCGGACGGAACGTACTTACTATAGTCTGATCGTGCCTACATTTAGCTTGAGGTCGTCTAGAAAGGCCGAGATATTCATTTTATACGGGGTGGTATGCCACTAGAATGTTTTATTTGGTACATATTATTTCAACTATCGAACGTCGTCGCACTAAACCTACGCATGTTAACGATATGTGCAATAGTGAAAATGCTGCCAAATGCGCTTCACTGCACGCGTATAGAGAATAAAGCGCACAACCTCTTTCGTCGTTTTCAAGCACCTATAGAGGTCAGCGACAGACGCCTTCACAGCACTTCATTCATTCATTCTTTCTCTTCCTTTTCTTTTTTTTTTGTCTCTGTGAGGACGAAGGCAAATAACACGTCTGACTGACGGCTTCTATATTGTTCGTTCTTCTTCATGAGTTAATTATAGAGGCACTGGGGACACGCGAAGCATGGATTTGACCACTTGAGTCGTTTCGTGCGTGCGCCAAGCGTAAGTATCTATATACCTGTTGGGGGTTGTTTGCAAACACGGCGCTGCGGCTACGCAGAATGCGCCATTGGAAGCCACATTGCTTCGCACGGCCGCTATTGAACGCTAGGAAACTCCGGCATCGGTCCAGCTAATATAGCGAGGAAAGACCTGGCGTGTGTGCAGTAATGGGCACAGTTGTACGACGTTTACACGCATGATACCGCAGGCGCTGCCGCGAGCGAGAGTGAATTCCGTGGGCGGCGGGGAAAGCCTTGGGGAGGTCCGCGCGGAGATAACCTTCACTGTCAGCACTGTGTGCTTGTGTGTGTGTTAGTGTGGACGCGCGTTATTATAGCTGGTCCACTGTATCGAGAGAGAAGGAGCAAGCACGTGCTCGCGACCACTTGAATGACGGCCAAAGAGCGCGGCCCGATCGAGAGACGCATTTATGTCTTGTTTCTTTTGTCGCCGCCGCAGCGGTGGGTAATTACTCGTTTCCGGTTGCAGGCACATGGCAACACTCGACTGCAGCTGTTTACACTGTCGTCCGATTCCTGGACGTATGAATGCATTGCGAGAAGCTCCAGGCCAGGAGCCATGACCGACCGGAGGTCCGCGGGGGTCCGTTGATTCGTCTCGGATGTATTGGCCAGCCGCCGACGACATCGTTCCCATGTGTATGGCGTGAAATTCAGTGTTAGCCAGTCCAAGCACGCCTGTCGAAGTATACAGCGCGCCGGAAGTGCGAGTGATATTAGAGGAGATATAGCTACGGTACACTGGTCACTGTCCGTGTTGTTGAACTTCTGGCACAGCTTTAACTGTTACAACATTACCATGGGAAAGAAAAAAAAGGCAACTATAGGCTACCAAACAGTCAAGTGTGTGTTTGTGTGCGTTCGCCGCGATGGTTAAGCGGCTATGACACTCTGATGCTGAGTACCAGGTCACGTGCCCACGTCCCCGGTGCGGCGGTGACTCGATCTCGACGGTGAAATGGAAAAACGCTTGGGTATACTTATACATTTAAAATGCATGACAAAGAAACGTTATACATAAGAGAGAACTGTCGCCGTGTTATTTTTTTTTTTCTTTTGCCGTGTATGGTATCACTGTGAAAATGCTACCGTCGTAAAAGCGTCGTTTGAAGCCCTGACCGCATAACAGAAGGCATCATATTTAACCGTTTTCATTTGTACGAACACATCCGGGCCGCAGAACTTCACTGTGCCTTCGTTACTTCAGGGTCATTCTCCTATAATTGTCGGCGCTCTCAACGACAAAGCTGGAACTTCAGCTGTGAAATCGGCAACTGTATTCGCAGATTGCAGGTCAGATGGTAGCTGCTGATCGCGCGGTGGCATATTATAGCTCTTCCGGCTAATGCTGTGCAGAGGAGTGCGCTTGCCGTCTTTGCCAAATCACTTACGCCCTATGCCAACTATGCGGACTCAACGGCGCACAGGATGCAATTGCTATGCCTTCTCAGATGGCTCAGGGCCGATGGCGCTCGTGGTGTAACAAGCAGTAAGAAGAGGCTCTGCTGCTGGCACTCCCTCTTTTTCCGCAGTCGTTCGCGGAGTCATCTGTGCTGTAAGAATCAACTTCACGTCCAGAGATCAGTGACGGTGTTGACTTTTCCTTCAATTGTGGTCAACTAGTAGTCACGGCTTCCTCCATGCAACCAGCTATGTGAAGTTCGTAGAGCTGTCGAGCACGTCCTCGCATCTGCCTCGTTACTGTTTAGGCGATAACCTGAGAAAACGTATGCCGGGACCCCTGTGTCAGATGGATTGTTTAAATGTGGCTAGCGCGTCGTGCCGAGAATGGGGGGAGGGGGGGGGGGATTGTAGGCCAATCGCCACCTGTTCAATTGTGAGTGCTTGGATGTTTCTGCCATGAATAAATTAAACAGGACACCGACCATGAATGAATGACTACGCGTTAACGTTTCGACTCTTACACGGGAGCCTTGTTGACAAATGAGACTAAGAAGGATGAAACTGTCACTTAAACATAGAGCGTATGACGGGTTGCATGGCGTAAACAGGTGCCAAATGTATATCATTTTGGTTGAGAGCACCCGCTATTGCGGCAATATAAAGCGACACTAGATAAAGATGGATGTTATGATTATTTTCCTTCGCCTCGGGCATCCTGTTCGCTGGGATCAGGCATCTGACGCTAACGAAGAGGAATATGTTTCATTTCAGCTTCTAAAGCTCCGGGAACGACTACTCCACAGATCGTTCCCCTTCCTTTTCTCTGAACACAATTTCCAAGGGTAGAGTGATGAGAAATTGCCTACTTCACTACTTCGACTCTCACGTCTTTCACAGGGTATCGCACACTATGCGCATAATGAATTGATTGATCTAAGGTGCACCATAAATATACCTATATATATATATATATATATATATATATATATATATATATATATATATATATATATATATATATATATATATATATATATATATATGTATATATATATAATTGGAATTCAGAGAAACAAGAGACAACGCCCATTCGCAGGGCCGGCTGTTCTTATTCTGCCTCGTCTTTCTCTTCTACGCACAAGCCGATCGCCCGCCCGTGCCCTGTGCCGTTCTTCATCATTACATTATATATATATATATATGTGTATGTGTGTGTGTGTGTGTGTGTGTGTGTGTGTGTGTGTGTGTGTGTGTGTGTGTGTGTGTGTGTGTGTGTGTGTGTGTGTGTGTGTGTGTGTGTGTGTAAAGTTATGTACCCGGGGGGACACAAAGTGAGACAATAATGATCGTTGTCAGCAGCCCAATTAACTGAAACTTAATAATGAACTTTTTAATGAGTGCAGCAAGCGTGCGTGTATATATATATATATATATATATATATATATATATATATATATATATATATATATATATATATATATATATATGGGTCATTCCATATCAAGTGTACCAGGTGAATTTTCAGCGATCTCCGATCACGCTGAAAAAAATTGGGCTGATATGTGTGAATGTCAGAAGTAGTTACTGAGGCGTTATATTTCGGGCAAAAAATTTGTGTTGCCTAGAGGGCGCTTCCAACTTGGGGCACGGAAGTGAAACGGTGTCGTACACAACAATTTATATAAAATTACTGGTTTGAGCCATTACTACGAAACGTTTTTTTCTTAATTTCAAGGCGCTGCTCTTTCATGACTATGATAGTTCATTCATTTTTGTTTCAACTTTCATTATTTTTGGCCTTGACGAAAAGTCGCAAGATGCCGCATGTTTAGCGTTCCTTAGAAAGAGCACCGATTTTTCCGCGATTAATATATTCACATTGAGGGCTTTATAGGTTAGTATAGTAAGTGATAAAAATACTACGGGATCGAAAGAAGAAGAAACGTTGCCGCAATATTGTGACAAAGTTGGGAAAAATGGCGTTTTGACCCATATTGCGGCTTCATTTTCACAATGTAGCGGTCCAAGTAAAAATATGACTTTTGCATCGTTGTGTAGTATGCTTTGTGGGCATGACGGACAGGAGGTTTTAAAAGATATGTTTTTGTTTTAAACGGGAAAATTTTTTAAAACTAAACAACCACAAGGTCGTACAAAGTTTTCCTTTGCCTCGCCTTCACAGCATAGCACGTCAGCGGAGGATTCCAGCGGGGGCCTTTTCGCAGCAAATTATGCAAGTCATACAATTGCTTGCCACTTATTTTAGTAATACTGCTGTATATAACGTAAAAATGGCAATGGGGCTAAAATTATGGAACGGTACTACCCCCTTGGACCATCAAAGGGCAGGTAATATTCAACCGCTTCATTGTCCAAAGGGGCAGAATTATAATGTAGTCAGTGGCCTGCAGAGCTGTTCTAGGGCGTCGTGTTTGGCTTCTGGTGATTAAGAATCATGGTCTATACGTAATAATTAGTGGCATAACTAAGCTATAGCTTGTTTAGGTTGTTTTTATGACCTTTGAGGTATATAAGCCAACGCGTGCCCTATACCTGAAAGATCATAAAAACAACTGAGTAGACTCTAGCACGCGCTAACCTGACCAAACCGACACTACTTTGTACCATCTCCGTATAGTTGGGAGAGAACTGGAGTGTATTGCGGTCCAAATACCGTATCTAGCCTATGTTCTAGGCCCGTATTTTTTATAGCCTACCTTGCTGCGCTACGTTTCTCTTTCCATCTTCGTCTACTTTTTTTTAACTCTCAACCATAATTATATGCATGGTTTGTGTGATCTGGACTCACCCAGTCAGGGTATTCATTATTTTCTGTGCGAGGTCCATGCTCATTGTCTATTGCAGGATTTGCATGACAATGGAAGGGAACCAGGGCCCAAAGGAAACAGTAAAAAAAGAAGAAGAAGAAAAAAGCCGCATCACGTGTTTATACACGCTTACTTTGCTTCCATCTCTTTCTGGGTCACTTCTATAGAGCGCCCGTGAACCGTCGCGTGATCTAGATATTCGAATCACATGTGAACGATGCTGCGCGGCTATAATGTGGAAGGGCGCTACCCGCAACGAAACGAGCCAGCTCCGGAAACTTTCACCCTGGGCGCGCTGTAATCAGGTATTCGGGTTGCCCAAGTGAGTAAGACGAAATGAAACCGTTGTGAAATAATCGAACCGCGAAAAGACCTGGGCCCGTATTCACAAAAACGCCTTGCGCTAAAAATTTTCGTAAGAGAATATTCCAGCCAATCGCAATGTTTGACATATCATTAGCGAAGCCAGCTGACCAATGAAAAAACGCACTTACGAAAGAGAAGTTTCTGTAAATTCGGTCCTTGTTCAAGAAAGAAGCGATAGTTAAATATTGCACCTCGGGGCGTGGATTGGGGCATGATTTTCCCAGAGGTCCTTCGGCATGAAGGGGTGTTGCGATGTGAATGTGGTCGTCTATGAGCATTGCGCAATACGGGATGTCGTGAGAGGCATAGACCTCTAGCAAGTTGTCAGGTGCTCTGGGAAATATATTCTTTTTGTTGTTGCTTTCTTCTGTCAATGAATGCGTGTGGTACAGAAATTCATGAACGTAGGGTGCCCTGCATTTAGTTTTGTCCTTGCAATGATGTGTACATCTGTCAACCCGTGCAACGTTGCAAGAAGCGGAAAGAAGGGACGAGTCGCGGTGGTTAAGAGAGGCAAGATAGCGGACTGAGATAGCACCGCAGTTATAATTCAACGAAAGCAAGGAAAACCGGCACTTCGGCTTCGATGTTGTGCAGTTTCTGACTGTTAAAGAAAGAAGAAAAAAAAACGTTTCCGATGAGAAAATGACGTCAGAGCAAGCGCAGCCTCGTTCAGTATTGCAGGTATGGTTTCCGCGCAGCCCCACGTACTCTCACTGCGTGGTGAGTTCGTGATTCTTGGCGTCGCTTCTCCGGTGCGCGCGCATTCGCTGCCTCACTGCGTATACCGCGCCAGCTGATGACCGTAATGTATTCTCCCTGCGGGAGAGCACCGCCATCCTCGCACGCGGAGCAGCACGCTCGTCGTCCCGAAAACGACTGCGCAATATGGAGATTAGTGGCGGCCGGCAGTTGCATGGAGGACAGGAGGAAGCCGATTCTTACGAACGCCGGCTTCCTTCAGAAGCGGCCCGCGGGTGGCTGCCAAAAGACTGCGACGAGGCTTGGCGGGGACCTTCGCAGCGTAAAAAAAGCGAGGGCCATTATGCTCCGCGTTGCGTCAAGTCGCGTACGTACTCCTGCCCCGTGCCGTGTCCTTCCTGGCCACGGTGTACTCACTGTTGTGCAGGGCGCGAAGGCAGCGGAGACGGAAAAAAGGGCAAGAGGGAGCTGGGGGGGAGGGAGCGACTGCGTAGGCGCGCTCATATATACTTGCGTGAGAGGTTACGTGACAGGCGTTAACGCAACCGTTAGTGAATTTCGAGGAAATCTTAATCGAAACATTGGACGCCCACAAATTTGATCCAATAGGAAACAGCTGATCGCGGTGTTAATTTGGAAGGAGCCTCGTTAAGATATTTGTATTATCTGAACTGCACTCGAACCGACAGAATTCGTCTACGTTTATATGCTTGGAACAATGCTGTCGAAATTAAAAGAAAAATGACCTGCGAAAATAGGCAGGACGCATAAAATACAGCTTCTGCGCACTTCACATGTACACGTGTTTCTCTTTTTTTTCCTGTGGATAGTGATCCTGAGGCCGAATTCACCGAGCTTTTCGGTCATAAGTGATTTTCGCTATAGCTCAACCGGCTTCGCTAACGATACGTCTGGCATCAGGACTGGTCGAAATTTTCTCTTACAAATAGTTATAGCGTTGAAAATTTTAATAACAGTGCCCCCGAAGAGTAAGCCGTGTACCGTACAGCTTAAAATGAATGAGAGTTGCGAGCAGCATGTAAGCAGTAATCATTCGCACTACCACAACGGCAACCGTGATATACAGCGAGTGACGCGCCTTGAATGGGTATTCACCAGTGTTGTATGCGTTACCGATAAAAGTAACTAAATACGTTACTCGTTACGCTAACAAAAAAAAAAGAATGCGTTACCGCTACCGTTACCAAAAAAAGTAACGCACGTTACTTCTGCCGTTACTCCAGGGTCGGAAATTCGAATCATTGCATCCTGGCTGCAGGAACCAGAAGAACAGTTTAATAAACTACATATTTATGTTTCACGTAAGACCTCAAACACAACGATTTTAGGTGAGTACTGATATAACTAGAAAACTTTGCACAGGTGTACCGGACTTTAGCAATATTATGGTCGCCTTGTGTTTACTGTAGAGTTGCATGTGAGGGTCTATAACTTCGTGGCACATGGCAACCATTTCTCAAAGTGAGCAGAAAATGAGATTTCATCATCAACGCTCTCCGGAAAGAGGTCACTGATCTCTCGACAAATTTACAGTAATTGTGACGGCGTGCTTCTACTAGCGTACAAAACATATGCGCAGATCTTGTCGGAATAAAGACATCCCTAAATTACATAGTCCCGAAAAAATATTTTCAGCATAAATAATTTTTGCCCCCTTTTAACCTGTATAATTGTCGCGAAAATTGCGCGTTATGCTAAGGCATTCAAGGTCAGCCTCGCTCGCTCAGGTATTCAACAACCAGAAACGCATAGCCGCGGTTAGAAGCACATAGAAGCAAATTTTATTTTGAAAACAGAACTGATAAACAGCCACGGCAAACAGGCGCTCGACGGACGCATTAGTTGATATTGCTATATTGTCAACGCCTGGCAAGCCGATAGCAGCCCGCCGCTGCGACATAAGGATAGCTCTGGGAATGTGGGGCCTACGAGACGAAGGCGTTGTCTATAAGACTTCCGGGATGATTGGAATAAAAAGTAACGAGTAACGTGACACCTCACGTTACCGAAAAATGTTAACGTAAGTACGTTACCCGTTACATTTACGAAATGATAACGAGTACGTTACTAAATTAACGAAAAAAAGCAACGCGTTACCGGTAACGACGTTACTTGTAATGCGTTACCGCCAACACTGGTATTAACACAAGATGAATTCGGAGCTGCCCTGACTGAGTCCTGACTACACTTGGCGTTTTCTTCTCTAAACTGTCCTATACCCGTAAGCTGAACCAGAGAGAGCATCAGGTCGTTTAATTCAGTTCTCTCGAACCATGTCATGATCACAGCTTTACTTGCGTCGGAAGTAATAAGGAGGCTTAGAATGAGAGACGCCGTGCACAGCACAGCCACCTTGACCTTTTGAATATGTTGGAGTGAATCCAAGACTGCCGACCTTCTTTCTTTGCTTGCGCTCGTTAAGGGCACTCGCTGGCCAAGGTTCCGCACCGCTTAGCGCGACAGGGCTCCAATAGCGCCCGCACAGGATGTGGCTTGTATACATGCTCTAACAAACGTATATACATTGATTCTCCTCCGTTTCTATGCAGTGGTCTCCGCTCTTGCGGGACGCCAAAATTTCGGATTTCCCTGTGTTTAGGCTCTCACCAGGTCAAAATAGCCAATGAATGTCTGACCCTCTGCTCTAAATATATCGTTTCACACGTATTGCAGTTCACTTTGTTATGGCAGTTGCCTTACGTGGATTTTACGCTGATTTTACCCCGATTTTACGGTGGCGTCATAAGACGTCGCGGTACGGTAGTCTCCAAATAATCAGCGCTAACGACACGACAGCGGCAACAAAAAATTGTTACGTAGGTGAGTGAGTAAGCTTATGTACAAAAAAGGAGAGAGAGAAGTAGTAATTATGCGCAAAATTTAGGTCTGCTTTTTTGACATTATTACATTAAAAGGGCACGTGGAAAATTCCGTTCTGACAAGTAGCGCTGTATGACCAACGACGCTCTATATGACACCTGCGACGCAGGCGAGCAGAGATACCCCACGAGAGAAACATTGCTCTGTGTGCTACGTTGCTTCAGCGGAAACCAACATGCAGCTGAAAGGCTAAAGTCTACGCGAAGTCGCTGTGGCCGCGGTTTAAAGCGTATAGCATGCGACCGAGGCAGAACAAGATGCCGTTCTTCTGGAGATGTACTCTCATGGACTGCAGTTCCGGCTAACAGCGCTCCGGCTACGCGCGCGATGCAGTTCTCAAGACTCTCTTACGAGGGTCGTTCAAGTCGATCCGGGTCTTTTTTAAAAACAAATAGAAGAACAAATTTTAAGGACTGGAAAGTGGATTTATATTTCTACACAACCTCCAGCTACAGTTATACACTTATCCCAGCTTTTAACTAACGCTTGGAATGCTTTGGCGTAGAAAGATCTATTATTACAACGGAACCATTGCAGGACACCATTCTTCACTTCACCATCAGTGGTGAAATGTTTTCCTCCAAGGAATTCCCTCAAGGACCCAAACAGGTAGAAATCACTTGGTGCTAAGTCAGGACTATAGGGGGGGGGGGGGGGGAGTACTATTTCCTGGCCAAGTTCCTGGATTGTTTAAAATGTGCGATCAGCGGTATGCGGTCGTGCATTGCCTTGCAAGAAGACCACACCCTTTGTGATCACACCCGGGCGTTTCTTCTGTAAACTCTTGGGCACATCACCTAGTAATATAGATACGGATATCTTTGAAGCGCTTACAACATTCAAGTGTCTTACTGCGACTGAGTGTCTCATCCCCGTACTGAGCCTGAAGTCCTCCGTAAATTTCAGTAGGTTTTATGCCCTCGTTCACTAAAAACTTCATCACAACACGTTGTTCCACGTAGACGTTCACCCTGTTGTTCGCCATCTTGAATCCAAAAGCGCGGGAAATGAGCGCCGTCTACCAGTAATAGGACACAGGTTGCCAGTTTCTACAGCATACAATACCTCCTGCCTAGGCGTCCATCTCAACCACGAATTAAAAACAAAGGTCCTGGATTGACTTGAACGACCCTCATACATTCTACGGAGCATTCGGCTATCGCTCATTCGACTGCTCTACAATAAATTACTTCAGTGACGGTGTGCGAGGCCACATACGAGAAACACTGTATATACGCTTTATACCAAACACATCGACTACATGGTGAACAACCAGACTACAGTCAGGGATCCATTATGCAATCAAACAAGATGTAATCAGCCCTCAGGAAAGGCTGTTATTTTAATTTGGCACTAAAATAAATTGTCGCATGGCACACTTATTGACATCGACACTAGCGTGACGTCAGGATACAGTGTGAATTCTGGTGACTTCACTCACCAGTGTGGCTAATGTGACGATGTCAGGTGCCAATACATACAAAATGGCCACTTGTGCCTCACCAACGGAGCCACGGAGCGGAACGGCCGAGGAAACGTCACGATATTGTGCGCGAGCACGTGACGAGAAGCTCATACCAGGCCGTGACGTCACATGGATTCTGTTGCCTGATGATCTAGACAAAATATTGCAGCTAGGAATTCACGGTGTTTCTGAAAATAGAAGGCACACGTTTAACCAGGTTCCTGGATGTATCCAGGAAATTAGCTCGTTTGGTTTAGTTTCCTGGCAAGAGCTAGCACTTTGCACGGAACTTGGTAAGAGTGTAACAATTTCTTGTGACGTCACGATTCACGAAGTGTCTTGCCCCCATTGCGTAAAGAAGTTTCCACACCACCACTTAGAGTCAGTATGCTCTATATATTCACACCTCTGCAAGCCGAAAGTATTGGGTATGTGTGCTTGAAATATGCGCTTTGTAGAGGAATCAGTGCACTTAAACAGGTTCGTGAAAAACAAGAGCGGAAACCCTACACCGTAGGCACAATATGATATTATAGTTATAAATGAAATTGTTAAAAACCCATAACGATTGTTGTAAACACGCAGATTAAGTGCAAAGAAAGCCTGATGCATCTTGGCACGACTCTTTGCTGGACCAGCTCATTGATTTGGAGGTATACGCTGGGCTCGGTCGTCTAGTTTATTCAAAACTTAATACATATTCTTTTTCGAAGCAAATTGATACTGACGACGTTTTGACGAGTGCTAGTGTTCATTTCCGATTGACAAGCCTTAAAGAGCGTGAAAAATTGGCGGGAAAAATGAGTCACTTCACCCCGTTTCTCCCGTACGTGCGTGCCTGTGTGTGCACGCACGCAGGCAACCTGCAGGCAGTTGGCGCTTGTGCTCATGAGCGGCACGTGACCTTGCAAGCGCACGTTCACGGAAAACGGCGTGGTGACGAAACGTGGCTGCGTATATGCTCTGCGCAAGTATATACTGAATCACCGTTAGTGGCTGGCGGTCCAAGCGCCTTCTTTAAAATAATTTAACAAGAGGACAGCCCCGAGCAGGCGATAATAGAGAAAGGGAAAATGTTCACCGCTCTAGCACGACTTTGCATGCATCGCGCGTTACCTCACCGCTTTCGGGGCTGGAAAGAGGACTCGCTTCTTTGCGTCACTTCGCAAGTTTTTACCTCTTTTTTTTATTTTCTTTTCCACGAATTTGCGTGTGGCACTTTTCGGAGGGTGGTTGCAGGAACTCACGCCGTCGATTGCTCCTTCCTCATGGAGGCAACGGTCCACTGCGGGCTGCCGCCGAAGCTTCACGGCTAAGTGCCACCGCGGTTTGCAAACCTAATGCTCTTTAGGTTCTTTCACAACATGTACGCGAATACGTAAGACGAGCTTTAAGGCAGTGTGACCGGTCCAGCGAGGTTGCAAGAACCACATGCGAATCGATCTGCCTCGAGCATAATGTTGTTTACTACCAGTGATCTTGGCCGAGCACAAGGTAGGAAAGCTTTCAAAAAGGAGGAGCAAAGATTTTCCGCAGCTAGGTAATCAGTGAACGTCAGCGTTTAACGAAGCATTCAGTGGTCATATACTCGCAGTTCCAGCAATTCAAACACCGCAATACATTTTTTTAGGAGATGGGGTGGGAGGCGGGGGTGAGACTTCCGTTTGCCTGGTCCGCCGCGAGTCATAAGAAGTCGACAGACAATGAAACAAAGGAACGCATATGGTAAATTGCTGGTTTTATGGAAATATAGAAGTGAGAGCTTAAATAAAAGGAGATGAGAGCGGACGAAAATAAGCTTGCTGTAGGTGAGATTCAAATCCGCGTCTTCGAGTTACGCGTGCGAGCTATTAAGCTGAGCTATACCGCGGTGCCTCAGGGCCATGCGTCCCCTAGTTTGGGTAATATATGGGTACTAGATCTATCTCTAGACAGGTGGAGATTACGTACCATTGCTGGTTGACGTCGAGTGCTTTTTCCCAACTCATTATAATGTTGAGGAGTGCAGTGCGTCGTGTAGGTGCGATGCAGGGGCGTAGCTAGGGAAGTGGTTTGGGTGTTTCAAGCACCCCCCCCCCCCCCCCGAGATAGTTACATTTTGTATGCGTATAAATACGTCCATAGATACAAACACACGGCACGAACATCTGTGACAAAATGCCAGACCCCCCCCCCCCCAAAAAAAAAAAAAAAAAAATTGTGGCTACGCCCTTGGTCCGAGGTACCATAACTGGGGAAGTCCAGTTATAAGTACCATATCCCAGGGAAGTCGATTATAGAAAATTCTGTAGTAACGCAGGCTGTGGTTCAGCTAGGCTGAATTCTACGTTCAGTGATGAGTGCCTGTTAGTAAGCGCATCTCCTAAAAGTAGCTTCAAAGCAGTGTTGTACACGTTCATCTAAAACAGGAACGAAAGCTCGTTCCTTCCCAATATTGCAACGAGTTCCCGTTACAAGTTCCTTTAGCGCGAAAGGAACTCGTTCCAGTTGCATTTCAAAAATTGGAACGTGTCGTTACATTAACGTTACGTTTCAATTTTTAATCAAAATATAGTGCCGAATAACCCTAAGGCAGTAGCAATTTAAAGCTAATATTGAGCAACATATACTCTACGAATTTGAAATCGCCGGCTGTAGGTTATATGTAGATAAAATGAATCTAAAGAAACGCTCCTAGACGAATTCTTTTAGAGACGACCGGCCATATTACATACATGTCTAACGGCAACTTTCGTGCTCGTCTATTACAAGTGGAACACATGGGGCACTTTCCACGTCAGTCTTCAAATGCACCGTCAGAATACTGCGTTTCAGATATTCAAATAAAAACTCCCACAAATGCACCAATATAAATAAGTTTCTTGCACAGGAAACCACATCGAAAAGGACAATACATAGGCGTTATAATGAGTGCTGATTCAATATCGCAGTGTGAGCAGAAAATAATGTCCAGGATGCATATTCGCAACTTAGTAAAGTCCCTTGTTCGCTCTCAGCAAGAGTTGCATCTCGATGTTGGTATCCGACTGAGGAACCAGTTTTCTC
The DNA here is from genome assembly GCF_013339695.2 of Rhipicephalus sanguineus. Classification (NCBI taxonomy): domain Eukaryota; kingdom Metazoa; phylum Arthropoda; class Arachnida; order Ixodida; family Ixodidae; genus Rhipicephalus; species Rhipicephalus sanguineus. The sequence goes on from NC_051176.1 coordinate 147,657,250, forward strand.
GTCAGCACTTCGTTGGCAATGTTGAAGAGCCAGTCCGTCAAGTGCTTGAGGGTACTGCCGTGTTGTACGCAAATAGGGACAAGTCAACCGTGGTCATAGGGGCGAGGGCAGGCTCAGCGGGCGCAACAGGAATGTAGCGCTGGGTGTACGCGTATCGTTTATTGCATGACAGACGTTACCGGTGTGGCGGCTGTCGAACTGAACTATAATAAAAGTTACAGACCGATAGCAGCGGAGATAACTCGCATGTTGAAGGGATGCCTGCCCAAACGAAACCATTGAAGGCGCCGGACAGGCGTCACAGCAGCACCCGCGTCCACTGCGTTTCGGTCCTCTTCCCCGCTATCCACGCAATCGGGTGTCAAAAGACAGATTTGCTGATAGCTGACGGCGGCATGCAGGAGATACTGAAGGGACGATCGAGCCAGCCGCTATAGATCATGCGACGAGAGAAACATTCCCAGGAACTGAGCCGAAGCTTTGCAGACGGCTGCGCGCGAATATAAAACCAATAAAACGTCGCAAGAGTACGCTGCACGCGGCAAGGCGCTCACTCTCAAGGGGTAGAACCGAAGTGTAACTTCACCGCCGTTACGTTGGGGCCGAATACCATACATGCGCAGTGGGAGGTCACCGAACAGGATTTCGGCGGTTGGCACGTCGGTGCGTCACTCATTTTCTGCGGCCTCTGGCGTTGTTTGTGATTGGCTCCTCTGTCCCATGCGCTTCAAACACCAGATTCGCGACGATGATTCGCGCTGTTCCAAAACTCCGCGGAACCACGCGTAGGCACCTCGACTATGGTAAGTCGGCTCCCCCATGGGGACGCGCAGCAGAACCGCCCGAATACGCAGCCACCCCCTCCCCCATTCCCCCCCACCAACCCACCCACACACACACAAAAGCTACTTTCCAGTTGACCGAACAAAAGGTCACCGAGGTAAAAAAAATTGCGTGCCCTTTCCTGGCGGCACCCTTACAATGGGGTTCGATGATTCTCGAATGTCAAGTAAATGTTCTCCAGGGTGTGCTACACTCCAGAACGGCCCGTGATTGCTGTCAGACTGGCTCAGACAAAAAGAAAAAAAATCAGCTGTTCCTCCCGTGCGTGGTCGGTCTTGACATAGCGCGCTTCCCTGCGCCCCCAGCGGGCCCCTTAAACTGAAAACCAGGATGCAGCATAGTCAAGTGACAGGCGAACGGTATATTCTTGCGCCTCACGCGGTCGCCCATCCACCCTGTTCTGCATGATGTGCTGTGTGCGGGCGCCTGTTCAATGCCGAGGAACGTTTACAGAAGGAACGCCGTTCCCTATGCCGTTCCTACGTAAACGTAACGAGTTACCGTTACAGTTCCACCAATCCTCAATGGAATGCTGGCGTTCCTCCGTTCCTCCAAATAGGAACTAGTTCCTGGAACGTCGTTCCTTGGAACGCCGTTCCGTACAACACTGCTTCAAAGCGTGCTCCTCTGAAATGAACAGGTTTGAAAGCGCCGATTCAGCCGATCGTGTTCACGAAGCAGAAAATTCGTTAGGCAAAACCAACTCCGTCGAATGCGTTGCTAATAACCTTGCCCGGAAAGAGTGTGTGTGAGTGACTGGAGTTTTTAGCGAGGGAAGTAATTACAAAACTATTGAGACCAATGAATCTGGAATTAAAAGTTCTCAAAACTCTCTACATTTTTTTTTCTGTGAGAGCTTGTCAAGCTTTCTGCGCATCGCCGAAAAAATATTTTGCGCTTCCCTGTACTCATGTGTTTTCGATCTGCATTAGGAAGATTATTTCGTATCTTCTACACAGAGCTTTAGAAAAGAAAGTACAAGAACAAGCGCTTGCTTAAAATTGTATGCACCAAAGAGACCTTGCCTGGTGCGAGGTGGCGTCATCTCTTGCTTCTACTAACCAGGGAAATAACAACGTAAAAGGTGATTTTATAAGATCGACTGCACCGGTTGTTTCCGTGTAGGGGTTCTGCAATAATATTGGCAAGTGTAAGTTAGGCATTAAAGAACGAATATTTACAGCTTTCAGAAGTGATCTTAGCTGATTCGCTAAGCTCCTGGAACTTATGAAGAGCTCAAGACGAATGTACAATGAGGATCTGTCCACAACGATTTTAAAGGTTGGTGCTTGTTTCGTGGAAAACCTTGCATATACACGGCAGTCGCCGATTATATGCAATGTTTATATGCAAGAGGACATCGCGAAGCGACCACGTCAGAGTCTTGACACCCGACGATACATCCGTGCCAATGTAAAACCGATTCGGATCTCGGTTTCTGGTGTATCAAGCTTCCGTGGGCCAAATGACCCTGATGACGTGCAATGGTAAATGTGATCGACTGCTATGCTTATTGAAAATGAATTCTTACCCTGCGCTTGAAAGGCGCGTTGAATCTTGCGCTCGAATATGCGTTGAGACTGCATTGTGGAGCACGGTAAGACCAGCTATGCTGGTGTACCTCTGCACGCCAGCGGACTCTCTCGTTTTGGCCGTGAAGAGAGAGAGTACCACCCATGCGGCAGAAATGGCCATGCATTTATGCGTTCCCGCTTTGTTGGACACAACAAAGATTCCGTTGTTTAGTCGCGCTTCCCAAAGCAACTAATAATTGTCCTCGTTGGACCGGACTCTTATAGAGCCACCCGGCTAGTGGGTTGTCCGCAATTTAAATTGCTGGACATGTATACACTGTCGTCGTCGTATGTGCCTCTCTCTAAGCTTGTAGAAAATTTAGTGCCAACGTCGCAGTTGCGTCGTTTGGACGATCGGGTTCTGTATTTTTAGTATTTTTTTTTTATCTTCCAAAGAAACCATATTCATGCCTTTAGCACATGACCGCGAAACTGAGCATCCATGTAAACATACATCTTCCGCTCACGTGCAGAATCGTCGTGGGCTTTACATCTTTTTCGTTTGACTCACGTAGATTTATACTTTCGGGCCCAGCGCTCTCTATAGGCTCGCGACGCGCCTCGGTGCTGACAGTGCCAAGACTTCCTTTCGCAATAGGTATACGCGTGAGTCGTGATTAATGCCGCGTGATCGACGCCAATACACCGACAGCCGGTGAAACAGTGAAAGGGAACATCTCGCCATTCGTTTCGGTAGTCGTTTCAAAAAGGAAACGTCTCCACACTTGGCCGATTGTTGCTCCGATAAGACCCTCACGTTTTCTATTCTTGGCTTTCATAAGGCCAGTAGCCGGAAGGGAGGAATATGGAATTCAGCGGACGCCGCTTCGGCGGTGCTTGCTAATGCCAGGGGGTCCCCCGATGGGTCCCTAGTGCGCCGAGTCCAGACGGTCGTTGGGGCGGAGGAGGCTGACCTTGTAAGCGGCGTATGCCGCAGGCAAAACACGATGCGCAGGAGCAGAGTTTGCCAAATAAAGTATATTTAGGAGAAGACAAAATGCACAATTTAGAGGGGGTAAATGAATGAATTACGGCTACATGTATGTTTTTTTTTCTTTTTGCGCTTACGGTCGTTTCAAGAGAAGGCAAACGAACTTCTGATTGAGTGTTCTTCTAGCTGTCTTGGCAACAGGCAATGCATTCCGTCTTGCGTGCGCACATAAAGAAGATTTGCAAAAAAAGAATCCAGTACGTCCCGCCACTAGAGAAAAAAAATCACCGCCATATCCACGAAGTGAATGATGTTAGAGGAGCTTGCTTGGAGATGATCGGGTAACCCGCGAATCCTCCGTACACATCGTGTTTTGCCTCTACCATCATAGGCGTGCACAGAGGGGGGGGGGGGGGGGGGGGGCAGGGGGGCTGCCGCTTTCCCTAGTCACCTAAGAAGAGGAGGGCGCAAAGTCGGCCCCACACATTGACTTAATAGGGAGGTGGGGCGCCGCGATGGACCTTCGTTCCTCCTGAAGGGTAACCCTGCGCACGCCTATGTCTACCGTCATATATAGACGTGACAACGTTGTTATATATACATTAGCCCTCTTCGCTTCGGCCTCCCGGGCTCTCACCGCAGGGTCTTGGCGGCGAGCCCGAGATGCTGCTGCGTTGCGAGCCCGCCGCGCTGCTGCCTTGGCTGGGGTAGAGTTACTGTATATGCTACCTTTAGGTAGCAGAGTTGCGCCTCTGATAGAACTCGCCGCTCGCGCCACCATTCGCCCAGCGCGCTCACGTGCGCAAAAAGCATCCGTTTTAGGGAAAGCCAACTTCACGGCCGCGCAGGTGCTGGCGATCGCCGCGCCACCACCGCTGTATCAAGCCAAATCAAGCCGTCCGGCGAAGCGCAAAATGGTTCGTCTGAGTTCGGATTGTTTGTCGTTGATGTGGTGGTGCCTTCTGCTGTCCGTTTTTGCGAACGTCTGCGCGGCGCAGCGCCCTGACTCAGTGTTGCGAAGTTGCGACAATGACAGAATGCTGCGCTCCCCACTGCACGAACCGACAAGAGCACGGAAAGGCCTTCTTTTCGATTCCATGTGGCAAGTCTGTCCCCGCCGTCCGTCGCAGTCTCAAGTGGCTGCTGCGCATGAGACGTCAGAAGCCGGCGATAACGAACAGGATGTATATCGCTTCTCTCCCACTGGTCAAAGGTTGGCTAAAAATTGAACGGGACAAAACGTTAAAAATATTCGCGAGTGACTGTGTGAAGGAGGCGATGTGTGTGAATATGAACCTTACAGGTCTATCACAACATGCAGCATGATTCATTCCGAGCACTGTGCGGCATAAAAGTTTCAAACACGACCGAGTGTTTATTATATGCCACACCTACCTAGCCGTACGCGAAATTCTCGTTCGCTTGCGCTATTCGTAAAACACAGTGATAATTTTAGCACTTGTTTTCTCGAGCTATTCACTTAATCTTTTGAAGCGCTGCATCAAAAACTACGTGAAACGAACAATTAGGCTGAATTTAATTGGTCCAGAATCGTGACCGTCGCACTTTTCCTATTTGCCATTTAAAACAAAAATATTACTTGCGAAAGTGTTTCATCTCCACCTGTTCCATCTGAAATTATTGCTTCTCCGAGCTTTCCATTCTGTTTTTTTCTTCGAATCGAAAGTCATTGCGCCAGCGACGCGTTATGAACAAACAAGAAAGTACACGGATCCGCTGGGCCGAGAGGACAGCAGCAACAACAGCAGCCGCGTCGGCTCCTACATTCCAGAGAGGTGGCTTCCCTGCGTAGCGTGGATGCCACGGCGGGCAAGATGGCGGACCTATGCGCAACTCTGCTACCTAAAGGTAGCATATACAGTAACTCTAGGCTGGGGTGTTTATGCTGCGGAGCGGCAACGAAGAGTGTTCACTGAGTGAGCTTCCGGCGAAGAGAAAGGAAGCGCGCCAAATAGGGTGCCTCGATGCCCGCGCGCTGGCGCGCGCATCGAGGCACTTTAGCGCCATACGAGAGGCGCGGCCCTCTAGTGGTCATCTATCTAACTAGCGCATGCGCCGAGCGTGGTGTGCGCCGTGTGCGCCGATGATGATGATGATGTTGATTTGTGGCTTTGCCCTTTGTAGCGGGTGGACACATATGGTGTGTTCTAGCCTGGGTATGAAGAAAAAAAAGGAAAGAAAAAGAACGACAAAAAGAAAGAAAAAAAAGAACGAAGGCTCGAAAGAGTTCACTTCTGGCACCACTTCCACCACTGTTGGAGCCTTGTCTTTGTGGTGGCAACGGCTTTTGCATTCCTGTCCGTCAGGGCCAGTGCCTGAGGGAGAGTAGTGGCCTCCGGCGGGCGGGGTGAGAGTTTTTGGCATTGCAGTACCAGGTGCTCCACTGTCTCTTGTTCTGCTCCACACGCTCTACATAAAGTTGAATCGATGTTCGGGTCAAAGCGGCTGCGATATGCCAGCGTGCGAAGCGCTCCCGCGCGCGCCTCGAACAGTAGCCCACTTCCACCACTGTTATCGTACAAAGATTCCGGGGCAATGGCCTCTTTGTATGTTCGGTACAGCTGGAGTGTACTCTTTTGCTGCAGCGACATTTGCCATTGTGCGCTCTCCTCTTCGCGTATCCGTTTCCGAACTGCCGCGGTAAACTTGCGCTCCGTGTTCTCGAGTTTCAAACATGCTCACTAGATGGCGCGCCGCCTTGAGCGGCGGCGCGCCATCTAGTGAGCATTCTTGAAATCACCGGAGAGAGCGCAGCTGCGCCTCTGGCGGGACCAATGAGAACTGGTGTACACGCCGCCGACACCGGACAAGGCGCGAGCATAAGGAGCAAGCTCCTAAAAGGAGGAGGATAATGACCCCCGCCACCACCATTTTTTTCTCCCGTTATTCTTTGAGTCCCTTTTCCTTGCCCCAGTTTAGGGTAGAAAAACAGAAGCCTCTCTTCCGTTTAACCTCCCTGCATTTTCCAGATCATCTGCATCTCTCATCCACCACCACCACAACAACAATAACATGAGCAGAAAAGTAGTGTATTGGGGATATCGGGAAGGTGAGCCCTAAAAAGGCCGATCTTTCCCTTTTTGTTAACTTTCGAAATAAATAAAAGAAAAATAAATGGTGATAGTGCGCACTATACAAACTGCACAAATGCTACGTATTACCTTGACATCGCCATTAAGTAAATAGTCAGTGTTTCGTTATATTGCCCTGGTGAATTATTTGTCTTTTCTTTTTGCACGAGTTCATAGCGCAGCCTATCGAATTATTCGCAACAAACTAGCCATTGGTTCTGTTTTAGTTAAGTCAACGTTATTCGTTCGCTGTTGTACGGAAGGTTACGATAATTATTGTACACTGTACACATATTTTAGAAATACCGTTTTTATTCCAGGAATGCAACGCCGTTGGCAGGGTATATGGAGTTTTGCGGCAGTGCCTGCTCGACGGTCGCGCTTTTATCAACTCTGATCACATTCTAAGTATTGCGGGACGTCTTCAGCCAGCGTGGCTCGCGCAGATGTTGGCAGACGCACATCGCGTTCTGTACTTTCCAGCATGACCAATCGAATATCGTGCTCGCGCTCTGCTGCGGTTTTCGTCAGTGGCATTCCCTGCAGCAGACCAACGCCATAGATAGGTTGATTCAGCTTGCCAAATTAAGTGGTGCTAGGGAAGGGCTGAAAGTGGGAAAGTGGTACACATTGCGGGGTGAAAAGACAGGAATACCATATCTCGATTCGCTTTACTTTGTTCCCGCGTGGTGCGCAACATTTTTAAACTCTAGTGGAACGAGTCCCGAGTGGACTGTTTCCAGGGGTGTAGCAAAAAACCATGCGAATGAGCGTTTCTATGCCGCTACGCAACATTTCGTGACAAACACGGCACGCCTTTTTCACCGTGCATAACTAACCGTCACTGCGCGTGCGTCACGGCTGCGCAGAGAAACCAATCGATGACTCGCATAAAATAAAAAAAAAACGAAATTATAAGCAGCGACAGCGAACGCTTGCGAAAGTTTGGAGACATATGGGCTTTCTAAACTACCGCTTCTTCATATTATTATTAATGTTTTTTTTTTCGTCCTTTAAATGTTTCGCTGTATACTCTTCCTTCGAACACATTAAGCACCTCAGATCTTCTGTCACATTGCGAGAAATTTGCGCCTGCTAGCTGGCCCATTACACAGTCTTAGGAATCTGCCCACTTGAGCACAAGGTCGCAAGTTCGATGCCTAGTCTGGACGGCTGCATTTCGACGGGGCGAAACCACACGTGTATTCAGATTTAAGCACACGTTGATAGGCGGACGTAATTAATAGCAGAATGAGCCGAGTAATGCTATCGCATGAAAAATGAAGGCGGTCTTCCTCTCAAGAGAACTGACACTGCGGCAAAGCCAGCTTCGATGAACACATTGACACACGTGCACTCGTTGACAGGTGGACGTAATTAATCCGGAGTCCACCACCATACGGCATCTCACTCAGCCCCAGCGTCGATTTCGTACATTATACCACGAGGGTCAAGTCAATAAATGTCAAGAACAGCTGCAGAGCGCCCTTATTCGGGCCGAAACCTACAGCGCCGGTGGGTATCCTTCAAGCCAGCGGAAATAGTCAGCTGCTGGTCGACTTCCTGCCGTAAATGTTTCTTCAGTAATGACTTCTTATGTCACTGCGTGACCGTGAGGTGTTTTGGCATACAAAGACTTTAATATAGCGTTACACCCGTGTATTAGCGAATGGTGGACTTAGACGTCAACGTATATCCGTAGTGAAGCCGCAACAGGAACCTCGCAATAATTTAGACGACATGTGGAAAGTTTTTGAATGGAAAGTTCAGGCATAAGAAATTTTAAGCGTCGCACTGTGAAGTGTGATCACATGCACATGCCTAACTTTCATTAATAAATAAGTCGATTGTTATTAAATGTATTGTGTCTTCTTCGGAATACGGGCTCCGCGCGGCAAGAAATCGAAACCGCGCAGCGTCGTGCTCAGCAGCGCACGTGTGTCATTCACGGCTGAAGCGGGTTATTAGTGCCTTATTACTTGCAGGAGTCGTGCAGCCATGACAATGAAGTGAAGTTTCCCCGCAAGGGCGAAGCAACGAATGCGATAGCAAGAAATTGTAATGTTATACGAAGTAAGGCTAGCAGATAACTCTCTTGGATCCGATCTCGCGTAACTCTACAGAACGCTGGTGCAGGGGAATACTGCCGATCCAGGGAGAGAAGCGGTTTCGTGTTCGCGTTGAGAGCACAGCACGTAAAAGGTTATACGAGCCGTTTGCTGGTGCCTGACGAGATAGCGCTCGCGACCGCGCCCTTATGATCAAAGGTCGCAGTTGCTGCTCAAGTGACGCAGTACCCTCCCTCCCCCGGCGTCCCTTCAGGCTCCTTCGCCCACGAAAGACGGGCGGGGCGTTTCCTCTCTGCTTAAGGAGCAATCAAGGGCATGCCGCGCACGCGGGATGGTGTTATCGCATGCGCCCTCCGTGCGACGGAGATGGCCGGATCGTTTCATCTGTTTCAGCCACGTTCGTCGCCAGCGCTCGCGAGCTTTTACTCGCGGGTAGAACATAGAATGCGCGGGGTGGTGATATCGATGTGGACTTTATGCGGAACATGACGGCGACGGCAGAAACCCCTCGATGGTGTCCATGTAATTGCTATCGCAATAAAATGGCGAAAGGATTGCCTCTGTAATGGCTTAATTTGTAAAGCACCACACTCTTAATGCCGAGTATATCTGTCTGGTTTCCCGTGTGCGAAAAGCTTCCTTTTTGTCCGCTTTTATATCCCTTTTTTCACATTATTTCTACATTTCAAATGAGAGACAAAATGAACCTGCGCTATGCTTTCCTTAGCTTCACTGCCTGTTCTCGTCGTCTGTGTTAATCGAAGCTGGCTCTGCCGCAGTGTGAGTTCTTTTGAGAGGAAGACCGCCTTCATTTTTAATGCGATAGCATTACTCGGCTCATTCTGCCATCCCGCTGTCTTCAGAAAGCCGTAGCAGAAAAGCAGCACATGAATTACGTCATCTTCGAAGCTGTTCACGTGGTTGTTCGAATACCGAACATTGGAAAACCGAATATTCGGAAAGCGAACGTTCCGATAGCGAACGTTTGCAATCCGTACGCTCGGCTACAATATGTTAGAAAACTGAAAGTTGGCGAGCGATTGACTAGATGGCGCTCAAGCGCCCAACAACAAGGAAGTCAGAACGAGCGGCTGCGGAGCGAGCACGGCGATCTGCAGCGAGGCAACGTTATTGCCGATGCGAGAGATCCGCATAGTGACCCTGCTCACGCCGCCCGACGCCTACGAGAGAGAGAGAGAGAAAGAAAAGAAAAACATGGCCGTTAAGCAGATGAGGTATCCAGTTGACTGCTTGGGAAGAGGAGAGGGGCTGCAGAAGGGTGAAGAACGGTGAAGACAAGGAACTGAAGAATCGATAGGACGCGATCCACGCAGCGCTGGAAAACTGAGCAACACTCGGCCGCCGCACTAAACTCGGCGACAATTCGGCGACACGTAACGCTCTCGCATTTATACGCATCATAAAAGTTGCTATCTCGCCCCCAACCTCGCCATCAGTTGTGATGTAACCAAACCAGCAGCACCCGCGTTAGCCGAGGCGACAGCTGATAAATGGGGTCAAGATTACGTATGCTTGCTCTAAACGCTTGTGCGAGGGTTAATCTGGTCTGTACACTCTAATTGCGAAACCGCAACGCTGACAATTATTTGACAGCGGTGAAACAGACTTCCTTTCATCGGTTACAGTCTTTAACTACAGATTTAAAAAAACAAAACCAAAACCAAAAAAACATTGCAGCATAGCTGAGTGCTGAGCTATAGCGGAATTTGAACGTATAGTGCGATTGCTGCATCGTTAATATTCTGCTGCTTTCGAGTTTTAAAAATAACCAATATGGAAATGTCGGTGCTGTACTACAACAACATGGTCCAGTGTTCGATTATCTTTTGCTGAGATAACAAGCAAATTATGTTTTAAAAAAAGGCATGACCACAGAACAGTGCAGCAAAATACTTGATGTACGTGGTATATTGGGAGAGGATACGCTCGCTCACCAAGACAGCAGTGGCACTTAACGAGCCACTTTTCTCAGTGTATACGCTCAGTGCTCGTTCATGGCACCATCAGCTTGTCGGTCGCTCATGTGCGCGGATTTCGTGCCGCCGTTATTACATTCTCACCGCCTCTGTTCGTCCATATGGCTCGTGACTTCGGCGTCATTATATAGCTGACGTGATCGCGAGCAAGCCTGGATAACTTAAATGGCGCTGTTGCGTGCGAGTGCGCAGTGTGATGAAGGGTAAAAGTGCAAAAAAAAAAAAAAAACTGCGATTGGTGCAATTATGCAAACACGCGCGCAGCCTTAACGCTCGTAATCTTTGCTTTACATCAACAGCCACACAACGCGGATTCTTGGCAGTGCATACTGACACCGGCGCAAGTAGGCGCAGCGGCGATGAACTTGTGCTCCTAAGTGGGAGGGCCTTTCCTCAGGGCACTGAGGAAACGCGCATGCCGCGCCGCTCTTTCCGCGACTGTCTGCTGCTGGAAAGTCGGAACACTACGATTCTTTAATTTGACAGTTTTAAAACAGCGTTTGGTGGTTCAGGAGAAGCTCTCACTTCCCCTGCATGCACCACTAAACCACCAAATGCTATCCAGTGGTATTATAGGCTATTCAGCGTGAATTTAAAGGGTTCCTAAATCACTCCGAGTTCAAAGATGAAAGAGCGGTTTCTTTCTCAATTTTACTATAGTTCCCACTGGCGCTGTCTCCTGCTCGCAACTTCTTCATAAAACACGGACACAATGTCAGCGCTAAGCGTTGAGCCTATCAGGATTTCGCGATTTCCGGCTACACGCTGTTATCTCCGCTTGCGTATAGTCGAAAACGCAAACGAAGTGAAATCAGTTGATCGCGCACGATGGTCATGCGAGACAAGGGCAGAACGGGTGTGCGAGTGCATGGCAAAGCAGGGTAGGAGGCAGGCCCGTAGCCAGGCATTTCACAACTGATATCCCTCCTATGTGTACCAATGGATAGCTTATTTTTAACCCTTTCTCTTTTTTCCTTCTTTACCTTTCTGTCCCCCCTTGTCCCTTCCCCAGTGCAAGGTAGCAAACGGGAAAATTCTCTTCTGGTTGACCTCCCTGCCTTTCACTTAAAGGAGCCCTGCAACAGTTTCCTGATTTATAATTCAATAGTCTCACTATTAGAGCATGACGCTTCACGAATCGCATGCCGCAAAAATTTTAGAATCCGTCAAGTACGAGCGGAGTTACATGAATTCGTCGCACGCTTCAAGCGCTTTCTCTCTCCTCTCGTACCAGTGAGCGCACAGAAAGCTACGCAGGGAGGAGGACGACAAGGGGGCAAGAAGATGCGGCCCTTCGTCAGCGCGCGTCATGACCTTGAGCGCTTTCTTTTCTTTTTTTTCTTCGAACGCACAGCTGACTTTCAGTGTCATCGCGAGCGAGCGCGCGGGCACGTGGCAGCATCCCGCGGCGACCACGGTAACTATTCCGCTCAAAATGCTCAAATCAGCCAATGGCGTGGAACTTGAGTATATGGCGCAGTGATTTTGAGCATATAGCATCATTTGTCGAGAGAAGAGGGAGCGATTTTTAGCTGACTTTGAGAATTTATTGTAAATTTCAGGCCGCGTGCTGCGTTATTATATTCGGCTTGCGTGTCCTCGGGAGCCTCGACTACCGATCGGCAGCGTTTTCTGACCATGCTGAGAAAAATGTTTCAAGTCCCCTTTAACCTTTCTCTCTCTGTCTATTTCCTCATGACGTCACGTGAACAGACTGCTGGCGTAACGAATTGTGTCGAAAAGACGAGAAACGCCAGGTGAGAATGAAGCGCTCGTTCTTTGCATTTCAAGAGGTTTCTTGGGGCCCTTTAAGGAGGTCCAGAGCAAGCGAAAGCTTCCTCTCAATTCCCCTTAAATTCACGCCGAAGCGGGAGCCATGAATGCAGCCATGTTCGATAACGCTACTTTTTGCCGTACGTAAACGTTGTGCAGTACGTTAAACTCGTCATATAAAGTGCTTTAAAATGGGGTGCAGTCATCGACAAATGAAACACGAATAAGAAATACCAAAGTATATCAGCTTTCGCAGTAAATAACTCGACAGCTTTTTCTCGCACTGTTAGTTTCGCGGTTGCCAAAGATTGTACATGTTTCATAACACGTCCGTGAGCCGAAATCATACTTACATTACGCATATTGACGAAAGGTGAAAGCGCAATTAAGAACATGCTTACGTTAACCCTAACTTGTTCGTATTTGAATTGTCCACGACTGTGCGTAAACTGCAGAAACGCACTAAGGCGATGAGTATTAGTATAGCAAGGAAATTGTTTATTTTCGTAAGCGTGCATATAACATTTTTACTTTTGGCTGTAGACGCGGTGTGTCACTAGCAGTAGCAGAAACAGCAGCCTGTGCCGCATTGTTCTCCACTGTTCCTGATGAATCTTGGCAGAGCTAGTGAATGTGCAAGGAAATGCGGGGGCAGAAACGTGGAAAAATAAGGAGGAAGGAGACGCGTAGATGCCTTTCTGTCGTCGATCAGTCGCGGCATCGACGCTCGGCCTTGAAAATGAGCATATGTCATCGGCCTGTCACTGCCGGTGCTGCTGGCGGCGATGTTGTATAGGACGCTTACCTTTGATTGAATGCTGCAGCCTGTTATTACTGCACGCGGTGTCCTTTATGCGGCCGTCTCGCACGGATCGTCTAGTTTATACGCTCTGCCATACACGAACCCCACAAGCGATTCCCTCCCCCCTTCTTTGTGGAGGGGGGGGGGGGGCATAATACACGCGTCTCCTGTGCGAGGACCTCGCCCGAGCATTCGAGTCGAGCAGGTGGATCGGCCCGTACACTGTCGTGGATGGCGACAGCAGGTGATTTGGCCGGCAAACGAAGCGAGAAAATATGGATGCGCGCAAGGACGTCGTATCTCTTTTGACGTGCAAAGGTGCAGAAGGCGTGTATACGCGTACAGCGGAACGATTGATTTGTCTCCGTCCCGTTGAGGAGGAGGCGGGGTTCACTGAAGCGTTTTAGCGACCCTGTATTCGGGGAATCGACGAGAGCGACGTCGTCGTTTATCGGCAGAGGAGTTTCAATCTCTCCCGTGTATTGGCATATACTGGAGAAGATGGCAATGAAATAATATTTCGGAAAAGGGCTCGACTTGAGAATATGATGCGACACAATGATGTCCGGTATAGCGTCTATGAAACGCTATAGCTGCCACGCCGATGCCGTCATTCTTTCTTCACAGTTAGAACCAGTGTACCACCACAGTGAGTATAGAGTAAAGCTGTATCCCACGTATACTAAACGTCATATCGCTATAGTGTAGCCTACAGATTTCAGAAAACTATAGATAAAAATTTTTGAAAAGCCGGCAGTAAAGGCAAAGCGAAGCCTCATTTTTCTTTTCTCTCCGGCAGCGCATCTTTCTCAGCATTGTGCAGCCTTGATTGCGCAGTAATCACCTGGTGTCAATTAATTAATTAAATTTCCTGGTTTTTTTTTTATTGAGGGGGGGCACATTTTCCTACTGAGTGGCCTCATTTACGAATTTTTAAGCTGCTCCTCTGCTCGAGGAGCAACAGCAGCGGCAAACGAAGCACTTCCACCGGTATAGCGTCCAAACTGCGCCAAGTTCCGCCAACTGCGACTTGGAAGGATTGAATGGGTGAAAAAGCAAGAAAGCCTCACTTGCAGGAGTGGAAAAGGTCGGATACCTGCCACCTTTCCAGAAACCATAGCAGCGCGAGATCCTGTGCTGGAGGGCATGATATAAAGGTACACCGGTGCTCTGCGTTCGGTTGCATCCTTCCCTGTGCCCAGGGTCGCCAGGTCGAATAGCCAGATAATTGGGAAAACTAGCCATAAAGCAGCCAACTTGAGCCAAGCGCAGTAAAAGTAGCCAAAAGTAACCACGCGTGCGCGAAAACAACCTCGAGGTTTTTATTTAAATGAAAACGTAAAGTACACCATGACCACTTCAGAGTCAGGATTGTTCAGATTCAAGTATAAATTGTCCACTTTAGCAATCATTTTGTGCAGGTGTAACAGGTGCGTCGTCACTCTCTTCATGCGTCTAGCATGACTATTCTTAAGACGACTAGAAGTAACAGTCTTGCGGCGACAATAAAAATGAGTACCGCATAAGTTTACTCCAAATCACAGTTGCCGGGTTTGGCCCATAAATTGCAGTCACTTTCGAGATCATTTTTGCGTGATGACGACGTCCGAATAGTTAATATTCCCTAGTCGCGCAGTTCGTTCCTGATGGAAGAAATGACATCAGTTAGCATCATTAGCATTCAAGCGCTAATGTCAATAAGTGCAGAATGTCGTTGATGCGGAGCGCTTTCGATTGTCCTGTTCAGTGTTCACTTCCAGTTACTATATTTAAATTAAAATATAAGACGGTGGCGCAAAACGGGACAAGGACAAATACAAGAAGAGACGTATACAAGCGCGCACTACCAACTGATTTATTCTCGAAAAGACACTCAATATATATGGCATTACGCACATGCGCAGACGGCCCAAATCAAAAGCGATCTTGCAAATTCACTGCTGCGCAGGACGATAGAGGGAACACTGACACACCCACTGCCGTACAGTTTAATGAAATAGGCCTCAGCCAGTTCTCTTGCGGCTGCGTCACGACTTCGCTTTAAGATTTTTTTCTGGATAGAAACAGGGGCACACATGCACAAGATTTACAATGAAATGGCAGATGCGAGCCCGTACCATTTTTTATGGACAGCGCATGCTCCTGTAACCGAACATTAATGCATCGGCCTGTTCGTCCTTGTCCCGTTTTGCGCCACCGTGTTATATTTTAGCTATGTACCAACTAGCCCAGACGCAAATTTTATTGGACTATATTTAAAGTCGCGTTCAGCAATAGGTGGCTTGCAAAATGAGGCCCCATGTAAAAGTTTTGCCACATATCCAAAACCCTTTTTTTTGTGTGTAATACAAGTGTCAAATTCAATTTTGAAGAGCCCTTGGCCGCCATGTTTTGACATCACATACTCGAACGCCAGCAGCTGCCACGTCCCCGGATATTGATAATTTGCTTCAAATTGAGGCAACAAGAAAGTAGCCAAAAAGTAGCCAAGCCACTTTATCTACCGACACCAGCCTAAAAAAAGTAGCCAAATTGGCGCAAAGTAGCCAAACCTGGTAACCCTGCCTGTGTCAATCATTTGCACGGTTAAAACATATATACGACGTCAAAACCCACATACGCACGCATAA
Source organism: Rhipicephalus sanguineus (assembly GCF_013339695.2). Lineage (NCBI taxonomy): Eukaryota > Metazoa > Arthropoda > Arachnida > Ixodida > Ixodidae > Rhipicephalus > Rhipicephalus sanguineus. The sequence continues at coordinate 147,672,961 of NC_051176.1, forward strand.
GAGTTGCGCTCTCGCTAAACATCTTAAGGTGATTTTATGCATATAATTTGACCTGACCGTGTCGCTTTATGTGTCGCTTTACGTGTCGCTTTATGTGTCGCTTCATGCGCAAACTTATTTTGAGTCCCTGTGACTAGACTTCGCCAATTTCAGTGTTGTCACGTGATTGGTCGTGGTGTATTATTTTCAGCACATACGGTGTTCGTGTGACTGCATTTTATGTGAACGGTAGTATTATGCGACTGGGCAGTATATTGTGCTGTTTTTCGTGCCGCTAAATGAATGGACTTACATGAATTCTCCCTAGGTGCTCTCTTACGATTTTTTTTTTCACTGCTGTGATTTTCACCTATCCTATTATCGGTGTAAAGGAATAGCCGGCGCTATGTAAAAGCGCATAATTTCCTAACCAACATATAATAAACAAAAAAGAGTTGCGGTCTGAAAGAAGCATTACGATAGATGAACGAAAAAAAAAAACAGTATAAAATCACTGGCCAGGTGGCAAAAGTGCAATCCCGCGCTGTTCTTAGGTCGCGCGCGTGTAGCGGCTGTCGACTCGCGCATGTGGCCCTTTTACCGTCGGCAGTGCATAAGAATCCGCTAACGACGCCAGAAAGTGAGAAATTCTGGCGCCCCTCAGCACGTGCTCTACCGAATGGCCGTCGCAGCACTGGGTTACCAACAGCTTCTCGACGGTGGGGTTTTTTAGCAGCGGAGCCGTTTAAGCCGGCCGTAATCTGTCCTACGTGGACAAAAAAACCTCGGGCGGGTATGCGCCACAGGAATCGGGCAAGCCCCATTACCTAATACAGCTGGTGCAAGCGTTAAATGAAAACTCTGCTCGGCGAAGTGGAAAGGAGGAAGGAAAGAAGGAGGAGGAGGAGAAGAAAAGTGGAGAGGAGGAGGAGAAAAATAAAGAAGACGAAATCAAACTTCTTCGCGGGGAGGTACTCCGTCGGTAGTGTACAAAAAACTATCATCATCGTGAGCTCAATAACTCGGCCGACACGCGCTCTGTTCGTCCTCTTCTTCATCTTCTGCTTCGCTCCCAGAACACGCGCAGAACTCGTGAAGACAGAGAAAGACATAGACAGAGAGAGAAAGAAAGAAACAGACACAAAAATGAGAGAGAAAAAGACAGAGCAAGATAGAAGGAGAAAGAAAGAGAGAAATAGAGAGAAACAAAGAAACAGAGAGAGAGAGAGGTAGAAAGAAAGAGGAAGCTGTAGATAGAGAGAGAGAAAGAAAGGGAAGAAAGATGAAGAACTATTGTGCACGAGAAGAGGAGTAGCCGGCGCCACGCATTGGCACCAACCTCTCCTTATACGTATACATTTAATTAACGAAGAAAGATAGAAAGAGCGAGAAATAGATAGAGGGAGAAAGAAAGAGGAGAAGAAAGAAAGAAAGAAAAGAGAATCAAGGAAGCCCTCCCAGCTCCGCTCTTCAGGCTTGGCACCACTATAGTGCGAAGCTGCCGTGATTTTCTGAAACAACGACGCTTCGAGGATGGAAGCAACGGCGGGTCACAAGGACGCGCCAGTCGCGCTGATATCCACATCCGACGGGAATGCGTGGAATAATGAGGAGGTCGAAATAATTGGCGCAAGTCGTTGCACACGGCCGGACTTGGAAATTCATCTTAGTGCGAGGGTGTATACTCAATAGCAGCTGCTATAGAAACAAGCCGATGTCATGTTGAAGATGACGTTCATGTTGAATGTGCCACGGACGAGCTGGTTGTTGCTGCAGCTTCATTCACGCAGAAAAATAAGTAGGAAGACGCCTTAATTTATATGAACCGGCGAGAAATGCGTACGCGCTAATTTGGATACAGACCATGTAACCGTGAATGAATGACTTGCGCGAAAGTTATATTTCTCCGCGTAAAATGCCAATCCATTGATGTTTATATAACTCTACGGCGCTTTACTGAAGTTTTCGCACGCAGACTTGATCTATAATACCACACCAGTGATGCTGCTGATCTATGCACGTCGCTTGGTCGGCGTTCGCATATGCAGGGTGCTCCAGCGAACTCTACGCGGAGTTTAAAGATATGCCGACGCACTCTATGACGACGCGACTAAATGCATGTTGCCGAATCTTGCATGGAGTACGTCCCACTGTTTGTGTTCTGCTTCATTGGGCAAGATTAATTAGCCGACTTTTGAAGCAATGAAACTGGGCAAAACATTCCAATTGGAAAGTTATAGATCGGTTTGCAAAACGTTCGATCGCACAGTTTCAAACTTTTAAAGACGATAGTCTTTCTTGGGGAACTTAAACGCAGAAATTTTGGTCTGTCTTTCTGTCTGTCTTTCTGTTTGTCGGCATGTCACTCCATTCAGCCACCCGGCCAAAGTTGAACCACTTGCCCAAGGGCCAGCCACCTTGAACGGCTGACAAGATTCATACTTGTGTACATTGTTGATCAAAAAGCAAACGTTACGCATATCTGAGGCGCAACATCACTAGGTAAGTATTAGGTGGTGTGTTCCTTTATTAGAAAATACATATATATGTAATTCTGGAGACCCTAGTTTCTTAAGCTGCGCTGAAAATGCGACTGCGCTGAAACTTGCCTTGCTCCGTGCCCTCTGCACGAGCTCATTGTTGTGTTTCGCTTTCGGTTCAGTATTGCACCGTACGAATGCCATGGGGCGCCGCTCTGGCATTCCTGTTTTACCCAGGCGACGTGTAAATAAAAGAGTGTGTGGAGAGTGCTCGTTGAGTGCGGACGTTTCTTCTGCTTCGGCGCTTCGCGCCAAACCGCGTGTTCGGGCTGGCTGGCGTCCCCGCCGGTCGCGTCGGTCACCGCCGGCTTTCGCCTGCTGCTGCGCCGGGACTACCAGCCCGCAACACAGCACTCCTGTTTCCCGACGTATTGCCAGATGGCGTCCATATCTCATGCAGCGCCTCTTTTATCGTCTTTAGATGACATCTGCAGCGAAGCACGCAGATACTCGGCCAATTTTTTATGTTGCTTCACAGCGAAACTGTCTTAGTCTACCCTGTGCCGTCGTCGTCGTCATATTAGTAGTAGTAGTAGTAGCGGCAGCAGTCGCAGTAGTAGTGACCAGAGGGAGGAGGAATGAATGAAGAAGTAAATAAAACAAAATTATTATTATTATTATTATTATTATTATTATTATTATTATTATTATTATTACAACTACTACTGCTACAACTACTACTACTATTGTAAAGCTGATGATGATGATGCTCGTGAAACATTTGCCGTAACTTGGGAGCAAAATGTAATGTGCGTGACGAAAGGGGCGACAGCTTCGCTGTGCGACGTTTGTCACAGCGTGGAACTGGCTCGAAGTTTTTTTCTACTTACTACAGATGCCCGCGAAATACAAAAATGTATCACGTGACATGCCCGCTTGCGCGCCTATGCGCGCCGTGATTGCAATGTTCCCTAATGTTCCGCGTGCAGGCGACCATAGCATTTGGCCGGTTGCGCTGCCGCTTAAATGTCGACAGGGCAACGGCGATGTCGGTGGTTCTGTGATGACGCAACTCTTGCTTGCGGCAGCACAAGCGATAACCGCCGCGTCTGCTTATCGCTGTCATGAACCACCGCGATGGAAGCTGGTCGTTTGAACGCGGAACGTTAGGGAGCACTGCAATCACGTCGTGCATAGGCGTGCAAGCCGGCATGTCAGGTGGCATTTTTAGGAGCGAAAGAGTTAGCTGCTAGCCTCACTTCGTATAACATTACAATTTGTTGCTATCGCTTTCATTGCTTCGCCCTTGCCCTTACCGCGGGTTTGCGCACGTCTGTGTTCCCGTGTCGTCCCCCTGTTACACTTTTTAGCGCAGAACAAGAACGATGCAGTACCAACTAGCCCCCATTGAATCCTTATTAGGAGCGAAGCTCCTTAGGCCCGCACCCCACCATCGCCGTCGAAGCTCTCTGCAACATAGATGCGGCGCCGGCACAAAAAGACAATGAAACGCCGCGCGCTTGGCGCAAAAAAAAAAAAAAACAAGACGCGCGGCGCAATAAACAGTTTCGAAACATTCATAGTCGTTTGCGTCCCACTTCTAAGGAGCTTCGCTCATCGGTTGTATTCGTACACGGACAACTGCTAATTTTTTATTGCGATAGCAATTATACGGACACTCGACGGGTTCTTGCCTTCGCCGTCGCCGTCATGTCCCGTATAAAGTCCAAATTCATAACATCCCCCCGCGCATCGTATGTTCTACCGCGGGTAAAAGCGCGCGAGCGGGGGCGCCGAACGCGACTGAAGCAGAGATCAAACGAGCCGGCTCATCTCCGTCGCTCGGAGGGCGCATGCGATAACATCACATCACATCACTTTATTTCCTTAAAGACCCCTCAAGGGGTATTACATAACAACGTTACTAGAACAAACTCAGTTTAAAAGCTCCGCCGGAGAGGCGGTCCGCGTGGCGGTCGTGAGAACTAGTGGCGCTGCAGTCACATCTAGCTCCCGCGGCTGGCACTTGTTGTGATTAAAGCCCCTCCATCGCGTCTACTAGCCGGCGGAAAACGGGAAAACGCATGGAGGGGCTTTAGTTGTGATCGGCGCCGCCGATGTACGAGCGCACGTGGGTTATAGCGTCGTCTGCGCTATGTTAGCTCGACATTTTTGCGACTGTTCTTGACCAGGCTTAGCGTCTTGTACGAAGACACGTGCATGATGCACGAAGCGTAACGAGGGCGAACAGATTCACAATGCGGTATGCCGACTTGCTTTGCGCCGGGCTGCAAGAGCGGCTACCGCAACGACGACTCCGCTTCATGACACTTCTTCGGACCTGCAAAAGACCCTACGCCATTCAAGCTTCGCATCGCAAAGATAGAAAGCTTACTGCGAAATGCAAGGTCTGTGACGTTCATTTTGAGAGTGACGACATTGTAAAGCACTATCGTCGTGTCGTTGCGGGACAAGAAGTTTTGATCCCACGTGGAAAGTGGGAATTCGCGCACGGTGCCGTGCCGCGCTTGTTCCCAGCACTTCCACCCCACATTTCAAAGCCAAAATGTTCGGGGTTTTGGCGCAAATCCTCCCCAAAACGCGCGGCGTTCCGCGAAAGCCCAGTGCCCAGTTTGGAGGAGCCGCCAGAAATAGAACAAAACGAAAGGCAGGCGATTACCTATATACGCTACCGAGACTGAGAGTTGCATCACACTGACATTCGATCAGTTGTCAGCTGTCGCCATGCCTTCAAAGCAGTGGATTTTGACACGGTACACATAGAAAAGACGAGGACCAGCGCTGGTCCTCGTCTTTTTTATGTGTACCGTGTCTTTGGGAACGGAGACTTACTTGTGCAAAAGATAATTGTAGTTGACGAGCAGTTTAACTGCGTAGTGAACGGCTACAGCACGAAACGCAAACGGCTGTCGTACAGTGTAAGTGCTGCGGGCATGGAACATCTGCTCGGTGAAGTTGAAAAACTGAAGTTGAATACTGACGACTGTTCTAGCGACAGAGTACGCGCGAATAACTGCTCGGTGCTCACATCACGGTCGAGCTGTTCGAATTGTGTAAGGCACCGTAGAAGGATGCGACGTAGAAAGATGAGACACCGAAAATACAACTATCCGCTGAAAAAATTGCTCAGAGACGACATCTATTCGATGTAATCGCACACTGAGATTTCATTTACCGAGTTCTCGTAAAATTTTCCGATTTTGGGTCAGTATCCCTTTAACCGTCGCGAAAACGTGTCTTGTAAACATTGCAGAGCATTGGCGACGTTTTTCGAAAAAAATTTTTTCAATAAATTGTAGAAACACGAGTACTGTTTTTCTAGAACGTTTCTGTATCTCGAGTAAGTACGCTTCTTTGTACACTATAAAGGCTTTTACAAACGTGTTGGGTTGTTCTTGCTCTAGATAAGACGGCAGCGGCTAAAATTGTGGCGGTAGTTATAAAAATTACGCTGAAAACCCCCATTCGCTTAGAAACTCTTATGCTTGGAAGTTAAGCGCAATGTAGACAGCTCAAATATTGTCACAGGGTCGTGACGTCGACGAAGGCAGCAGTCAGTAGGTCCGAGATGAAACTCTTTATTTGGCCGAACTTGTGGCCGAGAAACTGAAAGTCAAACTACAGCAATACACTGATAGCGGCGAACAGAGCGTCGACCGTCGATCAACTGACAAGCGGTCAAGCGCGTCGGATTTTATACAGGCGCTATCGAACTTTCCAGCGATATCGCTGGTGGCGGCGTTATCTCTCGACAAAGCTAGAACATTCGCTTGCAGCGCGCAATCTTACCAAAATGATCTACAATCGCGAAGCTTCTCGAACACTGCTTCGCGGACAGCGTCGGGCGTTGATAACCGTCCTTGCTGGTCAAACCCGAATACGTCAAAATAAAACAAGAAGTGGGCGTGGCAATATAGACCGAACATCGATTCTTAGCCAATCAATGGACAACGCATGCGGGCCAATGCATACAGACGACCTTATGCATATCCACCTAACTAGTACAATAAGAAAGTTGCCGCGCAGTTGCCGCGAGCAACTGCGCGGCGGAACGCAGCGTTATGCCGTGGCAGCAGACGACGCGCCGAAAGTGGAGCAAGACGAACTGCAGCGCCGCTAGTTCTCGCGACCGCCGTTCGGACCACCCTCCTCCGCTGGCGGAGCTTTGAAACTGATTACATAAGGGGTGGGTTTACAGTACAGCCAGGTGAAATTCATTCGGAAAGAAAATTGGTTACATTGTCCAAGAAGGTTGATGAAATAGTAATGGCTGCAATGTTGTGGGAAAGGCCATTCCAATCTGATGCTTCTCGTGGGAAAAATGAAGAGGAAAACGTGACGGTGCGAGCACGTGGGCGTGACACTTGCAGTTCGTGTCCGCCACGATGAGGTATGCGGGTAAGGTGAACGATGTAAGGTGGATGGCCAAGATCACTGTAAAAGAACTTGTGGAATAAAGACAGAGTGGCAATGCGACGGCGAAGACAGAGATTAGTTAAGCCGGATTCTGCTTTCAATGATGATACGCTAGCTCGGTAATGATAGGTGGAATGGATGAATCTAGCAGCACGGTTTTGGACGGCTTCTAAGGCAGAGGCGAGGTAGGGCTGGTGAGGGCTCCAGATAGCGGATGCGTACTCTAGTTTTGGTCTGATGAGCGATTTATAGGATATTAGTTTTACGTGCATGGGTGCATGATGAAGGTTGCGTTTCAGGAAACCCAGTGTTTTATTGGCAGATGCAATGATGTTAGTAATATGAGTGCGCCATGAGAGGTCATTGCATAAGGTCACCCCCAAATATTTAAACGAGTTAACGGCCTCGACGCCAACACCAGAAATTGGGTGGCGTCATCACCCCGCTCGGGAGGCCTGCCGTCGAAGCACAGAGAAAACACCCCGCCCGTCTTGAACGAGCATTAAAAGACGCGAGCGCGTGGAGTGTCTCTTGAGCAGCAACTTTGAACTTTGATTCTAAGGGTGCGGTCGCGATGGCAGGCGCGCGCTCTATCTCGGCAGCCAGCAGCGGGAGGCTCGTTCCACGTGCTGCGCTGTCAACGCGGAGACTATGCGGAAAGAGCATCTCTCCCTGGAGCGGCCGTATTCTCTTACACCAGCAGTTGCGCGAGATAGGATCCAAAAGAGTTAGCTGCTAGCCTCACTTCGTATAACATTACAATTTGTTGCTATCGCTTTCATTGCTTCGCCCTTGCGGTAAAACTGTGACTTTTTTGTATGTCGCGGAAATCCGCATGTAGTAAGCAGATTAACACTAATCCTTAATTAATAGATAGAAAGTTAGAAACGGTCTAATCGCACGTTTTGCAAAGCGCTCTACAACTTTCTAATTGGAATTTTTAAATGCGAAGCATTTCTTAGCGAACCTCAGGCACTTTGGCCGTTTCTATCTACGTATCTATCTATCTATCTAGCCGCCTACGTCTGAGCGCTCTCCTGGTCGTCTCCATAGGTTGTAACATACCAAAATTGGCATAGCAGAGGATGAATGTATGAACAACACGATTCACTGGTCATGACATGAATGACGCAAAATACCTGTCGCGTACGTCACGAAACCCTTTCTCTCTGTCACGTGTGGCACATACCTGAATACCAGAGTTCACGTTATGCGGGTATGTGCCACAGGTGATAGTCTCAACCAACACAGTAACCGCGAACATACACATTGACACACGAGGAAAGTGATAACCTACTGTAACCAGTGTTCTTTAACGTGCAATGACATGGCACAGCACACGGGCATTTGTCATTTCGCCTCCATCGAAATGCAACCGCCGCGGCCGGGATCGAACCCGCGACCTTCGGCGCATCAACCCAGCACCGTAACTGCTACGCCACCGCGGCGGACGCAATGAAATTGAGGGAGCTGAAGACAAAACAGCCCTGCAAGACGCTCGACTACCATCCACTCGTTCACGTGGTCCGCCACGTGGATCACGTGGTTTGCGCAAAAATCGGGGTCAGTACTTCCTACAATAATTCTGCCGAGGGGACCATACTCCTCATCATTGCCGGGGACTTGAACAATGATTTATCAAAACCCAACAGCGCCTGCTTCTTACACTGCATGAAAGACGGCTTAGATGTGAACAGGGCATCACAAGACCTCCTTGCCAGGTCCAGGACAGGAGGCATCATAGATCATTTCTTCGTAAGAAGCATCCACAATTTCCACCAGCTGTTATATATCTTGCACTTCACTACACTTACACCCCTCGTAGCCGCGATCACAAATGGATTCTATAACAAGTCCTGTCCAGCTGTTGGTGCTCACTGATCACGGTAATGATGACCTTGTTCATGAACTGTCAAAAACCCTTCCGCACATGCCCACGAGTTCGTGAAACGTGCGTGCGTTGTCCGTCATAAGGGACAAGTATAAGCATAACAACTGAAACTCAACTGTATCAACTGCAACTGTGAGTGTAACGTACGTGCAGTGCGCCTGTGCGTGCCAGTCGGCTGTGTATATATTTAGATAAATTTTCTGAAGAAAGCTTAGTTGCGCGTAGCGCCTGTCCTGTGCATCTGTGCTCCTTCTTTGTCCTGTTCGAATCCGTGCTATCCAGTATTGAAGAATATAAGCACTACATATCAGATTCCCATGTTGCTGTTGGCATCGTTGCGCTGTACACAACTGGCTAATAACACATGTGCGACTCTTCAACACGAGTGTGTGTGTATACCATTTGCACATTTCTCTAGCGTCATTCCGTCACGTTTTGCTCGATGTGAAAAATTACGCCACAGTCACTTTCTGCGCATGCTTCGCATAACATCGATTCCCACGGTACGTGGGATCTGCGGAATTTTTTTGCCCAGTTTCGTTGATTCAAAAGATGGTTAATTATTCTTGTCTAATCAATCAATTAAGCAGAACACCAAAAATAGCGTGACTTACTCCATGCAATAATGAGCAACATGTCTTTGGTCGCGTCGTCAAAGGGTGCGTCGGCATATTTTGAAACTCAGGCTAAAGCTAGCTAGGTCACCCAGCAAATAAAGTGGCGATCTTTCTCGTTTCGTTGCTGTACGTGATCGCGCTATGTTGGATTAGCCAATTAATAATCGTGTTTGCTGCTCGCCCGGCAATGCGACGGCAACAATTATGTTACATTGGGCGTTACCGAAGGTCGCGGCAACTGCGCGCTTTGACAATTCGGTTTTCCTGTGTGATATTAGCCGGTCTTCATCAAGCTACAGAAATTAGCAGCGTTGTGCTTTTACAAATCTCAAGTCGGATATGGATACCCTGTATAAATAACTACCATTCTTCCATCGGGTTCAAGCACCTCCCTGTTCTTGTTTAAAAGCTATCACTCTATTTTTTTTGTTAGTTACTGTTCAAATTTTCACCCCGGCTCATATTAAGCTGAGTGTCGCTGCAACCGAAGCAATCCCGAAAAAAAAAGTGCGTAAATATCTGGTCTGCTGTACTTTATAAGATTTTCGGACACATTTTCTGAAACAACCTGCGTAGTTACATGCCCAGTGGCTGTGGTGTGTCTCCTCACTTTATATTCCGCCAGTGCCGCCTACACAAACAACGATTACTTGGACAAGAGGCTTTGCCGGCTGAAGTTTTTCTATCTCTCCTCTAAAGGAGATTGCTGGTGCGCGTCTGCAATTGTTTACTCCAACTCATATATCAACAAAACAGGGCAAAGTTTGCTTTGCTCTTAATATCGTGACAGCTGACGCGTCACGGCATCACATTAGAGCGAAATCGCCACTTCAAAAAAAAAAAAAAAAAGAAAAGTTTGGCTAATCTCAAATAGCTTCGTTTAGCTCAGGGGTCGGCAACCTTTTGAGGCGGAGGGCCGAGTTGCATGAAGCCGACACGGGTGGGGGGTGGGGGGGGGGGGGTGTAGGAGGGGGGGCCTCAAAAACTTCCGCGAATTGACAATAATCTACAAAAATATATATCATGCTTAGTTTCAGCACGCATGTCAAAGGTCGCAATTTATAATCATTGGTTATAAGCAAACGAAACAACTCTTTCAATGCGACTTCTGGTGCTGAACATTCTTAGCCAAATCGCAAACATCTACATCAAGGTTGCTCACCGACAGACGCAGAACTTCGTGGAAGTGTTCTTCGGTTGTCGAGAACGTAAGCTTGGTTTGATGAACTTAATTCTCGAGAAAGTTTTTTCGCCGACATATGTACTACCGAACACTGTTATCATGGCTGCTTCTAGTTTCTTCATACTCGAAAACTTTTAGTCTGTGAGCCCAGCGTAAAAATTCACGGTGTCTTTCGCATCACATGTGTCTCTGAGCTCATCGTCTGTTTACAGGTCAGCTTTTTTGTTTGCTTGAGCCAGTTCCAAGTGTTACATATTCCCACCTTTAAAGTATTCTAAAATTTTCGGATGCTACTCGAATGTTTTTGAAAATAAGGGAACCTAAATTCGAACTCCGTCTTTAAATCCCGCAATACCTGACAGTTTTTCTGTGGGAAGCGGTGGGCTCGTATCTCCCACAAAACTTTTGCAGCATGGGAAGTGACAAGGTTGCACTCACTAGCTTACTGTTGGAAAAGGTTGAGTTTCAGCTCAAAAGCCTTAATGTATGCTAGCATGCCGGACACGAGTTTCCCTTTTCCTTGAATGAAGGTCCTTCCCACCTGTTATTTCCACCAAGAATCCTTCTTCCCTATTTTTTGGACTGTGCAGAGAAAGGGAGTAAATACGTTAACTGGCTAAGTATGAAGATGGGAGACAATGCCAACTGGACGCGATCTTTCTTCGTTCCTATCTAACCCCATTTGAGGTCAAAACTGCCCTGTCGGCCTTCAGATAGGAACTGACAAAGAGAGAGAGAGGGGGGGGGGAGCGCTCTGACGTCGTGCCGAGGGCCGCAGGTTGCCGACCTCTGGTTTAGCTCATCTGGCAAAACCCGTCTTTTATGACCCCGTCAGAAACAAAAAATACAATTCTCCACGCCTGTATGACGTCGTCATTACTGACGCTTTCTAGTCATTACTTCTGGGCGAGCAGCATGTACTTGCGAGCACGTATAGAGCATACCTGACTAAGTTATTCATAATTTATGTAAAATTGCAAGGAAAGCCGCGGGTAAAAATCAGCATTTCTCCCTGGATCACGTTCGGAGCATGCATGCTCCGACATGCGTGTTTTGAAACTGAGTTTTCTGCAATACTCTACACATTCCTTAGCCGCCGCACTGTTCCCATAACGGAGCCCGATGTTGCAGAACTACGGTATTCACAAAGAAGCCAGGCCTGAATTCACGCGACTGTCTTAGGCTAAAAATGTTCGTATACAAGAGAATATTTCAGCCAATCCTGATGCGGGACATATTAGAGAAACCGGCGAGCCAATGACAAGATTGTGTGTGTAAACGTATGACAATGCGATCCTCCAGTGTAGTTTCAGTGAAAGTGTAACAGGCATTCATATTGTCACGTGGTCGTGACGTCGACGAAGACAGCAGTCGGCGTTTGCAGAATGAAACTGTTTATTTGGCCGAACTTGTGGCTGGGAAAACGAGAACTAGAACTACAGCAATACACGCTGTACAATGATAGCGGCGAACAGGGCGTCGTCCGTCGATCAACTGACAAGCAGTCAAGCGCGTCGGCTTTTATACAGGCGCTATCGAACTTTCCAGCGATATCGCTGGTGGCGGCGTTATCTCTCGACAAAGCTGGAACATTCTCGTGCGGCGCGCAATCTTAACAGATTGTTCCAAAACAATCGCGAAGCTTCCTACACATCACGGCGAGGCCTGCGCAGCGCGTTGCCCACAGTCTTTGTGGGTGAAGCTTACACTCATGAAATATAAGACTCGCGGCAATGCCCCCCTCTGAAAAAGCATCGTCCCGATGCTTAAAAACCGAACATGAATGCATGCAATACTAAAGAAAACTAACAAAGAAAGCAAACATTAGAGTCCTCAGGTGTTATCTCTCGACAAAGCTGGAACATTCTCGTGCGGCGCGCAATCTTAACAGATTGTTCCAAAACAATCGCGAAGCTTCCTACACATCACGGCGAGGCCTGCGCAGCGCGTTGCCCACAGTCTTTGTGGGTGAAGCTTACACTCATGAAATATAAGACTCGCGGCAATATTCTTGTAAATTAATCCGTTAAGCTTTGCAAGAAAGGGCAAGAATGCAAATACGATAGCAGTCTGCAGCATCGGATACGTTTGCGGTGTCTTTCCCGCCCAAGAAACGCGCTTGTCAAATTTAAACACCATTCCTGCTGCTTAGTGCGTATATAGCTTTCCTAATGGAGCGTCAAACGAAGATAAGAAATAGAGCCTAACATAGCTTTCACATCTTTACTTTATTTTATTTTGTCTTGCACCCGCTATTTTTTTTTTTCAGCAGCAGTATTCTTTCCTGCGCCATCAGCAGATTGACAATTTTTTACTCGAATTTTTGATGGTCGAATCCTGCTCTAACAGTGAATTTTTTTTGTTTATAAAGTTCTGGCACTACATTCATCGATTGCGTTGATAGACACCGGTGGACACCAAAACATTCAACAGCTTGAGTCACGGGATGTTTGCATTGAAGACATGGTACTCTTCAAATGCAAGCGTCCCTGCAGAAAGACATGGGATGCTTGCATTTCTTTTGACTTGTGGTCATAGTAGTCATCGTAAATGAAGGCTTGCGTTTCAAAGTCCTCCATAAATAGAGACTCTAAGCAGGGGCGTCTTCTCCGGACGGGTATATGAACAGCGAACGCTTCTTGCTGCGGGTGGCACTCTCTTGTCTACCGGCCTCTGAGGAATATTCTGGCATAGTCAAGATGCCCGGTTTGTCTCTCTATTTCAGCCTCCTTTTACAGCGAAATCTCTCATCAGATCACAACGACAGTGGGTAGTTGTCCGCCGCCGCCGGTGTCCGTAACCACGATCGCGCGAAATAAGAAAAAGTGAAATATATCCAGCATCGGATGGGATTTGAACCTGGGCCATCTGCGTGGCAGTCGAGTATTCTACAACAGGGCCACGCCGATGCTTGAAACACCTTTGCAAGAAGACCCTATACAGGCGTCATGTCGGGCATGACCAGAACTATCGCCTGGCCCAATAAGCGGTAGGAGAGTTGGCAGTAATGATAAACGCTTCGAATGACTTTGTTTCGGTGCCAAAATGGAATATCCGGTCTTCCCCGTCAGCTCTGTACGAGTGGAAGTGCTTCTTCAATCCCGAATAAATTGCTGAGCTTGGAAGAAACATGCTTGAAGTGCGTCTTATTTTTTGCTAGTTAGCAGAAATCGATCATTATAAATTCATGTTGATTCGGACGCGTACTATTATGATTACGCTATAATATACCCTTGTTGGACTCGGTGCAACGGTTCTGCGATCATATTTATGGTTATCTTGGAAGAGATGCGTGTCGCTGGCGCTATTCGTTGAAAGGCAGTCACTTTCAGTTCTCACAACAGACGCACGGCCAACTCGCAATCCCAGTTGAGATACAGTGCCTTGCAAAATGGGTGAGCGTCTCGACTAGAGCACTGCACGGGCTCAGGCCTACCCGGAAACCCGGGTAAAATAGTTTTCACGGGCCGGGCTCGGGCCTGAAGCTCCTGGGCCACCTCAAACCCAGCTCCTGGGTTTGAGGTGGCGGGCTCGGGTCGGGCCGGGCTTGGACTTTGCTCGGTTCTTAAATGGACACTATAGTGAAGCACTGAATCGTTTTGGACTGATAAAGTGTACTCTAAGAACTCCAATGTTATTCATCTCGCCATCATAAGCTTATTCTCAGACGAAAAAATGAAGGTAAAAATTCCATTTTTCAAATTTCGCGCCGAAACTCCGAGCGTGACGTCACGGATTTCAAACTGTATTTGTCGTCGACATTGGGGACATTGGCTCTACAAAATTTCCTGACACTCTGTATGTTAAATCTATGGCCCCCTCAGAAGTCAATGTACTTCATTTTTAGAGATTAGGAACTACGTAGGCCTCATTAGATGCCGTCAGAATCTAAGATGTCACGGCGTCTGCTGCGCGAATTTCAAGGGGGCGTCGCCACCCGCAATTATCTTTTTACGCGTTTTCTCACTTACAATAAGTCTTGACCCGACCAGCGTGGTGATTTAGGAATTGCAGAATAGTAATTTACTGATAATAGAAAAATTGTCTTTCTTTCTAAAAACGAAAGGACTGCACGGAGTCTCGTTACATAGAATTCCTACAAAGACAGATTCTTTTTCCGTGGCTCTGTCACGGCCTCTAGTGGTCATGTGACGTGAGATGAACATGCACAGCCTGCTTTGTGTGCCCAATTTGTTAAGGTTCGAACTTTCGCCTTTTTCCGCAATATCAGGGGTCTCAAACTCAGCTAACGGGCCACATTCGCGAGAATTTACTGCCACAAGGGCCAGGACAGTAACGCAGCTAAAAGCACGCGGGGGGGGGGGGGGAGGGCCTAGGTCGTATCAAATGTCAGCTAACGTTGCCATTTAAAAGAAGAGCTTTCTCGATATATAACAAATGGGTCGTTTCTGAAGGGTATTTGGCGGCAGAATTCCAACAACATATCGATACCTATCTTCAACACGACTAAAACCTGGACGCCGATTGTGAAATATAGAGTTTTGTTTCACGGTAAAGTATCAACACATGGAGGCCGCAGGGGATGCCTCACGACAACAAAGCTTTAGACCTGTCATGCCTGGGTAGCTTAAAAACATACTTAGAAAGAAAATTTAAAAAAAAATGGGACGAAGACCGTCATGTGCGGGCCGCGGGCCACTAGGGAGAGGCCCACGGGCCGCGTGTTTGGGTCCCCTGAGCTATACAGGTATAGTGTGAGAGCTACATGATACTGCCGCAACACCGATGGAATGTGCAGGTATAGCATAGCTCCAAACAGCATAAAGCGTGAGGCAAAATATATTCGCTTGATGAAATATCACGCTTGAAAAAAGGCAATTACGGATTCCGTGCCGGTGATCAAAAACTTTATTGGACATGTACGGCGTCATTGGGCGGGGTGGGGCTACAAGCACCCCGGCCTAGGTGACGGCCTCGAGTCCTTGGACCCGGGCGGCATCCTGGGCATACAGAAAAAAAACAACAGAGCGCGGCACAAGCCGTGCATAACCTACATTGTTGAAAACTGCAAGAAGAAGCCCTCAAAGAGGAGTTTTAAATGATAATGAAGAGTGTCGCGACGTCCGGGAACGGTAGAAATGCAGAGATAAGCTGCACAGCTAAGTTCATTCTGCAGAGGTCCACAAAGACATCCTAAATTTGCTCCAGTGGTGGAAGTTAAGAACGACTGCCGACGCCTTCACAATTCGCAACGCAGATGTGCTTCGCTGCGGATTGCGCATGCAGTGCGAGAAACTTTAGCGTGGCAGGACAGTGATGCAACGATGGATGGCGGGCTTCAAGCCGGAATGTCAAGATAATTTGATTTTTTGCACTATAACACGTGAAGAAATAAACTATAAAATATGCCACAAAAGACTTATGGACTGTATATACTGGCAGTGGCGCGATATATGAAAAGAATGGTACCACAAATACTTTTTTCGTCCTTTCATCTGCATAACGTATTTATAAAAGTACACGTGGTGCACATGGTTCGTTGTAATTTTTATCTAGGTTAGTGTATTTACAAAAAAGCTAATAAACTTGGCTTTCCTTCTCTATCTTGCTGTGGCAAGGTGCTACAATGCTGAAGACAGGTGGTACATATCCAGAAGCCGGATACACTATTGCCTTTGTCGTTAGGACATGTTTTTGGTTTCCGTAAAGAGCGCAATAAAAACAAACTGAAGAGAACGTTCTGTTCTATGTCTCCTCTGTTTTTTATTGCACTTCCTATCCAAACTGAACTCATTGCTGCAAATCACTTGCCTTTCTGCAACATCTTCTACAAAACACTCTTGATGATCCCCATTGCTTTTGCAAAAAAAAAAAAAAACAGTTTTCGTATACAATTGCCGAGCAAACATTCATTGCACCCAGTATGTCCACTGAACTGTTGCCACCGTGATCCCCTTTTTACACGAAATTACCGTAGGTTAAAGCAGAATTGTTAGCGAAACATTGGCTATCAAAGCGCAGATATTTGCTACTTACACTTTGCTGTAGATTCTATGTTCTGGCAGCACGACCTATATTATTGGCTCGGGCCTCTGTTGGGCCCGATTTGCCGTCGGGCCGGGCCGGGCCGGGCCGGGTAGGCGAAATTTTTTCTCGGGTTCGGGCCGGGCCCGGGTCGCGCATTGAATCATCGGGCCGGGCTCAGGCGGGTAAAGTTGAATGAGTTCCGGGCCCGGGCTGGGCCCGGGCCGAAAATCACGGCCCGTGCAGTGCTCTAGTCTCGACTCATTCAGCCTTAGGTAAAATGAGTGACGGTCGAATACGCCAGTATACCTTCTTTGCGCAAAACTTCCATTTTAGTATTGGCTCTTGATCGGTTCGAAGCTCAACTCTCCAACATCCAACACGACGGCCTATAAATTTACAGATTATGTTCAACTGTACACATCTCAATGCAGGTACTCTATAATAAGCGTCACCACTGTTCTTGCATGTATGTCGTTGATAGGACCTAAGTGGGGGCCATGCGGAATACAATCCCACTGTCGGAGTGCAGAAAGCGTCCCGCGGGTGTTGTGTTCAATGACCAGCTCAATGAGCCTGTAACAAAGAAAGATCGCTTCACAGGGACGCAAAGCTCTTTACTTTGTCGCCAATGCAACCCTAGCCGCTCATATGGTTGTTCTCGCAGCTGTACTGTGCCCCGTTTCCCCGCGAAAAGAAAGGACAGATGCATGTAAGTTTTCTATTGCTCTTTATTATTCATTTCTGCTTTCGAAGCAATGATGCTTCCACGTCCTTGACACGTGTCCACAATAGATATACGCGCACAGCAGCTTGGCAGTTAGCAAGTCAACGCCTACACGGACGATTTGTTGGTGAGCTTTTATTCCGGATTCCTTCCGCCTAAGACCGTGTTTCGTGAGTGTCGTTTGGCGGCGTGTTACAATGCAGAGGACAAAAGAACCGCGTCCTGAAAACCGGCCGCGACAAAGGGATGTCGCACAGCTACGGAACGCGACGCCTTTTGAGAGGCTTGTCTTTCGTTATGTCACGATTCTTCAAACTAGAGGCAAGCTAAGTATCTCGCGTTTCTTTACTCACTACTTTTTCTCTTCCCTTTCTTTCGCAATGATTAGTGACTTCGCAGCGACTTCAACCGGTGCCATCTTAAGGACAGTGTCGTGTTAAGAAAGAAAACAACGAAGGGTGAAGGTGCGCGGTCTTCAACGAAAGAGAGCGACGTGCCATCTCAGCATACGTGCAGCAAGCGACAAAGGCTTCTGGAGCGTGTGGAATAAGCAGCGAAAGATTAACCTGCAACTTAAATAAGCAGTTTCAACCCTGATGTGGGAATGCCATATCGATTTCAGGCTCGATGTATCTGCTTTCGTTTGGATTTTATTGCGCAAGTCCGCAAGTATTTGCCACCGGCTGGAATAAATTTCCGCTTAAATGATAAATTATGATTGCCACGAAGGAAGTTTTTTCAGGCTGCGCTTTCCTGTTTGCTTCAGGCTGCGATCACACCCTGTAGCACCTGAAATAATGATACACAGTGCTCGCACCGCGTTCGTAAGTTGATGCGGCACTTTTCAACCCCAGGCTGTATACAATTAGGCAAAAAATAAGAATAATAAAACAGATCCGCTTTCGCATGGTATTGACTGCCAGCATACTTTACTGGCGGAGCTATGTGTTCACGATGTAGCTGCTCTTTCAAGTACGGCTGTCCGCATCCTGTGCATCCTGTGTGAAGGAGAAGTTGCCCAAATTAATTTGTGAACTCATTAGTTGGGTAACGGTTCACCTATTTAGCTCTGCTGACTAAAGCTTATGCAACTGATTGAAGTAGCTATGGAGACAATGATATACAACCTCTCAACTCGGTACCTACCGTCACGTCATACAGATCACACCTGCTAAACGTCTGCTACACATGCATTTGCGCTTTTGTCTGCGCTGAGCTCATAGACAACTTGCTCTTCCAGGGTAACTGGAATGCGGTAGCAAGATTCCAAAGCCGGCGACCTCATACTTACTGAACTCGCCCGGAGCTACTATACAGGGACTTGTTCGGTGTAAATCAACAGCGCTGTATACCTACAGTAATTATGCCGGCAGACACCTCAGCACACCTTTTTTCTCTCTACTTACATAAAGTGGGAAAGACAAGTGACGTGCAAAGTGTCTGAAATCCCGTGTACACTATTAGAACAGAAAGTTGGACGCAAGTGCTTCCGAGAAAGTTCTAAGGAGAAAGCTGGATCTACGCGCTGCTCCGGGTTCTAGACGTTACGTAACTGTACGTACGATAAACTGTGAACACTATGGGCTATCCCTACGTTGCGTATGCGCTTTAGCATCTACTCCTTAGCGCAGGGTATAAACCCCAATTGTATATCTTTGTATAACGTGCATGCATTTTTATACGCATTTTCTCGTTTCTCGTCGGCACAAGATAATTGTATAAGATAGTTTTGGTGCTCGCAAATTGCACCCTCATCACGCATGTCTGAGGAGTATGCATCGGCACTTCCTTAGCACCGGCTTTAAGTAATCTGTTGCTAGTAGAACTGGACAGGAACCTAGCAGAGCGCCTGCAAGAATATAACGTTGGGAAAGTGTTTAGGTATGTTGATGATTTTGTTAGTTTTTATCGATGACGCAGCTGAAGCTTTCCCTAATCAATGCACTGGCGCTTTTAGTGTTTTTCGTGACTGCCTTAACCCGCTTGAAGTAACATTTGAAATGCCATGTGACGAAAGGATTAGATTCGTTGACATTAACTTTGTACTCTCTGATGAAAAGACTTGCTGGCGTTATGAACCCAGAGCAAATAAGCCACTGTTACAGTTTCATTCAGCGCATACTAAACTCATTAAATGGGGAATCGCCAAGATGTGCTTGAGTAAAGCACTGAAGAAGTCACGCCTGTGCCTCATGCATGAAAGCTTCACACAGCAGGTCTCGCGTTTAAGCGACGCGGGTTACCCTAAGCACCTTATCGTGTCAGTTGCAGAGGGCTTGCATAAAAAAGCGCTGCAGAAAGGTTCCGAGCAGGTGAATAGCGCGAGCACAAACAAAAAGAAAAAGTTTGCCGTCATCCCGTACATACATAAGTTCTCCCATAGAATAAAGAAGATCGCTGAAAGGTGTGACACAAACGTTTTTTCAGTGCCTAATAAATTGGTGAGCCTGTGTAGATGCACAAGACCAGATAGGACAACAGACAGCGTATGCGAAAAGAGACACAGGAACAAATTTGTTGAATGTAGCGCGTGCGTTGTCTACTGGATTCCACTTACTTGTGGAAAGTCCTACATATATAAGACAGACCGGTAGATGTATAAATGATCGGTAGCGAGAGCATAATAACAAAGTAGGTAACGTTGCACCTGATGATTTTCTTGCCCTTCATTGCAAAAGATGTAAGTGCAAGCCTAGATTAAGGACACGGCCATCATGAGTAGAAGTAGGTGCGAGATGACGCGGTTGGTAATGGAGGCCAGCAGAATTTCAACGTTTGGCGACGCATGTGCGAGTAGTCCATCAGTGCTGTTGTCAAATAAAGAACTCGATTGCGTGTGTTCGCGTTAAAGTGTTTGTGGTTAAGCAACTAGGATAAATGCGCTTGAACGCGGTGAATGACATTGTGTCGTCATGTCGGTAATGTATGCGCGTAGTTTATGGTTGTGAGAGCTTTGCACACGTGAAGTATGACGTCGTGAGAGTATATATACTAGCGGGATCAGCGAGTAATGAAACAGTTGTTAAAAGTTAGCGCTGTGTGGTGTCGAATGTGTCTTTCTTTTATCCTTGTCCTTAGCCTGCGCTACCATCAACTTTCATTTTACGCTTCAAATTACAATTAACTGTCGCAAACACTACAGGCTGGTTAATTATATCTAAATGAGCACTAATTGCAAAAAGTGCATGCCATTTCTGCTCCTTCTTGAAGTTGCCACTCTGCACCAGGCGGTTGCAATAAGACGTCCTTAACGGTGCAAGATGCCACGTTCATTACGTCACGATGCATATGGCAGGCTAAAATAGCTTCACCGTACTGCTTGATTCCACAACTTGATTCCTTCTCCGTTATTTTTCTCAAGCTCATCTTCTAGCACACTTCAGCACAGCAGACGAGACACAAAGAAAGGACGGAAAAAGAGACAGACGAGCGTAAACTCACAACTGACTTACTGAAAAAACCTAATCGACCTTAAATATCGTCCAGCAAAGATTACGTGTCACGGTCGGCGTTTATCAACGTACTGAAGACAAATATTATGGATTCAATCAGGTGCATGTGGAAGGCCACGTAAATCAACAGTAGCGCTGTTTGCTATAGATGAACCCGTACCAACTCGCCCAGCTTTCAACGCTTGTTACACATTTTTCTCAAGCTGTTAATTTCGAACATCCAAGACTAAATCACAAATTATGCGAACCATGCGTATGGCCTATAGTGAGAATGTTGTCTTCAAGCATCGCGGCACAGAATCGCGACATGACTTCGTCATACGCTTGCGCGTAACTAAGAATTTGGAAGCACCACGAAGGCGAGTTCCACTTTGTCTCCTTAAATTGCACTCGAAATTTGGTTACAGTTTTTCTGTAGAATAAATGGGATTTTGAACCAGTGTGGATCTCTTGTAAACAGTCGGAAATGAATGAAATGACATCGTTCAAGTTTCATGTATGTTCAAACATCGCTTTATGGAATCACGGGGCCACAGCAAGTGAGATGTGTCCTAAAAAAAGCGTTTCGCCCAGCATATAGGTTCACAGCTGCTTCAGAAGCGACTTGCAGCAGTTCTTTTTTCTTACCATATACTATAAAAATATCCTTTCCTCCACACACACATGGACGCATAATATAAGCGGTAAGTATAGAGCTCTGCGAGAAAACGTTCTTTTGCTCAGCCTTAGTCCACCGAGTGCCTAACGAACATGACGGCGCACGCGTGCACCAGTGAAGTAGAGGAAATGGCTCTCGAAGCCGGTGTAAAGTGGCAGCAAAACAAAACACGAGCGCGCATAAAGCCAGCAGCAGGCGAAGAACGAGTGGAGGACACGTCGACTGGGCGCAGAAACTTCCTGTCGCTCTTCTTCTGAATGGCTTCTGCGACGATAGGCAGAGCTTCCACCTCCACACGGAGGCTATAATTACGCCTAATACAGCGCCCTGCATTTGTATGCATGTATATCTATATGCACGAGCTCTTTCAACAGCTCGCGCGACGGGACCGCGCCTCGGCTTGAGGCGACGCTGCTGTGCGGGCGAAGGTTCCTCCGACGTCCGTGAGCCGCAGACATCGAGTATATACACTATAAACGGCTGCCGTGACACTGGACGAGGCGTTTTTTTCCCAGCACGCCGTTCAGCGGGGACCTTGAGACGGAGAAATCCCTTTAACTTTGCGCTAGAAGCTGCTTGGAAGAAAATGAAAGGCGTTGGTTCGACGCCCAGCGGGAGACGGCAGAAAAAGAAAGAAGCGTGCTTGCAATGCGGGAAAGTGATTGTTCGCGTTCTAGGAAGACGACTTTGCATTACCATATCACTTGTTTGCGAATGGAACAGTGTACAAGTCAATGGCGAGCTTCCAGAATATTTAAACGACAGGAGGTGATGCGTATAAATATAGACGCCCTATAGCAAAACTCGCCTGGCGATAGTATTGCGTGCACTTGCTCCAACGCTGATAAATGGGATTAATCACTTTATTTGTTTCTAGGCTTTACTGCGCTGTGTCCGGACTGGTGCGTGGTGGCGATAGCTGCGGCTCTGGACCCACCCACGGAAGTTTAAAAGATTGCAACTGGAATGAGAGAGAGTCGGATCGCCACTCCGACCTGCCGGTGTAACATTCTCGCTTTGCGGAAGCGTTTTATCCAGCGCCTTCTCACAAACGCCTGACAATCGCAGGCTCTTACTAAATCGGAGGACGGAGTCGCGTACTGACAAGCAATGAGGCAGAAAGAACGTGATCATCATAAGACATGAAGATGGGGACGAACTTGTGAACTGTGCAGAACACTGCATCGTGCTTAATGCGCCATTCAAGGGCTAACACATGCTCATGTGTTCGTGCGGGTACGTGTGCGCGGTGATACGTTCAACCTCTTTAACCTAAGCGACCAACACGTGTATAAATACGCACGCGCACACGCGTGCATGCCTGAATTTTTCGTAAAGCGCTAGATATAGCCAGCTACTGCGGTGCCGAATGTAGCTGCCATGGGAGCGAAGTAAAGCTGCGCAGCCGACGGAGTACGTTGTTCGACCGGCTTATCATTGCAATCAGGCTGCGCCTGCGCGCTCATCCGGAGGACGGGAAACGCACGACTACATGTAAGCGGTCGAGCAACTAAAAAGACAAACAAAAAATATGCGTAACACATTTGTTCTTGGTAAAGACCAAGGACTCGTGGGCCGATGTCTGACGTGTCCTTTCGTTTTTTTTTTTTTCCTCGTAGACAGCCACGAAGCATGGGACTCGGCCTGTGCCATCACATGAGAGACAAAAACAAGCTACGTGGGGGCGTATGGTCACATCGGCCGAAATCGAGTATAGTGCCGAGAACCATCACAAGCCAAGTGGAGAGCTATGGTGCATTTAGCTGTGGGAAGGAATCAACTTGTTTACGGAGCTCTCTGAAGATGGTGAAGGAGAAACCCGACGCTTTCAACTCTCCTTGGTGCGTTAGAAAGTAACATTTGCAGCCCGGGAAATTGAGCGCGTTCATGACGCGCGTTTGACGCACTCAACACGGAGCACTTACGCACGCTCGGCTGTAAAGACGAGCAGAAAATAAAATAAAAAATAACGAAACCTGGAGGGAAGAGAGGAGCAGGAATATCTCAACGCATCTGAGTTTCGCAAGGAAGCGACTCTTTCTTATTCACAAATATGATCCAACGAGAAGGACGGGCGTACAGTTGTGAGGAATGTCTTGGCGAAAAGCTTAAAATTTCTGAGTATCCCCATGCGTACTTGAACGCTCATCAACGTGTTATTGTATTTTTATCGTCTTTTCGCGCAGTCCGTGAGTGCGGCGTTGCCAAGGGCGAAATCTTACTTGTGGCTTAGTTTTGCGCCTGCTGTACTCTATAATGTTAGTATATCTGTGCATGCAGCGAGATTGTCTAAAATGTTAAAGCGCTGGACATTGCGCATTCGTGTCCGCGGTCTTTCTTTGTTTTCTTTCTGCAATCTACGCACGCACAAAGATGGCTTACGAGAATGCGTCCATATAATTTATAATAGTCAACGCATTGTGGTGTTATTACGCTTACCTACCGGGGGTCCTTGTTGCATGCAGCAAAAATAAAAACCAACGTAGTATAAGCGGGATCACCAGTCGTTATGCTGTTCTCGTGGCGCGTTAAATCACTGCATTTGCCAAGTTTTCTGCGGGTATCAGAACTAGATCCATTTATTTCAGAATGAGTTTAGTTACACGCATTTCTTTACGGTATTTTCAATGACGCTTATCATATGGCTGATTTTTTCGTGAGCGACGTCTCCCCATAGCTAAGCCCAGCAGCACTCTTTCGACTGTAGGCAACATTTTCTTTGGTAGCTTTACTGAATTACGTATCAGAGCCATGATACGGGCTTTTCACTCTACCATGAAATATTGTTAGGTATAACGTAACAACCTTTCATGAAAACGTTGTTCCGTACCACCCGACAGATTCTCTTCGTGTTTTAATTGTATAAGCTGCAATGTCTTTAATTGTCATTATTTAGGCGGGCGAAATAAGAGAAGCCGCCATGGGCGAGACATCGATTGGCATTCAGCTTATGATAAGGCCGCTTACATCGTGAGGTAAAGCGTAATTTGACTTTTGTCTCGAGAGACGAATAGCGGAGAGAAATATCGACAGAGTTAATTAGTGGGCGCGCGCGCGCGTGTGAGGTGAAATTTAATGAGGGTGGGCAACAGAAACGGCAATAATGCTGCAGGGGAAGTCTCTCGTCTCTGTAGAGCAAGTTTTTTTCCTGGCAATACACCGTCGCACTTTTCTGCGGACATCAAACGGAAACGCCTTTCGCTTAACGACCGTTCTACACCTTTAAAGCCTAACCGATATTTAGACCTTACCACACCTCGCTGGCGCTCGCTGAGATCAAAGAACGGGACATATGCCGCAAGTTATTAAATGGGTGAAAATTTCGTGGTTAGCGTGATAGCCACGTTTGTTTCTTCGTATTTCTACTACACAGTTTTGAGCGCTGCAGCCTCAGGTGGCGCCTTACGAAAGAATAAGCAGTTTGTAGTTGTTTGCAACATCCTCCCCTTTGGTAGTGTTGTGTCTTCTTGCCTGTGGGTGTTTTGTACTCTGCAGCGCAGAGTTTCCCCAACCTACTGCTAATAAGGCTGCAGCGGGGGCTAGTTGGTACGACTACATCGTGTAATGCGCTGCAAGGTATGACAAGGACAGAAGAAAACGGAAAACAACACAGGCACACCTACTGAACCTACAACCTACTGAACACGCGAGAGCGCAATCGACGGGCACCGGCTTGAACATTACCACATCGTACCTTTTTCGTATACGTACGTGACCTTCATGAGTTAAAAACTAACACTGATTTTTAATCAAAGCCTTATAGTCGAAATCTGCTTGCATGGGTGGTTTGTGCGCTTTGGCGAGCACAATTTTCGCCAACAATCATTGTCATCAAACTTAAAGGGGTGGTGCCATCAAATTTCGAGGCTATAACAAGCCTGTTGTGGGTTTCTTCTGTATGCAAGGACATTCCACACGAAGCGTCGGACACAGCAACCGTTTAGAATATATTTTAATTCACTTCCAAAGTGTACCTAAATGCCCATTCTCCCGATCGAAACCAATCGCTAGCGCGCCAACACTGACGTAGATCTGTAGGATGGGCAACGAATGTTGTAGTGACGTCACACCAAATCTGCTGTAGTAACGTGAGTGACCTGCGGACCTCCGCCACTTCCGCAACGTACGTACCGGCTCTAGTAAACTCGAATATATTCTAAATAGTACCGGCAAAGCATCGGTTGCTACATCACTCGCCGAGTTTCGATCGCTTCCTGGCTAAATGCGCCACAGCCTTGTGTGGTCACGTGACCACGCTTCCTACACTTCTACGTCACTGCCCAACCTTGGCGCCCAGAAACCGAAACCGAAAGTTGTCCACATCAAAAGGCGATATTAAATTATTTAGCGAGAATACATGAATCTTGGTGCGTGCATCATGCTTCCTGGAGCTATCGGAAACGCTTACAGCAAAGAACGCGCAAGCCACAAATTTGGTGGCACCACCCCTTTAACAAAGGCTTCTTAGTTCATTTTTCGTCTATTACGATGATAGTACATGTTTACAGGTCCTATATAAACGCTAAGACAGCCGTACTCGAAGACCACCTTCGTTTGACTCTCATGGACACATTCTAGCTGTTCCAAGGTTTCATCATCAAAATTGTCGCCGATTCAGCTAATGTTGGATTAAGGGGCGTGGATCGCGCAATGACGTCAAGCCCCCGTTGTGAGATACAGATATGGTCGGCGACATCCTAAGAAGAAATACGTGCCCACATCAATCGCTGATCGTCCACTTAAAAAGAATTCGCATCGATGTGTGTTTAGAAAGTACGGAAACGACATACAACACTTTGTACTCTGCTATGGAAGAGCTGCATGCAGCTGCCCCTCTAGTGGGTTTCACACACAAAGGTTATAGTTCCATTCCAAGTACGTTCGCTCATTTCCGTGGCGTCAAGCACTTAAGTTTGTTTAAAGGGGTCCTAAACAACCCCTCGTGCTTGGTGAAGAAACACATACAGCGGAAAGCAGACGCTGCTGTGAACACATCAGTCGAATCTTCGCAGTCGTGCGCGGCAAGGAGAGTTTACAAGCGGAGCGCGAATTTACCACTTTCTGAAGCGCCCTTTCTTCATACAGAGATCCGTCCTCACTCTCTTTGGAGCTGCCGGCGGCTGCATGCTGTATGGCGTCATAAAGTACATTGCTGCTATTGGCCGATGGCTGACACAAACGAAGCGCAGCGTTTGGATCAGATGCACTTTTAACACGAAAGTGTTTTATGCCGGGGTCCACCAAGATTTTCATGACGTATTTCCGATTCGAACCCATCACCTCTTGGTCCGCGACTATGGCTGGCGGGCATTTAGCTCACTGAGCTGCCGCCAAACACATAACGGAGGCTACATGAACGCGCCTTTTATCTTTCACACTTTCCTCTCACAGTGCTCTTGCATGGATGCATGGATGGATGCTATGAGCGTCCCCTTTATAACGGGGTCGTGACATGTGTGCCACCAGGCTCGAAAAACTAAAAAAAAAAAAACGAAACGCGCCGTTGCTGCTACTGTCCCATTCGGCGCGTTCACCTCGAGGTGGTGGCTTTAGTCCAAGCCTCGCTCATAGCATCCATCCATATCGAAAGAATAGCTCTCCGACGCTCGCCTGGCTGTCGCACCGCGTTCCCCGCTCGCCCTGTGACAATTAGCTGCCAGGCCAGAGGGAAGACACAACGCGCGTAGCGTTTCTCTTGGCGTTTCACGATGCTCTGGAGGAGTGCACATCGAGTATCAGTGTTTATTATCACGGTGCTTGTTGATGCCATATTTGCGCGGGATTCACCCCATATCTGGTGTCCATGTATATGTTAAGAACTTCAGCTACCGCAAGGGTTAAATCATGATCATGGGCGTTAGTCGTTGGTACGGAGATGTGCCACTAGGCGTCAACGTGAGTGCGGCCACATCAGGCGGTGATACATCTGCCAAACAACAATAGACATCATACAAGCTCTGATATACCAATGTACTAAAGCAATCAACTGCTACTGTGACGACACGTTTCACTTTCGTGTTATACCGATTCCTTTGACAAAGGGATCAACCATCTTTTTTTTGCCCCCGGGTGCCGCCACGTGCCGGCGCCGCGCCCTATAGATTGCTAAAATTAAACAGTAGCAACATACCGCGCACCGGTATCATAGTTTCCTACAAAATTTACCAGAGGAAATTGTGGCGCTGCAATCGTTCAGCCGCCCTGGGAATGATGTGTAGTACATGGATTTGTCTAATCTTCATGCTTGCGGCTTCGAACGCATTTGTGGCTTTGTTTATTGTTGTGTTTTGGCGTTTGTTTAGGATAAAAGAATGGATCGTTGTGAACTTTGTGAGCCGATTTGAATTGGGGAGCCTAAAAAGGTCAAGGTGGTGAAGTGGAACTGCTGAACGTTTGCTGAACTTCGTCTTGCAACAAAGCGGCTGCAGGCCACTCGGAGCCAAACGGAGGCGAAAGAACGAAGCTTATACAAATCTATGTACTGCCGATCATTCCTATGCTGGCTGAAGCGCCATGCGTTGCAGCTCCCATAGACACTAGCGCGAGATTTTCCTCTAGTGTATAACTAAGAAACTCTATGGCCGGAATCACAAGGGGAAAGAGCGAACGCGTTTCATGACCCGCGTTCAAGATCATGGCGCGTGCTGATGTATCTTCTTTCACCCTTTGTCATTCCCCTCTCTGTAGCTTCCAGCGTAACTCCGCTCGTTCTTGGCGGATTCGAAAAATATTTGCGGCGATCGATTCTCGAGGCAATAAACTCCGATACCGAGTCTTGTGTTCCTCTTCTTAGTGATTGTGTTTTAGCGCTGCATTATGTGTCTTAGCAAGCACCAACTAGCCCAACAACACGTTCTTCTGCTTTTTAAGATAGTTGTTTCTGCTGTACAGATATACGTTTGTGTCGCTCCATGGCTTTATGTCGAAGACTTGATCGTCCCAGCATACTTTATCGGAGATCCTCACGTAAGTACTCGGCCAAACGGAGAAGCGACGAACTTTTGTTTTCCAATATGCCTAGTATGTACGAACGTATGTTTGCAGGGCGAAAATACTTACGCTTCGGACTGAAAGCTGCTTGCATGGCTCTCTTACAGAAGTGAAGGGCAGGCGCAAAGCGTTTCTGTTGCCTTAGCCGTGCGCAGGGATCCCCAACCGGGAGGGGGGTGGGGCGAAGGTTCATCGCAGCCCCCTCCCCCCCCCCCCATCGCCCCTTACTAAGCCAAGGTATGGGGAAAACTTCGCGCCTCCTCCCATCTTAGGTGACTAGGGGGCACCCCCTTGCCCCCCCCCCCCGTGCGCTCGCCTATGTCTGTTGGTAGCGCTTATCCTTTTTCTTAGGTTGCAACCGACTACAGTTTATTGCTTGTGGCATATCTGTCGCAAGCTGGACGAAGCTGAGAACAGCTTCGTTCTTGCTGTAAGCTGGCAAAAACAAGCAACGTTCTGTTTCAATTCATGCTCCTGAATGCACAATTAGATGACTGAATCTCAAATTCAATGAAGAATATCTTTTAACAGACGGTTTCCAGTCGTACCAAACGAAGTGAGGGGGTCTGCATATGCGATTGCCTCAACATTTCAGCTATGAGCATATGTAATGTTGGTAGCCAAAAAATGAATGAGTAAGTTTCTGTACCTGTTTGATGACAACGATCGCTGGCGAAAACTGTGTCTACCAAGGTGCTCAGTATATCTTGAGTAGCGGCTACATAATCACGCCTTTGTTAAAATTAGCTTTGTTTATCACTGAAGAACTGTATACATAGTAGAATTCCCAATATAGCCCCGCTACGGTGGTCTAGTGGTTATGGCGCTCGACTGCTGACCCGAAGGTCGCGGGATCGAATCCCGGCCGCGGCGGCTGCATTTTCGATGGAGGCGAAAATGTTTGAGGCCCGTGTGCTTAGATTTAGGTGCACGTTAAAGAACCCCAGGTGGTCGAAATTTCCGGAGCCCTCCACTACGGCGTCTCTCATAATCATATCGTGGTTTTGGGACGTTAAACCCCAGATATTATTAATTAGAATTCCCAATATAAAATGCATATCATATTATATGCGTTGGATTTGATACTCTAACTAGAAGACGCAGAAAGGTAGGAAAGGGGGCATAAAAATGACGAGTAAACTGATAAAGATGGGAGCCACTGCGGCGCGCAGCAGTGGAAGGGGGAAAAAAATAGAAGAGGAACGAAGTACTTGACAGGAAAAAAACATAGAAAAGAAAGGACCAAAGAAAGAAAACAGGGAAGATGTCAGAAAAAAGGTCGCGGCATGGGAGAAAGTGCGAGCATAAAACGAAATGTCGTCGCGCCCAGTGCTACGCCTGTAACATGGCGCACTGTTTTCCGGAGCTCATATATACGTTCAGCCCCCCCCCCCCTCACCCCCCCCTTGCCGACACTAAACCACGCCCTCTCGTGCCTAGAAATCGCGAAGCTCTGCAGCCAGCTGGAGCAGTAAATGGAGAAGTCAGTGACGAAACGACAAAAAAAAAAAAAAACCTACTCGAAGCGAAAATTGGAAACGCCAGAAAAAGTAATAATCATAAGTTTAGGACCCGCGCGCGGCTGCTGCTGTCGCGAGCAGAAAGTCACGAGGGTCCGAATTCAAGGTCAGCGCTTGAGGTATAGAAAGAGCCTGGAACCGGTCCGTGCTGCCGCCTATACTAGCCTGCCTGCCTGCCTTCGTCGGCCAAAGCGGTGTTACTGCACTACCCACTGCTTATTGCTGCTACTGCTGCCGCCACACTGCTCGGAGGAAAACACCGAGAGAAACTTGGAAGACAGCTGCGCCAAAGCCCGATTAAACCGCAGCCAAACAAAAACACGCAAGATAGGGAGGGAGGCAACGAGGAAGAGAATGGCGCGAAAACAAGAGGAGGGCAGGCGAGTGAAGGATATCTAATGAAGCCAATAAAGAATAAGGGGGGGGGGGTTATAGGCGTGTGATTGCACACCGCCGGGAGAAAGAGAACGAGAGAGAAAAAGAACAAATAAAATAGTCGCCGAAAAAACGGAAGAAAATGTAACGCAATCCAGTCTTTTTTTTTTCTCTCTATCTCTTCTGCAGTTTCCTGTGTGTATATAAGCGCGATCTTGTATTAATTTGTTTTTCTGCAACTTGCTACGTTAATTTTCAAAACTTCTTTCTTTTTCTTTTTTTTTATACTTCGCGTCTGCGCGAACGTCCGTCCATCCGCCCGCCTGCGCCGCGAGCCGAAAGTGCGCTATGCGTGCCAACCGAAAACTTTGTGTAAAATACGTAAAATCTACGGGAACGCGGAGTGAAGTAAGGAGTTGGTAACCAAAGAAAAGCGTGGAAAAAAAAGGCGGGGGTGGGGGGGGGGGGTTCGGCGAGAAGGGGCAGCGACGAAACGCGCAAGCGAAAGTCACGAGTGTCGGCGCTTCCCGGCCCGACTTGTGTTGGCGCTATAAAATGAAACATAATAACATATAAAAAGTTCTGGAAGTGCATTTGCTGCAGCGACGCCACGGGCGAAGGCAGGGAGAGGATTCCAGCGCCGATCGTCGTCGCCGTGAAGAGAACCGGGCCGCCGCGGGGCAGGCATGTCGAACCGGGACGAAATGTCGGAGCTCGCGAAAGGCTCTCCGCCGTGGCGTGTGGACGGTGGCGATGCTTGCCTGGAACGTATTGAAAAGACAAGTACATAAATTTGAGAGACGTGCCTTGGGATAAATATAAGCGAAACGGTGCACCTTCCTTTGCGGCCTGTGCTGTGCGGTGTTCTTCACGGGGCGACGTAATTAAAGAGTTTTGGCGTGAAACGCACCGGGGCAATGCTCACTTTGAGCCATCTGATGGGTGTAAATAAAGGCGGCGCACGTTTTCATATACCTTCGCGTTTGAACTGATGGGGCAGAAGATTTGCTCTTTCTGAGACGACGGCTGTAGCTTCGCCGGTGCGCTATAAACCGAAGGTATATATAATGCTATTCGTGTCAATAGTCCCCCTGACTGCGCTGCCACACTTCTGTAAACACAGGCAAACACGTTGCTTCAAGTTCAACGTTTATTTTTCTAAGGGTGAGTGTGATGCGCACATATATGTACGCACGAGTACGGACTTGCCTTATCTATATAGTGCACACATAGCCAAGAGTTCGGCAAAAGCTCGTCGTCTGAAGTGGCACGCTACAACAAAGGGGAAAAATTGAGGTCACAATGGCTGAGTCAAAACCATTATTTGACGTTGCGCGGAGCCCATGCGGATTCCTTGTTCAGAACGCGGAATAGGTTATGTCCGTTACATTTCAGGCTGTGTGAGCCCAGGGATGAGCAGACATATTATATGCACTTATATTGAGATACGATGCATGTACGGTGACGATAAGTACCTGCGACACAGATACGAGATACTGTAGCAGAATAAACGTATCAGGTAGGGTACTTGCCATTTGTATCTTAAGATAATTGGATGCATTAGTTAATTTCTCATGAGAGTTCCATTGTTGGGGCTACTGTATAGGCTTGCAGCTGTTTGCTTGCAAACTGCTCCCCGACATTCGTAGTTTCTTGCGCTAAAAACAAGAAGGCGCGACATAGAGGCGACGATTCGATCTGTTGCGTTCGTTACTCTCTCCCCACGAACAGCCACCAAGTAGCCTAAGTCATCGATCTGTCCCACCGGTAGGTCTCTTTAATTTGGAATATTCTCTACGAAGATGAAAAATTCTTCGACTTTCATACAGCTTATCCAGGGCTGGGCAAAGATACTTTGAAATTGTATCGCGATACGATACAAGATACTCAGGCAAGAAGTATTTAAGATACAGATACAAGATACTACAACACCGATTGTATCCGATACGATACATTCGAATTGTATCTTAAGATACTTCGATACATTCGCAAATTTGTTACTATATATCCATATAATGTAGCACTAAAGGCCTATACATAACAATTTTCGCTCGAAAATTTATTAACTGCGAGCAATTTTGTTTCATTTGAATGAAATGTCTGTTGGTATCTCATAAGTGTTGTACTTCTAGCTCAAGCTATGTCAGTTTCATTCCGAAACAACTTATGGTGTTTCTTTAGCTGCTTCACATAATAGCTCTTTATACACTTCGCTGATGGCGGTTTTTGCTTGTCGCTTTTGTAATTGATGGAAATCGCTGCTCTGCTTGCCGACCAGCTGGCGGGTTGCCATCTACTTACAAGAACGTCAACAAGAAGCCTCTGCACGATGGTGCAAATACCGCTGTGGAGTTCTACCTTGCCCGTAAACGTATTACGGTTTTCAGCATAGCGGATCACCGGACAGGTGTACGCCACCAAGAACATGTGCAGCCCAGAAACCTTTCAGACGTATTGTACAGTTGTACAAAGCGCCGCAGGACGTGGCCGCTAAACACACTATTGGCGGGTGATTAGTAACAGTATACGGAAGAATTTAGGGAAGCTTAAACGAGGAATACAAATATATCTAAGTAAAATAGAAAAGCGGTTCCGTATCAAACACAGTGAATAAGTATAGAAACACAATACAGACGGCCACCCCAAGAACTGGCGATATATTTAAGAGCTAATAATATGAATAAGAATAAAATTTCCGTTTCGCGTCTCAAAACCACGATATGATTGTGAGAGATGCTGTAATGGAGGCCTCCGGAAATTTCGACCACCTGGGATTCTAAAACCTCAGTATAAGCGCACGGGCATCGAGTATTTTCTCTCCATTGAAATGCGGCCGCCGCGACCTTCGGGACAGCAGCCAAGCACCATTACCACTAGACCACCGCGGCCAGTGGCCCCTAATAGCTATGACAATTAGGCATTTCAGGTAAGACCATAGAAAATTCGGTGTCTACGGAAAATAGCGTAAAACGGCTCGTCGGGACGCTCATGAGAAAAACGGAGCATTTGGTTTCTCGAATCCCTTTGCTAACAACTTAAAGATGGTTATTATATATGAAAACTCAATTTCGCTAACTTACTTAGCAGTAAGCAGAATTTGTTACTGTATACTCTAGACACGCCCTGATAATTATATATTTGTTTTCAACATCGCCTTTACATGACAGTAAATTCAAGTGGAATATAAGTTTGTAAACAGTAGCACAAATGACGCAGACATCTCAAAGAATAAAACAAAGAGCTTACCTTGGCACCACCTTAAAGACATATTGCAGTAAGCAGACCGAAAAAAAAACGACATAGAGACATAGGTAATATATGGGATAGAAAAGAAGGAAAAGAAGGATAGCTAAGAAAGAACTTGAGCTGCTGATATTTTAAGCACATGATTATGATTTTTTGTGCTTATGATTTCGTGCTTATGATTTTTTTATGATTTTGTGCTCATGATTTTAATTATTATTTTAAAAACTTTTTGAATAAAAAAAGAGACGTACGCCATGATAGCTTCGGTTAGGTGGATGCCTGTTCTGTTAGATCCAGCATCTGTACCGGTGCGCGGTGCTATTCGCCGCGAGATCAGGCTACAGGTGACAGCACCGTCGCCGCGCTAGTGTGGATAGGCGGTTGTCGGTGCGTACACAGATGCGCACAACAGAGCTTCGTTGTGAGCGATTTGACCCGACTTCCGGCAAACAAAATGCGTTGACTGCAGCTTTCTGGTAATATGTGCGTTCTTCATTCCCGAATTAATGCACGAAGCGCGCCGAACGTCACTATTACTTGTGAGAGAAGCGCATTCTGCCAACGAACGGGTTGCTAGCCTTCGGCCAACAGTCGGCGTTTTCGCAAGGGATGACGTTTCCTTCTTGTTTCATTTGTACATGTTTTGCTAGTGTTCTACCTACTACAACTGCTGTAGCGTGACTGAATTTATTTACTTCTTGTTCATCTGGATAACCCCCAACAAAAAGAGAGCCCGTATTCTTGCACGATGAGTTGAGATAGCACTTTGTGCACTGCGTGCTCAAATATTCATTCGTATTTCTGATTCAGTTCTCCATGAAATGTAAGGCAGTTAATATGTTTACTGAGAAAATGTACGTGGCTGACAGCGCTTTAGTGCTACGGAAACACGCACACGCATTGTTTTTTTTTTTCAGTAATAGTACACAAAGGTAACTGTACAGCACGGAACTTCCTTCGATTGATTACTTGCACGACAGTAATGGAACAAAGGCCCGGTTATTTCACGGGACCAAAATACATTTTTTCATGCGAATAGTATCCGCTGCCTTCCATCAATCTACTATAACAACGCAACACAAACGCTCAAGGTGATGTAAAGAAAAAAAGATGTGGCTTCGCGTGAAATTACTACGACGTAGTTTGGATTAATTTTGACCATCAGGGCTCTTTAACGCGTACCTTAATCTAAGTAAACGGGTGTCTTTGTATACATTTCGCCACAAAAAGTTATAATTGCGCAAGGCAACTCAGTTTTGCGATTTCCGTGTCATTCCTTTTTCTGTTCTTTTTAGAGGACAATTTAAGTACCGAAGTATCAGACGTGACTTGACAGAAATTTTTCTCGGTAGTGGGACCAGGACCGTACACAACTAAAGCTCGTCGCGTAACCTATAAACGACAGTCCCGAAGTTATACACTTAACCACAACGCGCAAGTGCATGAGAGCCTTTTTCTTTTTACCGCCGAGTCGCTAAAAGGCTATATTTACATGAGATTTAATGCTTCTCACCTTTAGGACAACACTAAATGCACTTTGCAATACGGTTGGACCACAGGGCGGCACCCACACTGATATGACTCTAGTGAACGGAAGGTACGACGACCACACACAGCACTCTTGACAAGTGCACTCACTGATCTTGTTACAGTACATATACAGCCGATCAAGACCAAATACTTCTTTACATAGTGTTAGGCATACGTACGAGCGGTTAAAGTTGCACTAACACAACGGAACAAACCGCCTTTTGAGGACCTGCATGACGTACGCGCACATGCAAACACAACGTGGCTAGCAGACGACGCATGGAGCAATCCACACTAGGCGCGGTTCGGCCAGAAGCCGCCAGGCGGCGACTCCGCTCGATCTCGCGGCCAATAGCTGTTAGAATGTTGTTTGCATATAAGTCAATCTCATTGCATGTAAGCCAAACTTACATCCGCGAAATCCTTCAAATCGCCGATGTGTGAAAGCCACAATACGCAAAGCAACCCCCCATTCTTGCATCATTTAGGCTTCGCAACGAAGCACCACGCTAGAGAAACTTTGACAACGACACTACAGCGGCATCAGGATGTGTGCGAAAGACGCTGCACGCATTGGAGTACGCGGCACAGGAAGGGCTGAGTGCCAAGCGTCATGGCACTGAGACAACTAAAGAGAAAAAAAAAAGCGAGGAAAGAAAATGTCGGCTAGGCATAGACGATCGCATGCTTGTCTGTCGAGACGATGCGAGCGCCACCACGTGACTCTGCTCCACCAATAGAGACGCTCAGAGCTCTTCGCCTATCCTCGCTGGAAAACTCTGGCCTAAAGGTAAAATAATATGTCACTGCCTTTAGTTTTATTCTGGTGACAGTGGCAGCAGTACCAGCTTGAGAAGCGGAGTTCCGCCAACGTTTATTGTTTCGCCCGGTGGTGGTGCGATCGCAGTATCTTGTATCTTAAGATACATGATACATTCTTCAATGTATCGGAAATACAGATACTGATACACGTCTTGCGAGACGTATCGCGATACAGATACAAGATACCCAAAGAGTATCTAAGATAGTATCTAAGATACATGTAAGATACTGCCCAGCACTGAGCATATCATATTGCCATTGCGCAGCGGTCCGTTCATAGGCGTGCTCAGGGTTCCCTAATGGGCAGGCAAAATTGCATCGCAATTCCGGTGTCGGCGTCGGCGTCGTTAGTTGTGAGCGAAAAATCATCGTCTTGTCCGTGACCGAAAAATCGAGAAAGATGCAAATACAATAAATAATAAAAACCCAGGCCGTCTGCCTGGCATGCAGGTGTTCTGCCATAGAGCCACACTATTTCTTGAAGCTGCTTGAAAAAAAAAAAAAACACTATGTGAATGTCATGTAGTGGAAAGAGTCTCCTTAACGCATGTAATACAGCGTGACAGAAGCGTAGGATCGCGCCGGGCGTCAAAACATGTGAATTGTGCAACGAGTGGGTGTTTTAAAGGCCCACCCATTACAAAGCGTTAAGACATATTAAATCATTATCATCAGCAAAAGCATCAACAAAGTGAACAGCTGCGTAGGTTCGCGTGTTGCCTTACGGACGCATAGTGGGCCGGCCCTTCGCTGATTCGCTTTGCGAATCGAAGTTAAGGCGTAGCCTTAACTTCGAGTTAAGGCGTTGCCTTACGAAGTTAAGGCTTAGTGGGCACTTAACAACTGTACTTGCAGTAGGCATTCTAGGATACTTTGAAACTGCCAATGTTACAGGCACAGTCGTTCGTTTCCTTACGGCACGGTTGAGGCATGCACCGAGAACAAAAGCCAGGCTAGTAATTGAGAAGGCGATGCGAACGGGGCCTCATTACGCTATCGCGTTCTACTCTTGAAGGCGAAGCTCAAGCGTCCTCCAAGTTTTTTGGATTCCGATCATAAACTGCGTTATTTTTTACTGAGCGTTCGGCTATATCTTCGTATCTGTGTAATCCATACTGAATAGGTTGCATGTTCTATAGACTATTTTAAGGGCGGGTTTCGGTGCTGCCATATTGGGCTGTTAACCTTGCAGTTTTGCATCTTTAACAAATAAACGAACAGCGTTACGGTTGACGTATACACATGATAATGGTTGGGTTGATGTATTAGACGTTTCATGACCTTATCAATTCACGTCGCGAAATGAAAATAAGAAAACATTCGTGTAGCAGCCCAAGGTGGCGGTGCCCATATATCTTACGTAAAATAGTGTATAAAATAAGAATGTTTATAAGTCAATTATAAAGCGCAATAGTTACTTTCTGTATCTAGGCATGAGTAAACAAGACTAAACGCAGCTCATGGTACACAGTACAGATATTATACTGCAGAGCAAAAAATGCGTAACATATATGCCCCCTGCGTGACTCAAAAGATATCCTCATTGTTTGGTCAATCGGGAACCACCTCAACAATGGTCTATCTTCAGCGACTCAAAGGCAGGCCTACAATCTGTGCTATCTGCTCTGCGTCGCGGGCCATACGAACAGCTCGTATTCGAAATTCGATGTCTTCTCCATACTTCACAGGAGAATGGGCACCACGTGACGTTTCAGTGGCTGCCAAGTCACTGCGGCGTCATAGGGAACAAACACGCCGATAATGCCGCTCGGGCACCTCTTGAAAGCACACAAGAAGATACCATACCACTTTCAAGGTCTGAAGCCGCCAGCAGTCTTCGAGGGCTTGCACAGGAGATCACGCTCGCTCTATGGTGCCCACCAATCAGCCAAACCAACCGGACCAATCGTCAACGCCACCTGTCCTTTTTGATGTATCTCTGTATGCCAACTAGACTCCGCCGAATAGCGGCCACATTTTTTTTTCTCTTATGGCTAGGGGTGGCATTTACGAAATCCTATCCCTTTCGGATTGGAATGGCCGACAACGCTCTTTGCGATGCCTGTCGTTGCGAGGAGACGCTACACCACATCCTGTGTGACTACCCGGTGTATAATGTTCAGAGAAAGTCACTGGCGTCCGTTCTAGCGCACCTTGACAGTAGACAAATGTCTGTTGAAACAATTCTTGCATGTCGTCAACAGAAGACATCGCAGCTGAAGGCGACGAAGGCCCTGCTGAGGTTTTTAAGAGAGACGAACTTGGACAAGCGGCTGTGACAGAAATGTGGCGCACCACGCAAGAGTGACCGACTGTGACTGTGTGTGCTGTGTCATGTGCTATCTTTCTCTCTGTATTTCCTCTCACTCTTTAAAACTCCCCCACCCTGTTCCCATGTGTAGGGTAGCAAACCGGTTTTGCTAAACTAGTTAACCTCCATGCCTTTCTTTCTCTAATATTTCTTCTCTCTCTCATAATAATAAAGTAGTATACTGCGTTGACAGCGATGGTTTAATGGGCGCATGATCTTAAGTAGTTGTAGGTACATTAAAACGTAAAGTTGCGGTAATTAGTCTTGCACAACGGGTGAACGACAACGCAGTTTTAGCAACGGAAGAACACGGAAACGACAGATAAAGAAACAGCTCGCCAGTGTACGTTCCTTCTGTGATCGGTCCTTGTCAGAATTCTGGTGTGGTCCACCTTTCACAGTTGAAAGGTGGACTACAGTGGAAAAGTACGCAGCGCACTGATGCTACTCCACTTTTTATCCCTAATACGAAGAAACCGTGTTTATTTATTTATTTATTTATTTATTTATTTATTTATTTATTTATTTATTTATTTATTTATTTATTTATTTATTTATTTATTTATTTATAGGGCTTACAATAGACAAACACGTAACAGGCATTAATGTTAGACCCATCGAAGATGATCCAACTGTCCTTTGCCAACTATCCTTGTATTGCTTTAGCGCTTGCTCCCGTGCGCCCGCGTGGCTTAGTTTGAGCATGAATGAAAAGGGCCATAAGCAAGGAAGGAAGCTGACAGGCGACAGGATGAGCGCTAAAATTCCATCTGGTCTTTATTCCATGACCCTATTGCACATAATATGGCTTGCTCACAGCACACGTGACACATCACAAGTGACAGAAAAAAAACACAAAAAAACGTGGTAAAACCACAATCAATTTTTCAAACTTACGAGAAGTACACGGCAGCAGTTCCCTGGACGCGTGTTGTCAGTCTAAGAAAATAATTTTTTTTCCTGACAAAGGTAGAGACGATGTGGACGATGTGCTCACGCACACCTTGACACGTTTTCAAAAAGCATCAGCCTCAGTAATCTCGCGCGTCAACAGATTATGACTGCGGCCCAAGATTTGTCGAATGTTGGTGCGCATCCACAGGTGTTGCGATGCATAGTAAGGAAATCGCCGGAAAAATTCTTGCTCGTTACACAATGATCGCGCAAGCGATCATTGACACACCTTCTGGTCTGTCCTATGTATTTTAATAAGATATTTGTGGCGCAACTGAGACAACCAAGGAAAAAAAGAGAAGGCAGGATAGGGCGCCAGACTTTCAACAGATTATATGGCTAACTCACTGCACACGTGACAAAAAAAGAAAAAGAAAAAAAAAACGTGGTGCCCCCCCCCCTTGTGCGCATATCTGGAAGCATATATATTTGGGTGATGTGAGGAAATTAAACTACAGTCGAAACCCGCGATAACGAAATCCCGAGAGAACGAAATTCTCACCGCAACGAAATATTTTCGGAGCACCTACGAAAGCCCATAGGAGTCAATGCATTTCGTAACTCGCGACTACGAAAGATATTCATACCGCAGTCCCTCATTAACGAAATTTTTGAAACACGAGTGCGCAAATAATCTACTCTCGCAACATTAACTACATTCGAAAACTGCTGAAATGCATTCATGCTACACTTAAATTGTGCAAAACTACCGCAACAGCGCACATGAGAAGCAGCCGCCATCATTGTTTACAAAAAAAAAACAACATAAAGCTGGCGACAATGATGATGATGATGGCTTACCGAAACACCTGCTCGTTATCGCGGTCTACGTAGCCAAATCCACATTCCTCATGGAGTTTCGTTCGTTGGCTTGGCTCTGTGCTTGGCTTTGTCGGCTTTGCGCCCACATGGTCGCGTGTGTGGAGCCATTTGTGGAGCGTTTGCTTGGTCGCTTGGTGCAACGTGAACTGTGCAACGCGAACCTCCAACGAAAAAGCGGAAGTTCATTACGCTGGAAGATAAGGCTGCAATCATCAGTGAGGTGGAAAAGGGCAGGAAAAAAATGGACATCGCCGAAGAATTCGGCGTTGCATGCAGCTCGCTGTCCACTATTCTGCGCTGATCCGCGCTGATCCAGCGGAGCCGGAAGAAGGTTCGCCTGTAGGCGCACTTGATGACGGTACTGGTGACAGCGCAGTGCTGCCGTCACTGACCAGTGCATGGGGCGAACTTCGTGCCGTGGCAAACGAGATTCCCGATTCCCTGTCGAAAGGCATGAAAGTGCTGCATGGTAAGGCCCGCCAAATCAAACTTACTGACTTTTGGAAATAATATGTGTTTTTTTTTTTTGTAAATTCCATGTCTTCTCTGCCGGATTCTCGCTCCAACGAAATTCCCGCAAGAGCGAAATTTTGTGCTTTCCCCGCCGATTTCGTTATTGCGTGTTTCAACTGTAGTTGAAAGTCTGGCGCCCTATCCTGTCTTCTCTTTTCTTTTTCCTTGCTTGTCTCAGTTGCGCCAGGAATATTTTATTAAGCTATGCACCAACTCGCCCAACGTCACACTCTGCTGTCCTATGTGGACCGCATCGTATGACAGGGAAAACATATACTAACAAGCCTATTCAAATGTCTTTTCCCACAAACGGGCAGCATGCCTCTCTAACCGTTTATTCACAAGAAAAACTTGCTACAGGAGAGGTCACTTTTGACATTTGTATTTGGCTCACACAACAGTAGCACGCCAGCAGTTGTGGAATGCGGCAGTCTGACGGATGGGTATACGTCTTGACAGACAAACCTGAGCGCTTTGTATTTTCCTCATCTTCAGGGCAGGTAGCGCGGCCTGCACTGTCGATACCACAGTCGGCATCTCGCTATAGGTTCGCTTTCCCGTTTCCGTTTTATAGCTTCCGACCTTTATGCAAGAACAACCGCACTAAAAAAGACAAGGACCAAGAAAGACACGACACAGGCGCTGGTGTCTTTCTTGGTCCTTGTCTTTTTTAGCGCTGGTGTCTTTGCATAACGAATTACCACCAACTAGCTCAAGCATCTCTTTAGTTGCGACCTTTGTTCTAAAAATTCACCGTCCTTGCCTCGGCGTTTGCGACATTCGTTGCGTCATAAAAGGACGTGACGCAGATACACGCGCATGCAACCACTGACGCTTTTACGATTTTACGTAAGACGTATGGGCGCCGCCACCTTGGGCTGTTGAACGAATGTTTTTTTTTATTTTTGTATATCGGGACGTGAATTTATAAGGTCATGAAACGTCGAATGCACCAATAACCCAACTGTTTTCATGTGTAGACGTCCACCGTAGCACTGTTCGTTTAATTGTTAAAGATACAAAATGGCAAGGTTAACAGCCCAATATGTCGGCACCGAACCGCATCCGTAAAATAGTCTATAAGGGTTTCTGCGCGTTTTATGAGAAACCGCTACGAGGCGCTACATAACGGCACATACACCTTTGTCTCTTATTTTTTTACGAGCGCCTCAGTGTACGGTTGAGGTTTATTCATACCTTAAGAAGTGCATAACTAGACCTGTGGTTACGAGCCTCAGCTTTTGGATGCGAGGTCCCTGGTACCAGGGGCGTAGGCAGAAATTTTTTTCGGAAGGGAAGGGGGGGGGGGGCACCTCCTTGATCTGAGGTGGGTGCGCGGGCAGGCAGATGTGGTCGAGTGTCATTTTGTGCGATGTATGCCACGGCAAAAAAGAAAAAAAAATCGGGGGGGGGGGCACGAGTCTGGTGTGCCACCCTCTGGCTACGCCACTGCCTGGTACGATAGCGTGTTGCCAAATTGCGGCATTTCTGAAGTGTGAGCCGTTCCATGGGAAGTAACATCACGTCATAAAATACTTTTCTGGTGTGAGTCGGCAAAGAAATGATTGGCACGTAAAATTGGTAGGAAAGTAATCGATTACTTTTTGTAACTCGTCAGCTGCCTTCGTGAGACAGTAATTACATGGCAACTGTAATCAATTACATTTATGACTGTGGTAATTGTAATCTCTTGCTTTTCTCTTTTTCTCTAGAGTGTGCAAATCTGATCCATGAATATGCGTTGCAAATGAAGATATCAGTATATATGACTACAACGTATAGATAAGGGGAAGGGGTGTGTAAGGGGGGAGCGAGCGGAAAGAAGAGGGCGCACCTTCTCGCGATTAAGGTCCCTGCTCGCGATGAGTATTCACACCACCCAGCGCCGGGTCGGGGTACCTTTAGAAAAACCGGTGAGGGCCCGGCGACACTGGGAATCGAACCCAATACGTCCCCCACTGAAGGCGGACGGTCTACCGTTTGACCAGGGCTACAGCGAATATTTTTTTTTCTCATACGCAACAACTTTGCTCTGCTTTGCACGTTTTTCCGAAGCATGAAGGCGCCGGTAAATCAAGACGAAGTTGATTGGTTGGCTCGTGGGGATCAGGAGGGGCAGAAAGGAAAGGTAGGATGCAGGGTTGTTAAACATTCCTGAAAATGGTCTGGTTGTCTACCCTACTCTATGGGAAGGGGTATGGAAAAGAGAGAGAGAGAGATGAAAGTCAGGTAGGCACAGTCAATGCGTACACGCCCACAGAAAGGCGTTCACAGACTATTCGACTTCAAGAAGCACAAATGTGCGTTCGCTGCCTTGTAGGCCTACGAGAGTTGAGGACAGTGTTCCCTACAATGGTGCCTGCATGGACGACTGATCATCCAGTCATCGACTTGCTTAGGAAGGACGTCGTCTTTGTGATTAAAGACGGGGGACACCGCCGCAGTAGTTCAATATTGTCGGATGGAGACTGTCGGGAAAGCACTTCTAACAACATCCTACACAGACGCAGCGATACCTCATGCCTCACCCAACCGCTTCATGCCCCCCCCCCCCCGTAAAAAGTAAGTCTGCAAATACTAGTCGAAAACCGAGAGAAATCACCGGTGTCTCTCGTGTAGTGTCATCACCGAATACTAGAGGAAGACAAGTGCTGATCCCCTTTTCCTAACCTTACAGCCTGCGCGGACACATACCCGCGTGAAGGTGGCAATAATTTACTTCTTAATAAAAATATGGATATAAATCATCTGCACCGAACATATCACAGAAGCTGGTTTATATTCGTGCTATGCGAGTTCCGGTATATCGAATTACCCGATATACCAAACTATTTTTTACGCACAAGTCTGTTCGCTGAAAAATTTTTGCCCACTCTACAAGGAACCTCTTGAACGTGAGCAAATGTCTCTCATTTGACGATGCAGATATCCTAGACACGCTACATCCCGTCGTCAGCCTGCCATTGCGACTGCATAACAAACTGTGCGTATGGTGTTCGCATTCTTCCATCACACTTCGCGACTATTTCTCGATATTTTTTTTTCATGGCCGGCGGTTCTGCTGTATAACGGCCATGCCAGAGCTTACAGCAAGTTCCGTCCGTATTTTGTTCACCGTCCGTGACAGGCAGCTTTTCGGACGGACAGCATGCTGCCACAGTTCTCAGCAGAACGCACGATAAATCCATTTTGTTTATTCTCGGCGAGGTTAAACAAGCACGCGCCGCTGCCGCATATGCTCATGCACATAGTCGCGTGCCACCATGGCGCTGTGTGTTTGCGTTGCCACGCCGATTTCCGAGCCTGAAGGGAGGGGAACGCGGAAGAGCCGGATTCCGGTGCTCCAACAGACACTTACGCTGGCGCGTCCAGGCGGAGAGATACACGAACCGTTGTTCTTCGGTTCCCTGCGACCTCGAAGCCGATCG
The DNA here is from genome assembly GCF_013339695.2 of Rhipicephalus sanguineus. Classification (NCBI taxonomy): domain Eukaryota; kingdom Metazoa; phylum Arthropoda; class Arachnida; order Ixodida; family Ixodidae; genus Rhipicephalus; species Rhipicephalus sanguineus. The sequence goes on from NC_051176.1 coordinate 147,716,881, forward strand.
AGTGTGACGCGCGAGGTCTCGACTCGTCCGACGTCATTTTTTTTTTTCTTTTGTCGCGCTCCGCACCGAAAGACTCTCCTTGTTCCGTCGCGCGCGCTCTACGGTCTCCGCCGATGCAATGAAATACTGAGCTGGGGGACACAATGTACGTGCGCCGCCGCTACGCGACTGGAAACTATCGACATCCGCCCGGTTCAGAGATGATATTTTGGCCCGTGAAGGGCCCCTATTCGGTGGAAAAACGCCTGAAGCAGTGAGCGACCATCTGTTTGGTGAAATCACTGACCGGATATCTCGTGATGAAATTTTACACAGCTTTGCTTGCACGGGGCAGGCGTCAACTCATGCGGAATGAGAATGAGGCGGGCGGGGATACACACACACACGCGCGCGCACACACACACACACACGCACACACACACACGCGCGCACACACACACACACACACACACACACACACGCACGCACGCACGCACACACACACACGCGCGCGCACACACACACACACACACACACACGAGGGTTATTCAAAAAGTAAGGGCAGTTTGCGAATACTTTACACGTCAGAATGGAGATTTATTTGTGCAGCGCCATCTGTGCAGCGCCATTATTTGTGCAGCGCCATTCTTCGCGAAGGTACTGAAGTTATTGTTCTGACTTAGTCGTCGTTTGCTTGTTGCCATGCAATACATACCCAGACACCAGAAGTTATATGCGCAAGTGCTTGTGGCATGCCGGGTATTTCATACGGGAACGAAAAGAGAGAGAGAGAGAGAGAAATGAAAGACAGCTCCGTGCGTTGTACGCATAGAAATATGCGCTTTCCTTTCTTATTTCTTTCTTTTTTTTATTATGTTTGTAGCTGTATGATTGCGTGTGCAGAGCCACCTATAATTCATCTTTATGAGGTATATAGGTGAAAGTCAGGAACATGAGGGAAAAAAATCCGCAATTCAACGCGTTGATGATGTAGTGTACAAACTGAACCCGGTACCTAGTGTCACCTGTACGCTCACATATTACTATTAATCATGAAAATGTATAAATTTACGCACTAATTATTTCACACATATACACCGCGATGGTTCAGGGGCGCTGGCGTTTATTTTTTTATGGGGTGTAGAAAGTAGCGAGGCATTCAAAAGAAATTCTTTTTTTACTAGAGTCGTGCTGTCGACAACTGTTTCATCTATAGCTAGCAGTCACCTCATCCCTTTCGTCCCAACTGTGTTTACAGGAAAGGCGCAACGCAAGAAATACAAAAAAAAAAGAACAGATGAACACCGACACGAGGACGGTACGCGTCACAAGTAACAACTGGAAACAGCCGTGCTCATGGAAAATCTGATAGATACCAAGGCAGTGTTGGCAGGTGACAGGAGAACTTAAGCGTATGAAATGTAGTTCTGGAGAAATGCCGTTATATTTGTAACTTTACCCATGCACTATATTTAACGCATTCGACATTCCCTTCAAATTTCGCTGCGCTGTAGCTGTAATGCTCCAGTAAGTGAATCTTCGTCGCCGCTCGGAGTGGAAGGCCTCCGCTGTATTCAGTCGTGTAGCGAGGGCTTCAATGTAGAAATGGCCTCTTTCCTTTTTTTTCTTTTTTTTTTGTGCCGCGCCATTCGGATGCCGAATTGACCAAGCTATTCCATGCCTGACTGCCTAAGCCCCGCGTGCTGTGGCAGTTAGGCAGCCAACGACACGGCAGCAAACGTGTCAAGCGCATTGAGAAAGTATCTGTGTATGCGGATATGCGGTCTTACGCCATCGTTAAGCAGGGTGCACAGAATTTTAAATTACGTACCGCTTGGGTGTTTTTTTTTTTTGAACGAGCAGTGAAGTACAAAAACTAAACTGTTCGCTTGTTTTTTTATGACTCCATATGACTTACTAATCACCGTATCCAAAGCATATTTATTCACACACGCGCACACACGTACCCACGTAAATTAATCTGTAATGAATAAATAGGCCATAAGAAGTTCAGGCGAACATGGGCAACAAAAAGAAAAGCACTTTATTTGACGCTTCGGCCAGGGACTATCCTTTACCAATAGTGAGCTTAAAAGCACAAAGAGTTCAAATTATAAAGCTTCACTTGAGGGTGGCGCGTATGGATGCAGTTTGTTAAATTAAAGAAAGAAACAACAACAAGGCAAAATAAAATAAGATCAGTGCATGCGTTCCTTCGAAAAAAAAGGGGGGGGGGGGCAGATTCCTATGCAAAATTAAAAGTGATTATATTATGTAACTAAGATGAGGGCGAATACGCCTACATGCAGTCGTGGTCACATAACCAAACAGGACTCACCGAAGAAAGCAAACGACAAAAAAAAAAATGCAGCGAGCTTGCACTAAGTCGTGCAAGGCTGGGTCACAGCGGAGCGGGTGATCTGTCAGCTAGTCCGAGCTTTGCTAAGTTGTTGCTAGTTTTTGCCAAGTGCTGCTGGTTTTGCTAAGTGTTGCTAGGCTTTGCTAAGTATGGCTAGGTAATGCTAGGTATTGCCAAGATTTGCTAAGTTTCGCTATTTCCCAAGTCCCATCAAGCCCAACCGACTCTTCCGTTCCGATCGGTCCCCACCTAGATCACCTCTCTACATTAAGACATGCGCAGTGCCGTCCGCAGGTGTTTCAGGGAGCCCGTAGTAGCTATAGGAGTGGCTGGTCGAAGCCGGGACTAGCTAGATCACAACCTCCGCATCGACCCAGACTTGGACGATGTAGTGCAAGCTGTCTACATTTTTTTTGGGACCTTTACGTGGTTTTGGCAGGAACATGTCACGTGACCAGCTTTACTTGGTTTTGGCAGCAGGACGTCACATTTGTATCTTTCTTTCTCTTTCTTCCTTTTCTCTCTCTCTCTCTCTATTTCTCGTTTCCTCTCTCTTTCTCTCCCTCTTTCTTTGATTCTCTCTTTCACTTTTCTTTCTCTTTCTGTCTTGCTCCCTCTTTTTTCTCTCTTTCTTGTATCTGTTTCTTTCTATCTCTTTCTCTGTTTGTCTATCTCCGTCTTTCTATCTTATTCTGTCTTCCTTCCCTTTCTCTCTCTTCCTCTTTCTTTCTATGCCTCTCTTTCGCTCTCTGTCTCTGTACTCGTTCTCTCGCCCATCCCGCCACGATGGTCTAGCGCTTATGGTGCTCGACTGCTGAACCGCAGGTCGCGGGATCGGATCCCGGCCGCAGCGGCCGCATTTTCGATGGAGGCGAAAATGATGCACAAAGCACGAGCGCTAGCGACCGTCCCGTGCGCATTTTTCTTTGTAAGACCCGTGTGCTTATATTCAGGTGCACGTTAAAGCAGCCCAGGTGGTCGAAATTAATCCGGAGCCCCCACTACGGCATCCCTCATAATCATATCGTGGTTTTGGGACGTTGAACTCCCTGCAGTAATATTATTAGTTCTCTCGCCCATCAGAGTTATTACGTCCCACGCCGGACAAATCGGCGCACGTGGAGCGAAGCAGGAGATGAAGAGGACGAAGAGAGCGCGTGCCAGTTCATGATGATGGTTTTATGTCGGCTGTGCACGACACAATGAAAAGCTCAACAGCTCCGCTTTAAAACTGGCGCAGCTTGCGCTAGTGGCGCAAGGCTGGAACCAACAGCGGAGCTAGTGTTCGGACTCCTGAGGAAGAAGCTGCCTTCCCGAGACCGCGTCCCTGCCGCGCTTAAACGACAGGGCGGGAACACGGGAACATACCACGTGACAAATGTTACGTGATTTCTTTTGCGCTAACATGTCACGTGACTGTGTTACGATATTTTTGCGGGAACGTGTCGCGTGACTTGTGTAACGTGATTTTACGTCACGCGACTATAGTGTTACGTGATTTTGGCGGGTACATGTCACGTTACTAGTGTTACGTGATTTCACGTCACGTTCTCTTCTTTCTTTCTTTTAATCCCTTCATCACTTCCCCCAGAGTAGGGTAGTAAACCGGACGCGCGTCTGGTTAACCTCCCTGCCTTTCATTCCTTTCCTTCCTCCTCCTCCTCCTACGTCACGTTCCCCTCCTCTTTCTTTTTCCTTCTTTTTCTCTCTCTCTTTCTATACCTCGCTTCCTCTTTCTTTCTCTCTATTGCTCTATTTCTATTTCTTTCGAACTCTTTATTTCTCTCTCTCTCTCTCCCTCTGTACTCCTTCTCTCGTCCATCCGGTTATTGCGTCCCACGCCGGACAAATCGACGCAGCGGGAGAGCGCGCGCCGGCCGCACGTGTTCGGGGAGCGAAGCACTAGATGAAGAGGGCGAAGAAAGCGCGCGCCGGCATGAGGATGATAGTTTTTGGCGAACGCTATACGGGGATAAGCCGAACATTAACAGCTCCGCTGTTTAAAAGAACTAGATCGAGGGGCGAAGCTAGGGGAATCTAGGGAGTTGGAGGACACATGTTAATTATCATGGGAGGGGTGGCAGGCGCGTTTACATTGCTGCCATTTTTGTGTTTACAATAACACAGAAATGGTAGCAATGGCCGCGAAATAATTGCGGCGAGATCATTGCAATTCAGTAACTCGTTAGCCCAGCCGGTAGAGAATAGGGGACTCGATGTTATCGCCAATTACGAAATTTGTGAGAACATGCCCAAGTAAACACAATAGCAGCGGCAGTTTCGTACCGTGAAAAAAGCACGCGAACTTGTAAAAGCAATTTGTCATGGCTGTCGGCGCACTGCATGTGCACTTCGTACGTTACTTTTTGACCGACAACCAGCCCGGGCGAGTGCATCCATAGAATCTACTTATATAATAATGAGCAAACGAAGCTGTGACGCAGCGATACGGAATTTGTATATTTCTTAAACATCTTGAGAACAGCGCAAATTACGGCACGGACAAGAGGAGGTTGAAGGAGACACCACTGCAATCTACTCTTGTCCGTGCCGTAATTTGCGCGTCTTCCAATATGTTCGAGAACTATTAGCCTACCAACTAGCCTAGCTGGCAATGATTCTACGGAGTATGTATATCTCTGGTGAGCGCCTCGTCTTCAAATGACATGTAGTAACGGCTAATGCACCTAGCACGTATATCATGATTCTGCTGCTTCCTACCCGACGGCGGCAGGAACGGATGTCTTAGTCGTGCACGCGATTTCATTCGCTGTCGCCAGCGTATATACTCTGGAATTTCAGGAAGCCAGCGTTCTGGTAATTAATGTTCAAGCATCCACCGTGAAAACTGTCATCCCTCGGCTGCCTTCTGTCAGAAACATGTGTGCCTCCACGGATATCTTAGTGGCAATTCGCGAAAATTCACTCGCGATAGAAGAAAGCGAGGGGATATGCCCACTCAATCGGAATGCAGGAAGATACAAGGGTCCTGGCTCGAACGCTCAAGGTATAGCACCAGCAGGCCAAATAAACTATCCGATACAGGTCCTTCATTCGCTCCTTCGTCTCAATCCCTCTCACCCTACTGCGTGCCCGTAATAATAGAGGGGGAGGTTTAGGAATAGGGGACGCTATTAGTCAGGCGTAGAAAATAACGCAAACAGATCGTAAAATAAAGAGAGAGAAAAAACGTGCGAAGGAGTTTGAGTTTTCGGGTACGCAACGAAGTTCTTTTTTTTTTTTTCAGCACATACTTTCCTCACACTCTCTGATTTCCTTCGGCTAGACTCACGCTTTCTCAATGCGTCTGCTCCTTCTCCGTAAATCGTATACTTTACGGGGGCAGTTGGACTGACGTAGCTGCTGGCCGGAAGTGGGCTTACAACGGTGGTCACGGTACTTGGAGCTTGCCGCGCATGCACTTGGATTCGACGCGTCCAAACTGTCCCATTGTTGAGTGCTGAAAGCAGATAATTTTGCTGCTGACCGCACTGTAACTTTCTGGCAGCTCAAGAGCTAGGCAGTGAGAGTGCGGTGAGCAGTAACGTTTTCTTTTCCTTTTCTTTCCTTCTTTCTGTATATAGGTATGCTTCTCTAAATAAACAGCCACTTACTACTGCTTGTCCAACCTTACATCCAGAACGCTCTCGTGTTCTTCTGCAAGCTGGCGTCGGCCAATGTGTCGCACCTAGCCGTGATGCCACGAAACAGTTGTAGAATTCATATACAGCACAAATCTTGATAGTACACATTAGAGCTGTGCACGGGCCGTATTTCCGAGCCCGAGCCCGGCCCGGGCCCGCTGACTTTGTCGAAGGCCCGCCCGAGCCCGACGGCAAAGGGCTGCGAGCCCGCCCGGCCCGGCCCGACGTACGAAAACACAATCCCGGGCCCGGCCCGGCCCAGCTTTTTGAAAAGTTCGCTGCGAAAACAAAACGCCGTTTTCCGGTAATTTGGCATTTTATTGAGCATATCAAGTATGATCAAACGATACACGACGAACAGTCTCTAATAGAGACTGTTCGCGGCACTTTTGCTATACAAGTAGACGGCCTTATGCCAGCAACAGTGGAGTTCGCTCGCGAATGCCGTCACGTGTATGGGGTATGCCCATGCAAGCGTCAGCTTGCACGAAGGCGATCTACGTCTGGTCGCTGTCGCGTGCATTTTCACTCATATGGGATTTGGCCCTAAATCTAACGCGGAACAGTCGAGTGGCGCCGTCACTAGCTCAGGTGGTGTTACTTCTCTGTTTGTCGGAGTGCAACAGAGGCAGTGCTTTACCTGCTACCATTTTGTTTAAAGTAGCGAATGGAAAGGAAAAGCGGTAAAGGGCGGTCGCGGAAAAGGCGCTGTATGCGTGCTGGAAAACAATTCGCGCTCATTCTCTATATTTCGGGCTTGAGTCGGGCTTTGCACCGGGTCCGAGCCCGGCCCGATAAAACTCCAAGTAGCCCGAGCCCGGCCCGGGCCCGAGGTGATAATACGTCGGCCCGCCCGAGCCCGGCCCGCGGGCCGGGTCGGGCTCGGGCTTTCGGGCTACCCGGAGCCCGTGCACACCTCTAGTACACGTACTACAACGCGTCCCAAACTCACGTATTTGATCCCGGCCGCGGCGGTCGCATTTCGATGGAGGCAAAATGCTAGGCGCGCCCCAGTACTGTGTGATGTCAGTGCACGTTAAAAAACCCTCGGTGGTCGAAATTATCCGTAGTATTCTGCCATGGCGTGCCTCATAATCATGTCGTTGTTTTGGCTCATAAAGCCTCAGATGTTATTATTCTTATTGTATAAGACGCCCCATAACAATATGCGTTATTCGGTCTATAAGGAATTAAAAAAAAAACGCACAGTGCTTCCAAGGAAATCTACGAGGGCGCTGGGGATGGAGGGGGGTGCCAATAGCGTGCGTACTGAAAACGAAAACCTGTAAGGCAGAAACAGGATCGGAGAGGAAGGACGTTGCATCGTAAGGGGTGGAAAGGGTTAAAAAAAAAAAAAACGCCCACCGCCACCTATGAGAATGGCTTTCATGCTGCTCGAATGTATACATGTATAGTGAGGAGCCGGACGCGCTAACCACTTGGTTGTTGCGCAATTTCCACGCTGCCGGTGAGCCTGTTCTTACACAAAAGCTTTTGTCGTCCCCCGTTTTGGTTGAAAACAATGGCGCGTGATTTAATCTGAACGCTAATTTGCAAAACATACGATTATATTGAAGACAAGATGTCCAATTAAGAGCGACCATATCCTCTAGGTGTATAAAGAGCCTGCCCGTTCGTTTGCAAGAGGTGTGCTATGTGCATCGAGTTCGCTGCCAGGGTTGTCAGGTTTGGCTACATTGCGCCAATTTGGCTACTTTTTTAGGCCGTTGGTGGTAGAAAAAACATCATGGCTACTTGACTACTTTATGGCTACTTTGCATTCCATCGATATTTGCCGAAAGATTCATATCTGATGACATCGCAGTCACTAGCTTTTTAATGTGTTGTGTCAAAACATGGAGGTCGTTGCATGTTTTCAGTTTCGAACATTAAATTTTTACGCTCGCAGTACGCAAATAAAGCTCTTGAAGACGTGGCTGGGACTAAGCAAACTGTTGCCCGTGGCCTGCGTATACCCCACCACCTGTGGCTGAACGCTACATTGAAGCGCAATTTGAAGGAAACAAGACAATCCGAAGTGCTCCGTACTCCGCATCGAGAACGCTCTGCACTAAACGTTAGAAATCGGATATCTGACGAACTGCTTGAGTAAGTTTTCAGGATTAAGATTGCACTGTCCCTAAAGAATGTCAAGCGCGCGCACTTCGTCATGCCACAACAAATGATACTGAAGGTAAACACTACAATTTAGTCTTGATTACCGGCGTGATTTTGGGCTTACTAAGACCGTATTCATATTTATCGTCGCCAAAAGGCTGGTCCTTTTAAGAAAAGTCACGAAAGATGTGTAAATGGTGTCGTTTTTGTAACAGCGCAAGACACTCTGTCACTCCGCGCATTAAAGGTAATATCAACAATTTATGCTTAAATTCGAATAGTTCTCACTTTAAAGTATTCATACTGAACCTATTTACACTTTTGCCGTAAGCCTGTTCTATCTAACTGCTAAAGGTGGAGAAAACGCACTTGTTTTCACATAAGTGTCGCTACTTTTGGCTAATTTTACTGCTCTTGGCTCTACTTGGCTACTCTTCGGCTACTTTTCTCAATTTCTTGGCTACTTTTTTTCTTTTCGACCTGGCAACCCTGTTCGCTGCCGAATACAACCAATACACGTACAAGCGTATCAACCTTGCAGTCATCATTCATGTTCGTTGTAGTTTGTACAGAAGTACAAAACAGAGGTGGTGCTCTTTTACCACCACTTATTTGTTGGCGCAAACACGAAGTCGTTTGGACAGGTCAAATGACTTCGGGCACCAGTTTTGAGTGTAACAAACTGTGGTTTTGACAAAACGTAATTGAGGTGCCTGCTAGAGAGAATAAACAGTTTAATGATTCGAATCAGTGAGAAAGAGCATTTCTTTCTTCCCCCTTAGTGGGTGGCCTCCTTTGTTCAGGTAGCCATATTGGCCTTTTCGGCTTTCCTTGTCTGGTTCAGACGCTGGCGCTGGGCGTCCAGGTCTGGGGCGACGAGCATGGCCTCCCAGGGTTCTTCGTAGTCCTCTCCCGCGTTTATATTTCCTGTTGCTTCTCCGTGTTCATTTTCTTGATTGTTGCGTTCTGCATGCACATATAACAACATTTAAAAAAAGTATGTTAATCGGACTTGTCGCCAATAGTGATATTGTAGCAAATATAGCTTCTACTGATATTGGGAGCAAGCCAGTAAACGAAGCAAAAGACAGGACAGGAACGACAGCGGCATTCATCGTTCTCCAATGATTCTACGGCGGCGAATGACACTTCGCGAATCAACGTGAGCGCAATACTCGGGAGTATTTAATGGGCTGGTTAAGCACAGGTCCACACATGGGACAACACCGAACTTTACTAGAAAAACCACCACAGTAGTCAGCGAAAGCATTCCCAAACTAAAGACTATAGTATTCATGTCGGGAAATTATCGCCACGACTGGATTGCCTTCGAACCGAGAAACTGCGAACCACTGTAGGTGTTAGCGGCAACAATACGATGAAATCACATCTCTTATTTGGTAAGATGGCCGAAGTCCGATCCCCCTGCTCTTCCCCTTAACCAACCGATCGAGTTGAGACTTCGCGGGGCGTGAGGTGCAGGTGCTACGGTCCAGCCGTGACGGCCGAAGGATTGTGTCTAATCTTGGCCGTTCTAAATGCGCGCCGGACTGCATTGCACTGTCTGTGCAGCGTACGTGTGCGGATTCCTGTAGCGGCTTTTAGTTGCTAAGGCAGTCGGCACAATCGCCTATTGTCTCCGAAGAAGTGCCAGCGCAAAATAATGTCGTTGCAGAAAGCGGAGATTGGGAGGAAGGGCAGGACAGGCAGACTTGTGCTACGTCGCTGAATAAGAACCAACATCATTCTGACTCCCATAAAACTTTGAAGACGAGACCTCAAGACGTGAACCACGCTCTGCTGTCATTTTTAAGCGTTTGAGTAGTTGTACTGCCTGGACCGCACGTAAGGAGAATTTTTGCAGGGGTTCTTTATTCGTCATTCACCATTAGAGTATAGAAGGAGGTCTTGGAGTTGCAAAACTGTCAGGGGGACCTCTCAATATTGTGTAGTTTCACAATATAGTAATTGATACACTACGGCAACATAGCAATGGCGAACATCCGAATACACGATCGAAGTTAATAAAGCAAGTAGCCAATTACAAGAAAGGTGCTTAGAATAATTGAAGTTTGATTCTAATACAAGCAAATCAAATAGGTGTTCCACATGAGTGAAAAAAATGTTGTAATTAACATTGTTTGGACACATCGGAATGACACATATGAGAGAACACGAGGTTGATGTAGCAAATAATTAGAGGCAGAAATATGCTCATGATATGTGAAGTGGAATATATACTATGCAACGAAAAACTTAAAATTTCAAAGAAGAGAAAAAAAAAAGAGGACAGTGGGAAATACAGAATAAAAGCAATACATTGGGAAAATACAGGAGCATTAAAAGAGTAAAATAAATTTCTTCACAGTCTGCAGTCAGTAGTGTCGTCAGTAAATACTTCTTCGTATCTATCTTGACTGTTAATGTAATGCGGCTTGCTTTAGTATGGGGTGGTAGTTCGTGGCAGTATTTAATGGCCGAAGAAAGCGCAGTAAACGTTCCATAATTAGTGTTTATTCGAGGGAGTAAGAAATTGTTCTTAGAGGAAAATGTATTGTTACTGTTTGTAAGAGCAGATATATTAAATGTATCTAAAGTTATTTCATCGTTTAGTCAGCGGTATACATGTATATGAGCAAAACCAGTTTGAGCTGGACCATATGTAACGTAACAGAATAATCTTTAAGGAAGTGTAAATTAGTGCTGCATGTGACATGTAACTAGAGAAAGTGGTGGTCCTTAAGGCTGTAAATGCTGTAGATGTGTTATGTGCGTGAAATATGTATTTTCCCAAACTGAGATGCAGTATTGTGAGCGTCAGTGAATAAATGCGTAATACAGTGATGTTCTTATGTGTTGTGGAATATACAAGCGTGTTAAAATTAGTGTACTTTTATTGCAAAAGCAGATTTTTAAACGGCCAAGGAAGGCAATTTCATATGCAGGTGAAAAAAAAAAACGTGAATTTGTAAGATGAGCTATGGTTCGGGGCCGATAACACGTTTACGTGCATGAAAAAGCATAAACTGGCTTATGGTCGTGGAAGAGCTCCTTGAGGTACAGTGCATATCGGTGCTCCTGCCTTCGTTAAGTAAGCTGCTTTAGACGCAAAAATGGGCATTCTAGGCTTGATCCTATCAGTATACTAATATGCTGATTTTGCAACGTAAGGTCTCCAGAACGTGCTCAGGGATGCGCAGTTTTATACACCGCAATGCCTGCAGTGGCGTCCCTCTTCCGTTGCATTGTCTTCTTCATATTTTTTCATCTGTCTCACAATCTTTGTGGAGAGCTGCTTGTTTAATATATATATATATATATATATATATATATATATATATATATATATATATATATATATAGAGAGAGAGAGAGAGAGAGAGAGAGATCGCATGCCTTCGCATTTCGTGCTTGCACCCCGCCACGGTGGTCTAGCGGTTATGGTGCTTGACTGCCGACCCGAAGTAGCGGGACTGAATCCCGGCTTCGGCGGCCACATTTCGATGAAGCCGAAATGCTGGAAGGTGCACGTTAAAGAACCCCAGGCGGATGAAATTTCCGGAGCCCTCCGCTACGACTCTCATAGTCATAGCTTGGTTTAGGGACGTAAAACCCCAACAATTATATTATTTCGCGCTTGGTTCAAAAAGGACAGACTGATGGGCTATGGGAGTGCATAATTCTGAACAGAGCGCAAAGAAGCACACTTGACGGCGACAGATCAAGACGGGATACAGCGCTAACTAACGATCGCATATATATACACACGACATCGCGCGAAGACAAAAGAAAAGGGGGAGAGAGAGAGAGAGAGGGGTACACAAGGCAATCGACCCAGCAAATCAAACAGGCATCTGACGCGACAAAAATGCCATTTCCTTTTCCGATAAACAGATTGAAGGGCAACTTACAGCGTCTCTATATTTAATCTCTGCTGCTTCAATAATTTCTCTCGTTAGCTGGTCAGAATGTGCGCGGTTGAACAGTGGCTTGCAACCGCAACGTGCACAATGCGCGGCAAGGTGGCCTTACAAGGCGAGTTTTTCGACATATTACCGGTGCTCCCTCAAGCGATCGTTCATGCACCTGCCTTGTCTGCCCTACATACTCTTTGCCACATGTGAGCGGAATAGAATAGACGACACCCTCTACACAAGCGGTTCGCGGTGCTTCTTGCTGCACACACAAGGTAACAGGGTAAGATCCTAGCCAAGAATTAAGGTCCAGCTAGGTGCCCACCAGCTCTGCTGTAACACAGCCTTGCGCGACTTAGTGCAAGCTAAGCTAATTTTGTGTGTGTGTGTGTGTGTGTGGTTTAGTACGGTTTTTGTTCACCCGCCACGGTGGTCTAGTGGTTATGGTGCTTTACTGCTGACCCGAAGGTCGCGGCATCGAATCCCGGCCGCGGCGGCCGCATTTTCGATGGAGGCGAAAATGCTTGAGGCCCGTGTACTTAGATTTAGGTGCCCGTTAAGGAGCCCCAGGTTGAAGTTTATTTGCCACACAAAGTACAAGAACAACTTGGACTTGAGATGTGGTTGGGAAGATGGGAAAAAAGCTACATACATGCAGCTTGACTGGCCCCACGTGCTCGACATTCCCGGAGCCCTCCACTACGGCGTCCCTCATAATCATATCGTGGTTTTGGTACGTTAAACCCCAACAAAGATTATTATTATAACCATACGCCACCTTAATTGCTCTGTGTGCGTCGCTTCTTATCGCAGCACTGCAATCTATAGCATGTTGAAAGGCATAGTTTTACTGCATTGCACTGCATAGCCATATTCAAGCTGCATAATGTTCGTCTTAAAGCGGCACCGAAATGATATCACGAGGACCCTAGCTGCCTATGCCCAAGTCTTGACCCGTAAGTGAGAACAGTATTTACGCTTGTATGGTGCCGAAAGCCATACTCGATTAATCACGCATTTACGCGACGAAAATCCGCAAACATACTAGCGACTTCTTCGGTACTCATAAGCGAAGTTTTCTTTAAAGTTAGCAATGCCACGTGACATTTGTTTTGATTGTCACCTCAAGCAGAAATGTTTCGGAAGCACAACGCAGCGCTGGTATAAGCGACGGTGCTCACGCAACGCTCCGATGAGTCACGGCCCCGTAGACAGAGCTCTCGCCCTCAAGAGTCTGCTGGCAAGCAAAACAGAAAGTCTCTCTAACAGACATGGATTCGCGGGAGCAGCAGAATTTTAATGAACACCCGCTGGCAAGCGCCGTGTTGCTGCTCGTCCGGGGCCGCACCGCGCGCAGGCAAGAAAGCCGTGCGGGGCGAGCGGGCGAGAGGATTGAAAGGCAAAAGAAACGAAACCAGCGCGGCGCTGCCGTCGGGCGTCGTTCCGCTATGGCGTCGCCGGCCGTATATTCAATCGCTTGCGGGCGGCCGACCAGTTCAGTCAGTGCTATTCCGTCGCCGAGTGCGCGCGTTTGCCTCCGAAACGTTGCCGCTGGGTCGACGCAGGGAGAGGACACTGCCCGGACACTTGGCCCCCCCTGTGCCGTTCACCGCTTCGTGGGACCGCCGTTCTGTGCAGCGCAGATACAGAACCACTGTTAGTAGCAGCAGCAGGCTACGCGCCCTTCGCGCAGACGTGCCAAAACACACGGCACGCTCGAACTGTGGTATTACCTAGCAGGAGACAAGTGCCAGGTGCCGGTTCTTTTTGCTCCTTTTTTTATTTTTTCGAACGAAAGCCTTTTTGGATTTCTGGGCGCCCGAAAAAACACTTTACTGTGACGAGCCGTTGTCGCGCTTGTCGGTCACTGGGTCGTTCCTGACTCTGTCGTGTCGAGAAAGGACACCGAGTGATCAAGAACTGGCTTCTGCGCAGCTTCGGGACGAGCAGGAAACTTCCTCGACGTTCGGTGAGTGATGGTTTACAACAGTTTCAAGAGCAGCGTGAGGAGCTACGGTCACGCGAACACATCTTGTAGCGACAGACGTAGATGTTTACAGCGTTTGTCACGCTTGTCGCATGCTGAACAGCTATTTCTTTTGGCGGGCAGGCTGTATACACGAAACAGTTTGCAGTGAATTTCCCCTCGAATGAGATGCTTACACCGGTCAACAACCGTAGACGTGTGTGCGTGAAGAGTTGAAGAGATCAACGCTGACGCAGACAGATGTAATTCCGCTGATCTGATGTAAATGAATCTTTGGTACTAACTTACTTGTACAGGTGACGACGTCAAAGAACAATCTAACGCTACCGCAAAACGTTCAGGAGTCCCCGGTACAACCGTGCAGTTGGACGATATAAAGACAAATTAAAGCGGGCCTCAGAGAGTTCGCTTTGACAAAACTAGCGTTATAACAGTCACACGATGAACTTTCGATCACGATCGAACCCGATTGGGATTGAATGTGTCAACCGCGATTGGCTCCATTCCGCAGCTCGAGCAAAGGAGACAACAGCGATTAAAAAGCTTGATGCCGATCAGACTCGATCGCGGTCGAATGGGCATTGTGCGACGCCCGTATTAGACGCAGCGCTTAGAATGTCACATACGTGACCGATAAGTATGATGTGTAGTGCAGTGCTTTACTATTCAGCCCTTTACTTTTCACCAAAAGCCTTGAAAGGAATGTTTGACAGTCCGGCTATTACACCACTGCATTCACATGCAGCAGTGCTATCGCCGTAAGAAGTGGCTTGAATACCGAAGCAGCGTACAGCACTTACAGCATTCCTGCAAGAACCGAAACGCTCCCAGTGAGTGGTCGAACCTATGGGAGGGCGATGAACTCGTACTGGACTGGAATTCAACGCACTTTCTGTTCCGCAAAGCCGCGAAAGCTCAAGGTGATGAAAGCGTCACAGTGCTCACGTTGTTTCCTCCTTTAAATACTTCCTTGATAGTAAGTCGCGAATCTCACGGAGGTCTGCAAGAGAACAAGTGTCCGCGAATAAACGGCGCTGTTACAGCTGTTCCGCGCATTTTGATTTCTTCCGCGCATTTTGATTTGGGCTAACTTGGCCTCCACGTGATGGAAGCATTTTAACATGAAATGCTTCTGTTAAGGGAGACCTAGCGAAACAGTTAATTTTGAATTCTCTTCTCTTTCATTGTGTGCGAGAGTTCGCGAAAATGTTTCATCATGTAGAGGCTGGGTCGTATGGGGCGGTAGAAATGACCAATGCTGTCGCCGTTTACTTCCGATGATCATAAGTATGTAAACGGTGACGGAGAGAACGAACGTGTCGAGACTGCGTAGATGCGGCTGGAAGACTGTAAAGACAAGTATCCGCGAATAAGAAGGACATGTTTCTTGTGCACTATATATATATTTTCCCGAAGACATGGTTTCGCGCTGGTTAGAGTTTAGAGTTTGGATGCACGTCTGGAAGATTTTTTTTTTTTAATCGTTCATAGGGACAGCATAGCTTTAGAAAAAGAAATATTATTTTCCACGGCTCTTGACATTTCAGTTAAAAAAAAAAAAACTTTGAGAACTTACATTGGCACTGAGACCATTGTTTATTGCTGTTAATGTTCCTGTGATGCGTATTTACATTTTTCAGGAACGATAACCGGGCTCTACCGGGCCACCTAATCTTTGCCTCGTGTGCATGCTGAGTATAAGTTCTTATGCGGTCATTACTAGTACAGTTTACCAGAACGCGCAATTGGAACATTATTGAAGTATCTCGGTGTATATCGAATGAATAGCTGGTTTTACTTTTAATATAAAGCAATCTAGCGAACCGGGTGTGCGTCTGATTAACCTCCCTGCCTTTACTTCTTCCATGTCGCAGAATGTTCGCAACCTTATAGCAAAGTTGCTCTCATTATATTCGCGTTATAATTCGATTCGTTAGAAACGAAAAAAAAAAAACGTTTATGAAGTGGCGGCTTCACCCGCAAGTCTTACTCGTGGCTGAGTGACGTATGACCGTGCTCTAATATACGTCCTGTCTAGTGTCTGCTGTGTCCACCGAGGTTTTTCATGCTCGACGACTGGAAATGTTCGAAAAATGTTCTTATTTACGAATGATCACTTTTAGATTCGGTAGTCAAAAGTTCCGGTAGTCAAAAGAGCGAGTCGTAAATGAGTGGAGCGGTTGAACGACATAGACCACAACCGGTATATGTGCGAGAATATCAGTTATACTTATCAGTTTCTGTTCATTCATGTCCTGCTGGGGTCTTACATATGTAGTCAGCGCAGCCACTCAGACCTCTCCTTCCACTTCCTGTAGCAAGTCCACTTCGTCTTGACACGTGGTTAGAATGAGGGCTCTGCTTAAACCAGCGTGAAGCCGACTGAGACGATCGTAAAACGGTCCGGTTCACACTGCGTCAATTCTGTAACAGCGCGCCGCACGCACATACGCAGAGCCTTACGTATACACCGCTTATCTTCACACCTCTTTTCTACCTCTGGCCACACTGTGCTTTGTCATATGTCTCTTGTATAAGCTTCGTGCGCCCGCATTGTTGTGCTATCTAAGCGGTCATCTCTCGCCGTGCGCACAGAGTTTGTACGCATACATCTGTCTGTTCTGTGCGGCGCTTTGTATAAGCTCGTAGTGCTCCGCACCATCCGAGGCGGGGACGATGGGTATTTATGGTTGGAAATTGCGATCAAAGGTCTATCTGTGATGATGTACTTAAAAAAAAGCACGAAAGCACACAAGGGCAGCAAGTTGTCTTTGTTTGCTCTCGCGCTTTTTTATAATACTATTCAGGTTTGTTAATGTTAAATGAAGCCAGACCGGTGGTTCTGGTTCGCTATGGTCAGGAAACTCGTTATTTTTCATACTATTTGTTTGCTGCTCTCAGTCACGCGTTCCTTGGTGATCGTGTCTTTCCTGGTCAAAAAAAGAAAAGAACCAAAAAACACACGGGTACGTGTACATTTACCGCATGGCTTTATGGTGCACCCTGTAGCGGACCACTCACAATTCATATGACGCTGGAAGAATGTTAAGTACGCTTGCACATGCGCAGAACACGTGCCGCGCCTGTTTGCCAACCGCCAGCGCATGCACATTTCACTGCCATGAAGTCTCGGTCACACCGCCAGAGATACCTGAGCTCAGTGGAAAGAACGTGACCGAAGGAACCGGTATCTGTACCGTCTGGTTTGAGCACACTGTGTTAGGGCACAATACAGAGATGTACTTCGAGTGAACCGAGCGTCTGACGAGAGGGCGGGAGCCTCGAACGTGTGTTCAGACAGAGGCGTGCCGTTTGGTGAATGGGACTGCGTGGCTGTACGCGAGACAGCTGCGCTCCCGTGCGCCTTACATTGGCACAGGCACAAACCAGACGAAGGTACAGACACCGGATCCCGACCGTTCACTCATACGCTATTGAGTTTCATTGCCCCAGGTGCAAATCTTGTCGGACATTTACGCGGTCCTGTCGGTGCCATTTCTGGCAAACGCAATTTGGGGTTGCGCATATATACGTACAGCGCGTCACTGCGGTGAAGTCTCGCAACGAAGGCGGCCTTTGGTCATTATAGAGTAGGAATTGTTAAGAAACAAAGGCATTGCTATCTACAACTCCTGTTTGACCAGTCCCCTTCGTGTCTTCATCGATCACGTGAACAAAATCTAAGTGAATAGAGCAGGGACACGCGGAGGTGGCTATCGAAGGTCAGTTGATCTGGTGACCGCGATCGTCGCGCTACTTCGCTACCTCGTTGCGTTCACGACCGTGCTCTCCTCGTTGTCGACCGGGTGCGGCCCGTATACTGTAGCTATATCGCGTACATCATTGGTACGCACGCGCGAATAGACGTTTGTGATGGCCGCAGTGCTAGGACGCAGGACACAAAATCGAAGCTCAACTGAGGTACTGTACTGCTGACGCTTCCACTCGACCGTGGTCGCCGCCGTGGCCTAGGTGGCGAGCGACATCGTGATCGGGCTTCCACTCAGCCCCTCCCCCCGATCACGCTGTCGTCGAAGGGCGCTCCGTTTATTCGGCTTGGGGGCGACTGGGTCGGCCAGAGGTGTGGGCGTGTTCCTCAGCAGCACGGACGCCAAGACAAAGAGCGGCAGCGCGCAAAGGAAGGGCGGCGACCGGCACGGCCGCCGCTGTACTAACGGGGACGCCGCCGCTTGCCTCCTTTGCGCGGCTGGGGGCGAAGGCACGCAGCTCGAGACAGTCACTGCGGGAAAGCGCCCTTGCAAGGCGGCACACTACCTCTTTGCAGCGCGTCCGGTATCCAAACGCCGGCCCATTGTCAAGTCCGCGACCCAGTATTTCTCAAAGCAGTCGGATGGGAGAGGCCAGAGGCGCGCTCACAACTCCCCGCCAATTCTTATAATGCTCCAGATTCGAATGCGCGCTCAGGAAGTGACTGGTGTATGTAGAGAATCAAGCACACCGGTTTCTTCGAGGGCATACACACACCGAGATCATCTCATTATTCGAGCACAAACAGTGCAACGCACTATGGATGATATTTTGCGTCCCAATGTGCGAAAATTCCAAACAGCGCTCTAAGTAGGCGCCAGGGGCGTAGCCAGGGGGTGTTGGGGGATCACACCCCCCCCCCCCCCCGGAAATTTTTCAATTTTGCATGACCTACGAACACATACGAACATATATAAAGTATGGTTTAACCCCCCCTCCACACGAAAAAAATTTCTGGCTACGCCCCTGGTAGGCGCCATAGGTGCCAATATTCTAGACCATACTCTTGCCTTTTTCTCCACAACGTGGGGGTTACAATAGCTATAATGATATCACTTTGATCAGGATGGATGGATGGATGGATGAAAAACCTTACTGTGCTCCTGTAGGGTGCGTGTTAGCACGCAGTGGACCGCTTCCATGCCAGGACAGCTTCTCCGCCGCGTCGCGGGCCCCGTTGGACAGCCGGTCGTTCTTTTCACGGAAGCGGAATATTAACGTATTATGATCTCTACTATTCTTCGTGAATGTTTTACTGGCTGTACCTAAATTTTAGGCATTTGGTGTCGTGTGGAACAACAACCCTTCAGTCGATGGCAATAATTCTGCTTCAGCAGGTATACCACTATACGCGCTAACCTGTGGGAAAATTTTTTTCGTTATCATCTGCCATTGCTGAGAAAAAAAAAAAGGAACGAATGCTAAAGAAGTTCATCTTTTGACAATGTTGCTCATAGAGTGGAAAAATGGCTTGATTGCATGAATACCACGCAACGAAAACAAACTAATGGACTGCTTCAATAAGCACCGGCTAGATACTCATCACAACGACTTTCTTTTTTCTTTTCTAGGTTTGGTGTCTTGCCTTCTGCGCTTATTTTGTCTCCTGCAGTGGAGCCCTTTATGTGAGGTAATATCAATGCTGGTCAGTGCTATCCAACCCTTGCGCTGAATAGCGCCATAGCAAAGCTGTAAATGGCTTACGGACATCCCATTTGACAATAATGCTTAAATATAAGCGTAACACCCAGCGCGACAATTTTCAAAGATGGAGGAAAACAGAGAGGCAGAACGCAAGGAGGTTAACCAGAAAGATGTCCGTCTGGCTGCACATATGCCAAGTGAAGTCGGCACCCGAGTCCATCCACCGGGGTTTGTACAGACAACTTTGTTTGCACAGACAGCGTATAAGAGATGAAAGTCAAGGAATGTGCGTGGCCGTTGACAGTAAATGCCACACTCTTCCATCTCATGCATGTGCTAATCGCGTGAGCTTTGAAGGTAGCTGTAGGAGGTTGTGGACACTGAGACGTGCGTGAACAGCACTCTAGGGATTCCTTATCATGGCGCGGCAATGCATACTGATTGCCCTAGAAAAGATCTTTCAACAAACAATCTTTGATTTAGTCCTCTCACAAGTTTCAAGATGTAGCGTCTCGAATAAGAAAAAAGATGTCTGCGCCACAATATGACAACAGATGATTGCGCACGTAAACAATACGCCACAAGTATACATATAATCAATGTTCAGGCCTTAACATACAGGTTCTTTCTTTGTGTGTGTGTGTGTGTGTGTGTGTGTGTGTGTGTGTGTGTGTGTGTGTGTGTGTGTGTGTGTGTGTGTGTGTGTGTGTGTGTGTGTGTGTGTGTGTGTGTGTGTGTGTGTGTGTGTGTGTGTGTGTGTGTGTGTGTGTGTGTGTGTGTGTGTGTGTGTGTGTGTGTGTGTGTGTGTGTGTGTGTGTATTTATACAAATGTTGACGATTCTGCTAAAATTTCTAAAATGGGACACTGCTTCTTCCGAGCATGGTGATGGTTGCAGGCTGAGGAAAATGTAAAATACACGACTGTATTATCTTTGCCAGACGACAACGCTCCAGTTCGCTACTTTGCTTCGTTGCTGGGTTTGTTAAGTCTTCCAATAACACAACGTAAAAAACAGAAAGCAAGAAGTGTGATCGATCGAAAGGCCCGTTTTTACGTGACGCAACCATGTGAAATCAACATGAAGCCGAGCAAAGCGCATGGAGTGTTATTTGTAGTTTTT